>NC_142883.1:50746730-51364807 GCF_051225735.1 Oryctolagus cuniculus | reverse complement strand
TTATTTTATTTATTTGAAAGGCAGAATTAGAAGGAGAGAGAGATCTTCCATTTGCTGGTTCACTCCCTAGATTGCTGCAATGGCTGGGGCTGGGCCAAGCTGAAGCCAGGAGTCAGCAGCTTCCTCCAGGTCTCCCATGTGAGTGTCAGGGGCCCAAGTACTTGGGCCATCTTCCATTGCTTTCCCAGGTGCATTAGTAGGGAGCTGGACCAGAAGTGGAGCAGCCAGGACTCAAACTGACACCCCTCTGGGACGCCAGCATTGCAGGCAGTGGCATGGCCGGCTATACCACAAACTCTGGCTCCAGGGATCCTTCTCTCCCTTCGTAACAGTCTTTGAGTGCCTACTGTCTGGCACTGATTTAAATGTCCAAACAGATGTGTGATTTGCAGTATTCTTATATAAGGAAAGGTACACATCTGAGGTGACAACTGTGTGTGCTAACCTGGGGAAAGGAGGAGTTGAGAGCAACAGCATGGCCTTGGGGACAGGGTGCCTGCTTGTGTGGAGGTCTTGGGGTGGGCTTGGGGCCAGCATCTGTGGACAGCACACAGATCCAGGGAAGTTTCGGGACATGGTCTGAAGGGACCGCGGAGGTGTGCAGCCGAAACAGTTTCCTGAGTGCACTGGTGCCTGGGGCAGCCGGGCAGATCCCGGCGAAGGTTGACTTGGGAAATGGGAATTTTTGTGGGGGCTCGAGGATAGAGAGGGGCCTGGAGTAGGGGGGGCCTTCTCCATCACCACTCACCACTCACCAGCCCCACAGCACAGGCCTTGGAGACAGACTCAGCTCTGTGGCTTCCCGTGTGGTCTTTGGCCAGTGATCAGCCCTCATCCCTTATAAAATGAGGGCAAGAAGACCCACCTCACAGGGATGTTGAGAGGGTTAAATAAGTGTGATGGGAAGCCCTTAGCCCAGTAAACGCTCACGAGAGGTGGGTGCCCAAGGCTCTGACTGAAGAAAGTGCCCAGATGGATGTCTCTTGGGGCTCTGTGAACTCTCCTGACTTAGAGTTTTCTTTAACAAAGAGAAAACCACCAGACCGCTGACTTTTATCCGAATGGCTGCGGTGAGTCACTGAGTCCGAGGTGGAGGCCTGGCTCCCCGTCCCAGAGCCATCGCCCATCGCCCGAGAGAATCCAAGCATCACTGGAAAAAAGAGTAACTTCGCAATCTTCCAGGAGCGCATAACTCCTGTTTGCCCTGCCCCCTGAGTCAGGAATTCCGGCAGTCACCCTGGCAGGCACTCGGAAAAGCTCTGACCCACCCAGAGGAAGCAGAGGGGCGAAGCCAGTGCCTCCCCCTTGGGGACATTCTGATGGGGAGGGGACAAGGCCCTGTTGGGGTGGGAGAGAGACATCCCTACAAAAATGTGTGAGGAACTCTATGGAAAAGCACAGGTCGGGCTGAGGCGGTTGCGTGGCTCCTCCCACTGCCTTGCCTGGCGCTGAGGGCCTTCGCGCCCGCCAGCCCCAGAGCTCTGCCTGGGTGACTCTTGCTCCTTGTTTTGGGCTCAGCATGAATCTCACTTCCTCTGCAGGCCTCCCTGCTCCCGTCCTCATCAGGACCTCCGTTGAACCATTTATTTATTTATTTCTACTTTTGGTGCATTTATTCTATGCTGAATTTATTCCCACACCATCAGTTTGTGTTTCTTCAGTTCCTCTTGGGATATCTTGTTCCTTCCGTGCCCCTCCTCCTCTGGTTCAGGCACAGCCTGTTCCTTCGGGAGAGGTGAGGACCCTCAGTGCGGCAGGGGCGTGGTTAGTCCAGCGCTGAGCTCGGCAGGGACAGGGGCGCGTCTCGGGTGGATCTGTTCGATGACCAGAGTCCCTTTGTGCAAACCCTTAAGCCCAGTGTTACTCCCTGTGCTGTTGAGAATGTGCCATGAAAAGTCTTTCTGGATCACCGGCCCTGTGTCCGGCCTCACTGTTGGGCCTGGGCACGGCCACCGACTCTACCCTGGAGCTCAGCGCTGCTTCAGTGTGCTGTTTTTCAGATGCCTGCTGGCTCTTCCGATGTGCATACCCTTGATGGCGTTCTTAAAGTGGACACAGAGGTTTGAGGCTCCTGATTTGCATGATGTTGTGGGTTTTTCTGGGCCAAGTGAATAGCAGACCATTTTTGCAGATCACCTGGTGCCTCTTATAGGAAGAGCCTCCCTCCATGGTGTTTGTACCTTTTCTTCAGTCTCTCATAGTTGTTGTGTGTGATGATGTCATCAGTGTTTGCCTCCTCCACCAGACTGTCAAGTGTCCTGAAAGAAGGGACCATTGCTGCCCTGTTCACTGGGATCTCGTGTGCCGGGTATACGGCAGGTACTCGGCGTCTGTTGAATGAATACATGGACTGGTTCGCTGAGCCCTAGAGTTGGCAGGAAGGGAGCCAGAGAAGGTTTCTTAGGAGAAAGAGGAGAGACAGGCCTGGTGAGAAGTTGGGTAAGCCTGTTTGCCCCATCCTGCCCATCAGGAAGTTCCTCCTCCTGTCTCACCTACTTCCCTTTGACTGTAATTTATCCTGGGCTGGCCCTTGGTGGAGCCAGAGAATACCTAGTCCCCACCCTGTGAGGGGTAATGTTGTTTCTTCTAAGTCTGTGATTCAGGCCCCCCCCCCCCCGACTGCGGGCCCCACCCTCTGCTCTGCTTCCCACTGACTCAGCTCTGCACCCTCTGCCCTCCCTTCTAGGTTCTTTCCTAGCATTCTTTCCCCAGTCCTTGCTCCTGCCCCTGAGTGGGTTTCTGGAGTTAGAGGCGTTGTGGGGGCGCGAGAGGGGCAGGCTTTCTTGGTCAGGAAGCTGCCCCGGTCTCCTCCCTAGGATCTGTGGACACCTGCCTCCCACAGTAGGAGGCTGGCAATGAGGTATAATGATTTGTTTGTGCTACCATTGAAAACCAGTTGCGAGAAGCCTTATTATTATCCAACCCCTGATTACTGGTGGTGTCTTCCTCCGTTAGTCTGCGCCCCGCCAGCTTGAGCAGGCCTGACGTCTCTCCCCTGCCTGCTGCCTCCACACTGTGCCCCTTGCTGCCCTGTCTGTGTCTCTCCCAGGGCCTGCCTCGCCTTCCTGTCTCTCTCCTGCCCGTCCTCCAGTTCTGCTTTCGGGTCTTTTTTCTCCTAAGCTGCCACTCTTCACCCTAAAGCCCAGGACCCTCAGCAGTGTCAGAAAATCACTGTTGCGTCACCTTTCCTTGCTCTGCGGAAGCCCGACTCTTCATAAGGATGCTATGCAGATGTGGAGCGCTTTATTTCAGGATGTTTTTACAGCCCTAAGTTTGTTTTTTTTTTTAAAAGATTTATTTATTTATTTGAAAGGTAGAGTTAGAGGGAGAGACAGAGAAACACGCACACACAGAGAGATTGATCTTCTGTCTGCTGGTTCAGTTCCCAAATGGCTGTGATGGTCAGGGCTGGGCCAGGTCGAAGCCAGAAGCCTGGAACTCCATCCAAGTCTCCTGTGTGGGTGGCAGGGGCCCAAGCACTTGAGCCATCATCTGCTGCCTTCTCAGGTACATGAACAATGAACTGGATTGGAAGTGACACAACCAGGATTCAAACCACTGCTTATATGGGATGCTGGTGTCACAGGCAGCAGCTTGACCTGCTGTGCCACAGCCAGGCTCCAGCCATCAATTCTTTTGTGATGGGACTAAGTAGATAAGGAAAAAGGCTCTGAGAGGTTGATTTGCCTAAATTCCCTAAGAGTCAGAACCAGTGCCCAGGCCTTGTCATTTTCAGTGCAGTGTTGGCACCGACCCTGCTGGTCTATCTCACTACACTCGTGGCATCCTTTCTGTCTCAGCCTAGAAACTTGCCCCTGGGTTACCCCTTACACCTGGGAGCCTCCAGGTGAAGTGGGTCTCCTGGCCTCTGCCCTGTCATCTTCCTCTCCTTCTCCCCCAAGAGGCATTCCCTTCACCTCTCCACCTCTTCCTGCCCTGCGGCCTCCTGTGGTGCTCGGGCCCTTATCAGCAGCCCCCTTTGATTTTTGCTGACCATTTGGAGTTCTGTACTTGAAGAGAGTCCACTTCTGGGAACGCCCATTTACCAAGCAGGTAGCTGTGAGGTGCTGATTCCACATGGCAAAAGGATTCGTGTTGAGCAGCTGCCCAGTGCATCACATGTGAGCGAACACTCTAGTGTGGTTTAGGAAGGACAGAGACAGCCCAAAGTTGTGTTAGAAACCACCGTGTTGAACAGTGAGGAGCGTTTTTCTAGGTAACACCTACTTTCTTTTATTTCATTCATTCAGCAGACAGGTGTTCAGTGTAACCCTGACCACCAAGAAATTACTCTGGCCAAGGAGACAGAATCCGCCACAAAAACAGGATTTTTGTCACGACAGAGAGAACTGTGGGTGCAGAACAGGGTTCCGTTGGGCACGCTTCCTGGAGGTGGCTGTGGCTAGGTTGAGATCTGGAGGCATGGGCCCAAGGCAGCCCAGTAAAGAAGAGTGACCGCCGTCCATGGAGGCCCAGAGGTAGAAGACAACGTGAGAACAGGGAGAGATCCATGCATCTGCCACCTGGCCACACCAGCTGGGAACAAAACGAAAGGACACCAGTGTGGGCTCTGGCAAGGCTCCAGGTCAGCTTACCTGGGACCAGCAGCTGTGAGGCAGTCACATCGGAGCCTGAGGAGGTTCGTCTTTGGCTTGCCGACGGCAAATGCCTTCTGGCGGATGAAGCTCAAGAGGCTGCCGGGGTGACCAAGCAAGCTTGAGGTCTGGCTTCACCGTGGCAGGTCCGTGACCTGTCAGAGCCTCGGGTTTCTCGTCTGTGAAGTGAGGTTGTAGCTCCTGCCCCGCTTCCCTGCAGGTTCCAGGCGTGAATGAGAAGCGGTGTTGTGGAAGCCCCTTGCACATTGTCAAGTGCTGGGCAGTTGGGTGGCCACGGCAGCTGTGAGATGATGACATGGATTCTGCTGACCCTGTTCTTAGGGAGGAGAGAGGCACACAGAGATTGTAACATCTGAAAATTTTAACTTCCCTAAGGCGAGACTGGGGAAGGAATGCTGGGGGAAGCAAAGGCAAGAAGCCACCTCGGCGACCTCAAACGCTGCAGGACTGGGGACAGGGGGACGGCTGGAATGACCTCCGGCTGTCTTCAGACCCACGACTGGGAGTTGGCCCCCAGGCCCACAGCTCTCTCTTCCCTTGGAAGGCTCTGGAGGCAGGCGGAACCTCAGAAGTAAGCTGTTTATCTTTCAGGTTTTTCAGTTTATTTTTAAATTCCTGACTGTGATGGTATTTATTTTTTCCTTTTTCCCTTTCCCCACTTCCCCGGCTCAGCATCAGAAAGAGACCATCTGTCCCTTGCCTTGCCTGTGGCCATTTTAGAACCAGCACCAGGCTGCCTGAATCCTGGTCCCTTCGCCTTCCCTCCCTCCCGCACTGCCCGACACTGTCTGCACTGCCCTGCTCCCACAGCCTCCCTCCTCCGGCTCTCTGCATGTGTCAGCTGCCACTTCCTGTGGGCCTCTCCATCTGTGAAGACCTCCAGACTATTTCAATCCACCAGACCAGGGCCGGGGAGCCTGGGCGTTGAGGCCGCAGAATCAACTTTGGAAGGAGGAGGGGGAAGTCCCCAGTTGCTGGCTGCAGGCAGGGCCCCTTCTGCTCTGACTGGTTCCTGGTGAGAATGGTATTTGTGTCCATGCGTGTGTCATGTCTGAACTCGCTCTTGCCTCTGCGTGTATCTGCAAGTATGTGTGCGTGTGTGTTTCACACATCCTCCTGGCATAGAGAGTTGTAAGCCACCCTCCTCTCGTGCTCACGTAGCTGTCCTGGGCTCCTTCCCTCCTTGCGATTCCCAGAGCCGACTAGGACTCCCTCTTCCTCTGCTGCATGCCCATCGCCTGCCCATTCAGACACAGGCAGCAAATGTCAAACAGGGGCGAGGGCCTGACGATGCGGATGGAACCAGAACGCAGGGCCAGCTGGCCAGTGTGGGAGGCAGGGTGTGCAGTCTGTCACAGAGGGTAAGAAAGCTGGGGAAGGGAGTTTCCACAGGCTTCATGAAAGAGTCAGCGTTGTTACTGGGTTCATGGACAGGCAGGAGGGGATTGATGGGGCTTCAAGCCGCCTTCTCTTCCCTCCTCCTTGCAGTTCCTGGCTCCCCGACACCCCCTCCTGCGTCTCCTTCCTTTCTCTCCCTAGGAGTATTCTGTCTGTCCCCTGCCTTGGCCGTGGGCCTGCTTTTCACACTGAGCCCTTTGGAGTGGGAGTGGGGGTCATGTGCTCCCTTCCCATGGTGGGCCTTGGGGTAGAAGAAGGAGACTCACCCGGGCCTCCTGCCACCCTTCCTTCCAGATTGGGGGTGGGGGGGGCTGTGGCTGTGTTCTGCTTCGTCAGACTTCTCCCCACCCCCAGCCTACATACTCACTCCCATTTTCTCTGCTACTCTCATACTCACATGCTACCTTTTTCTCACATACACTCTCCCGTATGAGTAAACTTCAAAAAGTTTGTGGGAAAATGTATTAAAAGTTAAGTTTAATTTTGACATCTCGGCATAGTTGTTTCATAATATACATTTTCCATGAAGTTAAAATTTTTTGTTTATTTATTTCAAAGACAGAGATTTCTGCTGGCCCACTCCCCAAATGCCTGTAGCAGCCAGGGCTGGGCCAGGCTGAAGCCAGGAGGAGGGAACTCAGTTAGGATCTCCCATGTGGGTGGCCAGCACCTGCTGCCTCCCGGGGTACACAGGACTTGAACCCAGGTGCTCTGGGGCTGCCCTATGTGAGCTTTCTAAAGACCCTTGTGTGTGTTGGCTCTCATGGCATCCTTTAGCCACTGATAGTTAACTGCAGGACCTGTGAGACTCCACCCCTCTACCAGAACTTGCCCTTCCTTCCAGGCTCTGCCAGTACAGGGAAGCCCTGGCTGCCCCTGTCCCCACAGCCCTTAGGACCCCCACCCCACCCCGCGGTGGTTTCAGAACAGCCCCTACAGAGGGGGTTGGGTGAGTAACCCGGAGGGAAATGGGACTAATCGGTGGGTTTTAAGGCTGCACTGCTGCATACTTTGATGGTGTTTCGGGGTGGCTTTGAAAGAACTGATGACTGATGGGAGGCTGAAGGTCCCTCCCCCAGCTCTCCCTTGGTACTGTTGCCCTTGCCCCCCTCTTCCTCTCTGTGTGGGCTTCTGGATTACAGGAAGTGCTAAGGAAAACAGGCCTATTGTTTCCACCCAGCGGTGGGGGGAGGCCTCTCGGCCCAGCCCAGTCTCCTCTGAATGGTACCAGATAAATGGACTCCACAGGCCCTGGCAGTTACTGGGCTTGGGGCTCTGTTGGTCCAGCTCCTGCTGGTTCCCTCTTTAGACCACAAGTTCCCACTCCTCTTTCCCTATCACAGGCTTCTCTGGGTCTCTCTGTGCCATCCTGTGAGGTTGGTAACAGGTAACCGGAGAAAGCCTGCCTCCTGTGAGGAGGTGGGGCTGGGGCCCAGCAAAGGAGGGGCCCCTCCTCCCCAGGGCAGCCCTGCCTCCTGGCACTCCTCCTCTGTGAGGGAGGGGCGCGCCCCATCTGGGTTTGGCTGGCACTGGCTGGGCAGCAGGACCTGCCGGGGCAAATCTGCATGAATAATCTTGGCTGGGTGCGACCAGCCCTTGTCTCCACTGGGCTGTTTCTTTCCCAGGGTTTCATTCCCATTCTAGGAGCTTCTTAGAATCTCCTGGAATACTTACTTTTTTTTTTTTTTTTAAGATTTATTTATTCATTTATAAGTCATGATTACAGAGAGAGAGAGGAAGCAAGAGGCAAGAGAGAGAGAAAATGAGAGAAATCCTCCTATCCACTACTTTCCTTCCCAAATGGCTGCAATGGCCAGGGCTGGGCTGGGCTGCAGCTAGGACCCTCTTCCAGGTCTCCCATATGGATACAGGGACCCAAGCACTTGGTCCATCCTCCACTGCTTTCTCAGGGACAGTAGCAGGGAGCTGGATGGGAAGTGGAGCAGCTGGGACTTGAACTGGCGCCCATACAGGATGCTGGCGGCAGCTTAACCTGCTGTGCCATAGTGCCGGCTTCTCTCTCTCTCTCTCTCTCTCTCTCTCTCATAAGAAATTTATTTATTCAAGAGATGAAAAGGAAGAGAGACAGAGAACTCCTTTCCACTGGTTTACTCTGCAGACACCCACCCCAGATGAAGCTGAGTTGGGAACGCAGTCCAGGTCTCTCACCTGAGTGACAGGAGCTCAGTTACTTAAGCATCGTTGCTGCCTGTCAGGGTTGCCCTGAGCAGGAAGCCGGAACCAGGAGATAGAGCTGGGAAGCAAACTCGGGCACTTCCATATGGGATGTGAGCGCTTCACCAGTGTCTTCGCTGCGGGCTCAGATGCCTGCCCCAATCGCCTGTAATGCTTGGTGAGCCTTCCCAGCTCGACTGTTCAGTAATGATAAGGCTCACAGGCCAGCAGGAAAAGTGGCGGCTGTTTTCCTCCCCTACCTGCTCTTAGGGTTTATGTTGAAGCACCTGTAACTCAGACAGTTAATTCTCTTCTTTCTGCATTAGCGTCTGGCTTAGAAGCTCCCAGAGGGTAGAGCCAGGGTTTAAGAAGGTTCTCTTTGACAGATATTTAATAAAGATATTGGCTAATACAGATCACAGTTTGCATTTGTTAAAGTACTTCTTAAAAAAAAAAAAAAAAACAAACAAAAAATCTTTACTGAACGGAAATTTCATCTACCTGCAAAACCAACCAGGCAGGAATTACTTTCCCCCTTTGGAGATGGGCAAACAAGAGTGCAGAGGGAAGGGCTAGCTGTCAGAGGAGGCATTGTTAGTGGAGTGAGGACTGGAGCCAGATTTGTAACCTACCACCTGCGGGCCACCAGCAGGGAGTTTACCCCAAACCTCAGGCCTTGCCTCCTTGTGCCCCGCTGTCATCCCTGTCATCCGGGGCTCCTCCGCGACTGCACACTGCTCCTGTTCGCTTCTGGGTTGGGGAGTGGCTGGGGTTTACCCCTTGCCTCCCTCCCTTGTCCTCTGGCGCTGGTTCATGCCTCCTGGTTGTTGAGCTTCAGTGAGTATCGCCACTGCCACCCCATCCCAGGCTCCACGCCCTGCACAGTGTGTGCATAGTCCCTTTTGCGTTCTCTCTAGGGACATAGTCATAACCTTCATTTCTGACCTAATCTCACTCTGTCCTAGAGTTTTAAAATGACTTCTGGGTTTCAGGGGTGGGAAGAGAAGGGAAGATGGAAGCCACAGCTGGGTCCTATTCATCGGTCAGAGCCAGGCTGGCTTTTTCACCTTGTGAGCTGTCAGGGGGGCCCCACGAGAGTCAGCAGGACAGGGAGGAGACAGCCCCGGCCCAGCTGTGCCTGGTTCTCTCCTGCACAGTGCAAAATGAAGCCATGAGTCAGTGTCTTGGGAAGGATCTAGGTGCTATGCCTCATTGCTCAGCACCTCTCATGCCCAGATGCTGGGGAGATTCTGAAGTACAGGCAGGGGAGACTGAAGGACTTGAAATAGTTAGAGGGATTTGAAACAGAGAAGTGGGGTGGGCATTATGTCATGGCTGCTGCTTGGGATGCCGCATCCTGTACCTGAGTGCTTGGTTCGAGTCCTGGCTACTCCGCTTCCGGTCCAACTTCCTGCTAATTCACACGCTAGGAGGAAGCAGATGATGGTTGAAGTGCATGGGTTCTTGCCACTTAAGTGGGAGTGGGAGACCTGGATGGAATTCTGGGTTCCTGACTTCAGCCTGGCCCAGCCCTGGCTGTTTTGTGCACTTGGGATTGAATCAACAGATGGAAGATTCCCTCCCTCTCTCCCGTCTCCTCCCACACACCTCACTGATGTTCAGATAAATAAATAAACTTTCAAACAAAGAGGAGCAGAGCCTAAGGGGGTAGTTCCTGCCCTCTGCCCCAGCACCCACCTCAGGCTGAGGTTTCCTCTGAAGCCTCCCAGTTTTAGGCCCCTTCCCTCCCCCCAGTCCTTTACCCTCAACCTCTTCCAAAGAGCTTTCCTTGACCAGACCCATCTCTGCCTCGCTCTCTCTGGCATCGAAGCCTTCAGTCAGCAAGTGTTTGAGTTCCTCATAGAACCCCAGAAGCAAGCCTGGAGTGGTAAGGAAAATGGGGAAAAGACGCCAGGCTGTTCTGAGTCATGCAAGGGTGACATCCTGCCGGACCGGCACATCACGAGGTGCGTGCCGTCCGGGTTAGCTGTGCGTGTGACTGGCTTCCCTGCGTGGTATGAGGAGTTCGTTATGTCTTCCAAGAGTTTCTGCAGTACGTATAATTGTACAACTAAAAGGACCTCATATGTGAAACTTGTTAAACCCAGTGCTGCGTCGTCTCTCCCTGATGGCTTGGACCACACGAGGTGGGTCTGTCAGTTGTCTCAGCCACACCCTTTAGTATTTGAGCCCACCGTGCTTATGTCACTTTCCATAGTCTCTCCATTGAACCAAAGGCTTTTTTTTTTTTTTTTTGAAGATTTTATTTATTTGAAAGAGTTACAGAGAGAACAGGGGGTGGCGAGAGGAAGGGAGGGAGAGAGAGAAAGACAGACAGAATAAGTCCATCTGCTAGTTCACTCCCCAGATGGCCATAATGGCTGGGCCAGACCAAAACCAGGAGCCTGGAATTCCATCCAGGTCTCCCAAATGGGTGGCAGGGGCCTAAGTACTTGGGGCATCTCCCACTGACTTCCCAAGCACATTCACAAGGAGCTGGATCAGAAGTGGATCAGCTAGGACTTGAGATAGAATGTCAGCATTGCAGATGACAGCCTAACCTGCGCCACAACACTGGCCAGGAACCAAAGGCTTTTTAAATTTTTTTTTTTAGATTTATTTATTTATTTGAAAGGCAGAGAGAGAAAGGGGTCTTCCAGAGAGAGAGATCTTCCATCTGCTGGTTTACCCCACAAATGGCTGCAATGGCTGGAGCTGGGCTATTCTGAAGCCGGGAGCCTGGAACCTCATCTGGGTCTTCCATGCAGATGCAGGGGCCCGAGGATTCTGGCCATCTTCCACTGCTTTTCCAGGTCACAACAGAGAGCTGGTCCGGAAGTGGACTCGAACCAGCACCCATATGGGATGCTGGCACTCCAGGCGGCAGCTTCACCCACTACGCCACAGCGCCAGCCCTGAAGCAAAGGCTTTTAAAATTGTAATGTATGTGCCATGTGGGAGGATCAGGAATGCATAGTAAGCTGAGCCCTAGTGAAAGGAAGCAGCCAGGCTGTGGCTCCACACGCTCTCTGTGCACCAGAAGCAATTCTTTGTGTGCCACAGGTTCAGTGCTGCACAGTTCACTGCTGTCGTCTTCCAGTCAGGCTCCCATGGCAGTGCTGGTCTGCCTCACTCATACTCCAGAGAGCCAGGGACCACCCAGGCATATTCCTGCCCCAAACAGTGTCCTGGAGAAGGGGAGACCCAGTTGTGTGTCGGGTGGACTTGGCAATGTGGGGGTGCACGGACCCTGCTGTGGCTGGGCCAAGTAAAGGGGAGGCTGTGGCTCAGCCTCTGGAGCCAGGCTGGCTGCACTCAGCTCCGGGCTCAGCTGCGTCCTCAGCTGTCGGCCTCGGGCAAGCTGCTTGCCTTCCCCGAGCTCAGTGTCCTCTTCTGCAAAGCGAGAATGATCATCGGCCTCGTGGAGTTAGGCAGAGATGAAATCGGCGGTTGTGTGTAAAATTCCTAGCACAGTGCCTGGATGCCAGTGTTACATTATTTTAAGTTAAGGTCAAGAATCTCATTGGAGAAGGAATGAATTAAATCCTGTCATTTCTGGCCACACAGATGAGCCTGGGGTACATCATGTTACATGAAATAAGCCAGGCACAGAAAGATAGACACCCCAGGATCTCCTACATGGAAGCTAAAAAAGTAGATCTTGCGGAGGTGGAGAGCAGAGTGGCCGTCACCATAGGCTTACAGGGCTGGGGAGAAGTTGGGTAATGGCTACAACATCGCAGTTGAGAGGAGGAAAAGTTCAGGTGCTGGCTGGTACAGTAGCGTGACTAATATAGTCTGTTGTGTATTTCAAGTCACTTGATGAGATGATTTTGAATGTTCTTACCACAAAGAAACGATCAATGTTTGAGGGCATGAAAATGCTGATTACTCTGATCTCATCATTGCACAATGAATGCATGTGTTGAAATGTCACACTGTACCCCATAACTCTGTAAAAATACCAGGTGATGGGTTGTTCTAAAGGATGTTGCGGGGGGAACCCCAATGGAATCTGAGCACCAGAAGTGTGGTGTAGATGGCTCGTTGGAACTGGAACCCCAGGGTGGTTCTGGATTCATGGGGCCGCCAAGGGACAGCTCAGGTCAGCCAGTCACAACTCCACTCCTTCTCTGCAGCTGGCGCCCTCCCTCCGCGCCTGCTCCATTCTCTGTGTCCACCCTGGCCCTCTCTGCTCACAGCGTCTGCTTCCCTTTACGTGAGATGACAGTGGCCTCGCTAGCCCTGACCCCTTATTCTATCTGCCATGTTCCTTCGCAGCTGACGGAGAAATTTGCCCGGAGTCATCTTGGGTTTTGTCAGATCAGGAGCCCACCTCTTGTATCCTTGCTGGGGCAAGAGAGGGGACCAAAGCGTGGGGAACATGGCCCTTTGGGCAGCCGGAGCTGTGAGCCAGGCAAAGCTTGCTGCAGGTGTTGGAGTCAGATTTTTGAGGTCAGATCTTGGCTCCACCACTTGCTAGCTTTGTCTAACCCTGGGCAAGTCATTTAATTGCTCTGAACTGCCTTCATCTGTGAAATGAGTGTAAGAATAGTACTTACCTCAAAGTTTGCTATGAGATTATACTTATAAACTACTAGGCAGATCCGGAGCAAAGAAAGTGCTCAAAAATTAGCAGCTATTAAGATCACTAAGGGGCTGCGGGAGCGTGGGCAATGACCGTGGTCTGAGACGGCCAAGATAGGCCATCTCCTAAGGCAACCCAGAGAACCGGCACTCGCTGTGCTGAGGGGGCGGCTCTGCCTTCTTCAGAAGGGCTTTCCCGACTCTCCAGACGTGGTCAGCGTAGCACAGAAGCCTGGCACAGCTGTGTTCAGATCACTGGTTGTGGAGCTCAGGACAGAAGGTCTTTCTGCCTCTCCCTTCTCTCTGTCACTCTGCCTTTCAAATAAAGAAATAAACCTTTAAAAAATAAGAATTCGAAAGTGTTTTATCCTCGTTGGTAGGGAACCTAGATGCTTGCCGCCAGACACGTGCCTTGTTAGCCACAGGGTTCAGAATAGAAACCAGATTGCCTAACTCCGAATCATATGAGCTGCTCTCGTCAGACTGTTTTATGTGTGTCACTAGACCAGAAGCACCGAGGGGTTGCCTCTCGTGTTAGTAGGGTAGCTTAGAGTGCAAGTTGTCAATAATCAATAGTAACTTATTGAACACTGTGGTAAGTACTCTCCTCTGAGGGTCAGAAAGTCCTATATGCTGACTCACCCCCCAGATGCCCACAGCAGCATCCTTTCAGGCCAGGGTGGAACCAAGAGCCAGGAACACAATCCAGGTCTCTCCCATGGGTGTCAGGAACCCACCTGAGGCACCAGCACTGCCTCCCAGGATCTACATTAGCAGGAATCTGGAATCGGGAGCCAGCACTGGAACTGGCATTGAACCCAGGCCCTCCAGTGTGGGATGTGGGCATTTTAATTGGTGTTTTACCTGCTAGGTCAAATGCCTGCCTGGTTATTGTTTTTAGTAATAGCTTGATTGAGCTATAAATTCATATACCATAAAATCTACCCTTTTAAACTGTTCTAAAGTGGTTTTTAGTATAGTCATAGCCTTGTGCAGTCATCACCACTTGACCTCAGGACATTTCCATCAACCCCAGGTGAAACCCAGGCACCACCCATTGCGCTTCCCCCCAGCTCCTGACAACCTCAGAGCTGCTTTCTGTCTCTGGATTTGCCTGTTCTGGGTGTTAAATACACATGGAGCCGTACAGTGAGATCCATCGCATGACTGGCTTCTCTGAATAGCAGATTTTTAAAAGATTTATTTGAAAGAATTATGGGGCAGTGGGGGGGGGCGCAGAGAGGGAATGCTTCCATCCGCTAGTTCACTCCCCAAATGGCCACACTGGCCAGAGCTGGGCTGGTCCAAAACCAGAAGCCAGTAGCTGCTTCTGTGTCTCCCACATGGGTGCAGGGACCAAAGGACTTGGGCCATTTTCTGCTGCTTTCCCAGGTGCATTAGCAGGGAGCTGCATTGGAAGTGGAGCAGTCAGGACTCCAACCAGGCCCCCATATGGGATGTTGGCACTGCAGGCAGTGGCTTGACCTGCTATGCCACAGCGCCAGCCCCTAGCAGAATATTTTGAGGGTTCATTTGTGTTGCGACATCTAGCAATCATACTTCATTCCTTTTATTGCCATTAGTACTCCAATGTAAAGGTAAGCCACATTTATCCATTCAGTTGGTGAATTTTTGCATTGTTCCTGCTTTTTTGCTATTAGGAATAATGCTGGGAGGGAAGTTATGGGGGGAGGGGAAAGCCACTGTAATCCAAAAGCTATACTTTGGAGATTTATATTTATTAAATAAAAGTTAAAAAAAAAAAAAAGGAATAATGCTGCTGTGAACATTCACATAGATTTTTTTTTCAAATTTTTAAAATTTATTTGAGAGGCAAAGTGACAGAGGGAGAGAGAGAGATCTTTTAGCGGTTGGTTCATTCCCCAAATGCTCACAACGGCCAGGTCTGGGCCAGGTTGAATCCAGGAGCCAGGAACTCCATCCTGGTCTCCCACATAGGTGACAGGGGCTCAAGGACTTGGGCCATCTTCCACTGCTTTCCCAGGTGCATTAGCAGGGAGCTGGATCAGAAGTGGAACAGCCGGGACTCAAACCGGCTCTGATACGGGTTACTGGTGGTGTAAGCAGAAGCTTAACGTGCTGCATCCTGGTGCAAGCCCTCGTGTACACGTTTTCTGGTGGACCAGTTCTCAGTCTGAGCGTCTACCCTGGGGTGGGATTGCTGAGTCACAAGACAAGTCTGTTTAGTGTCGGAGGAATGCCTAACTTTTCCTAAGTGTCTGCCCCATTGTATATTCCCACCAGCAGTGTATGAAGGTGTCAGTTTCTCCATACCCTCATCAACACTTGTTGCCACCTGTCATTTTGATTATATCCATCCTAGCACATGTGAAGTGATAACTTGGCCTTGTAGCTTCTGTTTGCAGTTCCCTAATGGCTAACAACATTGAACATCTCATCTTAATATGTATCTTCTTTGAAGACAGGTCTATTCAAAACCTTTGCTTGTTAAAATAATTTTTTATAATTTATCTGAGAAAGAGTAAGCGAGCACTCCCATCTGCTGATTGACTCCCCAGATGCCCACAGTAGCCAGGGCTGGGCCAGGCTGACGCCAGGAACTGGGAACTCAATCCAGGTCTCCTACATGAGCTGTCTCCCATGGTCTGAATTAGCAGGAAGCTGGAGTTGGGCATCCAACACAGTTACTAACATATGGGACTTGGCACCCTAACCACCAGGCCAAATACCCACCCCTGCCCATTTTGTATGGGTTTTTGTCTTATTTTAGAGTTATTTGTAGGAATCTCTTTTATAGACAGATCTTTTATTAGCTCTATAATTTATAAACATTTGCTCTCATTCTGTGGGTTATTTTCACTTTCTTAGCAGTATCTTTTTTTTTTTTTAAAGCACAACCATGTTCATAATATTTATCTTTTCCAATAAGAGTAAATAACTACCCCTTCCATGGTGGAAAGTGTTCAATGTAATTGACCAGCCACAAAGTGTCAACATCAGGGGCATATTGTCCGTCTCCACTGCTGGAAGGTCAGCCTTCAGCAGGTCAGTCTTAGTGAAGGGAAGTCTGCATTGTGGAGCGTGGGTATAAACTCCCATCCTTACTCTGGTACATGGGCCCATTGGGAAATCACTGGAATGGCTGGGGAAAGAAGCTGACCAATATCCACTAAGTCTGTTGTCATGTCCTACTGACTGCTGGCAGCCTCCTCTGCAGTGGATCACTTCATTTAGCTTCAGCAAGGCCATTGGGAAGTCCTCAAGTCAAAGTCAGCTGTCACAGGAGACCCATCTATCCCAACAAATTGGCATGTCTTCATAGTCCTGCTATGCTCAGTCATTTGCCGGGAGTAGCTCCTTGGGTGTATGAACTGGCACATGCGCAGTAATGAGTCAAAGTGCAGCCTCTGGGGCCTTCCATTAATCATGTTCCCTATAGTCATATGTATGCAAAGTTCATCCACATGGCCACACAATGTCCTTTGGTGAACATTCACTTGAAGCCCAAATACCTTTAAGTCTAAGAGTCCATGCACATGCATTTCGCCAGATCTTGTCACTTCTAAATCTATTCCTCCCAACTCCTTGACCATCTATCAGACAATTAGTAGCTGCCCTTGACTACTAAAGTTGCAATCCATAATTCTGGATATTGCTCATTTCAGCCATAGTGGACAATCAAATGTACTGTTCAAAAGTCTCCCAGGGGGGCTGGCACTGTGGCGCAGTGGGTTAATGCCCTGGCCTGCAATGCCAGCATCCCATATGGGCGCCAGTTGGAGACTCGGCTGCTCAGTATCTTTTAAAGCACAAAGGGTTTTTTAAAAATTTTTTTACGGACCAGCACTATGGTGTAGCAGGTAAAGCTACACCAATGGCCGCGGTGCCGGCCCCCAGCACCACTTGTTGAAAGGACTACTGAAGGCCGGGCGCCGCAGCTCACTAGGCTAATCCTCCGCATTGCGGCGCCGGCACACTGGGTTCTAGTCCCGGTCGGGGCACCGGATTCTGTCCCGGTTGCCCCTCTTCCAGGCCAGCTCTCTGCTGTGGCCCGGAGTGCAGTGGAGGATGGCCCAGGTGCTTGGGCCCTGCACCCCATGGGAGACCAGGATAAGCACCTGGCTCCTGCCATCGGATCAGTGTGGTGCACGGGCCGCGGCAGCCATTGGAGGGTGAGCCAATGGCAAAAGGAAGACCTTTCTCTCTCTCTCTCTCTCTCTCTCACTGTCCACTCTGCCTGTCAAAAAAAAAAAAAAAAAAAAAAACTATTGAATGCTTTTTAGCACCGTTGTGGAGGAAGAAAAATGTTAAGAGTTTATTTTTGGATTCTCAATTCTATTTGTGATCAATATGTCTGTCATTGTGCCAGCATCAAACTTTTCAAAAATATATTTATTTCTTTATTTGATGGGCAGACAGACAGAAATTTTGAGAGAGAATTCGTGTGCTCCCATCTGCTGATTCACTCCTCAAGTGCCAGTGATAGCCAGGGCTGGGCTGAATCCAGAACCCGGAGCCAGGAACTCCATCCAGGTTTCCCACGTGGGTTTCAGGAACCCAGTCACTTGCGCCATCACCTCTGCCTGCTAGGGTCAGCATTAGCAGGAAGGTGGAGTCAGGTGCCGGAGGGGGGCTGTGGGACATGGGTGTCTTAATCCGTAGGCTAAACTCCCACCCACACTGTCTTGGTTCCTGTAGCTTTGTGGTGAGTTTTGAAATTGGAACGTGTGAGTCCTCCAACTTTCTTCTTCATTTTTAAGATCTGTTCTGACTCCCTTGCATTTCCATATGATTTTTAGGATAAGTTTGTCAGTTTTAGTAAAAATAGCCAGCTGGGATTTTGATAAAAATGCACTGGATCTGTGGATCTTAACAATATTGGGACTAGCACTATAACATAGTAGGTTAATCTGCCTGCAGTGCTGGCTGGCATCCCATATGGACGGTGACTCGTGTCCTGGCTGCTCCTCTTCTGATCCAGCTCTCTGCTAATGGCCCGGGAAGGCAGTAGAAGATGGCCCAAGTGCTTGTGCCCCTATACTTACCTGGGAGACCTGGAAGAAGCTCCTGGCTCCTGGTTTCAGATCAGCCCAGCTCTGGCCATTGCACCCATTTGGGGAGTGAACCAGCAGATGCAGCTCTCTATCTCTGTCTCTGCCTCTCTCTCTCTGTAACTCTATCAAATAAATAAATATTTTTTTAATTAAGTCTTATGATTCAGGAATGTATCTATCTCTTTAGGTCTGTAATTTCAACATTATTTTATAGTTTTCAGTGTACGTGTCTGACACTTCTTTGGTTAAACAAACTTTTTTGGATGCTATTGTTAACTGGAATTATTTTCTTGATTTTTGGATCATGGAAATACAGTTGATTTTTGCATATCGATCTTGTGTCTTACAACCTTGCTAAGCATGTTTATTAGTTCTATTAGATTTTTTTAAGAAGATTTATCTTATTTGAAAGGCAGAGTTACAAAAAGGAAGAGAGAGAGCTCTTACATATGCTGGTACGCCCTCCAAATGGTTGTGACACCCAGAACTGGGCCAGGCTGAAGCCAGTAGCTTCTTCTGGGTCTCCTACATGGGTGCAGGGGCCCAGCACTTGGGCCATCTTCTGTTGCTTTCCCAGTCACATGAGCAGGGAGCTGGATTGGAAGTGGAGCAGCTAGGACTCGAACCTGCACCCATATGGGATGCTGGCACCACAGTGGCGGCTTAACCTGATATGCCACAGCACCCACCCCATCTAATAGATTTTTAGTGGATTCCTTAGGACTTTACACATGAGATCATGTTATCTGCACATAGAGCTAGAACATTCTTCCTTTCTAGTCCCAATGCCAGTTATTTTGTTTTCTGGTCTAATTGCTCTGGCTCGAGCCTCTATATGAAGAGAAAAGTCAAGAATGGACATCACGGTGTTGTTCTTAGGTTATTTTAGACAATATGTCTGCTTGGTTCTCTCCTTGAGAGACTTAAACTCATAGTGGGATGAGATTAATATGTGAAGTTGTGGTTGAAACTCATGGGTAGGATGACTTGTGGTGAGCTAGTAGGTAGGGGAGATTTTCTGGGGGAAAAGTTCTTGAGATTTGGCTTTGCTGAGGGAGAGAGGTCATTAAAAGAAAAAAAAAAAGATTTATTATTTGAAAGGCAGAGATACAGAGAGAGAAGGAGAGAGGGAGAATCTTCCATCTGCTGGTTCACTTCCCAAATTGCTGCAACAGCCAGGGCTGGGCCAGTCCAAGGCCAGGAGCCAGGAGCTTCTTCTGGGTCTCCAACATGGGTTCAGAAGTTCAAACACTTGAACTATCTTCCAGTGCCTTCCCAGGTGCCACAGCACCGGCCCCAAGAGGTCATTTTAAAACAGGGTTGGCCAGGTGTGGAAGCAAGCAGGTGCCAGTGTATGGCTGGGTGGGGAGTCACTGAGGCCACAGGGCTGGCGAGATGCCATAGGAAGGACAGCCCTTGACCACACAGAGTGCTGCTGGCGCCCTGCCACTTGGGCTGCCAGACTCCACCCCATCCTTACTGCTCCTGGATAGTCCTACGCCTGCCAGAACCCTGCTAGTAACACCCTGAAGCAGTGTTTCCCAGACTGGGTCTACTAGCCCTTGGCATTTGTTTTCTTGTTTTGTTTTAAAGATTTAGTGATTGATTTATTTGAAAGGCAGAGTTAAGAGATCTGGTTCACCCCCCTCCCCCCAAAAGGCTGGGCCAGGCTGAAGCCAGGAGCCTGGAACTCCATCCAGATCTCCCATAAGGGTGTCAGGGGTCCAGATACTTGGGCCGTCTTCCACTGCTTTCCCAGGCACTTTAGCCGGGAGCTGGATTGGAGCTGGAGCAATATGGAGCCCACATAGGATGTCAGCATGCAGGCAGCAGTGGTGCTGGCCTGCTGTGGGACAACTGTCCCTGCCCTCTGCCTTTGACTCACTCGAGTTCTTGTTCCTCATCCCAAACCCGGCCAGGAGTCTGCTTCACAAGTGATTCTCACGTAGCCCGTAGGTTTGATAACTCTACTGTGCAGCCCACGAGCTCGGGTCCCCTCCCGAGCAGATGGTCTTCCTGACATAATCCCTGAAGTCAAGGCTGTTGAACACTTACTGAGCTCCTCCTCGCCCGAGCACAGCAGGCTTTCCCCTTCTTCCCTCTGCCTGTCCTCTCCTCTCCTCTCCTCTCCCGGGTCACCCAAGCCCTTGTTAGCATCCCCTGCCCCTTTGGCAGCAGGCCGGCCAGGACATGGAGCATCACGAGGGAGAGCTGGGGAAGTCCCCTAGCAGCCTCCTCAAAGCTGTGCTGGGGCCAGCTCAGCTCAGCTCCCAGGGGCAGAGTACCTCCCTCTGGAATACCGTTTCTGGGTCACCTTCAGAGAGGGTGACCAGGAACGTAGGCACAGTATCCCCAGTGCAGGAGTCACATCTGAACTGTGTTATGCATCTCTAGGTGTTGTGTTTCATCCCTGTAGTGAACTAGTGAAACATGCAGTTTACACGCTGTGGACTAAAACATACAGACATACACCACATCCACAGGTGCATTATTGAAAAATCATTTCCTTGGGGTGGGCACTTAGCACAGTGGTTGAGGTGTCCACATCCCATATCAGAGAGCCTGGTTTCAGGTCCCGGCCTCATCCTTGCCTTTAGCCTCTTGCTGAAACAGACCCTGGGAGGCAGCAGATGGTGGCCGAAGTACCTGGATCCCTGCCACCCACCTGGGAGACCTGGACGCAGTTCCTGGCTCCTGGCTTTGGCTTTCTCCATCTATGACTGTGCAGGCATCTGGGGACTAGATCAATGGATAGGAGAGGTCTCACTGTCTCTGCATTCAAATATAAACAAACATGTACAAATAAAAAATTTAATTCCTCCGCTTTAAGCCTCTTCCCTTCCACGAGCTTTGGAGAGCCCTTCTGTTTTAAAATCTCCCTCAATTTTTTTAAAGATGTGTTTTTATTTGAAAGGCAGAGTTAGAGGGAGAGACAGAGAGAAAGGGTCTTTCATCTGCTGGTTCACTCCCCAAATGGCCACAATAACCGGGGCTGGGTCAGACCAAGTGAGGAACCAGGAGCTTCTGGGTCTCCCACATGGGTGCAGGGGCCCAAGGACCTGGGCCATCTTCCGCTGCTTTCCCAGGCCTTAGCAGAGAGCTGGATTGGAAGTGGAGCAGCTGGGGCTGGAACTCATGCCCACGCGGGATGCCAGTATTACAGAAGGTGGCTTAAGCCGCTGTGCCACAGCACTGGCCCCTTGAAAGCCCTTTGACCCTGCTCCCTCCTCTTGATGTTATCTGACTTCTCCCCTGCCTCTCAAAGCTGGACTTGTCCAGAGAGGGTGCTGTCCCTGTGGCCTTCACCCCTTATCACTCCCTGTCTCCTCCAGCCCCTGCATCTGCCTCTCCTCTCAGCGCCGCAGTTCCCAGTGGTTCCCTGGCTGCTCAGGCCTCAGTTCCCGTGCTGTCCGAGTGGCCTGCAGCGCTTGGGATCCTCCGTCACCTCGTGCCCCTCTCTGGTGTCTGCTCCCCTTCTGCTCTGTAGCATGCTCTTCTGTTGTCCCTGTGCACTCTCCCCGGGTACTTGTCCATGTCTCCAGCTCTCGTTCCTGAGGGCCTCTAAATCTTTGTCTCCAGATTTTTGTTTGTGTTTTGGGGAATTATTTTTTTTTTAATTTTATTTTTTGATTTATTTTATTTGAAAGATTGAGTTAGAGAGGGAGAGACAGAGAGACAGGTCTTCCATACTCTGTTTCACTGCCCAAATGGCCACAACAGCCAGGGCTGGGCTAGGCTTAAGTCAGGAGCCAGGAACTTCTTCAGGGTTTCCCACATGGGTGCAAAGGTCCAAGAACTTGGGCCCTCTTCCACTGCTTTCCCAGGCCACAGCAGAGAGCGGGATCAGAAGTGGAGCAGCTGGGACTTGAACCGGCACCCATATGGGATGCCAGCACTGCAGGCGGTAGCTTTACCCACTCTGCCATAGCACTGGCTCCAGAGCCATCTTTCTAACTGCCTGATAGACAGGTGCTTCTCACGTGAGATGCATCTCCTCACATCGCAGACTCGAATTCCAGACCCTGGCTGCTGTCCCTTGGTGTGGCGTGGCGTTCTCCACTCTTCCCTTCTCGTCACCAACTGGAAACAGCCTCCAAAGCCCAGCTCAGACATCACCTCCTGCAGGGACCCCACCTGGGACCCCAAGTAGAACCTAATTCTTGTGCCCTGAAACTGTGAAGCAGACTTTTTACCCCATCCAGTGCCCTCTCAGTTTGTGGGGAAAAGCAAGGCCCCCAACAGTTAGACACTTGCTCAGGACACACAGCTGATGCCACCGTTCTCACTGGAGAGCCACCACCCATCACTGCGGCTCCAAGCAAGCAGCATCTTTGTACTCTTTTTTTTTTTTTTAAAGATTTATTTATTTGAAAGGCAGAGCAACAGGGCGGGGGGCCGAGGGGAGAGAGAGCTTCTATCCCTACTTTACTCCATAAATGGATGCAGTGGCAAAGGCTAGGCCATGCTGCATCCAGGAGCCAGGGACTTCGTCTGGGTCTCCCACATGGGTGACAGGGGCTCCAGCACTTGTACTATCATGTGCCACCTTCCCAGGGGCTTTAACAGGGAGCTGGATCCAAAGCACAACATCTACAAATGGATGTTCTAAAGTGGGGTGCTGGCTTTGTACGTGGCAGCCTAACTTGTACCACAGTGCTGGCCCCTAGAGCTCAGTTCTTTTTGCCTTTTTTTTTTTTAATGGATGTTTGTTTTTCATCTACTTGAAAGACAGAGTGACACACAGAGATCTTCCCTCTGTTGGTTCAATCCCCAAATGTCTACAAAAGCCAGGCCTGGGCCAGGCCAAAGCCAGGAGTCAGGAACTCATTCCGAGTTTCCCACAAGGGTGGCAGAAACCCAAATACTTGAGCCATCATCTGTTGCCTCCCAAGGTCTGCATTAGCAGGAAGCTGGATTGAACTCGAAGCAGTACTCCAGTGTGGGATGTAAACATCACAGGTGGCAGCCCCACCTGCTGTACCACAACACCTGGCCCTGGATTTCAAAATTTTTTGTACCAAAGAAAACTTACCCTTTTTAAAAATGATTTTTTATTTATTTTACTTGAAAGGCAGAGTGACACAGAAACACACACAACACAGAGATCTTCCATCCACTGGAAGATCTTAAATGCCTGCAACAGCCAGGGCTAGGCCAAGTCAAAGCCAGGAGCCAGGAACTCCATCTGGGTCTCCCACATGGGTGGCAAGGACCCAAGCACTTGAGCTGTCAACCCAGTGTTTCCTAGGGTGCACATTAGGAAGAAGGGTGCAGTCGGGAGTTGGATCTCAAGCCCAGGCACTCTGATGACCTAAGCGGCACCTTTTCTAAGATTTATTTTATTTATTGGGAAGACAGACTCAAAGAGAGGAAGCATCAGAGTCAGAAAGAAGGAGAGAAAGAAAGGGAGAGAGATGGAGAGAGATCTTCCATCCACTGTTTTAGTCCCCAAATGGCCGCAGTGGCCTGAGCTGGACCAGGCCAAAGCCAAGAGCCTGGAACTCCATCTGGGGCTCCCTTGTGGGTGGCAGGGAGCAGGCAGTTGAGCCATCTTTCCCTGCTTTCCCGGGCACGTTAGCAGGGAGCTGGACTGGAAGTGGCACTCATGGGATATTGAGTCACAGGCTATGGTATAACCCATTGCACCACAACTCTGGCCCCCTCAGCAGCTTCTTAACAGCCCAACCAGATGCCCCCAATTTGTTTGTTTCAGTGTCTTCGCCTGGAGCTAAATAATCGAACATAGGCTCCCTTACTTGGTCTGGTCAGCCAGGCTGCTCAGAGCGCAGGGAGGGCAGTCCTTGCAAGCTGCGGCTGCAAGCGGGTTAAGAGCATTCTCCATGCAGGGTGCTGGACAGACTGAGTGAGCAGGAACACTGGGTCCCTTCCTCCAGGGGATTTGCACCGCAGTGCTGCATGCTGTGACGGGGCGGGTGCAGGGAGCTGGGGCGCGTTGCCCACGCATTCCTCCTGGGGAGGACGTTCTTAAGCAGCGTGGGGCAGGTGTCTCCCCAGACTCCACCAGGCCCCAGCCGTGTTCTGTAGGCTCACTTCAACGGGTGGAGGAGGATTGGGCTTTCTTGTGGGTTTCTGCTGCTGGTGGTGGTAGTTCGTTCTCCTTTCCCCTCCCCCTCCCCCTCCTCCTCCTCCTCCTCCTCCTCCTCCCCCCTCAGAAATCCTATGCTGGCTTCCAAAATCAGCGAGAAAGGAGTATTGGATCCTACCACATGATCAGCACGGGGCCCGGGGGTTGCCTGCACGGTTCATTCCTGAGCACCACCCTCACCCTCTGCCTCCCCTCTGGGTCCCACAGGTGGAGAGAGGGGACCCATCTCCAGCTTGCAGCTGCACCTCTCAGCTTTCTGTCTCTCTCTCCCTCAAGAAAGAGAAGAAACAGGCCTGCCCGGAGGGTGCGCGTGCTGCTTGGAGGCCAGGCGCCTGCACTCGGCCCAGCAAGATGAGGCTCTCTCGAGCCCTTTGGGCCCCCTCTCCCCCTGGCACAGCCTGGCTCAGAAGAATAGGAACAGGAAGTTCTCTCTGCCCATCTGCCTGTCCCGGAGGTCCTTTCCCTCCGTCCTGGGTCCCGTCCGTCCCTGAAGTTCTCGCCCACAGCCCCTGGATGCCTCAAACCCTGGCCTGGCCTCCTGCAGTGCAGGAGCACTGGGAAGGGGGAAGAGCAGAAGGACGATGGCTCCTGCTTGTCTCTGCTGAGCAGCCACAGTGGTGATTAACTTCTTGGAGCACACGCTCCGTGCCAGCGCGTTAGGGACATTACTTCACTTAGCATTTGTGCCAGCCCCAGAGGCAGGGCCTCGGGCACCCTCGTCGGGTGGATGAGGACAGACTTGCAGAGCTGGTCGCTGGGTTTGACATCAGGAATACGTCTGCAAAGCCATCTGGCCCCTCACTTCCATGTTCTTTCACCTCCTTCTCCCTTTCCCCACAGAGCACCCACTGGGAGCCAGCCCAGGAGAAGGGCAGGCCGCAGGGCTCCCCTGCCAGCGCCCTGGGGAGAGCTGGTGTCACTCTCCCACCCCGACCCCATACCTTGCCCTCTCCTCCAGCCTCGGCCTCGGCTTCCTCTTCTGACGTCCTGACCCTTTATTCTCTCCTCCGCTGCCCTCCCCTCCAGGACCCTGCTGGGATCTTTGAGCTGGTGGAAGTGGTCGGCAATGGAACCTACGGACAGGTGTACAAGGTGAGATCTAAAGGTGCAGAAGTGTGGCCTCCACATCCTCAGGGCCCTCTTGCCAGGATGGAAGCGTGGGTTACAGGTCTGGAGATCCGAGGGGGGCTGTGGGAGGTGACAGGCTGGGGGCCCCAGGAAAGGAAGGAGAGGACACGACGGAGGGAGGGGAGCCGATGCAGGAGCAGCAAGAAGGGGTGCTTTGGCTGGCCTCTTCCTCCGCGTTTACCACTAATGCTGGGTGTGGCAGGAACAGGCTGCAGCCGGGTGGGGCGTGGGACAGGAAGCACGAGGGCACAGGGGCAGTGGCAGAGCTGCCCTGGGATGCGGAGGCGGGGGTTCGCGCTGAAGGTGTGAGTTTGGCTTCTCCCAAGGCCGCGGAGAGACCCAGGAGCTGGAGTTGTGGACCTCGTGGGCGGCCTTGCACCGAGGGCGGTCGGTGGCTTTCCCCGGCTGCCTCCTGCGGCCTGCAGCACAGGGAGACGGAGCTCCAGCCTTCTGCTGCGGAGGCTGCAGAGTGGCCTCTTCTCAGCCCCTGAGGGTAGCCGTCAGCCTGGCCCTCTCACGTGGCTCGACCACTGCTCACACTTGGATGGGGGCCATTCAAGATGGTGCTGCTGCTTTGTCCCAACATGGTGCCCTCCAGCCCCTCCACCCCCCGCATCTCTGTGTCCCCTCTGCCACTGGGACCACCTGCCCTTACCTCCTGCCCCTGCAAGCTTGGGGGAAGCAGGCACCTCCCTACACACTTCCCCAGTCTCTTGCCTACTTGTTGCCATGGAGATCGCTCCATGTGCTCCTGCGCTTGAGTCTTGAGTGGCAGCTGAGGACATTAATTTGTGAGCTGGCACCACCCATGTCCGTACCCACAAGGGGCTGCCTTCCCTCACCCCGGTCCGCCTCAGGAAGCCTTGGCTTTCCTGTCCAAGCCTTAGATGACTTCTACAGGAATTCCAGAAGGCTGGAGGGGGAGGCGGGGGCTGGTGGGACATACTCAAGAAGGGCAAGTTTCCTCCCGTTAGGTCTGGCGACAGCGTTGACATGCATCAGCGGGCCCCTCTGTGTCTTCCAAGTTCCCTAAATTCTCAGCTCTGTCTCCACGACAGACAGCCCGGGGAGTGGGGGTGATCCCAGGAGAGGCCTCCTGTCTGCAGTGGTGGGTCAGGAAAGCCCACTCCTCCCTGCCTCCCCTCCAGCTCGCCCAGCCTCTATCAGGATGAGAAGTGTCTTCCACTCCCTTTCCTTTCAGATGCGAGCAGGCCCAAAGCAGAGTGTGGAATATAAGCCTCTCACTCATCTCCTCTCTCCATCTTTTTTTTTATTTTTTAAATATTTTTATTGATTTATTTGAGAGGTAGAATTATAGACAGAGGGAGAGACAGAGAGAAAGGCCTTCCATCTGCAGGTTCACTCCCCAAATGGTTGCAATGGCCAGAGCTGAGCTGAACCAAAGCCGGGAGCCAGGAGCTTCTTCCAGGTCTCCCATGTGGGTGCAGAGGCCCAAGGACTTGGGCCGTCTTCCACTGCTTTCCCAGGAGCATCAGCAGGGAGCTGGATGGAAGTGGAGCGGCTGGGACTTGAACTGGTGCTCATGTGGGATGCCAGAGTTGCAGGTGGCAGCTTAACCCACTGCACTGCAAGGCCAGCCCCTTCTCCAGTTTTCAATGAGAAGAGATCCTTTACGTTTATTGAGCTTGCAGCGTGGGAGTCCAGTCGAGGTGGTATTTTCTGTTCCCTGATGGCCCAGGAGCTGTCTCCACTGTCTGCTTTGATGGCCAACACACAGACGGAGGAGCCTTGCCACACGAGGGGCATGCTCTGAGATAGAAGACAGCCCAGGGACGTGGCCTCTCCTGGAGTCAGGCCCCTCCCCCTCCTGCTCCCTGAGCACAGACCCTGATCCTTGCGTGCCGGGCTCTCTGTCCCACAGGGTCGGCATGTCAAGACCGGGCAGCTGGCTGCCATCAAGGTCATGGACGTCACGGAGGTAGGAGCAGTGCCAGGCAGAGGGAGGGTCTGAGCACTGAGCAGAGGGTGTGGGAGAGTCTCAGGGCTTACTACCTTCCTTTGCCTAGGACGAGGAGGAAGAGATCAAACAGGAGATCAATATGCTGAAAAAATACTCTCACCACCGCAACATCGCCACCTACTATGGGGCCTTCATCAAGAAGAGCCCCCCTGGAAACGACGACCAGCTCTGGGTGAGAAACGCCCCCCACCTGTCCCGCCCCCCACGGCCCTGCCTCCAGGCTGCCGTCATGGAACTCGGGGGCCCACGCCCAGGGCGTCTTCTTGCCAGCCCTCCCTTGGTGCCCTGGCCCCTCCTGTCTCTGGGTCAGAGGGACGTCATGAGTCGCCCAGAGCTGCCACTCCCGGGCCCTCTGCACACCCTGCAGGCCCTAGTCCTCCGTGCTCTGGGGGCAGGGGTGCTGCTCTCCCCTCCCTCTGCAGGGAAGTCGTGGTGGGAAGAGACCACAGGGAGGCCAGTCTTCAGTCCAGCTGCCTAGGAGCACAGCTCCCGGGAAGGCAGCAGACCCAGAATATTTGTGGGAGGCCCTTGGGCTCAGACCCCTCCTGGTAGTGCATAGCTCCCCTCGCGACTGGTTGAGCCAGAACCTGCCATCACTCTTTGGGGCCTCCCCAAATCCCTGGTGGCCCAGAACATTCCAGAGTCCTTCCCCTCCCTGGCGTGGGTGCTGCATTCTGTCAGCCTCAGGCTTTGGGGTGCTGAGCCCAGCCCCTAGGGAGAGCAGCAGGAGCAGGGCAAGGACTGGGGCAGCTTTGCCGGTCCTGCCAGGTCTCCCCTCCTAGCAGTCAGCCGGTCAACAAGTGCTTACTAAGCACCTGCTGTCTGCCCTGTACACATGAGCATGAGCCACAGTCCCGGCCTCCCAGGCCCCTGAGCCTTGGTGGGTTTACCTGCCAGATGTGTGCAGGGGAGGTCACTGAGATGGGCAGCGAGGCGCCCTCTTCTGGACGTGTTAGCGTGGTCCTTCCCTCCTGTCACTGTGCCACCTGCTATCCAAGGGGCGGGCCCCAAAAGGGCACACATGCAAATTTTTTTCAAGATTTGTTTATGTTATTGAAAGGCAAAAAGGAAGAGATAGCAAAAGAGAGATCTTGCATCTGCTGGTACACTCCCCAGATGGCCGCAACAACCAGGGCTGGGCTGAGTCAACCAGGAGCCTGGACTTCGTCCAGGTCTCCCACATAGGTGCAGGAGCCCAAGCACTGGGCCATCTTCCACTGCTTTCCTAGGTACATTAGCAGGGAGCTGGATTGGAAGTGGAGCAGCCAGGATGGGAACTGGCACCAATATGGGATGCCGGCACTGCAAGCTGCAGCTTTTCCCGCTACACCACAATGCCAGCCCCGCCAATTACTCTTATTGCTTGTGCAAAAATGCGTGACTGGTGCAACCGTTCTGTTGTGGATGTGTTTGTTAATGAAACTACTCGGACAGGAAGTGTTCTCAGGTTCCCCTGCAGCTCCCTGGGTAGACCCCATGCACGGGCGTGGCACATCCCCCTGCTTAGCCTTCCTTGCCTTTGAGTCAGGGGCTGGGCGGTGGATTCTGTGGGCTTCGTGGCTGTGGCTGTGGCTGTGCCGTCACAGCTGCCCTGCACACATCGCTGTGCTGTGCACTGTGAAAGCAGCAGCAGACGGTGCCCCATGGGGAGCGTGGCTGTGTCCCACAGACCTGTGTGGTCGCCAAAACGATTTTCACGTATCGTGATGTGGGATTCTTCTGACTTCACTCGTGACCCTTGAAAAGGGTAAAGGCTTCCTACAGAAGTCGTCCTTGGGCGGCCAGGGCTGGCGGCCTCTGCTGCAGAGCAGTGCTTCTTAGCCCTTTGGAGTTTGGGGCCCCCTGAGAACCTGCTGCGATCGTTGAACCCTTCCTCGCCGTCTGCACGGTCTCGGGGGCTCGGGGCCTCCCAGCCCTGCCGGTTCCTCCCCAGCTGTCTTCCCTTTCCCTGTCGCTCCCAGTCTCAAGAGGTCTGTGCTCTTTGTGAGAGTCCAGGGGCCCTACTGTCTAGCTGAGCCCAGTGCTACCCCCAAGGCCTCTGGCAGGGGGTGGGCCTTGCCTGACCCCACTGCTTTCCCCCTCGCACCGTGCCCGCAGCTGGTGATGGAGTTCTGTGGTGCTGGCTCCGTGACTGACCTGGTGAAGAACACCAAGGGGAACGCCCTGAAGGAGGACTGCATCGCCTACATCTGCCGGGAGATTCTCAGGGTGCGCCCGGCCCCTCGCTCCTCCCCTGCCCTGGGCCCCAGGCCCGGAGTGCTCAGGCTGTCTGAGGAGACGAGCCCCGCCCTCTCCAAGCTCTGCCTGCACTTGCACCCCTGTGACCTCTGGGCACTCAGTGAGAGCCACTGCTCCAGAAGCTCCCAGAAGACCGCTCAGCCTGTGCTTGAGGCTGGGGGGAGGGGAGGCAGCAGGGGCTTCTGCTCCCTCAGCCCGGCCCTGTGCAGACTGATGGCTCCCCCTCCTCCTTCCTCCCCCCCCCCCACACCCTTCTGCCATGACCCATGACTCTCTGACCCATGGCTGACTGCCCCCTGCCGTCCTAGGGTCTGGCGCATCTCCACGCACACAAGGTGATTCATCGAGACATCAAGGGGCAGAACGTGCTGCTGACCGAGAACGCTGAGGTTAAGCTAGGTGCGCAGGTTCCCTCCAGGACAGAGAATAGGGCCCAGGTCCAACCTCCTGTGTGCTCGGAGGCAGCTCTGCCTAGGCCCCCTCCGTGCCTCCTGCTGAAAGCCCCTCAGGCAGCTTCTCACCTGCCCATGTGCCTAGTGCCCAGGGTCCCTTGGGGGAAGGGGGACAACTGACCCCTGCCCAGGGTGTGGCCCTTGACCTTTCGCTTTGCTTTACCCCCAGGGTGCAGGGAGGTTGGGTCAGGTTCTGAAGGGTGTCGGGGGGTGGGAGGATGTCAGGGTGGGACCCAGACCCCAGCTGCCTCAGGTGAGGTGTGGACCTGCCCCTGTGCTGACGCCTGCTCCACACGTCACAGTGGATTTTGGGGTGAGCGCTCAGCTGGATCGCACCGTGGGCAGGCGGAACACTTTCATTGGGACCCCGTACTGGATGGCCCCAGAGGTCATTGCCTGTGATGAGAACCCCGATGCCACCTACGATTACAGGGTATGGAAGGGAGTGGGCTTGTGGGGGCTGCCCAGGGCAGGAAGTGAGGTGGGGGTGCCGGGTGGATAGAAGGTGTCAGGGCTTGAGTGGGCTAGGGAAGAAAGCCAAGGTCAGCGACACATTAGCAATGGGGACTGGGGAACTGTGGCAAGGAGTAGGGGCAGGGAGATGGGATGAGTTGGAGGGGAGGGACCTCGGTCATTAGCGGGGAGCTGGATCGGAAGTGGAGCAGTCTGGACTCAAACTGGTGCCCAGAGGGGACGCCAGCACCACAGGCGGAGGCTAAACCTACTATGCCGTAGCGCTGGCCTCACCTTGGCAAGAGTGGGGACCAGGAAGGGGTCCCAGGGAGGGCAGGGCTGGTGGCTCCTGGGCAGGGTTGCTGAAGATCTTCACCGGTCGCTGTCTCTGCCCTCTGTAGAGTGACATCTGGTCTCTAGGAATCACAGCCATCGAGATGGCGGAGGGAGCCCCCCGTAAGTGCTGAGGCTGCCTGGGGTTGGGGGGCTCAGGGAGGCCGTGCAGGGAGGGGTCCTCTAGGCTGACGGCGTCTCTGCTGTGCCACAGCTCTGTGCGACATGCACCCCATGCGAGCCCTCTTCCTCATCCCTCGGAACCCCCCGCCCCGGCTCAAGTCCAAGAAGTGGTAGGTCTCCCAGGGCTGGGCGTCCGGTCACTGCAGGGGCCCTGTCGCGGGACGGAGCGGACGGGGAAGGTCAGGGTGGCTTTGGGGTGAATGACCCAGCTTCCTGCTCTGAGTGAGCCATGACTGCTTCCAGGTCGAAGAAGTTCATCGATTTCATCGACACCTGTCTCATCAAGACTTACCTGAGCCGCCCACCCACGGAGCAGCTACTCAAGTTTCCCTTCATCCGTGACCAGCCCACAGAGCGGCAGGTCCGCATCCAGCTCAAGGACCACATCGACCGTTCCCGGAAGAAGCGGGGTGAGAAAGGTCAGTGGGCAGGCGGGCGGCGGTGGGTCTCGGGAGACGCCCGCTCCCCTCCTCCGGCCCGGGATCCCACGAGATCGTGTTCCCCAAATTTCCAGTTAGGGGCGCTTCTCCTCCTTCCCCACTGACTGGCATCAGCCTCTCGCACCCACATAGGTGTCAGACCCTGGGGTAGGGGGTCTCATGCCACTGCTGCCCAGGCCCACACCCGAGACCCACGGTCTCCCAGTTGCTGCCGGGAGGCGGGTGGGACCTGCGTGCTCGGGCATCAGAGAGAATTGTTGGCTGTCCCCAGCGAAGGTTTCCCCAGCCCGGGGTGGGGCCTGGGGCACTGGGTGCAGAGACAGTGGTGATCCCCCCCGCAGAGGAGACCGAGTACGAGTACAGCGGCAGTGAGGAGGAAGACGACAGCCACGGAGAGGAAGGAGAGCCAAGGTGGGCTGGCACCCGGGGCCGGGGGAGGGGACAGCCGTGCTGCTTGGCCCTGGGCGGGGGAGCCCCTTGGAAACACATCCTGAGTGCTGCAGAGAAGTGGGAAGGGAGGGAAGTGAGCAAGAGGTGGGGCTGCGGCGGGGTCCGTTGTGTGGTTCAGGCGGGGGCCCCCAGGCGGCTCCCCGGCAGGGTTCTGCGCTCAGTGTCCCGTGTGCACCCTGGCCAGCTCCATCATGAACGTGCCCGGGGAGTCCACGCTGCGCCGGGAGTTCCTGCGGCTCCAGCAGGAGAACAAGAGCAACTCGGAGGCGCTGAAGCAGCAGCAGCAGCAGCAGCAGCAGCAGCAGCGCGACCCCGAGGCGCACATCAAGCACCTGCTGCACCAGCGGCAGCGGCGCATCGAGGAGCAGAAGGAGGAGCGGCGGCGCGTGGAGGAGGTGGGCCCGGGGGCGGCGGGGCGCCCCAGTCCTTTGCTTCCGGAGTCCTGCGCACAGGCTCTCTCCTGTGTCGTGAGAGGCTCGCTCCCTGGCCACGGCGCCCTCTGCCCCGCGCTGTGGGCGTTGTGCCGCCAGCAGCCCTTCGGAGCAGAGCCGGTTCTGAAAGGCCCTCACCCTCGCCCACGTCAGGACGACCCCGTCTTCCTCTCTGCTTCTAAACCTCCTCCCTGGCTGCGGCTCCTCCCGCGCCCCGGTACCCGGCGGCTGGGGGTCCGTGCGCCGCCTCGGGCCCTGTCGACGGCTTCTGGTCTGAACATAGCAAGGACCCTTTTAAAGACCTTTCACTTCTGGTTATTTTAGCGTAGGACTGTGAAGTGTAGTGTTATCGTTTTGGACTAATTGGAGGTGGGTGGGAGAGACTCATTTTAATTAACAGAATCCTATTTTTAAATAAGCACAGAGCTTCTTCCTTTCTAATTCTTGATATCGCCAGTTAGAACACATTTGTCCCCTGGGACCTGAGGGGCAGTTGGAGGATTGGTCAGGACCCCCAGTGAAGCCGGAATCTGGGTGCTCAGGTCCCTCATATTGCAGTGCTACAGTATTTGCATAGTGACCCCCGCACAGCATCCCATGCATCTGCAAACCGTCTCTAGATTGCTTCTGGTACCTGAGTGCTAGGTAAATAGCTGTATTATTTAGGGGATGGTAAGAGAGAAGTCTGGGGTGGGCATTGTGGTGCACTGGTTAAGCTGCTGCTCGGGATACTCGCATCCATATCTGAGGATTTGAGTCGTGGCTGCCCTGCGCTTTTTTTTTTTTTTTTTAAGATTTATTTATTTATTTGGAAGGCAGAGTTACAGAGAGGCAGTCAGAGAGAGAGGGAAAGAGAGGTCTTCCATCTGCTGGTTCACTCCCCAGATAGCTGCAAACGGCCAGAGCTGTGCCGATCCGAAGCCAGGAGCCAAGAGCTTCTTCCGGGTCTCCCACGTGGGTGCAGGGGCCATCTTCCACTGCTTTCCCAGACCACAGCAGAGAACCGGATTGGAAGTGGAGCAGCTGGGACTCAAACCAATGGCCATCCAGGATGCCAGCACTGCAGGCAGTGGCCCAACCCTCACTTCTGATCCAGCTTCCTGCTAATGTGCCTGGGAGGGAGCTCAGGTGCTCGGGTTCCTGCCACTCACGTGGGAGACCTGCATAGAGTTTCTGGCTCCTGGCTTCAGCCTGGCCCAACCCTAGCTGTTGTGGGTATTTGGGGGTGAACCAGTGAATGGAAGATCTTTCTGTTATTTTGCCTTTCAAATACATAAATCTTTAAAAAGATTTAAGTCTATACATATTCAGTACAGATGTAATTTTTTTCCTAAATTTTATTTGTTCAAAAGGCAGAGGGACACAGAAAGAAAAACAGACACATACACAGAGATCTCCCATCTGCTGGCTCACTCCCCAAATGCCCACAGCAGCCAGGGCTGGGCCAGGCCCAAACAGGAGCTCAGAACTGAATTTGAGTCTCCCATATGGGTGTCGGGACCCATGCCTGAGCCATTACTTGCTGCCTCCCAGGGTGTGCATTAGCAGGAAGCAGGCCAGGACTTGAACCAGGCACTTGCATATAGAATGTAGGCATCCCAAGCAACATCTTAACCATTGTGCCAAATGCCCACTGCTCTAAATATTTTCTACTGGGGCGATTGAACGCACCAACACGGAACCCACGAATGTGGAAGACTGGGTGTATATGTCTATATATAGAGTGCACGCATATACATTCGTACTCATTTATGGTGCAGAGGGACACATGGGGAAGAAGAGGGTTTTTATTATTATTATTATTTATTTGAAAGAGTTACACAGAAGGAGAGGCAGAGAGAGAGAGGTCTCTTGTCTGTTGGTTCACTCCCCAGTTGGCCTCAACGGCCAGAGCTGCACTGATCCGGAGCCAGGAGCTTCTCCTGGGTCTCCCGTGTGGGTGAAGAGGCGCAAGCACTTGGGCCATCTTCTACTGCTTTCCCAGGTCATAGCAGAGAGCTGGATTGGAAGTGGAGCAGCCGGGACTCAAACCAGTACCCATATGGGATGCCGACACTGCAGGTGGTGGCTTTACTCACTGCACCACAGCGCCGGCCCCAAAGCAGTTTTTAACATGCCTTAAATAAATAGCATATTTGTTGAAACTGTTGTAAGACTTCCAAGTTCATGAGAGGGACTTCACACACAAAAAAAGTGTCTAAAATAGTAGGCCCGAACTGCAGCGCATACACTGCGTCTCCCGCTCCCCAAAGCAGACCCCCCCCACCTTTGTTGAACAGAAAAAGAACTTGCGAGAAAGCCTGCTCCAAAAGAGCCGTGTGCAGTTCTGTCAGCTCCGTAGCGTTCAGGCGGCACAGCAACAGGAAATCACAGCTAGCCAGACGCTTCCCGGAGGAGGCAGCCCACCGCAGAGGCGCGGGTCCCTGGGAGTGCAAGGGCTCCTCGGAGCGCCTGCCCCACTGTTGTTTGAGAGCTCTTTGGTCAGAAACCTTGTGAAAGTCAAGTGCAACCCCACAGCCTTGCTGCCCAGGCCCTGGACGGAAATCCAAAGGTTGCCTCTCTGTGCAGGAGCACCTGGTGCCCCCTTGTGGCCCAAGGTTATCCCACAGCCCGGGCGCTTGTCTCCTGGTTCTCTGCTGGCTGTTAGGGGTTGGGGCAGCCTGCTTTATCCTCTTGCACGTCACACCCCCTTGGGCTGTGAGCAGGCATATTGAGGCCATTCTCTGTCGCCACCCTGGGGAAGCAAGGACATGAGCCCTGACCCTGCAGGGCGCCCTCCCAGGGCAGGGCTGTCCCTAAGCCCACCTCCTCCCTGTCGGCCCCCAGCAACAGCGGCGGGAGCGGGAGCAGCGCAAGCTGCAGGAGAAGGAGCAGCAGCGGCGGCTGGAGGACATGCAGGCCCTGCGGCGGGAGGAGGAGCGGCGGCAGGCCGAGCGGGAGCAGGTACGGCGCTCCCCGTGCTCCCGGTCCTCCCGCCCCCGCCGCCTGCTCCCCTGCTCTCCCCGCCCCCAGAGTCCCCCTATCTCTTCTAGCTTCACTCTCTCTCTCTGTTTTCTCCCCCCCTTGAACCCCGGCCCTGGCTCCTGCCCTCCTCCTGTCTCTGTGCCTTCATTCCCATCTCTACCCCTCCCTGTCCCTGTCCCGCTCCTGCTCCTCTTGACCCCATCCGTGCCGCACCCCTGCTCGGGGCTCATCCTCCCTGCTCCCCTCATCCTCACCCCGCCGCCGCCGCGCTGCCCCCTCCGCCTCTCCCCCTGCCCCCTGCCCCCGCCCCGCCCCCCCAGGAGTATATCCGTCACAGGCTGGAGGAGGAGCAGCGACAGCTCGAGATCCTCCAGCAGCAGCTGCTCCAGGAACAGGCGCTCCTGCTGGTAACGGGCCCTCGCGTCCCCGGGGGAGGCGCTCCCCAGAGCCCCTCTGCCGAGCGGGGATGGGAGCACTCGGGGAGAGAGGGTTCGCCCGAGTCACCGAGGGAGACCCTCCTCTCTAGGCAGCTGGAGAAAGCCGAGGGCCGCCGGCTCGCACTTCCGGGGCCACCCCCTGCTGAGCCCTCTCTCCCTACCCTTGGGCCCAGGAGTACAAGCGGAAGCAGCTGGAGGAGCAGCGGCAGTCGGAGCGCCTGCAGAGGCAGCTGCAGCAGGAGCACGCCTACCTCAAGTCCCTGCAGCAGCAGCAGCAGCTCCAGAAGCAGCCGCCGCAGATCCTGCCCGGGGACAGGAAGCCCCTCTACCACTATGGCCGGGGCGTCAACCCTGCCGACAAACCAGCCTGGGCCCGAGAGGTACTCCCTGCCCTCCGCACCCGAGCCCTGGAGACTGGCGAGAAGGGGAAGAGGCCTGGGGCTGAGGGGTTGGGGCCGCTGGGGCCAGAAGGCGAGACCAGCCTGCCTGACCATCGCAGGTGGAAGAGAGAACCAGGATGAACAAGCAGCAGAACTCTCCCTTGGCCAAGACCAAGCCGAGCAGCACGGGACCTGAGCCCCCTGCCCCCCAGGCCTCCCCCAGCCCCCCAGGACCCCTGTCCCAAACTCCTCCTATGCAGAGGCCGGTGGAGCCCCAGGAGGGACCGCACAAGGTAAGTGTCTCCACACGGCTGTCTTGGCGTGTATGTGCACACGCGTGAGCACGCAAGTCCACACTGACTCAGCTCCCAGCCAGGATCATAGACCACAGGGTCCATGGGCACAGATGGTCACAGCTCCTACTCCTTACCTGTCCTCGGGCTCCGGGAACCCTCGCAATGCCCCTTCCCTGCCCGCACCCTGACATGCAGGTGGGGATGTGCCACAGAGCGGGCAGCCCACCCTCCCTGGTCTCTCCCTGCAGAGCCTGGTGGCACACCGGGTCCCACTGAAGCCATATGCAGCACCTGTACCCCGATCCCAGTCCCTGCAGGACCAGCCCACCCGAAACCTGGCTGCCTTCCCAGCCTCCCACGACCCAGACCCTGCCGTCGCCGCACCTGCTGCCACGCCCAGTGCCCGCGGAGCTGTCATCCGCCAGAATTCAGACCCCACCTCTGAAGGGCCTGGGCCCAGCCCCAACCCCCCAGCCTGGGTCCGGCCAGACAATGAGGCCCCGCCCAAGGTAGGGACAGCCCTTTCGGACCAGGGGACAGCAAGGGGACAGTGAGGCGAAGAAGAGGGAGGGGTGAGTGGAGGGGCAGGCAGGGTGGGAAGGAAGGGGTGCAGCTGTGGCCCTGGAAGTGGGAAACACCCAGCTGGTGGCAGGAGCCTGGGGCAGACTCCCCGGGTTAGAAGCTACCACTTCCCAGCTTTCTAACCCGGACACGCGGCTGACGTCCCTGAACCCCGCCTGCTGGGGGCGCCGGCCAACCACGTGCTCCTCCTGCAGGTGCCTCAGAGGACCTCGTCCATCGCCACTGCCCTTAACACCAGTGGGGCCGCAGGGTCCCGGCCAGCGCAGGCTGTCCGTGCCAGGTACTGCCTGGTGGGGGCAGGTGCCAGCCTAGGGAATCGGGGGGCAGAGGGGACTTTCCCAGGTTACCCGCTCAGGGGTGGGCAAGCCCCGGCCAGGTCACCTCAGCCCCCCTCTGTGCCCCCCCACCCCGCACCCTGTGCTCCCTCCACAGACCTCGCAGCAACTCCGCCTGGCAGATCTACCTGCAAAGGCGGGCAGAGCGGGGCGCCCCCAAGCCTCCAGGGCCCCCTGCTCAGCCCCCTGGCCCGCCCAACGCCTCTAGGTAACAGAGTTGTCCCCTACTCACTCTCACTTCTCACTTGTGCCACCTGCTTCCCCGGTGACAGCTCCCTCTGCAGTGCAGCCTGGCCCCCGTGGAGGGGCGCTCCTGTCTCCCTGACCCTGATCCTATCCCCCCACAGTAACCCTGACCTCAGGAGGAGCGATCCTGGCTGGGAGCGCTCGGACAGCGTCCTCCCGGCTTCTCATGGGCACCTCCCGCAGGCTGGCTCGCTGGAGCGAAACCGAGTGGGAGGTGCGTGAGCGAGGGCTGGAGAGGCTGGCGCTGCGCCCCAGCCTGGTCTCGATCGGGATGGGCCCTGCCTCTGGTGGTGGTGGGCCAGGACACCTGCGGGGGCAGAGCGGATGAGGGCAGAGACATGGAGTTCTCGGGCTTGGGGCCAGCCGCTGTGTAGGTATCGGGGTAACCTCCCTTCTCCCACCCTGCTGTGTCCAGCTACCACCAAACTGGACAGCTCCCCAGTGCTGTCCCCCGGGAACAAAGCCAAGCCCGATGACCACCGCTCTCGGCCAGGCCGGCCCGCAGTGAGTTGCCTGGCGGCAGGCATAGCCCTGCCTCACCCTGGTGCTGGGCTTAGGGGCAGGCCGTGGAGCCTGGGTGTCAGGGGTGGGGCTTCACTAATCTACGGGAGAGGAAGGGCAGTGGGGACCCTGCCCCGGGTGTGGCTCAAGTCACTAACCTTTCTCACCCTCTCTCCTGCCTTCTCCTGGCTGCCTTTCTCCCCCCCGCGGCCCCTCCTAGAGCTATAAGCGAGCGATTGGTGAGGTCAGTGAGATGGGGGTCTCCTCTGGCATCCTCCTTGCCACCCCCTCAGCCTGCACCCACCCCTCCCCTCACGCACCTCTGCCCTTTGGCAGGATTTTGTGCTGCTGAAAGAGCGGACCCTGGACGAGGCCCCGCGGCCGCCCAAAAAAGCCATGGACTACTCCTCGTCCAGCGAGGAGGTGGAGAGCAGCGAGGACGACGACGAGGAGGGCGACGGCGAGCCTGCGGAGGGCAGCAGAGACACCCCCGGGGGCCGGTATGGGGCAGCCCAAGGGAGAGAGCACGGGGCGCGGGTGCCTGCGTCTTGTCCCTGTCCCATGGAATGCGCCGCACAGCAGGGGCCACCAGCGAGGGCTGAGCTGGAAAGCCCGAGTCTGGCCGCCCCCTGCTTCCTGGGGCACCTGTACGGCAGCAGCACCTGGAGGGGCCTCTTCCTGTCTCCCCCAGCAGCGACGGAGACACAGACAGCGTCAGCACCATGGTGGTCCACGACGTGGAGGAGACGGCCGGGACCCAGCCCCCCTACGGGGGCGGCACGATGCTGGTGCAGCGCGTGAGTGGGCCCCCCGCCCTGCCTGCCCTGCCCCCCGCCCTGCCCTGCCCACGGCTGCCCGCGCCCACGCCCACCCCGGCCGGGCCCCAGCGCCGACCTGACCCTCTGTCCTGCAGACCCCGGAGGAGGAGCGAAGCCTGCTGCACTCAGACAGCAACGGCTACACGAACCTGCCGGACGTGGTCCAGCCGAGCCACTCGCCCACCGAGAACAGCAAAGGCCAGAGCCCCCCCTCAAAGGATGGAAGCAGTGACGTAAGTGGGCTGGGGTGGCTCCATGGACCAGAGATGGGGCCTGGCCGTGGGCAGGCAGAGCGCCACGAGCCTCCCTCCAGGGACCGGGGAGGGTAGAGGGGCCGGGCCCAGGCTGGTCTGCCTGACTGCTGTCCCGCCCACAGTACCAGTCCCGTGGCCTGGTCAAGGCCCCCGGCAAGAGCTCCTTCACCATGTTTGTGGATCTAGGGCTCTACCAGCCCGGAGGCAGTGGGGACACCATCCCCATCACAGGTGAGAACGGGCGCGGAGCTGCCCAGAGGCTGGGCCCGGAGGGCAGCACAGGGACCTGGGCACAGCTCCAACATAACAAGCGGCAGAACTGGGACTCGAGCCAGGCCTGCGACTGTGTCCTGCTCTCGGCCTCCGCCTCTTCCGGGCACCCCCACCCCCGTTCTGCAGTCTCCCCCTTCCCTTCTGAACATTCCAAGGATCCAGAGCAGGGGTAGGGGGTGGGGTGATGGGGCAGAGGAGAGGCTGCAGCGCCTCCCCCTGTTCTCGCTCCTCCCGGCAGCCCTGGTGGGTGGAGAGGGCGCTCGGCTGGATCAGCTGCAGTACGACGTGAGGAAGGGCTCCGTGGTCAACGTGAATCCCACCAACACCCGCGCCCACAGCGAGACCCCCGAGATCCGCAAGTACAAGAAGCGTTTCAACTCGGAGATCCTCTGTGCCGCCCTCTGGGGTAAGCCAGGCTGGCGAGGGCTGGCGAGGGCTGACGGGGCCCGACCGGGGAGCGCCCGGCCCTGCCTCTCACCTGCCCAGGGTTCCTGTTGCAGGGGTCAACCTGCTGGTGGGCACGGAGAATGGGCTCATGCTGCTGGACCGGAGCGGGCAGGGCAAGGTGTACGGCCTCATAGGGCGGCGCCGCTTCCAGCAGATGGACGTGCTGGAGGGGCTCAACCTGCTCATCACCATCTCAGGTGTGTGCGGGGGGGGGGGGGGGCTCGGCTCTCCCACAGGCGAGGAGGGCGGTGGGCGGGGCTCAGCTCTCCCGCAGGCGAGGAGGGCAGCCCTGGGCCGGAGCTGAAGGCGGGGCTACGCTTTCCTCACCCCTTTGCGGGTGGCAGACCGAGGACAGTGGGGGGGCAGCAGCTGGGCCGCCGTGAGGACAAGTCTGTCTGTCCCTCAGGGAAGAGGAACAAACTGCGGGTGTATTACCTGTCCTGGCTCCGGAACAAGATTCTGCACAATGACCCGGAAGTGGAGAAGAAGCAGGGCTGGACCACTGTGGGGGACATGGAGGGCTGTGGCCACTACCGCGTGGGTGAGCCAGGGAGGGGCGGGGCCGGGAAGCTGGGGCTGTGCTGGGAGAGACCTGGGGAATGGGCCTGCAGCCCCCTGCCTTGCTGCCCCCAGTGAAGTACGAGCGCATCAAGTTCCTGGTCATTGCCCTGAAGAGCTCCGTGGAGGTGTATGCCTGGGCCCCCAAGCCCTACCACAAATTCATGGCCTTCAAGGTAACCCCACCCCTGCCCCGACGCTGCCCCAGGCCCGGGCCACCCCAGCCCGCGCCGACCCCTTCTCTGCTCCACAGTCCTTTGCCGACCTCCCGCACCGCCCTCTGCTGGTCGACCTCACGGTGGAGGAGGGGCAGCGGCTCAAGGTCATCTACGGCTCCAGCGCCGGCTTCCACGCTGTGGATGTGGACTCGGGGAACAGCTACGACATCTACATCCCCGTGCACGTGAGGCAGCTGCAGGGTATCGGGGGCGGGGCCCAGCCTGGCACCCGCCAGGGGACCTCCAGCCTCCTTTTCCTCCCCAGATTCAGAGCCAGATCACACCCCACGCCATCATCTTCCTCCCCAACACCGACGGCATGGAGATGCTGCTGTGCTACGAGGACGAGGGTGTCTACGTCAACACGTACGGGCGGATCATCAAGGACGTGGTGCTGCAGTGGGGCGAGATGCCCACCTCTGTGGGTGAGTGAGGCCCGCGGACCCCCCCACCCCGGCGGCCCGGGCTGCGGCTCGCTCACTGGCTGCCCCTGCCTCCCCCGCAGCCTACATCTGCTCCAACCAGATCATGGGCTGGGGTGAGAAAGCCATCGAGATCCGCTCCGTGGAGACGGGCCACCTGGACGGGGTCTTCATGCACAAACGAGCCCAGAGGCTCAAGTTCCTGTGTGAGCGGAACGACAAGGTGGGAGGCCCGGGGCCGGGGCGGGGCGGAGGTCAGGGGCGGGCACACTGCCCTGGGTCCTCCCAGCACCTCTTCCCCTGCCTGCCTGTCCCTGCGGTGTGCCGGTCCTCGCCGGCCCCTGGTGACGCCTCCCCCCGCCCCACGCAGGTGTTTTTTGCCTCCGTCCGCTCTGGGGGCAGCAGCCAGGTTTACTTCATGACTCTGAACCGGAACTGCATCATGAACTGGTGACGGCGCCCTGGGCTGGGGCCACCCTGCCCTGGACCCGGCTCTCCCTGCGCCAGGCTTCCCAGGCCGCCCTGCTTCCCCCTCCCTGGGCTTTTGCTTTTACTGGTTTGATTCACTGGAGCCTGCTGGGAACGTGACCTCTGACCCCTGATGCTTTTGTGATCACGTGACCATCCTCTTCCCCCAGTGTTCTCTCCCCAAGTCTGTGCCTGGCCCCAGCTTCTGGGGAGGGACACGGCTACCCCTTGGCAGGAATCAGGGGGCCTTGCCCCGCCTCCCCTTGTGAGGAGAGTGCTTGGGGCTTGGCCCCTCCCCCCACCCCCGCTGCTGACTGGGCAGGGCCCTGGACCCCTTTATTTGCACGTTAGGGGAGCCGGCTCCCCCCTTGAATGTACCAGACTCTGGGGGGCGTCACCGGGCCCCGGGCTTTAGGGGAGTCTCCAGCCACTCCGGGGCAGGGGCCATTTCCTCATTTCTCTGAAAGCACTTTAATGATTCCCTCCCCCCAGGGAATGGAGGGGGGACCCCGCCAGCCAAAACATTCCCCCCTCTCCGACCCCCATCTTTTCTAGCCTCTCCCTGGTGGAGGGTGGGAGCAGGGTGCTCCCGCCCCAGCCAACCCCCCCTTGCTTGCATCTGTATATAGTGTGAGCAGCAAGTAGCCCTCCCTGCCCTCCCCACCTCTCCTCGATGTAGTGGCCTTGGATACCCCGTTTGTTAATAAAGACAATTCAACCAGCTCCTACCACTGCAGGCTTCGTGTATTGTGTGTTCTCTCACAAGCTAGTCAGGGCTGCCGGGAAGGGGCAGGGCCTGGGGGCCACCCACCCCAGCCTCTGCCCATCCTGCCAAGTGGTTTAGCAAATGGATAAAGGTTGCTTAACAGCTCAGGCCGAGCCGTTCCCGGGGCTGGGCCTGCCGACAGCCAGGGGTCAGTGTGGCTGACCTGGGGGCTGACCTTGGCATCCACACCTTGGCATCCCGCTTCCTCTTGGCAAGGCGGGGGTGGTGGCAGCAGCCTGACGGGTGACCTGCTGGAGGCTGGCAAAGCCGACGCCGCGCGGGCTGGGCTCAGGGCCCGATGCACGGCGGGTAGGGGAGGTCCGGCACTTGGTTGAAGTAGCCCCCGAGGAAGATGACGGTGGAGCCCACGCTGAACAGCACCAGAGCCGCCCAGAAGCAGATGTTGTCCAGGGCCTTCCCCATGCGCACCCAGTCGGACACCTCCTGGGGAAGAGAGAGGCCGGCTCAGCTCGGCGGCTGGGGGAGGGGGCTCCCGCCCCGCCCCGGCTCCGCCGCACCTCCGCAGCGGCCTCCTGGTCTCGCGTGCTCTCAGCCACGAAGTTCACGGCATCCACACAGCAGCGGATCTCGGGGGCGGCGGCGCCCAGGCTCTGGCAGAGGGCAGCTGGCAAGGGGGGACCCTGAGGGTGGGCCAAGGGGAGCCTCCCCGGCTGCAGGCACCCCCCGCTGGCTGCCCAGGGCCACTGTGCTCACCCGTCCAGGCCCCGTGCCGATGCCTCTGCCCCTCGAACACGAGTTCGCTCCGGGGCTTTTTCAAGATCAGCTCCTCGGCGCGGAGCAGAAGACCCACGGACGACGCCCGCCTGGGCGGTGACGCGGAGCGAGGGGCCTCGGGGGGCGGGCCGGAGCCCAGGAGGCGGGGCAGCAGCTCCAGCAGGGCCTGGGGGTGGGGCTCAGCTCTAGGTCCCGCCTCTTACTCGGGCCGCGCCCCCGCCACCCCCACCCCCCCCCCCCGCGCTTACGTGGCGCAGCCGCGGGGAGGTGGTGTGAGTGGTGGGCGTCCGCAGAGACACGTTGAGCACAATGACGCAGTTCATGACAATGAGAGTGGCAACCACCATGACGAAAATAAGGTACCTGAAGAGGGCGACCTGCGTGACGTCACAGCATCATCGGCCCAGCTGACAACCCTGCCTCCCCACGCCCCCAGGGCGCAGCAGGCGCGGGTCCCCTGACCTCACAAACACACCTCCCCTCTGCAGCAGGTGGGGTGGCGCCCCCTCGCGGCTCCCCCTCTGCGAGGCTAGCCGCGTCCCCAGCCCTTCTGCCCCTCCTGTCACCTGCGGCGGCCATGAAGGGCACCCCCAGCTCCCTGGAGACCCTACTGTGGGTCTACCACTTCCACAGCTCCACCGAGGTGAGGCTCTGCCCGCGGTCCCACCCGAGGGCGACCCCTCTCCATGACCCCTTTCCGGCGACTTTCTGACCACCGTCCTTGCGCCCTCTCCAGGTAGCCCTGCAGCCCCCACTCCTCTCCTCCCTGGAACTGGCCGCGGCAGCCGCCCACGAGTATCTGGAGCAGAGGTTCAGCGAGCTGGGGTCCCCGGAGCCTGGGGAGTCGGCGAAGCCGCCCACCCTGGGTCTGGTGCTGAGAGAAGCCGCGGCCAGCATCGTGAGCTTCGGGGCCGCCTTGGTCGAGGTGCGGCACGGGGCTGCGGGGCTGCGGGGCGGCGGGGTCTCTGCGTTTGCCCTAACTCCTGTGTCCCCAACGCAGATCTCAGCCCTGTGGCTGCAGAAGGAGGCGCGACGGCTGGAGGGTGGCGGCGGCCCAGGTGCAGCCCCAGAAACTGGGGATCCGGGCGGAGCGCTGGCCCGCGTGGCTCAGGCTGCCGGGCGAGGTGCCCGGCAAGCTGGGGTCGCGGCGCGGGTGAGCGCCCAGCTCCTCGTGCAGGGCGCGTGGCTGTGCCTGTGCGGCCGGGGGCTACAGGAGTCCAGCCCTTTCCTGCAGCAGTGGCGATGCCAGCCCGGCCTCGGCATCTCCGGGGAGCCCGTGAGTTCGGGGGAGAAGGGTGGGGTGGGGACCCGAGGCGGCGGGATGGGGGAGGCACTGAGCCGGACCTCCTCCCCCCCTCACAGGGAAACTCGGGAGACCTCCTGCTGGCCGAAGACGGGGGACCTGAGGCTCCACCACCATCCCAGCCCCACCCTGCACCCAAATAAAGCCCTGGAGGGGGCACAGCAGCCAGAGCAGCTCCTGCGGTCGCTGGGTCTCGGCGGCCGCGCGGCCCCCCGTCCCTCCCCGCCTGCTCCTCCGGGCCTCACCTGCCCAGCAGTGGCACGCTCAGAGACGTCTCTGGGATTTTCTGAGCGATCAGGAACAGGAAGACGGTCTGGGCGAGCAGGACATTGATGGAGACCGTGCACTTCTGGCCGCCAGCTGCGGGGAGCACGCCAGCTAAGGGCAGGCAGGGCTGGCCCCCAGGAGCCGGCCAGGGTTTCCGTCCGGGCCCAGGCCCTACCCTGCGCCGGAAGAAAGTAGGCGAGCAGCACGAGGCCCGAGATGAGCACGCAGGGCACGATGATGTTGATGACGTAGAAGAGCGGCTTCCGGCGGATGATGAGCGTGTAGATGACGTCACTGTGCTCCTGGCGGCGGATCACGCCCGGGCAGAAGTCGATGGCCCATTCGCCGTTCTCTGCGGGGCGAAGGCGCTGGTCAGCCCGCACACCTGACCACAGACACCTGTGGCCGTGTGGACCAGGGCAGGCTGCTGGGACCGTGGGCAGTGAGCGCGGAAGGGGCATTCCTGGCGAGTGTGTGGGCCGGCTGCGGGCGACACGCAGGGCCCAGTTGCCAGTTCACGCCCATTGTCGGGTTGGGGACCCTTGCACCCGAGGACCTCGGCCAGAAGCGGCTTTCTCGGAGTAGGAGGGGCCTCACCGGTGTAGGCCTCCGTGTCGATGTCGATCTTGTCGATGGTCTCGCCGTTGTCGTCCACGGCAAAGACGAACTCCACCTCTTCGGCGTTGTATGTCTGAGAGCTGCGGAGCCACAGGGTCCGGCCCATCCCCCGGGCTTGGACGTGGGCCTGGGCCTCGGGCCCCACCCTGGGAGCTCGGGTCTGGGGGCCCCTGGGTCCCCGCCCTGGGAGCTCAGATCTTGGGGTCCTTGGGTCCTCGCCCTGGGAGCTCGGATCTGGGGGTCCTGGGGCCCCACCCCCTACACCCAGGCCCCGCCTGCACGCACTTGGTCCCACCCAACTTGGAACTCAGCCCGTCTCATTCCAGAGCCTGACCCCGCCTCCGGCACCAAGCCCACCCCCCCAGGGACCGCCCCCTTCCCTGGCCCCACCCACAGCCACCCGGGTCTCCAGGTCTCCCTTCCCACCGGAAGATGAGCGAGCAGTTCTGCCAGTCGAAGGGGAAGTAGGTGACCTCCACGGCGCAGGTGCTGCGGTAGATGGCCGGCGGCAGCCAGCTCACGAAGCCACCCTCGTAGATCAGCACGTTGGCCTCGTAGGCCACGCCGAACTGGCCGTCGATGCTGTGGGTTCCAGGAAGCCGGACTTCTCACGGGTCTGCCCCACCTGCCCCGACCAGATCCAGGCCAGCCCCCTGCTCCTGCCTGGCGCCCTCACTTGTTTTCCAGCACAATCTCCGGCAGCCATACGAGCTCGGAAGGGACCCGCAGGGTCTGTACGCCCCCAAAGCTGTCCTTGCTGAAGTTCAGTCGGTAATCCTGCCAGTCCTGCGGGGCGGGGGACACGGGACACGTGGCCTGCGTCTCCCCCTCGAGCCGCACAGCTGGGGGCCCCTGGGCAGCATCTCCCAGCACCGACTCACGATTCCAATCCACACGCTGGTCGTGAGGGTCTCCTCCTTCTCGTTCTGCGGAAGCGAGACCGGGGTGACCGCGGGCCGTGGGGGCCGGAAACCGGACGTCAGGCTCAGGGTGGGGGCCGGGTGCTTACCAGGGAGATGAGGTTGGTCAGGGTGACCTTGAGGGTGATGGTGACGGTGTCCTCGGGGCCCCTCACCGGCCGGCTCTGTCGGTCATAGTTGTCCAGCAGATGGTGGTACAGACTCAGCTCCTCATTCCTGCCCAGGCCGCTGCCTGGGGTGGGGGCGAGAACAAAGGGTGGCTGGACGCCCACGGTCCCTGGGGGCCAAGTCTGTCTTGGTCTGGACGCCCGACCCCTGTTCATACCAAGGAGCCCCAGGAGGAGCAAGGTGCCGAGTGGAGCGCCTGCCATCCCGCCGTCTGACTCTGGTTATTCTGAGCTCTGGCAGGCTTGGAGGGAGCAGGCCAGGGTGCTGTGGGAGGGGAGGAGGGTGTCAGTTCCGGGCCGAGTTAGGGGACTGTCACCTAATCCTTTCCCCTTATCCCTACTGTGGCTGCTCCCAGAAGCAGCTGCCCCGACCCGTTTCCTGCCGCCTGCCCTCACCCCACCCTGGGCATCCCCGGCCAGCTCCACAGCCGCGGACCTGGTCCAGTAGGGAGAGGAGCCAGCCTGTCCGAGCTCCTGGAACCAGGAACGGTGCGGACAGGGACCCTGCTTCCCACAGGCCCTGGGACTCCGCTGATCACATCTAGGCATGTGACCCACTCCTTGCCTCATACTCAGCCATGTGGGACACACACTGTCACCGCCTGCAGCCTGGCCAAGGTCACACACAACTCCTGCTGCTGGCATATGGCAAGAAGCCAAGTCTCCTTAAAGATCCCCCAAAATGAGACAGGCGGTCACAAGGACTGCTCTGTGGTAAGACTCCACCTGGCCAAGGGGCCCCTGTCCCCGTAAAGTCCCAACCCTTTCACAGTCTGATGCCCACACCCATCCCTAGGGGTATGAGCACCTGCCAGAGGCTGCCAATTATCCTGCCCTCTTCTGCTGCCACCTTGTGGCCACAGATGATAGTACTGTCTCCCCAACACAGCACCACCCAAACGTAATTAATTGATTCTTTTGTATTTCTCAAAGTTTTGAACCGCTCTGAACAGTCCTGGGGTGCTTATTTAAAATGCACATATTGGCCAATGCCGCGGCTCACTAGGCTAATCCTCCGCCTGCAGCGCTGGTACTCCCGGTTCTAGTCCCGGTTGGGGCACCAGATTCTGTCCTGGTTGCTCCTCTTCCAGTCCAGCTCTCTGCTGTGGCCCGGGAGGGCAGTGGAGGATGGCCCAAGTCCTTGGGCCCTGCACCCCATGGGAGACCAGGAGGAAGGCACCTGGCTCCTGGCTTCGGATCGGCGCAGTGCGCTGGCCATAGTGGCCATTTGGGGGGTGAACCAACGGAAGGAAGACCTTTCTCTCTGTCTCTCGCTCTTTCTTTCTCTCTCTCTCACTAACTCTGCCTGTCAAAAAAATAAATAAAATAAAATAAAATAAAATGCACATATCTAGGCACCCACAGGATCCTGATTTAGGAAAGCAGGAGATACAGGGTGCTGGGAATCCATGTTTTTAAGTAGTTCTCCCAGAGCTCCTCATGTAATAACTGCAGCTGCTGGACTAAGACACCAGACGTCCCCACGCCAACCCAGCATCATCCCGAATGCACGAAAGACGACTCTGAAGTCGAAGTCCAAGGTCACACAAGCAGATTGGCAGAAACGCCCGAGACATCAACTTGACAGGTCAGGTACACGCTTCACAAAACACTGTCCTGCCCATGGCGCCTGCGGTGGGGTCCAGGCTGAGAGCTCCGATGAGCGCACGCAGGTGCATGGGCTCCGGCAAGGTTCCCACACGGGGCCAGGGCCAGACGAAGAGGACGAGCTGCTGGCTTACAGAGGACACCATCCACAGTGACCCCAGAACTGTGAAGACAGCGGCGAGACCGCAGCCATGGAAACACTAGGTGGGGTGAAGCAGCTCCGCGTAGACCCAGCGAAAGAAAACCACGGCTTCTGGAAGTCTCCAGCAGGCTTGGAAACATGGACACCTGGCCTGGGACAGATGGACCAGTGCGTGTCGGAGGCCAGGGCGGTTCTGGGGACCAGGTCCCTGCTGCCCCGTCTGCTCCTCCACTTCTCCCCATTGGCGTCTCCCTTTTCTGCCAGAGAGTTCTGCTCTCTCCCAGCTTCTGTATCAGGGCGCCAGGGTCTTGGCCCCCAGCCCACCTCTTGGCTCCTCTCCGCAGATGCGGCCATGGCAGCCCTAGGTCACCTGCCTGATGCCACTAAGGCTGAAGCTACAGACACCAAAGGTCATGGGTGTGGCCTAAGACTAATCTGCCAAGGCTGGTGGGTGTGGCCCTGTGCCCAGGGCCTTCCACCCCTTGCCAACCCAGCCCACTTCCTACGTAATTAGTTTTCAAAACACCTGCCATGACCCAATTCTCATTGCTCCAACTGCAAGTTCACTACGTCCTCCCCAGCACTCGCACTCCTAAAAGCCACTGTGGCAGGAGCCCTTCCAAAAACCTAACCCAGAGGCCGGGCTCCCTGGTTTAAGAACAGCCTCACCGGCCGGCAACGCAGCTCAATAGGTTAATCCTCTGCCTTGCGGCGCCGGCACACCGGGTTCTAGTCCCGGTTGGGGCGCCAGATTCTGTCCCGGTTGCTCCTCTTCCAGTCCAGCTCTCTGCTGTGGCCTGGGAGGGCAGTGGAGGATGGCCCAAGTGCTTGGGCCCTGCACCCGCATGGGAGACCAGAAGCACCTGGCTCCTGGCTTCGGATCAGCGCGGTGCGCCGGCAGCAGCGGCCATTGTGGGAGTGAACCAACGTCTAAATCTTCACTGTCTCTCTCTCACTGTCCACTCTACCTATCAAAAAAAAAAAAAAAAGCCTCACCTGGGTGACTTGCATCCGTCCTCCAAATGATGAACTAAGTTATGTGCAAGGTCATGTTTTAAATTGCATGGTAAACAAGCTATGGGCCGGCGCTGTGGCATAGCAGGTAAAGCCACTGCCTGCAGTGCCGGCATCCCATATGGGCACCAGTCGGAGTCCCAGCTGCTCCACTTCTGATCCAGCTCTCTGCTATGGCCTGGGAAAGCAGTAGAGGATGGCCCAAGTCCTTGGGTCCCTGCACCTACGTGGGAGACCCGGAAGAAGCTCCTGGCTTTGGATTGGTTTGGCTCCAACTGTTGCGGCTAATTGGGGAGTGAACCAGCGAATGGAAGACCTCTCTCTCTCTCTCTCTCTCTCTCTCTCTCTCTCTCTCTGCCTCTCCTCTCTGTAACTCTGACTTTCAAATAAAATATTTCTAACACAGGTATTGAAAAGAAAATATGAGACTAGCTCTTAATATAATTTCTTCAGCTAATCAGACACACAAAAAATAAGTTTATTCTGATACAAAACACTTTGAAGTCCATCCGAGGGTCAGGCAATTGGCCTGGTGGTTAGGGTTAAGGTGCTCGGGTTCCACACCCAGCTCCAGCTCCCGGCTCCAGCTCCCTGCTAATGCAGACCCGGGGAAGCAGTGGTGATGGCTCAAGTACTGGATTCCTGCCACCCACCCGGGGGACCTGGACTGCGTTCTAGACCCCCAGCTTCAGCCCCTAGGCGAGAACCGTTGTGGACATTTGGGGAGTGAAGGGCAGATGGGAGCATGTTCTACCCATCTCTTATGAAAATAATGTCTTATGAGTTCATGGAGTACACACATATAATATGCATGGATTTCAAAAATGTCTCACACCAAGATCTTTTTTTTTTTTTTTTTTTTTGACAGGCAGAGTTAGATAGACAGAAAGGTCTTCCTTCCATTGGTTCACCCCCCAAGTGGCCACTACAGCCAGCGCTGCGCTGATCTGAAGCCAGGAGCCAGGTGCTTCCTCCTGGTCTCCCATGGGGTGCAGGGCCCAAGCACTTGGGCCATCCTCCACTGCCCTCCCGGGCCACAGCAGAGAGCTGGCCTGGAAGAGGAGCAACCGGGACAAAACTGGTGCCCCAACCGGGACTAGAACCCGGGGGTGCCGGCGCTGCAGGCAGAGGATTATCCCAGTGAGCCACAGTGCCGGCCACACCAAGATCTTTTAATCGCATTGTTCTATGGCTTCGCTCTCATCCTGCCACACATATACCATGCACGACACAACAGTGGGCAGCACTACCTTTGCACCAACGGCCTGCACGCAGGAGAGCTGCTCGGGGTTGGGGGAAGGAACGCAAGTCCTCATCCCTGGATCCCCAGCCCCACGCAGTGCAGGCTGGGCCACGGTTCCCAGGCAGGGGTCACATTCAACAAGAGGGTCCTGACTGGGACTGCAGGTCGTGGGTGAAGGTCTCGCTCAGACCCCTCCCACAGGCCTCCACCTCGCTTCTCCCTCCTTCTGCTGAGCAGGGGCAGGGGCAGGGGCGGGGGTGGCCACCAGTGCCGCACTGGGTTAATTTTGTGTTCATTGGCCGGCGCCGCGGCTCACTAGGCTAATCCTCCGCCTGTGGCGCTGGCACACCGGGTTCTAGTCCCGGTCGGGGCGCCGGATTCTGTCCCGGTTGCCCCTCTTCCAGGCCAGCTCTCTGCTGTGGCCAGGGAGTGCAGTGGAGGATGGCCCAAGTCCTTGGGCCCTGCACCCGCATGGGAGACCAGGAGGAAGCACCTGGCTCCTGGCTTCAGATCAGCGCAGTGCGCCAGCCGCAGCATGCCGGCCGTGGCGGCCATTGGAGGGTGAACCAACGGCAAAGGAAGACCTTTCTCTCTGTCTCTCTCTCTCACTGTCCACTCTGCCTGTCAAAAAAAAAAAAAAAAAATTGTGCTCGTGATGCCCGCATCCACTCGGAGCCCTGCTTCAAGTCCTAGCTGCTCCGTTTCCAATCCAGCTCCCTGCTAATGTGTGCAGGTGGCGGATGACGGCTGCAGTTCCTGGGTCCCTGCCACCCGGGGGGGGGGGGACCCGGATGGAGTATCTCTTCTCTCTGCACGCGCCCCCTCTCTGACAGGGCTTCTCCTGGCACACAGCTGAGCCTGGAGGACCCTCACCTCGGGGTCTTCCTGCCCTGCAGGCACAGGAACTGGGGTTCCTCAGCCTTCTTTCTTCTTAGATTTACTCGGAAGGCAGAATGACCAAGAGAGAAGGGGAGGCAGAGACAGAGGTCTTCCGCCGCTGGTTCACTCCCCAAATCCTCACCACAGCTGGGGCTGGGCCAGGCTGAAGCCAGGAGCCTGGAACTGCCTGTGGCTCCCCCACATGAGTGGTGGGGGCCCCAGCACTTGGGCCATCCTCTGCTGCTTTCCCAGGGAGCTGGATCGGAAGTCAACCAGCCGAACTGTAACCGGTGCCGACGTGGGACGCGGGCGCCACATGCAGGCGGCAGCTTACCCCCGCTGTGCCACACGGCCAGCCCTCGGCCCTCCTACTCTGATCAGCAGGGACAGTCGTTTGGCTAAGCAGTCGTCAGAGGCCCAAGCAGATGCTAATTTCTAGACTGCCTCCCTCAGTAGCACCAGACCTGGTTGTCACACACCTCCCTTGCTGGCTCAGCGCCTACGAAATGCTTGCTAAACAAGTGACTAAGAGAATAAGGGGTGACAGCTTTGTCTCCCCAAACTCTGCCTCCTTGAGAAGCTGCCTTCTCCAAGCACCTGACCCTCTAGGGTCTCCCCGCCCCCCCGCCGCAGCCATCCATGAGCCCAGGCAGGCCAGAATTCATCCCTCCCCGAGAACTCTGTCAGACAGAACCCCGCAGGGGGGTGGGAGGGGGAACAGTCTCTTGGGCGGCACCTGAGTTTTTAATTTTTAAAATTTTTTTAAAGGGACAGATCTCTCAGCCACTGGTCCTCCCCCCCGCCCCTCACAAAGCCCACAACAGCCAGAGCAGGGCCAGGCTGGGAACTCGGGCCACGTCTCCCACACGCAAGGCAGGTTTCATCCTCTGCTGCCTCCCGGGGGTGCGCGTTAGCAGGAAGCTGGAATTGGGGGCAGTCAGGACTTGAACCCGGGCAGTCTGACACGGGTTGTGAGCCTAACACACGGCGTCCTAACCACCGCGCCAAGTGCCTGCCCCAAGGCACGGATTTCAGACGCATCAGATAGCTGTGTTCATCATCCCTTCCGTAGACAGCAGGGGACCAGCACACAGACAAGCAGAGACAAGAACAGCCTACAGCACTCCAGCTCCTGGAGCCAGACTGCCTCCTCCCACAGGCAGGCTGCCCGGCACTTCCGGTGGTTGAACAAGATGCCTCAGCAACTTTCCAATAAATCCCCCTTTTCTTGGCTTAAAGATATCAGCATTAAAAAAAAAAAAAAAAGATAGTAATAAGAAGGAGCCAGTGGTGCAGCGTAGCTGGTAGTCGCCACCTGCAGTGCCGGCCTCCCATACAGGCGCTGGTTCAAGTCCCGGCTGCTCCACTTCTGATCCAGCTCTCTGCTGTGGCCTGGGAAAGCAGTGGAAGGTGGCCCAAGTGCTTGGACTCCTGCACTCACGTCAGAGACCCAGAAGAAGCTCCTGGCTTCAGCTTGGACCAGCTTCCATCACTGTAGCAATTTGGGGAGTGAACTGGCAGATGGAAGATCTAATCACTCTGTTTCTGCCTTTCAAGTAAAATAATCTGTAATAATAAAAAGACACAAAGGCACTCCTCTTCCCACCTAGTCACTCCCTCCAAAACCGAGCAGCCTCTTGTAAATCCTCCTGCACCCACATCCAGCGTGTGTGTGTGTGTGTGTGTGTGTGCGTGCGCACGGCCATCAGACTGTTGACTCTTCTCCACCTTGCTGTCACAGCTCTCATAGAGACCAGGCCCTACCGCTGCAGCGCGTGCTCTCAGCCTGTAACTGGTGCACGGGGTTCCCACGCAGCCAAGGACCACTGACACTCTCGCCACTTCCCCGGGGACAGACGCAGAGGACGTAAGCCCCGCGGTTTGTGCAGTGCCCTGTGGGGCGGCCTGAGTGCCGTTTGACCCACTTGGGTCCGTGTATCCATAGGGTAAATGCCGCAGTCAACCGCTGGGGCGGAGAGGTCACGCACTGGTGTTAAGCTGCTGCTGCCTTTGGCCTCGCCGTTGCGCAAGAAGCACGCCCCACTTTAGATCCACACCAGCCAGCTGCGAGGTTTGTCTGCTCACGCCTGCCCCCAACACGGCATCATCGATACTTCTGCCAAAGGAGAGGAGACAGCTGCTACTTTTTTTAATTGTTGAATCCATTTTTCTTTTAAAGATTTTTTAAAAATCTAACCACTAAGGTTAACATTTGGTACAATGATTAAGACACCACTTGGGACACCCACATCCAACATCAGAGTGTCTGGGTTCAAGTCCTAGCTCCACTTCTGACTCCAGCTTCCTGCTAATGCAGGGATAATCACCTAGGAGACAGCAAGGGACGGCTCAAGTACCTGGGTGCCTGTCACCCACGTGGGAGACCCACAATGAGTTCTAGGCTCCTGGCTTTGGCCTGGCCTAGCCTTGGCTGTTGTGGGCTTTGGGGAGTAGACCAGCAGATGGAAGATCTCTGTCTATTGAACTTAAAATATAGTGGGGGCTACACTGTGGCCTAGCAGGTAAAGCCGCTGCCTGAAGTGCCAGCGCCCTATATGGACACTGGTTCAAGATCCAGCTGTTATAGCCTGGGAAAGCAAAAGATGTGCCCACAGAAGAAGCTCCTGGCTCCTGGCTTCGGATTGGCCCAGTTCCCACCGTTGCGACCATTTGTGAAGTGAACCAGAGGATGAAAGACCTCTCTCTGCCTCTATAACTCTGCCTTTCAAATAAACATTAAAAAAATACATAGTGGCCATTTATGTGCATTTATAATTTCTGAAAACTGCCTGTTCATATCAATAGAACAAAATATTTGTTCTAGTATATCATTGTTTGCTATTCAATGAAGATGAAATATTAATGCAAAAAGATAAAGTTTAAGGGGTGGGTGTCCGGCACAATGGTTAAAATATTCTCCCTGGGGTCGGTGCTGTGGAATAGTGGATAAAGCCGCCACCTGCAGTGCCAGCATCCCATATGGGCACCAGTTCCAGTACTGGCTGTCCCACTTCTGATCCAGCTCTCTGCTGTGGCCTGGGAAAGCAATGGAGGATGGCCCAAGTGCTTGGGCTCCTGCACCCATGTGGGAGACCCAGAGGGGGCTCCTGGCTCCTGGCTCGGATTGGCTCAGCTCTGGCCGGTGCAGCCAATTGGGGAGTGAACCAGCGGATGGAGGATCTCTCTCTTCCTTTCCCCCTCTCCCCCTCTCCCTCCCTCTCCTTCCTGCTCCTCCCCCCTTTCTGTGTAACTCTGCCCTTCAAATAAATAAATATTAAAAAAAAAAAAAAGACACACTGCCTGGGGGCCACAAGCGATGGCTCAGTATTGGGTCCCTCCCACCCACACAGGAGGCCCCCGTGGAGTTCCAGCTCCTGGCCGCAGCCTGGTCTAGCTATGGGCGTTTGCAGAGTGAACCAGAGGATGGAAGAGAACACTGCCTTTCAAATAACTAAAAAAAATTAATGTATGGAAAATTAATAAAGTCTTTAATAAAAAGATCTCAAGTCAGCTTCTTGGGTCACAACTAGTAAGAACACAAGAAGACTAACAGGGCAGAGGAGTCTGCCAATCAGCAGGCACTCACCAACAGCTCTATGCACGTGGCCTTGGCCTTGGCCAATGAGAAGTTGAAGCAACTGGAGACGACCCCGGAGGATTCAGCCTGCACTTCAAGTCCAGGAGGAAGGCGGGGGTCACAGTCAGAAGCTGCTGGGAGCGGTCAGCTCCTACACGCTCGATGGGCATCCCCACGCACAGGACGCAAGCCGCAATCCAACTCTGCAAGAGCCCATCGCAATCTTCCCGGCTCTCCCTCAACGCTCACCAACCACACGTAATAGTCTTACGTTAACAGCAAAAGGCCATTGTTTTTAAGTAATCAGGAATTATAAAATGGACAACCATTTTGGAAAACCTGGTTACTTACAGGGTTAAACACGCATTTCCTCCATGACCCAGGAATTCTTTTCTTTAAAGTGTTTTCACGTACTTGAATGAACTCAATCCAAGTCTCCCAGGTGGGCACCAGGAGCCCAGTTACTTGAGGCATCACCGCTGCCTCCCAGGGTGGGCGTTGGAGTTGGGAGTCGAAGTCACGCATCAAACCCAGGCCCTCCTAGGTGGGCTGTGGGCCCCGCAACCAGAGCCTCAGCCTCCAGCTGACCACCTGCTCCACCTGTCTCCCACCCTTCCATTTCTCTTTGTAAGATTTTACCCCATACTGTGATGAGTTCACGAAAAAACTCTTCCTTTAAGTATTTCTTAAAGTGCAACTATTCATCATGAATATTTCTACTAATGCCATTTTTCAAGGTTCACTCATTTACTTGAAAGACAGAGTGACAGAAGGAGATCTCCCATCTGCTAGTTCATTCCCCAAATGCCAGCAACAGCCAAGACTGGGCAAGGCTGAAACCAAGAGCCAGGAACTCAGCCCAGGTGGCAGGGATGTCGGTATTGGAGTCAGGATCCGGGGCCCCTCAGGTGTGACTTAGCAGAAGTCGGAATCAGGGGCAGAGCTGGGCTGGAACCCGGGCGCTCCAGGCAGTGCCTTAACCACTTGGTCAAACACCCAGCCCCATAACATGTCCTAAACCAATGATGACAAAGCATCAAGGACTCAGCTAACTGTTACTAATTCTGATCTAGGGGGCTGATGTTGTGGTGCAGTGGATGAAAGCCCTGGCCTTCAGCGCTGGCATCCCATACGGGTGCGGGTTCGAGTCCCGGCTGTTCCACTGCCGATCAAGCTCCCTGCTGTGGCCTGGGTAAGCAGCAGAAGAGGCCCCAAGTGCTTGGGCCCCTGCACCCACGTGGGAGACCCAGAAGAAGCTCCTGGCTCCTGATTAGCTCAGCTCTGGCCTTTGTAGCCATTTGGGGAGTGAACCAGCAGATGGAAGACCCCTCTCTGTCTCTCCCTCTCTGTACCTCTTTCAAAAAAAAATCTTTCAAAAATCGTAATTCTGTTCTATTCTTTTTCATGCAAGCAACAGAAAGGTCACACAGACCCCTGTTAAGGTTGAGGACACTCTCACACCTTGGGACAGCGGTCTATACAAGGGTACTTCAAAAAGCTCATAAAAAAATGGAATTAAAAGGTAAGTTCATCTGGTACAAGAAACAAATCCAGGCATTTTCTTTCCATAACATTCGTTTTCCATGAGCTTTGTGAAGGCCCAGGAACGATGGGCGGCCCCACATTCCTCCTCCCCGCAGGGTTCAGGGCAGCATGGGTCCACCCCAGGCGATGAGTCACCATTGGCCACAGCATCCCTTCCTGCCTGCCAAGCACTCGCAGCGCCAGCCTGGCCGGCAAGCCATGGACGCCGTTCCCGACCAGCGACCCTGGGCTAAGTCGGCCGGGCCAGGGGGCTCCTGGGAAAGCTGACTCTGCGGATGGAAGCAGAGTTCCTTAAGGTAAACGGCTCCTGAAGCTGCCTCTGCACGTGGCAGCCATCTTGCAACCATGAGGCTGCCAGCATCATGAGGACAAAGAGCCAGTGTGCTGAGGGCGACAAGCTAGCAGGCCAGGCTCCACGTGCCGCTGATGCCAGTGAGCCACCAGACCCGCCCGTGGCGGCCCAGCTCTGGAGCTCTTGGTGAGCTCCACGATGCTCCTGCGACATGCAGCTGAGAACCTTTGTGCTCATTCAAATGGCTCCCATCAGCAAATCCACCAGCAGCATTAGCTGCATTCGTGGACTACAGAAAAATCAAGATTGTATGATTAGAGGTAGAAAAAAAAAATCTCACAGAAGACAATGCCTAACTTCAATGTTTAAAATCTGAGAACTACAAATGGAAACAAACTCTAACTCTAAAAAGAACATGTATTAAAAAGCTACCATGGGGGAGGGGGGGTTGGTGCTGTGGCGTACTGGGCTAAGCCTCCACCTGTAGTGCCGGCATCCCACATGGGCGCCGGTTCGAGTCCAGGCTGTTGCTCTTCTAACCCAGCTCTCTGCTGTGGCCTGGGAAAGCAGTAGAAGATGGCCCAAGTGCTTGGGCCCCTGCACCCCTGTGGGAGATCTGGAAGAAGCTCCTGGCTCCAGACTGGCTTAGCTCCAGCCACTGTGGCCATCTGGGGAGTGAACCAGCAGATGGAACACCTCTCTGTCTATAACTCTGCCTCTCAAATAAATAATAATCTTTAAAATACAAAAACAAAAAACCCTACAGTTGGAGGAAGATGTTAAGCCTAGCATTTACAATGTCCACGTCCCACATCAGAGCACCTGGGTTCGATCCTCACCCCAGCTCCCGGCTAATGCAGACCCTGGGAGGCAGCAGTGAAGGCCCCAGTACTTGGTTCCTGTCACCCACGTGGGAGACCTGGGTTGTGTTCCCGGTTCCCAGCTTTGCTCCTGTCCCAGTCCCAGCCAGGGTGGGAGGGAGCTGATGAATGGGAGCTTGTTCTCTCTCCCCTTCTCAAATTAGAAAGATAATAATAAATCTACAGTTAACATCTTTAACAATGCTCTCCCTGTAAGGATGACGATAAGGCAGGATCGCCAGCACGGCAGTGCCTGGGGTCTTGGCCGATGGACTGAGACAATGCAATACACAGTCTGGTGACCCGAAGGCAAAGATAAACCTGTGTTATCTGCAGATCATATGACCACCTGCACGGAAAATCAGCAGCAAGAGGCAAACTTTCAGAACCACCCAACAATCAGAAACTTTGCTGGTCGCCAGAAAAACAGATACTGATAACATCCCTTGCCCTGAAATAATCTGGAAACTATAGAAGATTAAATTTATAATAGCGGCCGGCGCCGCGGCTCACTAGGCTAATCCTCCGCCTAGCGGCGCCGGCACACCGGGTTCTAGTCCCGGTAGGGGCACCGGATTCTGTCCCGGTTGCCCCTCTTCCAGGCCAGCTCTCTGCTGTGGCCAGGGAGTGCAGTGGAGGATGGCCCAGGTGCTTGGGCCCTGCACCCCATGGGAGACCAGGAAAAGCACCTGGCTCCTGGCTCCTGCCATCGGATCAGCGCGGTGCGCTGGCCGCAGCGCACCGGCCACGGCGGCCATTGGAGGGTGAACCAACGGCAAAGGAAGACCTTTCTCTCTGTCTCTCTCTCTCACTGTCCACTCTGCCTGTCAAAAAATAAATAAATAAATAAAAATAAATAAATTTATAATAGCAACACATCTATAAAGTATTCAGAAGTTCAATTAACAAAGAAATGTCCTAAACTTTTACGGAGGAAAATTTGAAATGGTTAACATAGAAGTTCAGTATAAAGGGAGAGATTTATTCAGATGAGTCAACTTACTATGTCGTTTCTTCCCGGAGTAATCATTACATTTTGAGGGGCTTGATGAGCTTATTCTAAAATGCATAAGACAGGGGCTGGCCCTGTGGCTCAGTGGATTAAGCCACTGCCTGCAACACTAGCATCCCATATCAAAGTGCTGGTTCAAGTCCAGGCTGCTCTGCTTCTGGTCCAGCTTGCTGTTAATGCACCTGAGAAGGTAGCAGGTGATGGACCAAGAGCTTGGGCACCTACTACCTGTATTGTAGATTCAGATGGAGTCTCTGGCTCCTGACTTCAGCCTGACCCAGCCCTGGCCATTGCAGCCATTTGAACCAGTGGATGAAGATCTCCCTTCCTCTCTTAGTCCGCCTTTCAAATTAAGTAGATAATAAAATGTGTCTAACAGAACAAGGGTCTGTGAAGAGCCATGTCATCCCTGTAAAGTCAAAAGAGGGAAGAACCACACCGCCAGATCTTCTAAAGATCAAAGCCAAACAACAAACAGCAGGCGCAACAAGTGCCGTTTCGTAACTGACCAAACAAGGAACAGAGGAGGACACAGGACCAGCCACGTGCCCGTGGCAGCTTCATGTAGGATAAAGGTGGCAATGACATCAGTGGGAAAAGGTCAGCTCAGCAGGTGGAGTAATGCCTCACTGTGGGGAAAGGAAACAAAGCCTTGGCCAACGCTCTCCCGGGTCAGCGCCACTCCCCAGATAGCCTCAATGCCTAAGGGCTGGTTCAGGTCAAACCTAGGAGCTCCATCTGGGTCTCCTACGTGGGTGCACAGGCCTAAGGACTCGGGCCATCTTCCACTGCCTTCCCAGGAGCATTAGCAGGGAGCTGGATTGGAAGGGGAGCAGCCAGGACTCAAACCAGTGTCCACAGAGGATGTCGGCATTACTGGTAGCAGCTTAACCTATTACACCACAACACCGGTCCAACAAATCAATATTAGTAAGGGCAGGCATTCAACAGAGTGGTCAAATGTCAATCAGGTTGTCCAAATCGCACTTTGGAATACCTGCGTTTGGTACCAACTCTGGCTCCTGACTCCAGCTTCCTGCTAATGCAGGCCCTCTCTCTCTCCCTTGCCCTCCCCCTCCCCTTTCTCTGTTACTCTACCTTTAAAATAAGTAAATCTTGGGGCCCATGCTGTGGTGCAGTGGGTTAAAGCCCCAGCCTGGAGGGCCAGCCTCCCATATGGGCACCGGTTTGAGTCCTGGCTGCTCCACTTCCAATCCAGCTCCCTGCTATGGCCTGGGAAAGCAGTAGAAGATGGCCCAAGTGCTTGGGCCCCTGCACCCGGGTGGGAGACCCGGAAGAAGCTCCTGGCTTCGGATCAGCACAGCTCCAGCCATTGAAGCCATGGAGAGTAAACCATCGGATGGAATCTTTCTCTTTCTCTCTCTCTCTCTCTCTTTCTCTCTCTCTTTCTCTTTCTCTTTCTCTCTCTCTCTCTTTCTCTGCCTCTCTCTTTCTCTGCCTCTCTCTTTCTCTGCCTCTCCTCTGAGTAACTTTCAAATAAATAAATCTTTTAAAAAATTAATCACAATTAGCATACAGAGCATACAACTTCCACTTAGAAAAAAAAACAAAGAAAAATCATAACTTAGTAAAAAGCAAAACAGGAAAAAAATTATCAGCTGACAGGGTTTGAATAAACCCAAAGACACCCAAGAAAGCATCTCATGTCAGGCTAAATCCACGTGTTAAAGAGACGCACACTCAGACTGCACCTCAAGATCGTCCCGCTATCTGCTATTTTAAGACATCAAGGCCGGCGCTGCGGCTCACTAGGCTAGTCCTCGCCTTCAGTGCCGGCACACTGGGTTCTAGTCCTGGTTGGGGTGCTGGTTCTGTCCCAGTGGCTCCTTTTCCAGTCCAGCTCTCTGCTGTGGCCCGGGAGGGCCCAAGTCCTTGAGTCTCTGCACCGCATGGGAAACCGGGAGGAAGCACCTGGCTCCTGGCTTCGGATCGGCATAGCGCCGGCTGTAGCAGCCATTAGGGGAGTGAACCAATGGACGGAAGACCTTTCTCTCTAACTGTCTAACTCTGCCTGTCAAAAAATAAAAAAAATAAAAATAAAAATAGACACCAAAACCAATCTGGTAGAAATCTGGCAAACAGGAGACTACAACGATTGTGACATCAAACTTCTAACATACAGCAACATGAATGCCAGACAAAATAGAATTCAACACCGAAATAATTAAAAGGCAGCGGAGAGACAGATCATCATTATAAAGGTTATAATCCACCCAGAGGCTGTAATACTTGTAGTAGGCTAAAGATGCCTGCCCGAAAGATACGTCCATATCCTAATCCCCGGAACTCGGCAATGTCATTTGGAAAAGCTGTCTCCGAGATGGGAGTCAGTTAAGGATCTTGACAGAAGGCGACCATCCTGGATTACTCGAGGGGGTGCTGACCCTAATGACAGTGTCTGCAGAAGAGACGGGAGGGGAGGCACTGTGACGACAAGGAGAGGAGAGCAACTGCAGAGGAAGAGCCAGAAGCCGAGGGATACCCTTTCCTTGCCGCGGCTGCCGGGGCTGCAGGAACAAGGGGTTCTCTTCTGGAGCCACCAGGGACTCCGGGGCCCCGGGACACCCTGACTCCACACTCTGGCCTCCTGAACCAGAAGCAGGCAGAGTGACAGGGGCTGATGACAGAAAGTTCTGGCATCCTCTGGTTCACTCCCCAGATGCCCAGAACAGCCAGGGCTGGGCCAGGAAGTGCATCCTCCTCTCCCACGTGGGTGGCAGGAACCCGAGTACTGGAGCCAGCATCTGCCGCCTCCCGGGGGCACCAGAGCAGGAAGCTGCATTGGAAGCAGAGGTGGGACTGCATGTCAGGCTCTCGGATACGGGACACAGCTCTGGCTGCTCTGCTTCGGTCCAGTTTCTACTAACATATCTGGGAAGGCAGCGGAGGATGGCTCAAGTGCTTGGGCTCTTGCCCCTCGTGGGAGACCCAGAAAAAGCTCCTGGCTTGGGCCGTTGTGGCCATCGGGAAGTGACCCAGTGGATAGAAGACCTCTCTCTGTCTGTAACTTTGCCTTTCAAGTGAATCTTTAAAATAAATAAATCATTAGTCTTTAATAAATCTTTTTAGAAATTGTCCAAGTTCCTACCCAAAAAAAAAAAAATCATTCACCAAACCAAGAGCCATAATCATCTGAATGGATTGGTGGAGATATTAGCATTATCTGAAAAATATTTTAAAGCAGCCATTAGAGTCCTTTAATAAGAAATTATGAGTAGACTTCAAATATATGAAAAAATATGAAGCCACAGCAAAGAAACATAAGATACAAAGAAAAAACAAATGGAATAGAGAGAACAGAAAAAATAATCAGAACTGGATGGTACAAGAGAAATCACCCAACATAAACAACAGAGAATATAAGCTTTAAAATAAAGAGCCTTGGGCTTACACCATAGGTTAAAGCTACAGCCTGTAGCACCGGCATCCCAGGTGGGCGCTGGTTTGAGTCCTGGCTGCTCCACTTCTGACCTAGCTTCCTGCTAATGGCCTAGGAAAGCAGCAGAGGATGGCTCAAGTGCTTGGGCCCCTGCACCCACACGAGAGTCCCATAAGAAGCCCCTGGTGGGGCAGTAGATTAATCCTCTGCCTGCAGTGCCAGCATCCCATATGGGTGCCGGTTCTAGTCCCAGCTTTTCCTCTTCCAATCCTGTTCTCTGCTATGGCCTGAGAGAGCAGTAGAAGATGGCCCAGGTGCTTGGGCCCCTGCACCCACATGGGAGACTGGAAAGAAGCTCCTGGCTCCTGGCTTTAGATCGGCGCAGCTCCGGCCGTTGTGGCTACTTGGGGAGTGAACCACTGGAAGGAAGACCTTTCTGTCTCTCCCTCTCACTGTCTGTAACTCTACCTCTCAAATAAATAAAACCTTAAAAAACAAAGGAAAAAAAAAAAAAGGAGCTCCTGGGGGCTGGCGCTGTGGCATAGCGCTTGAAAGCCACCATCTCCATACAGGTGCCGGTTCGAGTCTCAACTGCTCCACTTCCAACCTAGCTCTCTGCTATGGCCTGGGAAAGCAGAAGAGGCTCAAGTGCTCGGGCCCCCACATCTGCACGAGAAGAAGCTCCTGGCTTCGAATCAGTTCAGCTCTGGCTGTTGCAGCCATCTGGGGAGTGAGCCAGCAGGTGCAAGTTCTCCCCATCTCTCCTTTCTCTCTGACTCTGCCTTTCAAATAAATCAATCTTTTAAAAAAGAATAGCTGAAAACTTAAACTAAGTAAACCCTAAACGGTATAAACCCAAAGAAATTCATGCCAAGACAAAACAGACCATAATCACATTTTTAAAAACTAAAGAACCTCAGGGCACACATTTGGTACAGCAATTGAGACTGCGTCGCCTGCATCCCATATCAGGTCTCCTGGTTTGAGTCCTGGTGTTACACTTCTGAGCCAGCTTCCTGCTAACGCACAGCCTAGAGGAGCAGGCACTAGCTGAAGTGCTTGGGTTTCAGACACCTGGGTGGGAGACTCGGACCAAGTTCCAGGCTCCAGGTTTCGGCCTGGCCCAGCCCCAGCTGTTGCAGGCATTTGAGGAGTGAAATCAGTAGACGGAAGGCCATTTTCTGTATTTGTCTCCCTCTCCCTGGCTTTCTGCCCTTCAAATAAAGTAAAGATGAAACATTGTGGGGGAGGGGGCAGGGCCCTCACTGTGCAGAGTGGGTACAGCCGCCTGGGATGCTGCCATCCCATATGGGCGCTGGTTCGAGTCCTGGCTGCTTCACTTGTGATCCAGCTCCCTGCTAATGTGCCTGGGAAAGCAGTGGAGGATGGCCTAAGTGTTGGGGCTACCCACACGGGACACCCACAAGAAGCTCCTGCCTCTGGCCTGGCCCCACATCAGCCATTGCAGCCATCAGGAGAATGAACCGGCAGATAGAAAAATCTCTGTCTATACCACAACCCCTCCCACCCCCAAATTTCTTTTTAAGTGAAAAATCTTAAAAGAAGCCAGGAGAAAATGATCCCTTACCAAGGGAGAAAGCCAATTTGAATGGCAGTGGACCCCTTTCCAGAAACCGTGGAGAACAAAGAAGTGGCATGATGGCTGCTCAGGACAGAAACAAAAGAACTGCTGAGCCCGCCTCCTATACCCAGCCCAAGTATCCTCCAGGACTGAGGGAAGTTAAAACCGTCTCAGGTGAAGGAAGCCAAGGATCTGTTCACCAGCAGACCTACATGAAAAAAAGAAAAAAAGGGGGGGGGGTAAGGAAGTTCTCTAAACAGAAAGCAAATAATAAAAGGAACACTGAAACATTAGGAAATATTTATGATTATGGATGAAGGTATATAAAGGAGTGTTGAGCAGGATAAAATCCCTTTACTTGAACTGGTAAAATGACAGCACAGACAGACTGATAATTTATGTATATAAATGCAGTAACTAAACCAAACATGTTATACAAAGAGATACATTCAAAAACAATAGGAATAAAATTGAATTCTAGGCAATATTCAAGAAACCCAGAAGAAAGCAGAGAAGTAGAGAAGAGAAAGTTATAATCTCATAGTTAAGCTCCAAACTATCACTAATTAATTATAAGTTGTCTAGGGGCCGGTGCTGTGGTGTAGCAGGTAAAGGCTGTGCCAGCATCCCATATAGGCACTGGTTCAAGTCTTGGCTGCTCCTCTTCTGATCCAGCTCTCTGCTATGGCCTGGGAAAGCAGTAGAAGATGGCCCAAGTCTTTGGGCTCCTGCACTCACATGGGAGATCTGGAAGAAGCTCCTGACTCCTGGCTTCAAATCGGTACAGCTCCAGCTATTGGGGCCATCTAGGGAGTGAACCAGTGAATGGAAGACCTCTCTTTCTGTCTCTACCTTTCTCTATAACTCTTTCAAATAAATAAAATAAATCTTTAAGAAAGAAAGAAAGAAAGAAAGATAGGTTTTGCATCTGCTGGTTCATTCCCCAAATGGCCATAACAACCAGAGCTATGCTGATCTGAAACCAGGAGCCAGGAGCTTCTTCCAGGTCTCCCACATGAGTGCAGGGTCCCAAGCACTTGGGCCATCTTCTACTGCTTTCTCGGGCCCTAATAAAGAGCTGGATCAGAAGAGGAGCAGCTGGGACTTGAACCGGCATCCATATGGGATGCCAGCACAGCAGGCAGAGGCTTAGCCTGCTATGCCAGTGCCACAATGTGTTTTTTTTATTTGCATTATTCTTTTACTATCATTCTGGGTTGATGTGCTCAGTTCTATTAAGAACTTCTGCATCTGAGCCAGAAAACAGGAGTGGGCTATGGAGTTGGGGGTGTCTTTGTTTTCTTTGGTGATCAGTATGATGCCAGCCGTGTTCTCTGAGACAGAGGTCACAGCCATTGTCTGGCCCACATTGGTTGATGAAATTCACCCGATGCCATTTGGGAGAGAACTCTTCAAATGCCTTTTTTTTTTTTTTTTGACAGGCAGAGTGGACAATAAGAGAGAGACAGAGAGAGAAAGGTCTTTCTTTTCCATTGGTTCACCCTCCAATGGCCGCTGCGGCCGGCGCGCAGCTGCCGGCGCATGGCGCTGATCCGAAGGCAGGAGCCAGGTGCTTCTCCTGGTCTCCCATGCGGGTGCAGGGCCCAAGTACTTGGGCCATTCTCCACTGCACTCCCTGGCCACAGCAGAGAGCTGGCCTGGAAGAGGGGCAACCGGGACAGAATCTGGCGCCCCGACTGGGACTAGAACCCGGTGTGCCGGCGCCGCAGGCAGAGGATTAGCCTAGTGAGCTGCAGCACTGGCCAAATGCTTTTCTAATTGCTACATTGGATGTTTCCACTTCTTGAGTCAGTGTCTATAATTTATTTTTTCTAATAAAATCATCGATTTCATGTAGAAGTCAAAATTTATTATAAGATTGATTATATTTTTATCACTTGTTTAAAATCTCTGTGTCTCGGGCCAGTGTTGTGGCATAGCAGATTAAACTGCCAACTGCAACACCAGTGTCCCAGATGAGTGCCGATTCAAATCCCAGCTGCTCCACTTCCAATCCAGCTCCCTGCTAATGCACCTGGAAGAGCAGGAGAGAATGGCCTGAGTGCTTGGGCCCCTGCACCCACCTGGGAGACCTGGGTGGACTTCTGGGTTTCTGGCTTTAGCCTGGCCTAGCTCCGGCCTTTGCTATCATTTGAGTGAACTCCTTCTGCCTTTCAAATAAATAAATCAATATTTAAAGAAAAATTTAAGATTAATGCACAATGACCACGCAGTGTTAATTCCACGGACTCAAAGGTCTTCAGTTTGAAATGTGTTAACATAATCCAGAAGATTAACATTTGAAGAGAGTAAAACATAGGATCACTCGGTGGGTGCCGGGGTGAGTCTCTCGTCTGTGTGTGGAAAACTCTCCCTCAGGAATCTTTGGGGAAGCTGAACACACTTCCTGTTACAGAAACTGCAAATGCCAGACACTCGCTTTCCCAGACTCCCTTGTGGCTTGGTCATAGGCTCAGGACGGATGAGAATGACGCAGGGACTTAGGAGCCGGCAGCACCAAGGGCTAGGGCTGGGCAGGGTTCCCGCTCCATGCACAGGAGGCGGTGGTGACTGGGTTGCTGGCTCCGCAGCTGGAGCCGGGCAAGCCTCAGTGAGCTGGCACGGCAGCAGGAACAGTGCTGCTACCAGACTGGTTCTGCAGCCTGCGTCCGGGCACTGCTCGGGGCTGCGCAGCTCATGTCTGCTTCTCTAGCCCCCAGCGAGAGGCCCGAGATGCAACCAATGTATTTTTATTTATTTATTTGAAAGGCAGAGTGACAAAGAGGGAGAGACAGAGACAGACAAAGATCTTCCAGCTGCTGGCTCACTCTCTGGCTGAAACTAGGAGCCAAGAACTTCATCCAGGTCTCCGACATGGGTTCTAGGGGCCCAAGTACGTGGGCCATCTTCTGCTGCCTTCCCTGGTACATTATCAGGGAGCTGGGTCAGAAGCAGAACAGCCGGGACTCGAACCAGCACTCCATGCATGCAGCACGGGAAGCAGAGACTTAACCCAAGGTGCCATAATGCCAGCCCCATTTTTTTTTTAAAAAAAGGATTTATTTCTTTATTTGAAAGGCAGAGTGACAGAGAGGGAGAGACAGAGAAAATGTGTTTGTAATAAATTCCTCTTTAGCCTAAACTAGCCAGAACATTTCTGTTGCTTACAAGTGGAAACTTTGGCAGCAATACAGTGAAAGCCAACCCTCGCTCAACAGCGCGGCTTCTCTCTCTGCTGTCTCCCTGACACTGCCACATTTTCTCCACATCTTCCAACGCTCCTTGCAGCTCGCAGCTTAAGTAAAAGGTGGCCCTGTGGGGCCGGTACCGTGGCTCACTAGGCTAATCTTCCGCCTGCGATGCCGGCACCCCGGGTTCTAGTCCTGGTCGGGGCGCCAGATTCTGTCCCGGTTGCCCCTCTTCCAGGCCAGCTCTCTGCTGTGGCCCGGGAGTGCAGTGGAGGATGGCCCAAGTGCTTGGGCCCTGCACCCCATGGGAGACCAGGAGAAGCACCTGGCTCCTGGCTTCGGATCGGTGCGGTGCACCAGCTGCAGCACGCCAGCTGGAGTGGCCATTGCGGGGTGAACCAACAGCAAAGGAAGACCTTTCTCTCTGTCTCTCTCACTGTCCACTCTGCCTGTTAAAAAAAAAAAAAAAAAAAAAAAAAAAAAAAAAAAAAAAAGGTGGGCCTGTGGCTTCCCTGCCTCTGACTCGGGCGTCTGCCCCTTGCGGGTCGCAAGTGGAAAGGAGGCAGAGGTGGGCTCACGTGGTTGCCTGGTGCCCCTCCTGGAGAGCAGAGCGGGGTGTTTCCATCATTGGGAGAGGCAGGGTGGCTGGCTCTCTGGAACAAGCACCCGGCCTGCTCTTTGGAAGTCATTAAAGGCTTTCCAGTGGGACAAACTCTGAGCTGCAACCTGCCAGGTACCCATGAGTTAGGCAGAAACGGGCAAGGGCTGAAGGGAGAGTTCAGGCACAGGAGAGGAAATGACAACCTGGCGGCCAGCGCTGTGGCATAGTAGGTTAAGCCTCTGCCTGTGATGCCAGAATCCCATAAGGGTGCCGGTTCAAGACCCAGCTGCTTCTCTTCTGATCCAGTTCCCTGCTAATATGCCTGGGAGAGCAGTAGAAGCTCTGGGCTTCTGGCTTCAAATCAACCCAACCCTAGTCATTGCAGCTAGTTTGGGCATGAACCAGCAGATGGAAGATCTGTCTCTCCCTCTCTCTCTGTCTTTATAATTCTGCCTTTCAAATAAATTAAAAAAAATAATTCTTAAAAAAAATTTGACGGGGCCGGCATTGTGGCATAGATGGGTTAAGCCTCTGCCTGTGGTGCTGGCATCCCATATGAGAACTGGTTCGAGTCCCAGCTGCTCTACTTCCGATCTAGCTGATGGCCTGGAAAAGCAGTGGAAGAAGGCGCAAGTGTTTGGGCCCCTGCACCAGCACGGGAGACCCGGAAGAAGCTCCTGGTTCCTGGCTTCAGATTGGCCCAGCTCTGGCCATGGTGGCCATTTGAGGAGTGAACCAGCAGATGGATGACCTCTCTGTCTCTCCTGTCTCTATCTCTAACTCTGCTTCGCAAGTAAATAAATAAATCTATTTTAAAAAAAAATTGACAAGCTGACCATGTCCCATTTCAGAGTGCCTGGGGTCAGATCCTGGCTCTGGCTCCGACTCCAGCTTCCTGCCAATGCAGACCCTCGGAGGTAGCGGTGATGGCTCAAGTCCTTGGGTTCCCACCACCCGCGTGTGAGACCTGGGTTGAATTTCCAGCTGACAGCTCTGGCCCCAGGCAGTTCAAGGAGATAAGGAGGCCTGCAGCTCTGAAAGACGGCTCTGTGGGGAACAGAGAGCAGCGGGCAGATGGGCAGATCGGGGCAGCGGGCAGTACGCTGCTACATGGAAGCGGTGGAGGGGACCGTGCTGTAGCTGGGGTCGGGTGGTGCTGGACGAGAGGCGGTGTGAGAGAGGCAGGGACGAGATCAGTGGCACTTGCAGATAGGCTGGACGTGGGGATGACAGAGAGGAGCCAGGGCTGCCTGTCAGGTGGGTGCCCGAGGGTAGGGCACTGTCATCCACCAGGTTGGACACAGGAGGACGCAGGAGAGAGATGATGAGTCCGGTTTGAGACTTCTTTATATATATATATATATATATTTGAAAGTCAGAGTTATATACACACACACAGAGAAAGAAAGAGAGAGAGAGAGAGAGGTCTTCCATCTGCTGGTTCACTCCCCAGATGGCCGCAATGGCCGGAGCTGTGCCGATCCGAAGCCAGGAGCCAGGAGCTTCTTCCGGGTCTCCCACGTGGGTGCAGGGGTCCAAGGGCTTGGGCCATCTTCCATTGCTTTCCCAGGCCATAGCAGAGAGCTGGATCGGAAGTGGAGCAGTTGGGTCTTGAACTGGCGCCCTTATGGGATGCCGGTGCTTCGGGCCAGGGCATTAACCCGCTGTGCCACAGCGCTGGCCCCGAGACATTTGTTTTAGTCCTCCACATCGGCAGTTGGCCAAAAGGGTTTGAGTCTTGGGGGATGGGTCTGGATTAGAGATAAGAATTTGAGGGACATGGGGCAGAAGTGGGGAAGAAAGAACAAGTGCTGGCCAGCGACTGCTCAGGAAGCGAGGAAAAGGGGCCCAGACAGGTAAGAGGAAAACCTGGAAAATCACTGGCAGGTGGCACCTGGGCTGAAGGGAAGCCCACAGCAGAGCGTGGCCATGCGTGTGTGCAGGTGCAGGGCCACAGAGGAGGGGCGCAGGCAGCCCTAGCGAGAGTGAAGTCAGTGGGGTGGCACAGGGAAGGCAACAGCCCAGAGTGAGGCGAGAGGGCGGTGGGGGATGAGGCGGGAGAATTCAATCAGGCAGCGTAGCTGTGAATGGGGAAGGGGTGGCAAGTGGAAAGATGCGGTGTAACAGGTGGCCAGGGTGGGGTTGTAGGAGTCCACCCTGGGCTCCCTGGTGGGTGTGGAAGGAAGGCGGGGGCGGGGGGTACACGGAGAGAGGGGCTGGAGGAAAGTGGTGGAGGGAGGTGATAAGTGCCTGTGTCCGCTCTCCGGGACACAGGGGTCCCTATCGGGCTGGGGTTTCCTCCCAATCCCCACCCTCTTCCTGCCTCTGCCCAGCCTTCCCTGGAGCTGCAAGAGAGAAGGAGCAAGTCACACCGTGGGTCGCACCCTGGATGTCGCCCTGTGCCTGCGGAGGGCTCTCTGCTTGCCTGTAAGCTGGGGTCGGCTGGGGGAGCACTGGGGTCTGGGGGTGGGAGTGGGGTTGCTAAGGGCCTGGGGCGAGGAGTAGGCCTGCGAGTCGTGGAAGGGGCCCTGGGAGCTGCAGGAGCAGGGCTAGGCTGGTGGCGCGGCCACTCAAGCCCCCCCTTGCCCACAGGTGCCCATGCTGCTCCTCCTCTTGCTGCTGCTGCTGCCCGGCCCCTCACACCTCCAGAACAACTGTGAGGTCTCCGAGGTGGCCAGCCAGGTGGAAGTGAACTGTGATCAGCGGAAGCTGAAGGCGCTGCCCCCGGGCCTGCCAGCGAACATGACCATCCTCCGGCTGGGGGAGAACCCCCTGGTCACCTTCTCCATGGACGCCCTGGTGTCCTTCTCTCGCCTCGTTCAGCTCTACCTGCATCAAAGCCAGCTGACGAGTTTGCAGGTGAAGGGGACGCTGCCCCTGCTGGACCAGCTGATTCTCTCCCACAATAAGCTCAAAACGCTGCCCCCGCTGGGGCCTGCGCTGCCCGCCCTCACCACGCTGGACGTCTCTTACAACCAGCTGGCCTCGCTGTCTGCCGGAGCCCTGGACGGCCTGAGCCAACTCCGGGAGCTCTGTTTGCAAGGCAATAAGCTGAAAGCTCTGCCCCCGGGGCTCCTGGCGCCCATGCGCCAGCTCAGGAAGCTCAATCTGGCTGAGAACCAGCTGCACGAACTGCCCCCCCAGCTCTTGGCTGGGCTGGGATATCTCAACACCCTCTACCTTCACCGGAACTGGCTGCGCAACATACCCAACGGCTTCTTTGGGAACCTCCTCCTGCCTTATGTTTTTCTCCACGACAACCCCTGGATCTGTGACTGTGATATCCTTTATTTGCGTAACTGGCTGGAGAAAAATCCCAATGCCTACCTGTGGGAGGCAGGTGTGGATGTCAAGAGCATGACCCGCGACCTGGACAGCGTGCGCTGTGGCAATCTGCACAACACACCGGTCCACGCCTACCCGGGCAAGGGCTGCCCTCCTGTTATCATTGCGGACGACTATGACGATTTCTACCCAGATGAAAAGAAATCTGCAGGTGACGTGCTTCCTGCCACGAGAGTGGTGGACGAGTTCTCTACTGGCACCACCGAAGCCCACACAGACCAGGGGGTCCTCCTCCACTCACAGTCTTCGGCTGCTATGTGGGGTCAAATGTCCTCCCTGCCGCCCACCCAAGAATCCACCAAGAAACACATCACATTCACAGTGAGGCGGGTCTTCCACTTCTCCACAGCCCCAGGCGCTGGAGAACCCACCCCATCCTCCACAGCTCTAACACCCATGGCTGAGCCCACCCCAGCCCCAACCACCCCTGGGCCCACCTTAGTCCCCAAAACCTCTGAGCACACCTCAGCCCCGACCACCCCAGCCCCAACCATCCCTGAGCCCACCACAGCCCCCCAAGCCCCTGAGCACATCTCAGCCCCCCAAGCCCCTGAGCATACCACAGCTCCCCAAACCCCTGAGCACACCACAGCCCCCCAAACCCCTGAGCACACCACAGCCCCCAAAACCCCTGAGCACACCACAGCCCCCCAAGCCCCTGAGCATACCACAGCCCCCAAAACCCCTGAGCACACCACAGCCCCCAAAACCCCTGAGCATACCACAGCCCCCCAAACCCCTGAGCTCACCTCAGCCCCAACCACCCCTGAACCCACCACAGCCCCCCAAACCCCTGAGCCCACCTCAGCCCCGACCATCCCTGAGCTCACCTCAGCCCCAACCACCCCTGAACCCACCACAGCCCCCAAAACCCCTGAGCTCACCTCAGCCCCCCAAACCCCTGAGCACACCACAGCTCTCAAAACCCCTGAGCCCACCACAGCCCTGACTACCTCAGGGCCCAGCTCAGCCCCGACCACCCCTGAGCCCACCACAGTCCTGATGGCCTCGCTCCCTACTGGCTTAGAATTCTCAGCTTTCCCAGTGGTCCATGAGGTGTCTCGAGGGAATTTCAAAAGCTCCAGAAGAGACCCTTTTCTCAACTCTGACTCCTGCTGCCTCCTATCCCTGGGCTTCTACATCTTGGGTCTCCTCTGGCTCCTGCTTGCCTCTCTGGTCCTTATCCTACTGCTGACCTGTGTCCGGCACGGGAAACCACAGGCCCTGGACGCTGGCCAGGCTGCTGCTCCAGCCACAGCCACGCAAATCACTCATCTGGAGCTGCAGAGGGGAAGGCAAGTGACCGTGCCCCGAGCTTGGCTGCTCTTCCTTCAAGGCTCACTCCCCACTTTCCGTTCCAGCCTCTTCCTGTGGGTACGGCCTAATGGCCGTGTGGGGCCCTTGGTAGCAGGCCGACGGCCCTCAGCCCGGAGTCAGGGACGTGGTGAGGACCTGCTGGGCACAGTGGGCATCAGGTATGCTGGCCACAGTCTCTGAGGGTGGGTAGTTTGGGAACCTTGAGAGAAGCTCCAAGGGGCTTTCCTGTCGGGGTCTAGCTGGGGTGGCTGGGTAAGGAGCACACGTTCTGGGGAAGTCATATTTCATCTGAAAACCCCTCTCCACACACAGGCACACTCGGCCCCCAGGTATCAGAAGGGAATGTGGGATGGAGGGCTTGAGCCAGGGCACGGAACAAACACCTGATGCGGGGGGGGGGGGGTAGACTTAAGTGGTTATTCCCAACATGTCGGGGAAGTTCATAGACGAAAGCAAATAAACAGAGCATGGCTCCTACCTGCCTCTGTTCCTAATATAGACAGCAATTTTATCACGATGTGGGCCCTGATTGTCTGGGTATTAGAAATAAGGGTAGTTTTCTTTTACTGTGTTTAGCATTTTCTAGTTTTAATACACAATGCCATCATTGTATATTGTTTATAAAAGAAAAAATGTTTATAGCTGAGTACCTGTCATGAGATGCTTCAAGGTCCGTCCCAATGGCCCCCCACCCTGGTCACAATGACTCAGAGCCAAAGCCTGCACCGCCCCAGGGTGACCACCCACCTGGCTGCCCCAAGCAGCAGATCCAGCTCAAGAACGCTAAGTCTCTCTGGAGTCTGGTGAGGCTGCTGCGGCCTATCTGCCTGCTGCACCTGCAGCTCTGTTCATGCACCTCTCCCCACTGCCCACAGAAGGGCGGGCCCAGGTATCGTGGGCCAGGCTAGGGGTTTGAGTGAATTATTTGGGTTTCCCCGCCTTCCACCCAGGATGTAGGTCCCATGGTTCCACATGCTGTGCCATTCCCTAAGCCACGCAGGTGAGGCTCATTCTGCTGCCTCCAGCCCAAGAGTACGGGACCTCAGACGCTGCCTAGCCGGCTCCATGGTGCCTCCATCCCTAGACGCCTTTGGAAAGATCTTCCCAAACTGAAACTCTGCCTGCATCTCCCTCTTCTGTAAGCCTCTGTGTATGTTCATTTCTATCTGAAAGCCAAAGAGGGGAAGATTTTCCATCCCCTGGTTTAATCCCCAAATACCTACCAGCAGCTGGGGCTGGGTCATGCTGAAGCCACGAGCCTGGGACCCAAGTACTCGAACCATCAACTGCTACTTCCCAGGGTGCAGATTAGCAGGAAGCCAGAAACCAGAGGGGCCCCAAGCAGTGTCTGAACTACTGCAGCAAAGGCCCACCCCTCGTGCTTTGTATTCGTCCCTAGGCCAGCCAGGGGAGCAAGTTCACACCAGCTTCCTCCCTCGTGACAGATGCTTCCATCTGTGCTGCAGTGACCATGAACATCCCACAGATCTGTTTCCCTGCTTCTCCTGCAGGCCGGAGTGCAGCACCCACTCCCCTTGCCAACAGCCCAACTTCTGCCGGGCACAGGTCCTTTCCTCCCAGGCTAAGCCAGGTGCCCCAAGCTCCCCTGCACGTCCATTGCTACACCCCATCTCCCACTGCTCCTGGGTCATCCAAGTAGCTACGACAGCCCAGGGCACCGTGTGCATGGAGGGGGCAGAGAGGCAGCGGCCGGGGAGCGAGGATGCTGGGCTTTCCACAAGGCTCTGCCCAGGGCCCAGCTCCCACCTGCTGCCTGCCTGTCCCCTGCCTGGCACCTGGCCCTCGGGCCTTTGGCTGCTCAGCGCTCCTCCCGGTTTGACCTTCCAATATCCTTTTATGCCTAAGGAGGTTTTCAGGCTCCTTCAGAGCAGGGCCTGGGAACCACACAGCTCCTCAAGAAAGGGACAAGGTAATCACTTCTCCAGCCTGCCGCCAGGCCAGGTCTCTGGAACCCTCCACCCCTCACTGGCCCCAGCCCACAAAGGCCACACTCAAGAATTTCTTTAGTACCCCACCACACGAGGCTGCAGAAGCAGTGACCCCAGAAGCTTTTCCTGGGGATTATGGGAGATGACGTGTGCACCTGCCACCTTGGGTCAGTGGCAGGGAAGCATCACTCAAGGCCTGGAGGCTTGGTGGCAGGAATGACTTACATAGTATTTGCATAAACCAGCAGGGGCTTTTTCTTTAATTAATAATTTGTTAAAAACTCCAGTTCCTGTTCCCCAGGGGCATCAGCCTCGTTGTCCAGTCTCCTTCCCTTCTTCACCTCCACAACTCTCTAGATTTGGGGGTGGTGTCGTCAAGCCAGTTTATTAAGTCCTCAGTGATGGAGGAAGAGGACCATGTCAGTCCAGCGCAGACCCTTGGCCATCTGGATGGCTTCTGCTGTCTCTTGATCCCCCCAACTCTGCCTGGAAGGCCCCCCACTGGGAAGGCGCTCTTCCACTGAAGCTAACACCCAAGAGGAGCCCAGAAATCGTCAGGGAGTTCCCCCAGCTCCTCCCGAGGAATGGGGTGGGTCACACGGAGCAGGGCAAGCTGGAGCAGGGGACAGAGCAGCCCAAAGTCCTTTACCACCGAGGAGAAGACCACTCTGCGGAGGGGAAATAAATAGAGGGGCCCCGGGCGGCAGAGTCCAGGCCCTCCACCTCGCCGGGGCGCAGCCACTGCAGGGGCCGCCGGCTCCAGCCCCCAGCCACCTCAGCCACTAAGGAAGAGGCGCTTGTAGGCCTTGTTCATCTGCTCCAAGAAGATGAAGGTGAGGACCGTGTGGGGACCCAGGCGGGCGTAGTACGGCGTGAAGCCCTTCCACAGGCTGAAGAAGCCCTCGTAGCGCACGACCTTCACCAGCACGTCCTAGGAAGACAAGCAGGCGGGGCGCTGGGGCCAGGACCTGGCCTGTAGGGCCCTGTGCCCCTGACCCATGGCCCTCCCGGGGCATCCGAACACTCCAGCCCAAGCCCCAAGTCCTGCTCCTCACCAGCCCGTTTCTGTACTCTGGCTTCCCATCAATCATGCGCATGTTCTGGATCCTAAAAGAGAAGCAGCAGGGGCATGAGCCACAGAGAGGGGGTCCTCCAGCCCCTCACCAGGTCCGGGCCTGCACGCACCGGGTCTTGACAATGTCCACGGGCATGGAGGCGGCAGTGGTGACGAGGCCACTGATCATGCTGGCGCAGAAGTGGCACAGGATGTTGTCAGAGAAGTAGCCTGGAGGGAGAGAGCCGGGGGAAGGGGATGACCGTCAGCCTGGACGTGGCTCGGGTCAGGCTGGCGGCCACGGGTCCGGCTCTGGGTCTCACCTGAGTCCAGCAAAAACTGCTTGGACTGGGAGTAGGAGGCGAGCTGGGCAGCATTGACGACGACAGCCCGGGCCATGGTGGGGACACAGCCCTGGAGGTGGGGAGTGTGGACAGTCAGAAAGGCCGGAGGCCTGACCCCACACCCGCGAGGTCTCCAGCCCCTTCACTCACCCGCCACAGAGTGAGGACCCCCTCTTCCCGGACGATTCGAACCAAGGCATTAAACACATTTTTGTAGCCACGGCGCTGGTCAGCCGGAAGCCTGGTGGGAAGGCAAAGAGAGGACAGGATCAGCAAGGCCCACCTGGCCCCGTGGGAGCACTGGACTGGAAGCCTGAACAGGTGAGCGCTCTGTTCCAGATCTGGGGTTAAAAAGTGGTCATTTGGGGGCAGGCGTCAAGGTGCAACAGGTTAAGCTGCCGCCTGCAACTCCTCTATCAGCGCCGGTTCAAGTTGCAGCTGCTCCACTTCTGATGCCCCTAGGAAAAGCAGTGGAAGACGGCCCAAGCCCTGGGGGCCCTGCCCCAATGTGGGACACCCGGTGAAGCTCCTGGCTCTGGCCTGGCCCAGCCCTGGCCATTGCAGCCATCTGGGGAGTGAACCAGCAGATGGAAGCTCTTGCTCTCCCTATCTTTCTCTCTCTCTCTGTAACTCTGCCTTTCAAATAAATAAGTCTTAAAAAGAAAAAGAAAAGCAAGTCATTTCATTCTAGATCCCGGGGATCGGGGCTGAGGTCAGGCTCCGAGTTGGAACTCACCGGCCATCGGCAGTCATGCGGATCAGAGCCACCTCCGCTGGTGTTCCCACAAAAGCACCAGTTGCACCTGCGGTCATGCCAATCACAGCCTTTAGCAGAAAGCCAGGGGGTGTCCCATCAGCCCCAGTCAGGCGCTCAAACAGCACGGTATAGATGCCAAGACGAGTAGTGGTGTAGGTGGCCTGGCGCAGCAGGCCAGCTGACAGCCTGGAGAGCAGAGGGGTCAGTGTGTGGGGCCAAGGCTTGCATCTGCCAAACCCACACCCTCCCCCCAACCTTGGAGGCCCCAGTACCCGGTGTAAATGCCCCTTATCCCTTCCGCCTTCAGGATGCTGGTAAGGGCATGGAAGCTGGTTTTGTACTCTTTGGTCTTGGCACCTTCCCCGCTCAGCTGCATCCGGTTCTTCACCAGGTCCAGGGGCTGCACAAAAACCGTAGCTCCCATCCTGGAGGAAGGTGGGAGCAGGGTCAAGGGCCACGTGTGCAAGATCTCCCGCTGCCTACTGCAGCCTAGCACAAGGGGTTACTAAGGTCAGGGCCTGCCTCGGATTAGGGATTAAGGAGGGCTGGTAGGCATGTGTCTGACAGTCTCTGTGTGTACCAACAGCAGCGGGTTCTGGAAAGTCCATTGTCCATTAGGGGTCATGCAATGAAACTACTCCAAGCAGATCCACGGGAGTCCATCGGTGGGCCCGGTGGGCCGGGACCGCATGCAGTGCGACCCAGGGAGCGGGCCAAGGGCGTATCCACGACCTGGGGCACTAAGTAGTCCCCTAGAGTCATGGAACCCTAAACAGCCCTGCGGAACCAAGCAACGGACTGGGGAGGTGCGGGGTGGGGGATCGTGCCAAGACCCTGCATGCAGTCAGGGGCAGCCCATCAGGAACCTCCCAACACGCTGGGGATCGCGCTGACCCTCAAGCAGGCTCAGTTCACTGAAACAGTCCCAGAGATGAACCGGGCCCGTCCGTCCCTTCCTCCTCCTTTCCCATCCCTGGGGCCTGAGCTTACCCGGCCAGGCCCCCAAACAGGAACTTGACGGACTTAGGGGAGGTACGGGGCTTCCCGTCCATCCCGCCGGCCCCGGGACTCGCCGTCGCCGCCATCGCCACTCAATGGCCCTGGCTCCGGGTCCCGAGAGCGCGCGGCCCCGCTCGCGCCCAAGGTGACACCGCGCGCGCAACAGGGCGAGGGCGCGCGCGCACGCCCCTCCGGCTCCCAGGTCCAGCACCAGCTGCAAGCCGGCGCCCGCGCAGGCGCAAAGCGCAAAGGCCGCCGGGAGTAAGGCGACCCTGAAGGAGGAGCTTAAAGGCTGCGTGCGGGAAGGGGCGTGGCTTGGTTGGAAACTGGCGTATAGGCACAGTCTTCACCGACTTGGAATCGCGGGAAACTAGACAAGCTGTTCGAGGTCTCGCGAGATCTAGTCAGTCCGGCTCCCAGAGTTAGGAGGGCTCTCGCGATATGTAGAGCAAGCTTTCGGCAGCCGTGGGGGCGGGGGAGTGGGCTGGTAAGCCTTCTCGCGAGACTTGCAGGTGCGGCGGCAGCGGCGGCCACAGGGAGCGGAGAGGTTTGTAAACAGGGAAGCCCCAGGTTCCCGGGCACTAAGGGGGAAATGATTCGCTCTTCTTCTGGGGGGCAGCCGTGCGCCCTCCGTTTCCACAGACAATCCCTCCATCTCTAATTTTTCTCTTAACCGGCCTTTCAGGACCGGAAGTCCTTCATCTTGAGCGGCCAATGCTGGAAGCGGCCTGACTCTTTGTCGGAAACCTTTTTCCCAGGGATAGGAAGACGGCCCACCTGGCCGGAAGTCCCACCTCCCGGGGCTCCCCCACCCTTCCAGAAGTTTTGCTGTCACCTGTGTTTCCTTCCGTCCCCTCTCCCCGTTTTGTCCCCAATCCAGAAAAGGGTCCATTTAGAGTCTCCGACCCAGCTCCGCTAAACGGGCTTGGGGCCTCGCTCCCCGGGTCGGGGTTCCTTCCCCGGCGCCCCCATGTAGCTGGGAAGTGGGACCTGGGGGTGGTTGGACCCCTGGGATCCTGAGGGAGCGGCGGGGAGGGCGCAGAGCCCCGCTTCTGCTTCTGCTCCCGGGCCGCGGCCTCCTCGGCCTCTCCCCGCCCGCTGCCATGCACCGCGCGGCCTTCCCGCTTCCTGTGGTTGTGGCCGCCGTGCTGTGGGGAGCAGCCCCCATCCGGGGCCTCATCCGAGCGGTGAGTCTGTGGGGCGGGTGGAGGAAGGGCGCCGGAGGGGGGCGTTGCGGGCCGGAGGGGAACGTGGACGTTTTGTGCCCCCAGACCTCGGAGCACAATGCCAGCATGGACTTTGCAGACCTGCCAGCTCTGTTTGGGGCCTCCCTGAGCCAGGAGGGACTCCAGGTGATTGGCGTTCTTTTTTTTTTTTTTTTCCCCTCCCCTCTTTGTCCAAATCCTCCATCCTGGGCGGGGTTGAGGAGCCATGCCCCGGGTCTGGCTGGGGATAGTTAGAGTCCGGTTAGGATCGAAGTGCGTGAACATGCGTGGAATCCAGAATCTAGGGGAAGAAGACAGTGCCCACTCTCCACTCTGGGCTTACCCGGAGACTGCAAAGGCGATGACTGGCGCTCAGCAGTAGGGTCCCCAGCCAGCTATTGGTCGCATGACCTTCGATATCATCTCTCTGAGCCTTTGATTACTGCGAAGTGGGGTGATCATGGAAGTTACTTCAGAGTTACCGTGATTACAATTAGATAAGTTAAATTAGTGACAATTGGATAAGCGGCGTTGCAGGACTTTATTGCCAGGGCTGCCACATAGCAGCTCTCGGTGGGCTGCAGATTTGGGTGTAGATGGGTAGTTGGGAAACTGACTGAAGGGAGGGCAGTGTGGACTGGAGCTGCGAATGTAAAACAATTTAGGAAAACGTGGCTGCGTAGAGAATGGAATTACAATCTGTGGGGAAGCTGAATCTGCGGGACTGCGTCAGTGTAGGTATGGCGTGCAGGCAGGCGACCTGGGACGGGAGAGGCAGCTGTTTGATGTGGCTGCACTTTCAGGAGGCTGAGGGAGGAGACAGACTCTGGTTTGGGTGGGGTGCCGAGACCCAGGAGTGAGAAGGAAGTGAGGACAGAGGCTGTGTGGTATGGGGGGGCCAGAACCTAGAGAGGAGAAACCTAACTGTCATCTGCCTCTCTCCCGCAGGGGTTCCTTGTGGAGGCTCACCCAGACAATGCCTGCAGCCCCATTGCCCCACCACCCCCAGCCCCGGTCAATGGGTCAGTCTTTATTGCACTGCTTCGAAGATTCGACTGCAACTTTGACCTCAAGGTTGCTGAACGTGGAGTGGGAGCTGGGAAGCTAAGGGTGAAAAAGAGTGGACCAGAAATGAAGCAAGGCAAGGCCCATGATGGCTCCCTACCCCTGCCTTGTTTCGCTAGGTCCTGAATGCACAGAAGGCCGGGTACGGGGCAGCCGTGGTGCACAACGTGAATTCCAACGAACTTCTGAACATGGTGTGGAACAGTGGTAAGTGGGTGGCTCTGCGAGGCGGGGTTTGTCGGAGAGCTGACAGAGCTGGTGGGAGGGCTGACGGCTCAGGCCAAAGCAGCCAGTATTTTGGGTGGGAGGGGACAGACGCGTCAGCCGGCAGGGCTCCCCGAGGGCCTGAGAAGTGGAGGGTGAGCCCCCCCAACAGCGTGCTCCTTGCAGAGGAAATCCAGCAGCAGATCTGGATCCCGTCAGTGTTCATCGGGGAGAGGAGCTCCGAGTACCTGCGCGCCCTCTTTGTCTATGAGAAGGGGTAGGACACGCGCCTCCCTCCCTCTCCTCCTGGCCCCCAGCACTCAGCTCAGGTCACTCCTGCCCCGCCCCGCCCCGTGGCCGCAGCACCAGTTACTCTGTCCTGTGTGCTTTGTCCTCCGGCCTTTCTTGCCCCTGTGACACTGTTGTCCCTTCCCTAGGGCTCGGGTGCTTCTGGTTCCAGACAACAGCTTCCCTCTGGGCTATTACCTCATCCCGTTCACCGGGATTGTGGGACTGCTGGTTTTGGCCATGGGAGCGGTGATGGTGAGTAGCTCAGGGGACATGATAGGAAGAGCTGGACTTAGGAACCCAGATTGGAACTGGAGGCAGAGTTCACACTTGTCCGGTTTTCTTCTGAGTCTGATCCGTCCACCTCCCTTCCCCCAGATAGTTCGTTGTATCCAGCACCGGAAACGGCTCCAGCGAAATCGACTCACCAAAGAGCAGCTGAGACAGATTCCTACGCATGATTATCAGAAGGGTAAGGGCCGAGGGGAGAGGAGAGCCATTTTCAGAGCTTACCTGGTTCTGAGTTTGACGTGGGCGATGAGGAGTGAAAAAGATGGCAGTGAGAGGGCCTCAACTGGAGGTGCCACCTTTCTCTTTACCCAGAAAATCAGTGGGGACGGGAGATGGGACGAAAAGGTGCTGGAGTGAGGCAGCTGGGGAGATAATGCAGGAATGGACTTTGCTTATGAGGGAGGAGGTGCAGAGGGCAGAAATATGGGAGTGGAGAAGATGCAGTCAGGGAACGAAGAACCAGGTAAGGAGAGGCCGGGTCTCCTGGCCCTGGAGCCTCCAGTGCCCATATAAGGCCATAACAGAAGCCCGGCCCCATTTCCGCTCCTCCTACCCCCCCCCCACCTCCTCCCTCAAACCCACTTCCCTTACCTCTGCTTCTCTGCTTGTCCTCTCTAACCCCGACTGGCCTCCCCCTGCCTGCTCGGGGCTCAGCTCTGCCAGACCCCCCAGCGTGTGTTCTTGTGAGCCACGGTTCAGAATCACTGTTCAGCACTAGGTCTCTCTCCCTCCAGGAGACCAGTATGATGTGTGTGCCATCTGTTTGGATGAATATGAGGACGGGGACAAGCTGCGGGTACTCCCCTGTGCTCATGGTAAGGCCATCACTGCCCGTGTCCACATGGTCAGCCCGTAGGCAGCAGGCACCAGCCACTTCACCTCATTTCCCCTCTACAGCCTATCACAGCCGCTGTGTGGACCCCTGGCTCACTCAGACGCGGAAGACGTGCCCCATCTGCAAGCAGCCTGTGCATCGGGGTCCTGGAGATGAAGAGCAGGAGGAAGAAACTCAAGGGCAAGAGGAGGGCGATGAGGAAGGGGAGCCAAGAGATCACCCTGCCTCAGAGCGGACCCCGCTCCTGGGCTCCAGCCCTACTCTGCCCACCTCCTTTGGTTCCCTAGCTCCAGCTCCCCTCATTTTTCCTGGGCCCTCAACAGATGCCCCACCGTCTCCCTCCTCCTCTTCCTCCTTGCCCGCCATCCTGGTCTAGTCTTTCCCCCTCCCAAACCTCTGGCGACCTATTTGCACAGGCCCTGTTCCCTCTGCTCTTCTAAATTGAGGGACAGGGGACTTCTCCATTCCGGGTTTCTCCCTTACCCAGCCTCATCCTTTGAGGGGGTAGGGGCGAGGGGACTGGATCTTCACTTCTTGGGTTAATAAAATTGTTTTTGTGGACCAAGGATAGATTATTGTCGCAGAGGTGAACTGTGAAGGGGGCAGGGAGCCTGGGAGGAGTAACCTGTAGTCATAGGGACAGCCCCAGCAGGCATCTGCTGTGACTCAGAGGGGGAGCCCCACCCACATGAGGATGACTCAACTGGCCCTGCCTTACCCGCAGGCTTGGACCCATTCTCCGTCTGGACGGCTCTGTTCTGTCACCCACCAGTTCCACTAGCGTGCCTGAGAACCGAGGCCGTGGAAGGGCTAGGCAGGCAGACCTGAGGCAGAGTCTCGTCCCAGTCTGGGGTTCCGGTGCTTCACCCTCTCCCCAAGCCCAGAGAAAGAGGCAAGACAGTGCCTATCCCTCATCCTAACACCCATGCTCAAAATCACACAGCACCTTGTTAGTAGAATCTTTTTTATTCAGAAAAAAAAAACCCCAAAAAACAAAAAATGTTTTCCAATCACACACAGGAGGGGTATGGGTAGGGGGAGGTATCTGTCCATCCAGCCCCGGCCCCCAGCCCATGTGGTTTTGGCAGCAATAAGGGATGTGGGATAATGGCCCAAAAAATAAAAATGGTGTATGTGTGTATTTGGGAAGGAGAGGGGTGCGAAAGCTGTGGGGAGCGGTGGAGGGGAAGGGGCAGACGAGGTCAGTACTGGGAACGCCGCAGGTGGGAGGCCATTTCATAGCATTTCTTGTTGATCAAACCGCCATGGACACCTTCTTTGCCCATCAGTAGGACTAGCGCTGGAGAAGAGAAAGGAGGCCAGGACCCAGGTGTCAGCCCACCCTGCCAGCTGTTCAGCAGCTGTCCAGCCCTGGAGGCTGTAACCCAACCTCACCCTCCCAACCCCCCACACACAGGCAGGCTGTCAGTCACCCTGAAACAATAGGGCTTTTCAAGGGAGGGGGTGTGCTTAAATGTTGGAGAGGAACAGACCCAAATTTAGGGGTCTGAGGCTCAGGCTGCAGGCTGTGTTCAAGCTACAAATGGCTGTGTATGAGCCTGCCACTTCATAAACTTTTTAAACGAAAGAACCCAAAAGGTGAAAGCTAAATGCTGGCTGAAGACCAACAATCTACACACTCTTACACACGGTTCTAGGTTCTAGTGTGAACAGCTCAAGAGAGGGAGGAACCTAAGAGGTACTGCAGTTCAACTTTGTATCCGATGAGGAACTGAGGCAGAACGGGTGGGGACTAACCAGTGTCCCAGCACACTGGGAGAACCCCGGTCTGACCCTTTCATGCAGGGGAACCACACAGAGAAAGAACCCACAGGACTAGCAGAAGGGGGGCACGCTAAGGATCTCAGAGCTAAAAGGAGTAAGACTCCACTCACTCTTGGCAGTCATGGTGACGGTGACGTTGAAGGTGGGTGCTCCGCCGGTGCTCTTGGTGCGAAGATCCATGGTGAATTCCCCGTCCTGTAGCAGCGAGTCCCGGATCACAGAACATTTCTGGCCCCCAAGTGTCAGCCCGTTCACGAAAAAACTTGACCGGTCTTTGCCAACCAGGACACCGACCTCAGCCGGCTGCAAGGGGGAACCAAGCACCCATTAAGTCAGTGCCCCAAGGTTCCCACCCTGTTGTGAGCCCACGTGCCCTCGACCCCTGTGGGAGCTGGAACCCGGGCTGGGGAAAGGATGAGGTGTTCTGTGCTTCCATCCCCTCAGTGAGACTCTCAGGAGGAACTCCAGCTGGTGCAGACAGATGGCCCTCAGACCCAGCCACCGGGACCAGGAGGAAGGGATGCCACGGTCCCCTGGAGGCTCAGAGCGCAGTGGCTGAATGCGGAGAGCAGACCCAGGGAATAAAAAGGGCCAGAAGGCGGCGAGCAGAGCGGGGAGCCTTTGGATGCTCAGAACTCTCCGTCAGGAAAAGCAGAAGCGGAGAGGGGAAGGGAGGGGGCGGGCGAGGCAGGAGAGGCAACTTTGCCCTTATTTGGTCAAAGGTTCTGCAGGAGTTGTTAGGGGCCCGGACGCCAGGGTCTCCCAGGAACCTAGAGTCGAGGCCTGGGTATCGCTGACCTGCGAGCCGGGAGCAGCCCCCGGGGGCTTTCTGGGGGAAAGTTGGGAAAGTTCTGAAGGGGGCTGGGGGCCAGACTCGCCAAGCGGCTCCCGGTTCTAGATACCCCAGGGAACCTTTCTCCCCCTCCCCCTTTACACCCCAAACCCCCATATCCGGTCCCCTCCCGCCCGGAAATCCCCTTCCCCCCCTTCTGAACTTCCGCTCCCCCTCCCCACTTCCGGGCAGTGTGGCCAGGGAGGTGGCGGTGGAGCCAGCAGTGGCCATCCCTCCTTCCCTCACTCACACTATCTGCGAAGTTCTCACAAAGTTCCCTCGCTCTAGGCCCGGCCGGATGGCGGGAAGGGCGGGCGAGGGGACTTCCGGGACTGGCCTCCCAGGAATGTGGAGCCCAACGTGCCGAGCTGGGGGGGGGGGGGGCGTGTGGCGGCCTCGCCCTCTCTAACGGAGTCGGGAGGGGCAGGGAGCCCACGGTGGACGGGCATGGGACCAAGGCCACGCGCCGGGGGCTCCCTGCCGCATGAGGGGGAACAATGGTGGGGGGGCGCGAGCTGGTGGCCGGAAGGGGGCCCGCGGGGGTCCCCAAGTCCCTCCTCAATCACAATCCTTGGTGAAAATTGCAGCGCGTGCCCGCCCCGCCCTGGACGAGGCGGAAGTGGGCCGCCGCGCCGGGCGGCGCGCCCCTCCCCGCCCTGTGCCCCGGATGTAACGCCCCGTCGCGGAAAGCGGGGCGGCGGGCGCAATGGTCGCCGCCGCCCGGGGTGTAGGACTTGGGCGGCCACGGAGGGACCTGTTCACGTGCAGCCGCCATTCGCGCCGGTCGCGGCCTCTCGCTGCCCTCCCTAGACCGCGCCCGCCCCCACCCAAGTCCCTGCCTCGGGATCCACGCCCGGCCGGTGCCCCGGATCGCGCAGGCCTCTCAGTACCGTAATGTTGACGAAGGTTTTCCCGGGGACGGCGGCCCAGACGGAGGGCGAGTCCTTGTAGCCTACGATGGCCGCGTCCTGACAGGTCCCGTCCGCCATGAGGTTGTCGATGTAGGCGTTCCACCCGGCCATGGCGCTGCTGCTGGGGCTGCTCTCGGCGCTGCTGCTGGGGCCGCGGGCTGGGCTCGGGCTGCCTCGGGCTGGCGGGCGGGGGGAGGCAGAGAGCTCGGGGCACGCGCTGCCGTCCGGACCGCGGCTCTGCTAGCTGTGCAGCAGCCCTCGCACCGCCACTTCCTGCTCCTCCCCCCCCCTAGATTTTTATTTGCAAAGGGCGGTAGGGGCGGGGCCTGCTCCCCATTCCCTCCCTGCCCCCCCCCGCCTTGCCTGCCCAGATACCGAACTTTGCAAATGCAATTTTAAAAATCCCTCCCCCTACTGCAAAATGTGCAGAGTTCGATGGAAAGCTATGTAAAAGGATGGGGCGGGGGGAGGCCGGTGTGATGGGGAGAGGTTAAGGTTAGGGCTCGCTCCGCGCTCGCATTTGCTAGAAGCCACACTTCGGTACCGGCCGAGGGAGTGAGCCCAGAGAAAAGGAAGGGAGGAAAAGAGAGGAGCAAGAGTCAGCAGGCCAGAAGCTGGGCGCAGCAAAGCGAGTGCGGGGAACCCGGGGTTAAACGGAACGACTCCTCCCTCCCCCACCTCCGCCGGAGGGAAGGGGCGGCGGGCGGCGGCGGCGGCGGCGGCGCGTGCGTCCGCGCCTGCGCCGGGCCGGGCGCGGGAGCGCGTGCGGCGGTTGGGGCCGGCGGCCGGTCTGCGTGGGCGCGCGCCCGGCCGGACCGCCTCGGACCCTTGTGGGGAGGCAGGCGCGCCGGGGTGGTGTCTCTCGCCCCGCGGCGTGCGGGCGACCGCCGCTCCCCTCCTAATTTTACTTTTTTCAAGCAATTAAGGAGGCATTTTGATGAGACGTCCCGGTCGTGGTCAGCGCCGCGGTCACCCACCGGGGGGCACTTTTGTCCCCAGCGTCTGGCCGGGCCGCGCCCCGCCTAGCGCGCATCCCTCCCCGGGGCAGCATCGCTTCGCTGGATCCGCCCCGGCCGGCCCAGGGCCTCACCCGGCGGCCTAGCCCCGGCCGGCTCCGGGCCAGCAGTGTGCCCCTGGTCCCGTTGTCGGGGCCCTCTCGGGGTGTTCCCCGCTCCCCCCATCACTTAGGTTGGCCAGCTCTGTCTGGGACAGGCTGCTGCTGACTTCAGGGACTTTAAACTCCGCTTGCTCGACCGCACCCAGAGCAAACAGTTTCCGAACCAGGTTTGGCTTAGGTTGCTCTTGAGAAACGCAGCTGCGAGCCTGAGTTATCTGAATGCTTGCGTGCTGCGTGGACTGCCTTGTAACTTTTAACTTCCTGGTTTAAAAATGTGTAAAAGCAAAGCAGAGCTGAAAATCGGGGCTCGACACGTGGGACGGGAGTCCAGTCCGCATGCGTAATACCCTGTGTGCCTTTCCTCCCCCAAGTCCGAGTGCCGCTTGGTTTTTCCGGTCTCTCGGCGGTCCCATTGGGCGCGTTGGCCCTTTGAGCCATGGGCTCCAGGTCCAGACGCGGCAGCGGTGACCACAGCTGGCCGGGCGGCCAGGCGCCACCCCCTAGGCTTTGAGGGCGGAAGAGTCCGCCCTTCGGCGGCGAAGGTGGCCGCTGCCGCCCACGCGGGCTCCCGGAGACCCGGGACCGTCGGAGCAGGTAAGAGTGCCCGGGGACTGAAGTCTGAGCGGCCGGCCCTTGCGGGCAGGCGGGGGACCCCCTTCCGCCCCGGGAAATCCTTTATTGGATTTCAGGCTAGGTCTGACCCTCAGAGGGAGGGAATGTTTTAGACGCTATGTGTGACTGTACAGCGGCTCCTGGGCGCACTAGTGGTCTGAGTGTGTTTACCCCCCGGGGCAAGCCAGGGTCTCAAGTGGGCCTGAAACAGCGGTTCTGTGGTGCTCCTCACATGGCTCTTAGGTGCGGAAAGGGAGTTAAGGACGCAGAGGCCCCTAAATTCCCGTGAGGGAGGTGGCGGGACAGGTCTGAGTGGTCTCCCATTGGAGGCACCGCCCCTCATTTGTCCTGCAGCCCTGCTCACAGGGAGGTCATAAGATGGGTGGGTCCTACTCTAAGGCCACTGTGCTGGACGGCGTGCTTAAAAACGTATTATTCCTGTTTTTAAGATTTATTTATTCACTTGAAAGGCAGTTACAGACAGAAATTTTCCATCTGCTGGTTCACCCCCCAAATGTCTCCAACAACCCGGGCTGGGCCAAGCCAAAGCAAGGAGCTTCTTCCAGGACTCCCACCTGGGTGCAGGGGCCCAGGGACTTGGGCTGTCCTCTGCTGCCTTCCCAGGCACAACAGTAGGGAGGTGGATTGGAAGTGGAGCAGCCGGGACCCGAACTGGCACCCACATGGGATGCTAGCACTGCTGGAGGTGGTTTAACCTGCTGCACCACAGTGCCAGCCCCCTTCAAAACTTCAAAAAGGGTTTTAGTGAGGATGACGCTAACCCGTGGTAGGCTCTGGACAACTGAATGTCCTTCTTTTAATGTTGGTTGGTGAGGCCAATGCTGTGGTATAGTGGGTTAAGCCTGTGGTGCGGGGGCATTCCATGTGGGCGCCAGTTTGAATCCCTGCTGCTCCTCTTCTAGTCCAGCTCCCAGCTGATGGCCTGATAAAGCAGTGGAAGATGGCCCAAGTGCTTGGACTGCTGCCACGTGGGAGACCCAGAAGAAGCTTCTGGCTTTGGATCCGCCCAGCTCCAGCCGTTACAGCCATTTGGGGAGTGAACCAGTGAATGGAAGATCTCTATCTCTTCCTCTGTCTGTAACTACCTCTCAATTAAATAAAGCTTTTTAAAAAAAAATCATGTTGGCTGGCCCCCCAGAAGATCATTCAGTGACGGACACCACGGACACTGGAGGTGAACACTCGGTGGGAACTCACTGGGAGAGGAGACTGTCATCGTCGTGGGTGTCAGGAAAAAGGGGCCCGAGCATGAAGCCCCCAGAGCAGGTTTACTCAGAATAAAGCCTGGGAGGGGAGCACGCAGAGAGCAAGCCCCTCCCTTACAGACTAGTGGTTTACACAGTACAGAGTGGCAGGAAGGGGGTTGGGGAGAGAGAGGGAGAGCTTGGGCTGGCGCGAAAGGTCCTTTGAGATGCTGAGCTGGGGGAGAACGCTCAGGCTGACAGCTGGACTGCTAGACAGTGATATGTCCAACAGCAGGGGCAGAGCAGGGCTGGTCAGGGCAGGCTGGGGCTGCATTAGCAGCGCAGAGAACTGGGAGCCTGCTTGTTGTGCAGGTGAGAGGTCAACATGGATCTAAGACTTTTTGGTCCTTGTTTCATCCGTGAGGGCGACCAGCGCCCAAACTGAGAAAACATTCTTCAAGGCACGACATGTACCCTGGGTGGCCATTAAATAAATCATGAGTTCCTCCACATCCCTGGGTGCCCTATGACATTCTCCAAGGACAGGATGTCCTCAGAAAACTCGGGGCCCATGGGGCCAGACCCCCTGACTCTGCGAGCAGCCTACCTGGAGACCCTGCCCTTCCTCTCTTTCATGCCGGGAGGATGAATATAAGACCTGGGAGAAAAAAGGCCCTGAAGCCAATCCAGGGGCCTTCCAGAGGGAAAATCCCGGGTCTGGGCTGAGGACAACCCGCCTGGTCTAGCCAGAAACCATGCACCCCTCATAGCTGACCTCGAGCCGGGAGCAGCCCCACACCCGGAGAGGCCAGGGTGGGATCAAAGAACTCATCACCCGCCTGTGAGTCTTGATTGAACGTGCGACTCAATGGCACATTCCGTTGTCCCCAGTTGAGCAGCCAGGAGGTGCGGGATACCAGGCAGTCTGGGACCTATGAGCCATAAACAGCCATGGTCACACCACACCGGCAGTTCCCAACCTGTACACCCCTTGGGGATTGGCTCCACGGAAGGCCCTTTGGTTCACCTGTCTAGATTCAAAAGATGCATTCTTCTCTACGAGTGGCCCCCGTCCACCAGCCACTGTTCGCTTTTGAATGGGAGGACACTGCCAAGGGCAGGAAAACACAGCTCACCTCGACAGGGCGGCCGCAGGGATTCAAAAATTCTCCCTCTCTGTGGAAGCCCTGGCGACAGACCTTGACAAACTTCCTGCAGACTCGCTAAGCCGCAGTTCCACAGTCTGCTGATGGCCTTCCGCTGGCCACACAGGCCGCTTGCGACCAGGAAGCACGGGCCCTCCCAGCGCTGCGAGAAGAGGCAGGCTCCAAAGTGTCCTGGAAAAAGGCCCAGGTAACTAGTCAAACTGTTCAATACCTGGGATTTGGGAGCTCGCCAGGAACACGAGCCCAGGGCAGTGTGCGGCATCCCCAAGGCCAAAGGCTGCACACACGGCCTTGAGCCCCTCGGGACAGCAGGCTACGGCGGCATCGGGGTCCCTGGGTTGTCGCTGGTTGCAAGGCCTCTCTACCAGCTCCTCGTGAGGACTGCATTCTTCCCTTTCTGTCCTCACAGAGGAACATCGTCAGGCCTTCGACACCCATAAGGCTGCCACGTAGACAGCCCCAGCCCTCGGCCTCCCAGATGTGACCAAGCCCTTCAACATTTCTGTACACGGGAGAGGTAAACAAGCACTAAGGGTTCTGACACAACACTGGGACCATGGCAAAGACGGTGGCCTACCTGTCCAAGCAGAGCGACCCAGTCGCCAGCGGCTGGCCATCTTGCCTCCGGTCTCCAGCTGCCTCTGTCCTCCCTGTGCTTGAGGCTGAAAAGCTGACTCTGGGACAGAGTCCACCTACACATTCCCCGTGCGGTGATGACCACCCTGAACCATACTGAGAGTGATTAGTCACACAGCTCAGCTCTGAGCCCGGCAGAGCCCATGTCCTGCCACCTCCTTACCAGAAGAGGAGGGACCCCTCCCACCCCATCGTGACTGCGAGGAGCCCCTGGACGAGGTCTCCTTGACCCGGGCAGACTTAACCGACCAGCCACCCCCCACCCAGCTCAGGAACTCTCCACAGACAGGAGCAGCCTGGCCCATGAAGGACAACAAGTGGCCAGGTACATGGTAGTGACGGCCACCACTCCAGTGGAAAGCAGGTCCGTCCCGGGGACCTGGTCCGCCCAGAGGGCTGAACTCTGGGCTCTAGTACAGGCCCTCCACTGAGCAAGGATGAGTCAGCATCCACACAGACTCGATATGCTTTTGCCACCTTACATGCCGGTGGGGTCATTTACAAGGGGAGGGGCCTTCTCAACGCAAGGGGCAAAGAAATCAGAAACAAAGAAGAAATTTTAAAGTTCCTTAAGGCCATGTGGGATCCCACGCAAGTAGCAGTTACACACTGCTGGGGCCACCAAGCTGGGACTGACCACATTTCTAAGGGCAACGCTGTGGCCGACCAGGAAGCAAAACAAGCCGCCATGACCCCGTGTGGTTCTGCAGCCTTAGAGCTCGCTGTACACGCAAAAGATCTAAAACACTTGGGCACTCCAGAAGAAAAGTGGGCCTGGTCAGAAGGTGGCACAAAAGAACCCCATGGATGTTGGGGGCTGGCCGAGGCATGCTGGGTCATGCCCTAACATCTAGCCCAAGCTTTAGGGCAACCATGTCACCAGTTAACATACCCGGGGAAGACTGCACTCATGGCCGCTCCGACCAAAGACTTCTTTGTGCGCTGCTTATCTGCCTTAAGTGCGGCTGTAAGCGGCCAATGCCACACTTGTGCCAAGTTCAACCCTAAAAACTCTAGGACTCCAACCCCAGGAGTCCAAAGGACATGGACATCCCCTTTGAGGATGCAGTCATTGATTTCACAGAGATTAAGCCCTGTCAAGGGCTCAGGTATCTCCTGGGAATGGTTTGTGCCTTCTCGGGGTGGGTCAAGGCTTTCCCCACTCAGACTGGACGAGCCTGTCCTACGTGATACGCTTCGCCAACATAGGCTTCTCCTGACAACTGGAAGCGACAATGGCCCTGCCTTCCTTGGCCACTGCAGTTGGAACCAAACAAACTTCCCACGGCCTGGAGACGGCAGAGCTCGAGAAAGGCCGAGAGAATGAAGCAGACTCTCAAAAACATGCTAGGCAAATTATGTTTTGAAACCAATTTGTCCTGGGTCAGCCTGCTTCCATTAGCGTTGCTCAGGGTCAGGTGGACCCCCGGGCCGCAGGGTACTCACCTTTTCAGATTCTCTATGGCCGGCCTCCACCCCTGCCCTGCCTCTTCAAGGGCAGTCTGCAGGGGCTGGGTGATAGCCATCCAGAAAAAAGCCTGCAGTCCCTGGGGAGGACTGTCCCACACACTCGCAAAACCGTCTTAGAACAAGCCGCAGTCGCCCTAGGCAGCACACTCACCCATACCAACCAGGTCCCCTTGCTTTGGTCAAAGATTGGGAAAAGGAGCCCCTTAAGCCCTTACGGCACGGACCATATTCTGTTGCGCTCGTTGTTCCCACTGCTCTTAAAATTGCAGGTTTGACCCCACACGCCACCTCAACATCGAACCCCGCCTGTCCAGGGACCCCGACAACCAACCACAAAAGTTACCCCCTCCAGAGGACCCGCCCACCGACACCCTGCTCTGTCCATACACCAGAGGCTGGTCAGTCTACACACATGGAAGCTTGAGGACTGCAGCCCTGCTCCAGGCGCAAACCCGAGAGCCTCTGGTCAACGCCCGGGGAAGCCTGGAGAACTCAACAAGGGACACCTGGGACCAGGGTCCCACCGTCACCCTGCTCCGTTGGTACGAACGGTAATATTGACCTTGCTGTTGTCCACAGATTCGGCCAAGGCAGCCCCAGAGACGTGGGGCAGGCCACAAAGAGTTGTTGTAGCCATGCCCTATGTGGGAACGCTGAGTCCATTAGGAGGAGTCTGGTTTCTTACAATAGAGTGCAGAGTCAGGTTACTCTCCAGGGCACGTGGGCTTTGAGCTATTCCTCTTTGAGGTGATAAACCCCATTGCCTCAGCCACCTGGTCTCAGGGTCAAGCATCCATTAGCCTCAATTTCAATGGGTGTGAACTCCTAGACCTCGCCAAAGATAGCAGCCCCCCCCCCGCTCTTACTTGGGGGGCCCCCATACCAATTACCGCCTGGCTGACACCTACCTACCTCTGCGGTGGGCCCACCCCTACTCAGGCCAATACATGCACCCGATATTGCGCTTCCGGATGGGGTTGCGAGCCCTGGGTTGTTAAGGCCCGGTACTCGTGGGTTCCTGTGTTGGACCCCAAAACCTCGGCTCAACACCCCTATTTCCTTGTGGTGGAATGGCGGGAGGCCACCTTCAAACTGCCAGCAGAATGAACTGTCAATCTCACCCTCACTGTCCTACGGCCCAGCCTGACCTGTGGGCCTCTGGAGTCACCCGCCAGTTGGGCCAGCACCACCCCAGGCCTAATAAGAACCCCATGGTGATTTTCAAAGTGAAATCGCGATTCCTTCCCCAGGTTGTGGTCAAGGACATCAAGCCACAGGCCACCCAGGAGGGGCCCGGTAACTAGAGAGAGACCATGGCTCAGCTCAGACTCCCAAGTGGTTAACTTTACCCATGCCGCCCTAAACCAGCCCAAGCCAACCTGGGGTAGGGACTGCTGGGCCTGTATGGCCCCAGGACCCTCACAGTACCTCGGGTTAGCTGTCAGTTCATCCATAGCCCCCTCCTTGGGACAGGGCTCCACCACCGACAGGATCCTGACAGCCCAGGTCCCTATCTTTGGCAAGTCCCCTATTCTATCCAGGTCTACCAGGGTCGCCCCCAGCCGCACTGCCCTGGCCTCCTTACACAGTCTTTCCTGTGCCTTGCCAGCTAGTCAGGCTCCTGTCCGAGCTCTCTCTGACCCCAGGGTCTCAGGCCCCCCTCCTATCCACATGGACCTAAATGCATTCTGGTTACTACAATTCCCCTGGCCTTGGGGCTTCCGGCCCCTGCCAGGGCTGCTGTGGGGGGCGCCAGCACGGGGCTGTCCCAGGCTCAACACTAGCCTCTGAGGGAACAGATCACCACCGACTCCGCGGACCTCAGTCTGCCCCCCCCCCCCAATACAGATTCCTTGGCCGCCGTGGTTCTGCAGACCCGCTGTCCACGGAGGCCTCTGCCTGTTTCTCCAAGAATGCCGTTTCTATTGCAGAGACTAGAACAACCTCAGGCCAGGCGAGAGGCTGTCCCCACCTTCCTGAGTTCCCCGGTAGACCGGCTCCCCTGGCCATCACCTTTCCCCGGAGTAGGTTTAGCTTAGGTTGCTCTTGCAAAACGCAGCTGCGTGCCTAAGAGTTCTCTGTGTGCTTGCGTGCTGCAGGAACTGCCTTGTTAACTGTAACTTCCTGGTTGGAAATGTATAAATGCAAAGGAGACCGAAACGTCGGGGCTCGACGCCCGTCAAGTCCGCATACGCAATAAACTGTGCCATTCCTCTCGCCTCTGTCCCTGTCCGTCCGTCACCCCGTGTCCGCCGAGGTCACCGGCCGCGAGCCAGGCCGAACTACTTTTTCAGGGCGGAAGAACACCGAAGCTCCAAGGCTGGAAACTTTTTCAAGGAGGGGAAAGTCCCTTCCACTCGGGCCGGTGGAGGCTCTGATCTTTTTTCAGCAAAAACCGAGGCGAAGCACAGCGGAAACCGGGCGGGCGGGCGAGCGAGTCGGCAGCCGCCGCTCGCGACCCCTCGCCGCTTCCGGCCGCTCGGGGCAGGCGCGCCGGGGTCGGGGTCCCCGCGCGGGAGCAGGCCCGAGCGCGCGCCCCCCGGGCCGCGTTCCTCGACAGCCGCGTGGCGGAGCCGCGGGCGGGGCCCGCCCTGGGGCACGTGGCGGCGATGCTCGCCCGACCTCTGGCCTGCCGCACCCCCCACCCCGGGCTGGAAAAATCCCGGAGGGAGCGGCCAGCGATAAGGGAGGAGGGCTCGTGCTGCCGGCCGGGATGAGTCACCTGGCGCGGGCCGCGCGGCGCCGGCGGCGGGGAGCTTCGGGTCGGGGGTTGCAGCCGCCGCCCCCCGCCCCTCGCCGACCCGGAGACCCCGTTCCCTCCCGTGCTGGAACAGGCCGCCGCTCTCAGAGGGCCGCCCATCCATTCATGCGTTCGCCTGCTGACCCAACGCCATTCATTGAGGCACTGGGGCCGCGCGCCAAAGCGCCCACGGGCGGACCCGCGGCTTCCACGGGGCGACATGGGCCGGCCCGGCGCTGCTGGCCGGCGCCGCGCCAGCGCACGGGGCGCTTCTAAATTCGTCCTCGGTCCCCTCCCTCACGCCCTCGCCGGCCGGGGGAGGGCGGGAGGAGGTGGAGGCGCGAGGGGCCGCTATGAGGATCCTGAGAGGTGAGACCCTCTCGCCTTCTGGGTGGGTGGGGCTTCAGTTTTAGACCTCCCCCACCCAGGGCTGAGCCCGGCCAAACGAGCTGAGCATGTGTGGATGTCAATCCCGCAGCCCCTCTTCCAGGCCCCCTCCTCAGCCCTGCAGGGCTCAGGTTTCTCATGGCCTTTTCTAAAGGGCACTGGTTCCTCTTTAACCTTTGCAAAAGGGGAGCAGGATCCCGGAAAGGGGAAAGACCCCCCAATGTGAAGTCCCTCCCCGGCTCCTCCCAAAGGCGTGGAATTAAAAAGCAGGGAGTTTTATTGGGGGACAGAGAGAAAGGGGGTGTGTTAATCCCTGACCTTTGTGAGGGGGGCAGGTGCCCTGGGCCAAAAGGCTTCTGCTTTAGGCTATAGTGGGCACCTGGCTGCCAGCCTGGTGTGCAGGGGGGAGGATGGAGAGAGGGCGGGGCTGGCCGGGGACAGGGTGGCCCGGGGATAAATGCCCAGGCTGAGAGGGGGGTGATCTGACACTGTCCCAGCTGCCACCTAGACTCAGAGCTCCATCCAAACTCCAGCGAAGACATCCCAGGTCTGGTGAACCTTGCAGCCCCCAGCCCGAGGGTGGTGCTGGCTTGGGAGATCTCAGCATGGTTTTTTTTCCCCCTCGGGGAGCTGGCGGGGCTGGAGAGTGTGCAGGGGACAGCAGGGATGGGTAGCCAAGGGGAGTTAGGTGCAGAATCTGGAGCCCGTGGAGATGTTGGGGAGCAGGGGAATGAGAGCCAGAAAGTATCTGAGGTCTAGAGAGCGGCTGGGGCATGGGTCAGCCACCAGTGGGGAGGAAGAAGGCACAAGGGCCGCTTAGGGGAAGGCCAGGGAGCGCGGAGAGGTGCAGTGGAATCCAAGAAGTTATAAAGGAGAGGTGCCTGTTCCTTAATGGCGGGAGGGTGGAACAGGAGCTGTCCCGAGTGGGGGAGGGGGCTGCGCCAGCCTCTTTGGTCTGTGACCTTTTTGAGGGGTATTTTTAGCTCCACCACCTGCCTTCTTGGGGTGGGTTAGACTCTTAAAGGGCAAGGGATTTCTGGTTCCTCGAGGGATCAACTGTCCACGCTCGCACCTCTTGTCCTGCAGCCATGGCCATGCAGAAAATCTTCGCCCGGGAAATCCTGGACTCCAGGGGCAACCCCACGGTGGAGGTGGACCTGCACACAGCCAAGGGTAACACGGGCCCGTGAACCGGTGTGCCTCACAAGACCCCAACCGCACCTGGCCACCGCCACCCCTCCCTGCTTCTGGGCCACATCCTCGCCTGTCTCTGCTCCCGCCACCCCTGCAGACTTCCTCCAGCCTGGCTTGGGGGAGCTGGGAGAGGCCGAGTCCTCTCTGCACTGTCTCCTGTCCTTGGGCACGGAGAGCGGACCGCAGCCCTTTGGGGGTGGGCGGGACTCCCGTGACCTCCTAACGCCTCCTGCCCAGGCCGATTCCGAGCAGCGGTGCCCAGCGGAGCTTCCACGGGGATCTATGAAGCTCTGGAGCTGAGAGATGGAGACAAATCCCGCTACCTGGGGAAAGGTGAGGACAGAGAGGTGCAGCAGGAGGCTGTGGGCATGGGCAGAGGCCTGGCACCCAAAGCTTTGGGAGAGTCGCGGTCCTTGGACTGAGGCCTGATTGAGCTGGGTTCTAGGTGTCCTGAAGGCTGTGGAACACATCAACAAGACCCTAGGCCCTGCTCTGCTGGAAAAGGCAAGTGGAGGAGCCTGCCCCACCCCGCACCCCCAGCGCCCCTGCTGCCTCCCCCCTGCAGCCCCTCTCCGCCTTCCCACACATGCCCTGACCCCTGCCCCACCCCCTGCCAATCTGCCCTTCCAGAAACTAAGCGTTGTGGATCAAGAAAAAGTGGACAAGTTTATGATTGAGCTGGATGGGACCGAGAATAAGTGTGAGTGCAGGGTCGGAGGCTGGGAGGGGAGGCACCGGTGTGGGGGGCGGGAGCCGGACCTGGCCAGCATGACTTCTGTGTCCCACTTTTCGGGGCACACCGTAGCTGGGTGGATTTGTATTCATCCCACAGGCATTTCCTGAGGCCTGCCCTCTGCCAGGCTTGCGTGGGGCTGTGGACGCAAATGTGCAACAGACACAGTCCCCGGGGTGGGGCCCCTGCAGCCAGGTCTCCGGGGAGAGATCTGTTAGAGCTGGGGACTCTTCCCGGGGTGGCTGGAGATCACCCCAATCCCTGCAAGAGACGTGCTCACCCTTTCTTCCCCACTTGCCTCCTTCCAGCCAAGTTTGGGGCCAATGCCATCCTGGGCGTGTCCTTGGCCGTGTGTAAGGCTGGAGCGGCAGAGAAGGGGGTCCCGCTCTACCGACACATCGCAGACCTCGCTGGGAACCATGACCTCGTGCTCCCAGTGCCTGTGAGTGCAGCTTCCCACTCCCAAGACCGAGCGCCCCCCCCCCCCCCAGTGAGGGGTGCTTAGGCAGCCCTTGGAAAATCCACCTTTCAGACTCAGCTCCAAAGAAGTGGTTTCCTGAAACCGAATCTCCCCACCCCTCCCTCTTTCCCACAATCCAAACCTTCCCTTCCCTTGCCATGCAACCCGGTTCCTTCACATTCCAATCCCAGCCTTGCTAACTCTGACCTCATTCCACCCCTGCACCCCATCCCCCAAGTGAGTGCGCCAGCTTCTTTGACATGGATCTTGACATTTCTCTATATCTCCTTTAAAAAGAAATCGTTTTTATTTATTTGAAAGGCAGAGTGTCAGAGAGAGAGTTTCCATCCACTTGTTCACTCCCCTAATGGCTGCAACAGCTAACGCTGGGCCAGGCTGAAACCATGAGCCAAGAACTCCATCCAGGTCTCCCACACACAGGTCAGGGGCCCACGCACTTGGGCCATCTTCCGATGCCTTCCCAGGCCCATTAGCAGGGAACTGGATGGGAAGTGGAGCAGCCAGGACTCGAACCCACACCTTCCCGTGGGTTCCTTATTATTAAACTAATAATAAGGAGTTTAATAAGTTTAATAAGGAGTCCTTATTAAACTAATGACCTTAGTGGGGACCCCTTGAACCTGGCTTACTAGGAGGACTGTACCAGAGCATGGATGCCAGACAGACTGCCTGTTTCTTAGAGCCGTCTCAGGAAGGTTGTGTAACCTCTCTCTGTCTGTTTCCTTGTGGGAAAATGAGGAGTAGGAACAGTACCCGGCTGAGTGATGTTTTGAGCCGGAAATGAGCCAGTGGATGTAGAGCACTTAAAACACTGCCATAAAGTGCTGGCTGTCTCACTCACCAGGCGCATGCTAGGAGCTTCATATTCTGTTTCACTAATGCTATTATTTTACAATTTTTAAAAACATCTTTGTCACTTTTTTCCCACTAATTTTCAGCGACAGATTCTGCAGGGAGGTTATTTACTTCCTCCTTTTTTCTAGAAGTGAGGGAAGAGGCTCTGGGGAGCAAAGTTACTCACGGTAGACCACTTAGCCAGCAAGCCGGAGGCCGGGATTCCACCTCCGCCCCTCCCCCAGCCCTGGCTCAAGCCTCCGCCCCTCCCCTCCTCAGGCCTTCAACGTGATCAACGGGGGCTCCCACGCAGGCAACAAGCTGGCCATGCAGGAGTTCATGATCCTGCCCGTGGGGGCCAGCTCCTTCAGGGAGGCCATGCGCATCGGCGCCGAGGTCTACCACCACCTCAAGGGGGTCATCAAGGCCAAGTACGGGAAGGACGCCACCAATGTGGGGGACGAGGGTGGCTTCGCGCCCAACATCCTGGAGAACAATGAGGGTCAGTGCCGAGCACCCTGGGCCAGACCTCTGGGTCCCCACGGGGAGGAGCCTGAGTCTCAGGTGCTCTCGTGCCCCTCCCGCAGCCCTGGAGCTGCTGAAGACCGCCATCCAGGCGGCCGGCTACCCAGACAAGGTGGTGATCGGCATGGACGTGGCGGCCTCCGAGTTCCACCGCAACGGGAAGTACGACCTGGACTTCAAGTCGCCGGATGATCCCGCGCGGCACATCACTGGGCAGAAGCTTGGGGAGCTGTACAAGAGCTTCATCAAGAACTACCCTGGTGAGGCTCGCGGGTGTTGCAGCATCGCGCCCCCACCCTCTGCCAGTCCCGGCTCTGCCACCTGTTCTGGTCCTTCCCTTCCTCAGCCCCACAGCCATCCCCACCCGAACGCTTCTGACCTGACCCTGAGTCCGCTCCCAACCCCAACCAGTGGTCTCCATCGAGGACCCCTTTGACCAGGATGACTGGGCCACCTGGACTTCATTCCTTTCGGGGGTGGACATCCAGATCGTGGGGGATGACCTCACAGTCACTAACCCCAAGAGGATCGCCCAGGCCGTGGAGAAGAAGGCCTGCAACTGCCTGCTGCTGAAGGTCAACCAGATCGGCTCAGTGACGGAATCCATCCAGGCGTGAGTGCCGCCGCCCCGGGCCGGCTCCCCGCGCCTCCCGCCGCCCTGGGCCGGCTCCCCGCGCCTCCCGCACCTCCCACCATTCCAGGCCAGCTCCCCGCGACTCCTGCTGCTCACCCACTGCAGCTCTGCCTCGCTCCTGGCACCTGACCTGGCTTTCACTAGTCCCTTGGCCTGACTCAGGCCGTCCAGAGCCCATGCCTTTTCTCTGCCATTCTTCCCACCAGCATCTCAGAGGCCCAAACTGAAGATAAAAAAAATCTCATCTCCCACTTCCCAAAGAACTTAGGCACTGCCTTCCCTGAAAAGTGCCCTCTTATGCAGAAGAGAAAGGAGAAGGCCCACCCAGCCCCTGGTTTGCCCACTAAGGAGGGCCCACAAGGCCTCATCAAACGTTCTCTCCCTAGTTGCAAACTGGCCCAGTCTAACGGCTGGGGGGTGATGGTGAGCCACCGCTCCGGGGAGACGGAGGACACCTTCATCGCCGACCTCGTGGTGGGGCTCTGCACGGGACAGGTACTGCACCATCCCTCTCCTGGGGGACGTCGGCTTGGGATCCCAGCCTTTGTCCCAAGTGCAATTTGACTGACAGGCCGCCCCTGGGGCCAAGCCTAACCCTCCAAATCTCTTCCCTTCTTAGATCAAGACTGGCGCCCCCTGCCGCTCGGAGCGGCTGGCCAAGTACAACCAACTCATGAGGTATGTGGGAGCAGGGAGACTTGGGTACTGGGGAGCTGAGTGCCCCGGGCTGGAAGATGGCAGCTCTGACTCTGTCCACTCTAGGATCGAGGAGGCTCTTGGGGACAAGGCTGTCTTCGCTGGACGCAAGTTCCGTAACCCGAAGGCCAAGTGAGAAGCAGGAGGCCCTGGGACTCCACTGGACACACCCTGGCCTTTGAGCCTTTTCCCCTGAAATAAACACTGGTGCCAGTCACGACAGTGGTGTGCTCCTTCGTGGGAGGGAGGGAAGAGATGCTGGTGTCTGGGCTGTGACAGACAGAAGGTGGCAGGTGGGGGCAGGCACAGTCGGCAGAGAGCAGACATGTAACCTGCTGGGCTGAGGAAGCTGCGTGGAGCGACAACAGAGGAGTTCACACTTTGGAAGGAGATTGGGGGAAGCAGGTGCCACATGTGAAATGAAGCTGAAGAGGTGCAGGGTGGGGCACTGAGGGTCCCGTCATGACCAGGAGCTGGGGCACTGTGTGTGGTCAGGGCCAGCGCGTGCCGAGTGCTCTGCGAGTGATGACGAGGGCAGTGACCCCTCCAGGGAGCTCACGAGGGGCTGCAGCTGCTCTAAGTACCTGCCGTCCATGACCTGTGGAATCACACAGCGGCAGCTCTCCTCATTTTGCAGGCGAGGGAACTAAGGCATAGAAGGTGAAAAAATGTCTTACCCAAGGTAGCAGAGTTAGCAACCGGCAGAGCCAGGACTCAAAGCCAAGTCATTTGGCTCTGGCAACTGTGTTCTTAAAATACCTATCTGAGGCAGCTGCTTGGCCTAGCAGTAAGACGCTGCTCGGAATGCCTGCGTCCCGCACTGGAGTGCCAGGTTCAAGCCCTGGCTCCGCTCCGACTCCAGCTTCCTGCTGATGTGCACTCTGGGAGCCAGCAGGTGGTAGCTCAAGTACTTGGGTCCCGGCCACACGCACTGGAGACATGGGTTGGGTTTCAGGCTCCTGGCTTCAGCCTGGCCCAGCCCTGGCTACTACAGGCATTTGGGGAAATGAACCAGCAGATGAGAGATGTCTCTCTCTGCCTTTCAAATAAAATAAATAATAATAAAAAAAGTTTAAATGCTGTTTCTTATAAATCCCTATGATAAGGGCTACTAACTAGCCACCTCTGGCCTACTCTAACAACAATTTCACACTCTTCTACCTTAAAACGATTCCTCTTCCTTTCTGCCAGGAGCTCCAGGACCCACCTTTCTGAGTACAAAAAAATTAGGACGTTGGGTCAAACAGTGTTTATTGAATGTAAAGTAACCCCAGCCCCATGGGGTAGAAAATTCTAGGGAGAACAGAGAATAATACAGATTAAATACCCACCTGCACATTCACTCACTCACTCACACACACACACGCACACACACACACACACCACAGACATGCACACTCCAACAGTGACAGATTAAACACCTGCTCCCCCAAGTCCGAGCGGCAGCTGGTAGGGGGTGGTTCAGAGATGGGGCTCTAGGATGGATTCTAATAGCAGCAGCCTTGTCCTTCCCTGTCCCCCGTCCTCCCCCGGGGGTCAAAGGGAGCCGGGTGGGGTGCCTAGGAGGTGGGTGGCAACTCTTCCCCGCTCTGCCGCAGGCGCTTCTTGGCTCGGATCTCATTCATGGCCTCTTCGATGGAGCGCGTGTCCCTCTTGTTGGCCACGGGCACTGGGGGCAGGGGGAAGGATGGGAGAGCCTAGGAGCCCTGTGCCTCAGCCCCCTCCCCGCCCCCCACACCGTAGCGCTTCTCCCCGCCCTCCCCAGCCCAGCCCAGCCCAGCCCAGCCCAGCGGGGTCTCACCACAGCCATAGGTCTTGTTGGCCTGCAGCATGTGCGCTGCATCCTTGGCTGCTCCCTTGCCAATGAGGTGGCTGTACTTGTCCTTGTAGTCACTGGCGGGGTTCACCACCACGGGTCCCCGCTGAGCCGCCTCCTCCTCCTCCCGCTGGGCCAGCTCCTAGGGGTGCAGAGTGGAGCCCTGGTGCTCAGGGGCCGGACCCCAGACCTGGGCGGGAGGCTGCAGGCCTCTGGTGACCCAGGCACGGCTCACCTTCAGCCTCCGCTTCTCCTCAGCTTTCTGGGGATCCCATTCCTCCCCGCGGCGGTAGGAGTCCAGCTCTTCATCCGAGGGTGCAAACTCCTGGGGAGGAACGGAACAGAGGTTCAGAGGTCACAAACACATTTCATCTCCTTGGCCTCCCAGGGTGGGGCGGGCTGCGCAAGGAGGCGGGAGTGAGGAACCCAGGCCTTTCACCTTTTTGAAGATCATGACATAGCGACAGTCATCATCTTCCCCGAAGGAGAAGGAGGTCAGGCCGGCCACTTCCACCACGTCGTGTCTGCGAGAGGTGGCACAGGGGCAAGCGTCTGTTGGGGCCGCGGCCTCCTTTCCAGGAGCCCCTGTGGCCCTCTCGTGCCCCCCAAGAGACCCCACTTCCTGCCTCCCCACCCCGGTGACACTCACAGTATGCTCCTCTCTATCTTGTTCATTGGCTGAAACTTTTTCTTGATCTGCCCACTGTCCTGGATGAAATCTGACACCTCTTTCTCCATCTTGGGAGAGGGAAAGGGAAAGAGATGTGAGATGACGGCCCTGCCCCAGGAGCCCTGCCCCTTCCCCCGCCTCTGTGCCGCCGGCTTCCTTCCGGCCTTCACTTCAGACGCGTTCAGGACGGCGGGCCCCAGCCCTCCCATCCTCACTCCCCTCCGGCTGTTCTCACCCTTCTACGGAACTCCAGTTTCTGCTGTTTGTCTTGCTCCTGCAGTTTCTTCAGGCGGGCAGCCTGCTCTGGGGGTGAGAAATGGCAGCGTGAGGCCAGGCCTGGGAGCATTGGGGGGGGGGGGGCAGACGCCTGATGTCCTGCGGGAGGGGTCAGGCTGGGAAGGCAGGATCACCATTGACTCGCCAAGCACTTACTGATGGTTACTATGCACCGGGTGCCGCGCGAGGCCCAGGTGCACCAAGATGACTAAGACACAGCTTTGCCCTTCAAGAGCTCCCAGCTGGGGCCAGCTCATGGCGCGGTGGGTGAGCTGCCACTTGTGACGCCAGCATCCAGTTATCGGAGTCACGGCTGCTCTGCTCCCGATTCGGCTCCCTACTAGTCTGCCTGGGAAGGCAGTGGAAGATGGCCCAAAGTACTAGGGCTCCTGCCATCCAAGTGGTAGACCCGGATGGAGCTCCTCGCTTCAGCCTGGCCCAGCCCTGACCACTGTGGCCATCTGAAGAATGAACCAGCAGATGGAAGATCTCTCTCTTTCTCCCTCTCCCTTTCAAATAAATAAATCTAAAAAATAAAAATAAGATCTCACAGTTTAGTGCGAGGGACAGATATTAGATTCATGCGTAACCTATTTCAGAACCCCACCAAAGAACATCTGACACCTGCAACATGGAATGAACTCTGAGGCATGGAGACGGAAGGCAAACAGATGAAGCCCTGGCCTCAAAGGCTTTCATCATCTCACTGTGTACGTAAGAAAGGAGGAACTACTTAACTTCCCGTATTTTCCAACACCCACCCCCTACTTCTGCAGACAGGACGAAGACGAGATGGCTAAGGTGACACCCTTCTCCTGGGGGGTGTAGGGGTCCTCCACGTCAGCAAAAAGGAGCTTCCCCCCTTGGGCCTCTTAACTCTCCTCCCACCCTCCACAGGGGCCTTGGCCTCTGCGGGAGGGGTATGTCCACTCCTCCCATCCTCCCCCAGGTGACTTCACTGCCTCCTGGGGCGCTGGCACAGGCCCCTCGGGTCCTTCCTCCACAGGACCTGCCTGCACCCGGCTGCACTGACCCACTTCCTGTTTTCCCAGTCACCCCGTGCCTCCTCACTTCTTCCTCTGGGCGCCAAGCACCTGCTAAGAACTAACCGGCACTTTGCGTCTGTCTCCCCTACCTGGAAGGCGGGGTCCCTGGTCATCTCCTGTCCCTTATCCTCTGTGCCCCAAGGCCTGCTCGCCTCTGACCTCGTGACTACCAGAGCAGCCCATCCCAGCCAGCGACTGGTCTCTAACTGGTTGTCAAGTCTTTTGTTGTGCATCAGGAGAGGTGGCATTAGATTATGGTTAAGAACAAAGACGTGCCGGCCACACCTGGGTTTGTAACTCCGCCACTTCCTAGCCGTGTGACCTCTGGCAAGTGACTAAACTCTGACACGGGCACTGTCAGCTGCCTCCAGTCATCCCCACCTGAACGGTCACCTGAGCGCTCGTTTCCGGTACGCCCCTTCCTCCCTCAGAGCTTCCCCGAACTCCTATCTCCGCCTGCAACACGGCCCCCCGGAATCAACTATTCGGCTTTCCACTCCATGTAGACCAGATCAGGGCCCCCAAGTACGCTCCTATTTCGCTTTCAGGGCACGTATTAAGCTTCTGCGTGGTCACTTTCTCGAGGCGCGTCTCGGCCCCGACTGTGGGCGCCCTGAGGGCATCCCTAGCCGCCTAGCAGGCGTTCGGCGAAGAAGGCAGCAGCCAGGGATCCCTGTGAAGGCAGCCAGCCTGCCCTGGGTCCCCTTGGGGCTCGTGCACGGTCGCGCCAAGGCAGTCCTTCCGCCAGGTTCATTAGCCCGCCGAGAGGCCTCCACCGCCCGCCGGGCCGCCCAGCCGGAGCCCGCCAGGCAGAGAAGACTACGGCCGATCAGACCCGGCAGAGCAGTCCCACCCCCCAGTCGGCACCCTGGTCCGCCCGGGCAGCTAGGGAACCTAAAGCAACGGACGGGAGAAGCGCCGCAGGAGAGAGGTCCGGGGGGTGAAGAAGATACGGGGTTACAGCCAGCGGGAGGAGCAGGAAGGCAGGCGACCCAGCAGCCAGTGGGAGGTGCTGAGGGCGGGTCCAAAAGGGGCAGAGCCTTGAGTCTAGAAAGCCAATAGAAATAAAAGGATCGTGGTTGGGCGTGTCCTACATCCAATCGGAATACAGATGGAGGTGGGCGGGATGGGGACGCAGTCGAGTACAACATTCTCCAATCCAAAGAAGGGACGAGAGGGCGGAGGGGTTGGAGTCGCGCAACCAATCAGAGAACGCCATCAGCAGACAGGCGGGGCCATCTGCTAATTAGAAACAAGGACTGAAGAAGGCCTTCGCAGGGAAAAGAGGCGGGAGGCCGGAGCTAGACGTCAGACAGCCAATCATCGTCCGCTAAGAACAGTGGGCGGGTCGCAGCCCTTTTAGGGACTCTGAGGGTCTCCGAAGGGGCCTGTGAGGGGTCTTTTAGGGGTCAGCAAGCGGCGTTGTCTAAAGAGGGAAGAGTGCAGCCCTGCGAACCGGGCGAAGAAAGGCGGTTGTGAATGCGGGGGCCTCACCTCTGGCCTTGCGCCGAGTCTCCTGGTCTCCGAGGCTGGGTGGCTTCTCCATGGAGCTCAGGATGGAGCCCAGTAGGTCCGCCATCTTGGGAGTGACTGAGAAGGGGCGGTGCGTCTTAAAGGGGAAGGCGCAATGCCTTTAAGGCCGGAAACGCGTCGGCGGCGGAAAACCCGGCGCCCGCCCCGCCCCCCGTAGACAGACGCCGGAGGCTGGCTGGTGCAGCGATGTTTAATGGCAATTCGTAGAAACCAAGCCCATGCACAAGTAGAAAGTGCTCGTGGAGCCGGCAGGAGGCCCCCGCCGCGCAGCCCTCCCCGCGGCGCCTTAAATAGATTCTTCACTATACTCTGTATGTTACAGTATGTACAGGCCCCCTCCCCTCGGGGGCGGGGGCGGGACTCCGCCGCGCGTTCCTGGGTGCGCCCCCTCCCCTCCGGCCCCGGGCGGCCGGAGTCGGGGTGGTGGGGGGAGACGGGGGCCGCGGGGGGAAGGGCACGGACGCAGACATGCGGAGTCGGGGTCGGGGTCGGGGTCGGGGTGGTCGGGACCGGGGCTGGGATCGGGGCGCGCGCAGCCAGGGCGGAGGCGGGGGCCGAGGCGGATACATTCAGAGACGCGTCGAACAAATAAATAAGGCAAGTCGGGAGGGGGCCGAGTCGGGCGCAGGCAGGGGGGCGTGGAGGTCACAGCGGAGGATGCAGGCGTGTGGGGCGAGGTGGAGGCTGGAGGCCCACGGGGAGCTCCGGGAGCCGGGGAGCGGGCGAGGTGGAGGCTGGAGGCCCACGGGGGGTTCCGGGGCCGGTGGCCGAGAGGGGAGCGGGCGAGGTGGAGGCTGGAGGCCCACGGGGGGTTCCGGGGCCGGTGGCCGAGAGGGGAGCGGGCGAGGTGGAGGCTGGAGGCCCACGGGGGCTCCGGGGTCGGTGGCGGGGAGAGCTGCCGACGGGGGGTGGGGGGCTGCCCCGCTCTGGGAAGCCTCGTCCCCGCGGGGTGGTCAGGTGGCCAGTCCCGGCTGCGGAAGCCCTTCCAGCTCCTGGTTCTGCTTCAGTTCCCGCATCCTGCGGAAACACAAGGAGTCAGGGGTGCAGCGGGCCCGGGGAGGCGCAGGGCCGAACCCAGCGCGGGGCGGAGGGGCACCTGTGTCGGCAGCGCCGCAGGAACCTCATGATCTTCCGGGCTGCCTGGTCCTGCTTCTTGGTGAGGAAGGAGCCTCTGGGGGAGGGAGAGAAGAAATAAAGATGGGGACGCACAGAGCACGCGGGCAGCCCGCGCCCGGGCCCCCGGAGCCCGGCCGTACTTGCTGCGGGCAGGCAGGGCGCCCGCGGGCCGGTGGCGGTAGGAGCGGTAGTGCTGCTGGATGAGCACAGCCGCCCGGCGGCTCTGCTGAAAGCGCTTCTGCTCGTAGTAGCTGCGGAACTTGCTCTGGATCAGGATGGCGGCCTGGGTCATCTTCTTATAGAGCGCGAACTGCAGGGTGGGGAGGAGGGAGAGGGGCTGACTAGGAGAGAGGAGGCCAGGCCCCCGAGGACCACCCCCAGGTCAGGCTGATGCAAGTCTGGACAACCTCACACCCAGGCCTCAGGCCTGATACCTTAAGTGCAATCCAGGTCAGCTTGTGGAGAGAGAAGGGGAGTTAGGGCCCGGCAGCCTTCGCAGTGCTCTGGGCCGGGATGGTGTGTGAGGGGTGGCTGCCCACCAGCCTTGCCAGAGAAGGGTCTCACCTGCTTGTACTTGCGGTAACAGCGCTGGATCACAGCCGCTGCCACCTCCTGCTGCTCCTTCAGCCGCCGGCCCTGCGGGGAGGGAGGGAGGCTCAGCACCTCGCCGTCCACCTGGTGGACATCTGATCTGTGCAGCCTTCCTCACTGGGTGACTGACTGCTCTGTCCAAAGGCCCTGGAAGCCCACCATCTCCCTTCACCCAAGGCTGTGTGAGTCACTGTAAGGACCGTGGCCCCGACCTTGTACTTCCGGAAGGCCGTCTGGATGACTCTGGCTGCCTCGTACAGTTCCCGCTGCTCGTGATCCGACAGCGTCAGCAGAGCAAAGTCACTTTCCATCTTGCCACTGGTAGATGCCGAGAGAAATTCTGCCCAGGAGGGTGCTGGGGGGACAGCCAGGCGCCCTCGCTCGAAGGGCAGGTCACTGCAGGGAGCGGGAGAGGAAGGTCAGGGAGCTTCCAGAGCCCCTCTTCTCCCACCCAGGATGGCCGTGAAGCAGCAGCCATCAGCCAGTCAGTTCCCTTCTCACAGGCCCTGGGCCTCAGCCAAGATGGAGCGTTGGCTGTGGGAAGTCTGTTCCCTCCCCTTCATCCTCCCTTTGTAGAAGACTCCAGGGGCTCTGTCTGAACTGGTCACCTGGGAGGGGCTGAGCTGGGGAAGTGGTCCACGTTCTCCAGGTAGCTGGCCAGCCAGGACATGGTCTCGCTGAGCCCCACAGCCCCTGTCCGCTCCCGCATGGAGGCTCCCACGTCAGGCAGCCCCACGAAGTCCTCACGTTTAATCCGCTCTGGTGTGGCTTCAATGATCTGCTTGGCCAATGAGATCATGTCCACCTGGATGAAGGGACAGGCTGGATGAGCCCTGAGGGTCACTCACTGCCAGATGTTCTGTCCTGCCAAAGCTCTGAGTTCTGTTGGCTCCCCATCTGCCTGCTCCTCTCACCACCAGACGCTGAGGCCTCCGGGACTGTGCCTCTGTTGACCCTGTCCCTGGCCACTGTCCCAGACTCATTCATACATACTTACGGGGCTCCCACTTGGGGGTCCTGCTCTGAGAATCTAGGATAGGAAGGGCGTGTTCCAAATGGGGTTTTGGGAGCTGAGCAGGTGAAGAATTTGCTGCCCTTCCATGCCAGTCACCCAGTGCCCTACCTGGGCCTGCCCCCGGCCAGCTGACCAGCACCTTCTACGTCACAACCCCACCCCCTTCAGCTCTCCAAGAACCAGCCTAGTGCTTGCCAACCACATGACAGCCCGGTGACCGGCTCCTGCCAGGCCTTTGTTCCTGCAGCATTCCTCCTGGAGTTCTTTGTTTTGTACTTACACTGCTACCCAAATACCACTCCGTTAGCCTCTCAAAAGCAGGTGTGTCCCCAGATACTAGGAGAAAGGTACATGGCTACACGTGAGGGTTCACTTTTTCTTAGCCTGTACCATATGCACACCTCTGCCGCCCAGGTCACTGCCAGACACTTCTAACCACCCCTGTCACTCCACACATCTCCAAGCTGCCTCCCAAGGGCCTTATCCCTTCATGGACTGACCAGTTACCCCTATAACAGCTCTCCCTGAAGATATTCCCAGAATTTTTATACTCTTTGCTTATGACTTTTGAGTCAGAGTAAAAGGAGCTAAAACATAGGGTTGCCTGGCCTGTCCAAAATGAGAGGAAATGGCTTGTTCTTACCAAACCAAAGCCAGACTCTGATCCTGCTTCGTGAAACAATCTGCCTCCCCCACCCCGCTTCCAGCTCCCAGCTCCCACCACCACAAGCAGTACCGGGATCACATCCACAGCCCGAGTGCTGTCGGCGTCCTCTGGAGCAGCCCCGTCGTCTACAGCTGGCTGCAGGGCGGGAGGGGAGGCTGGAGGCCCTTTGGGGTTGGTGGCCTCGTAGTCCATGAGGAGCAGGGGGGCCTCTGGACCTCCAGAGGAGAGCTGGCCTGGGACCATCTCCACCATTGCAGTCTCAGAGGCTGGCAGAGGACTGCCATCGGGGGCACTAGAATAGGCTGACGTGACGGAGAACGTGCCATCCGACAGCTCCGAGGGTGAGGACACGCTGCTCAGACCTGTGAGGGGAGGGAAGTAGGTGAGGCAGGAGGAGCCAGCAGCCATCCCTCGTCTCCTACCTCCATCCGTGTCCTCACACTCTGTTCTCAGTTCCTGTTACCACCCCCCCATTCTGTCTCCCACTGTTGGACTTTGACCTGTTCTATCCTTGTACCCACATCCTCTCAGAAACACCAGGGGCAGCCCTCACCAGTGTCCGGGCTGGAGGAAGGTGGTGAGAGGGCGAGCGGGGGCTCAGCTGAGGCCTCCTGTCTCTGCAGTTCCTCAAGGCAGCGGGCCAGACGCACGTGACCACGGGAATGAGCCACGGCCAGTGGCAGACGGCCCAGAGAATCGGGAATGCTCAGTGCTTGTCGGTTCCACCGGAAAAGGAGCACAGCAGCTTCCAGGTGTCCCAGGGCGCAGGCCCACATCTGAGGAGCGAGGCAGGACGGGAGAAGGGGGCATTGAGGCTGACCAGGTCTTCAGACCCTGGCCCTCCCCACTCTCCCCTCACCTCCCTCAAAATGTCTTCCCCTTGCAGTACTGTGCCCCTTGCCCACTGCCTGTAGGCGCCCAGCAACCTCACCAGAGGGGTGCAGGAGAAATGATCCACGTTGAGCGGGTCAACCTCTTGCTCTAAGTCCAAGCTTCCAGTCTCCACACTCCTAGGGGGTTTGGGAGGGGGGCAGCAGAGCCCGGTCAGGGAGACAGAGTGGGAGCATTGAAAGAGCAGGGACCTGGAGGCAAGTGTCTAGAAGCCCCAACACCATGGGACGAGGCAGTCAGAGACTCGGGAAGCCCAAGTGTTCAGTGGGTCAGGATATTAAAATTCCCCAAATCGCCAGTCCTCTCCCAGTCCCTCCCCCTCATGGCGATGACACCAGCTCCCCTGTGGCAGGGTTGGGGGTGTCCTCCATCCCAGTGACTGTCCTACCCCCTCCCTGCTGCCCTTGCTCACCGCCACTGGCTCAGGGTCTCGATGAGGCGGGCGTAGCCCTGGGCAGCAGCCAAGTGCAGAAGGCTCATGCCCCGGAAGGGGCTCCCGTGGGCCAGGCGTTCAGGGCCCCTCCAAGTGGAGCGTGGGATCATGCTCTCCACCAAGACCACCACTCGTGCCTCGAACCCGGGCCCTTGGCCTTCATCCTGTGGTATACACACCCTTAGGCATACACCTGGGCATCTGGTTCCTGGGCTTGGGATGGCCTTGGCCACCCTACATCTGTCCTCCCAGCTTCTTGTTCTTGTCACACTTCTCTAGGTTCCCACCACCCAGACCTCTGGCAGCCCACCAGTTGCCCCAGTTCCATTCCTGGGTGGCCTGTGTGTCCCCCACTCCTCCAGCCAGCCTGGCAGCCAGGCCTCACACACCCTTGCCCACGGCTCAGATTACTGCCACGGCCACATGTGGCTCGTCCCCCTCAGGAGCCAGCGTCTTTTCACAGCCTTTCCCTACCTCTCTTCCTCCAGAGACTCAGGACCCATGCAGCTCTGAGCCCCAACTTTCCTGACCCCTTCCCCCACCCTCCCCTTTACCTCCACCCCTCTTCAGACCAGAAATAGTCTGAAGCCTGTCATGCCAAGAGGGTGCCCAGAATAGCCACTCTTGCCACGGGGTGGGGGTGGGAGCAGGATGACATCAGGGAGAGGGAGGAGGCCCGGCTGGGGACGGCTGTGAGAAGAGGAGAGTTGTCCACTAGAGCTGTTGGGTTTAGGCGGCCCTCCTGGGTCTCCCCGCACAGACCACCTCCCTCCCCATGGAATACCTGGATGGGAGGGGCCTCAGGACCCTGGCAAGGCACCTGCCCGGCTGCTGCGATCTCTGCCATCCGCTTCTCCATCTGCTCCAGCCGCTCCAGGATGGACATCCGGAACTGGTTGTCTGAGGGGGCACGGGTATGGAAGGCTGAGCGGGTGGGGCCTGGGTGATGCCCTGAACACCAAGACTGGACCTGTCCCAGGAGCTTGGAGGTGAGGATGCAGAATCATGTTCTGCCCTCCCTGCCCAAATGACTGCCCCTTTACTTGCTCACCTAAACTAAGCCCGCCAGGACTCATCCTTAAACCAGGCTGCTAATAGGACCCATGGATGTAGAGCCAGGATCCAGAACCAAAGCTGTTTCCTTCAAGACACAGATGGTGGGCATTCCCCCAAAGTCCACTCAGACCCCTACCACCCCAAATCACTTCCCTCATGCCTGCCCCCTGTGCTGGCCTTCTCCTGGGTGAAATGTTCCCACAGTTCTTGCCCTAGACGCTACCTTCGTCACCCATGCTGGGGCTGAAGGGCTCCAGGGTCCCTCCTCTTTGTTAACCACTGCCCAAAAGAGCTCAGGGATGGTGGTTTGAAAAGCACCACCCCCTCCTCCCGGCCCCCAGCAGCTGTCCACAAAGAGGATGGCAGGGGAGGGAAGGTGACAGAGATGGATAGCCATGTCCATTCCTCCTCCTCCCCTCAACTCCAAACACACACGCACACACACCCCGAGCTATATTCGGCCCCTCCCAAGATCAAACAGGGATAAGGAGGGGAGGCAGGAGGGCACCGGGGATGGGAAACAAGCACAGAGACACTGGATAGAAAAGGGTGATGGTGCGGAGGTGACAGTAGGGGAGGGAGTTGAGAATGATGAGCAGAAACCAAGGTATGACAGGGAAAGGAGAGAGGACACCAAGATAAAGTGGAGGAGACCAGCTAAAGGATGAAGGTGAGCCGGGGGAATAACAACAGGCAAGGAGAGGGCGAGGTGAGACACTGGCTCGTGAAGAGATGAGGAAGGGGGAGGCCCACAGGAGAGACAGGAAATAAGGCACTGAACAGTCACAGAGCACACGAGAGTAGACGGAGATGCCTGGCGACACCCCGAGGCCAGCAGGCTGCAGTGGTCAGAGACCACAGGCAGCTCCAAGAGCGAAGCAAGGAGGGCCCAGAGCCCTCGGAGAGAAAGAGTAGGGATGGAAGGAAACAGAGGCCGACCAAGAGGGATGACAGCAGAACTGAGAAACCAGACACCTGGGAGAAAAAGCGTGAAGCAAGGCCCAAGACAGCAGCAGGTGCAGACAGTTCTCCAAGTCACAGGAGAGATCACCCAGACTCAAAATGAATACACTACATTCACACACATCCGTGTCCGTGTGTGCATCTGTGTAACACTGGACATCACAACATCACTTCATCAAAATGGCTACTGCTCAATAGTAACACGAAACTTTCCTTTTCTACTTGGTGTTTCTCTAACTTCCAAAGTTTCCATGATGAACATCTGTCTTTATCATCAGGGAAAGAAACAACACATGTCAATGTGCATGTGTGTGTGTTCATATCTGGGCAGGCACAGTAGCTCTAGACCCTGTTCCTGCACTGGCCTCCTGACCTTCCTTGTCTAGATTCCATAGAACTGAGATAAAGAGGGATCTAAGATACACAAGGAAGAGAAGGTGAGGGAGTTGAAAACGCAGCGGTGAAGTGGAGGCTACGCGGTAGCCATGTGCGCCCTGAGGGATCTGGGAGCATGTCATACTCAAAGGTTGTGGGGCCTGACACTTGGGGTCAGAGGGCTAGATACTCACCATCCAGGGACAACCAGTCAAGCTGAGTACTGGGCAGAGATAGGAACCGGCGGGCGCGATATTCAAAGAGCACAGAAGCAGAAAGGGGTCCTTCACGCCCTGCCACCTGCAAAGACACCAGCCCTACCTCATGGGCTGGGGAGGGCAGGATCAGCGAGAGGACCTCTCTTTCCCTGGCTCTTTCTCTGACCACCTGTGTCAGAAGCACAGTCACTCCATATTGGTCTCCCCCACTCCCCTGCTGTGGGCCAAGAGGTCGCTGGCTTCAGAGGTCTGGGCACTAACTGCAAAGGGGGTCCATTCCTTCAGGAACTTCATGCCTTCTATGGGCCAGAGACCCCACTGGATTCTAGCCCTGTCAAGAATGTTACTCAGCGGGGCTGGCACTGTGGCATAGCAGGTGGGGCTGCCGCCTGCAGTGCTGGCGTCCCATATGGGCAATGGTTCGAGACCCGGCTGCTCCACTTCTGATCCAGCTCTCTGCTATGGCCTGGGAAAGCACTGGAGGATGGCCCAGGTCCTTGGGCCCCTACACCTGCATGGGAGACCTGGAGGAGGCTTCTGGCTCCTGGCTCCAGATCAGTGCAGCTCTGGCCATTGTGGCCAATTAGGGTGTGAACCAGCAGGTGGAAGACCTCTATCTTTCTGCCTCTCCTCTGTGTAACTCTGACTTTCAAATAAACAAATAAATCTTAAAAAAAAAAAAAAAAAAAAAAGAATGTTACTCAGCCACAAGGTTTGCAAGCTGAGGGTCAAGAGACACCTATGGGCTGGCACTGTAGCACAGCAGGTTAAAGCATGGGCCTGTAGTGCCAGCATCCCATATGGGGACCGGTTTGAGTCCTGCCTGCTCCACTTCTGATCCAGCTCCCTGCTAACGCGATTGGGAAAGCAGTGGAGGATGGCTCAAGTGTTTGGGCCCCTGCACCCACGTGGGAGACCTGGAAGAAGCTCCTGGCTCCTGGCTTGGCCTAGCCCAGGTCTGGTCATTGCAGCCATTTGGGGAGTAAACCAGTGGATGGAAAACTTCTCTCTCTGTCTCTACCTCTCTCTGTAATGCTGCCCTTCAAATAAATAAAAATAAATCTGAGAGAGAGAGAGAGAGAGAGAGAACTAAATGTATGGACAGTTTGATGGTGAATAAATTTTTTGATCAGAGTCTAGAGGTCATGACCCACTACTAAGATGACAGTGGGGGCCAGCACAGTGGTGTAGTAGGCTAAGTCTCCACCTGCAGTGCCAGAATCCCATATGGGTGCTGGTTCGAATCCCAGCTGCTCCTCTTCTGATCCAGCTCTCTGCTAGGGTCTGAGAAAGCAGTAAAAGATGACCCAAGTGCTTTGGCCCTTGCAACTGCGTAGGAGACTCAAAAGAAGCTCCCGGCTCCTGCCTTTGGATTAGCTCAGCTACGGCTGTTGCGGCCATGTGGGGAATAAACCAGCAGATAGACAGACAGACAGAAAAGTCTTCTCTCTCTCTCTCCTTTTCTCTGTAACTCTGCCTTTCAAGTAAATAAATAAAATCTTAAAAAAAAAAAAAAAAGACGAAAGGGGAGCTGGCTGTCCAGGGAGAGCTGTGTCCAAGGGTCTCGATGTCTGTGGCTCTAAGGATGGAACCAGGCTCTGCTCCCATGACTAACGGCTGAGACTTGTTCTCACACCCAGCTTCATTCGTCTCCTCTCCTTTCCTACCATATATGGGTGGACGGGGCTGCCTTGACTGGGGAAGAGTAGTCTCACAGTAAAGACATCCACCTCTCTCTCCCGTGGTCCTTGGGGCCCCCATGGTAAGGCCGACTGTTGAAAGCAGGGTAAGAGGCAGGGTAAAGGCAGAAGGGTGGAGATGGGTGTAGACCAATGCTGTCCAACGGAAGTTTACACAGTGACAGAACTGTCCTAGAACTGCACTATCCAACAGGCTGTGCTGGCCACATGTGCTTTTTGAGCACTTAAATGTGGTCAGTATGACCTGGGAACTGAGTTTTACATTTTATTTAACTTCGCACAAATAGAAACATGTGGTTCAAGGCTACCATATTGGGCATCATAGGTCTAGGGGCAAATGTCCTTCAGAACCAAGACTGGTCAGAGGAGACCTACATCTCCCCCTTGTCATTCTCCCCAGACTGGAATAGCCACACAGCCTAGACAGACATTGGTCAAAGCCCTGACCTACAGGAGAGGTGGCCGAAGACCCAACAGAGGAAGAGAATTATCTAAGGTCGCCAGTTCTGGGACCAGGGCCCAGATCTTCCGACATCCAAGCCCAGGCTCCTCTACCTGCTGGGGGATGCCAGCCTCAGGACTGGGAGAGGTCCTTGTGCTCTCAGAACAACCATTCAGCTCCCAGTGCTGCCTGGGAGCCTGGAAACCCTGATCTGCCTTAACTGTCCACACACAGTCCCTTCCCCTGCCACTCCCAATCTCCATACCAGGACAGTAGCAGCGTAAGACACCAGGCTGGACAAGGGAAGCCGGCACGGCGATGTGGTCGAAGACACAGGAGTAATGCTCGGCGGCCTCTGTCCAAGGACCTGTGATGAGCACCTTGACCCCACCCTGCAGAGAGAAGGCAGAGAGCCACGTGATGGGGTTGGGTGTGCTTCCACTCATCCATTCAGTCATCTGCTCAAACCCTAACAAAGCATCTATCTACTTACATGTCAGGCCCTGTGCTAGAGTCAGGGGGGCACAGGGATGGATCAAGACCCTGTGAGGTGATACCAACTCATCTCCCTCCTCCCCAACCTCCCAGCCCAGTGCTAACCTGGTTCTACCAGAATCTTCTGAATCTGCCAGAAATGGGGAACTCAGGGAGTCTCCCCCAAGGCCATCAGGAGGAAGCCCTGCCCTTGGGCTGATTCACCCACTCTACTTCCTCCTTCCCCTCTCAGAGGAGGCGCAGAACAGAGCTTTACTGCTGGTCACTGTCTCGGGGCTACCCAAGGTCCGCCATCACATCCCTGCAGGGCTCTCTCTTCTCCAGGTTGAACAGCCCCAGGCCTCTCCCCCTGAAAAGTCACTAAGGGAATGAGGCCCCTGGGGAGACACAGAACCACATTAGCTAACTGAAGTTAGTTCCTGTGAGGACACAGGAACAGGGAAGCAGCTATGCTCTATGAAAAAACAGAGCCTGGTGGGGCCGGCACTGTGGGTAGTAGTTAAGCCTCCACGTGTGGTGCCTGCATCCCATATGGGTGCTGGTTCGTGTCCCAGCTGCTCCTCTTCCCATCCAGCACTCTGCTATGGCCTGCGAAAGCAGTAGAAGATGGCCTAAGTGCTTGGTCCCCTGCACCCACGTGGGAGACCCAGAAGAAGCTCGTGGCTCTGGACTGGCGCAGCTCCGGCTAGTACAGCCATTTGGGGAGTAACCAGTGGATGGAAGACCTGTCTCTCTGTCTTTCAATCTGTCTGTAACTCTGCCTCTCGAATAAATAACTAAAATATTTTTTAAAATAAGTTAAAAAAAGAAAAATAGAGCCTGGAAAGAGAACTAAGAAGCCAGGGAAACTAGGCCATAGTCTAAGAGCTGGGAGGTCTCACAGTTTGCTTTGGGGAGTCTGAAAACAGGGCAGAGGAACAAGAGAGAAGACAAGCCCGAGGCTCACCTCTGGGTAGGACCACTCTGGGGAGAAGTCCGTGATGGTGCTGAGTGCAGGCGAGAGCTGGGGGTTTGGGGCAGGGACGCTTGGAGCTTCATCGCTGATGAGTTCTCCCATAAGGTCTGGGAATGACGAAAGACCGAAGGGCTCCAGTTCGCTGGCTGTGCCAGGTCCTCCAAACAAGGCCTCCCCTCTTGCTCCCCTGCCTGCTGGCTCCAAAGGGGCAGGTGAGGGGGGGGACGAAGGAGGAGGTGAAGGTATAGGTGGGGCAGGCCCCTGGCCCTTGAGCTCTTCTCCACTGTCATCATCTTGGATGAAGAAGCAGTTTCCTCTTCTTCCACCTGCTCCTGACTGTGGAGGGGGACCCCGAGCAGCTGCCTGGGGCTCCAGGGCAGCAGCAGGCTCTAGGGCAGGACAAGGGGTATGGGCGGCCTCTGCCTCTGGGAAGTCTGGGCTCACTCCTTGCCCCCCTCCATATGTCTGGCCCCTCTGGGGGCTGTTTAGAAAACGATCAGGGTCAAAGGCAGGGCTGGGAGGAGCCGGTGGGGCAGAAGGCTCAGAGCCCACGACCACAGCCAAGCTCATGGGAGGCCTAGGATCAGCCTGGGGAGCCAAGTGCCTGGTGGGCGTCAAGCCCCCAGCACGCTGCTCCAGTCCCGTCAGGAGGAGGATGGCAGTGCCTCCTCTCGATGAACCCCCTCGAGAGGTGGGAGGGCTGGGTCTGACTTCTAGGGGTTCAGCAAAGCCTGAAGAAGAGGAGGAAGTGGAAGAGGAGGAGGAGGAGGATGGGGAGGTGTGTGCCTTGGGGAGCTCTGGGGGAAGTGGAGCTATCAGGGGAGGAGGCTCAGGAGGGTGAGGGTGGGGGATAGAGGTCAGGGTTAAAGCTCGGGGCTCCACTTTGGGAGAGATGATGCGGTGTTTCGTGCTGCTGCATTTGTGGGTAAGGCTCCCAGAACCTGGAGTGGAGAGGGATAGAGAGGAGAGAAGGGGTTAAGAACCGTGCTTCTCCAGACTTCCTTTCCCAGAAGCCTTTACAAAGTTATGTCTTGGGACCTTCCTGTAAGCCAGAGGTGTAGTACTGATTGTGGCCACTGGGAGGCATCAGAAATGCCTTCCACCAACCACCCTACTTCCCCTCAAAACAGGACTGGAGGACAGGACTGGAGGAACAGTGCAGGGGAGGGCTGCGGGGAGGCGCTGAGAGCAATAGGCAAATGCACAGAAAAAGGACAAAGGAACAGAACCAAGAGGGTACCAACAGAACAGACTACAGCTGCTTTTAATTGATGGTGCAGGGACAGGTATGGTTAAAGGTCAGAAAGCACAGATGTAGACTGACGGGAGCTGGGGCCAGTGTGTGCCCAAACGGGAAGGCCTCTGTTCATCTGGCCTTTCTGGGTCATGCAAAGGACTTGAAAATCAGCATGCAAATTCCAGCCAGGCAGATCAAGACAGATATCCCCTGGTTGGAGAAAGCGCAGTGTATCTAGACAGCAAGAGGGCTTCAGGGTCAGGGGGTAACTCACCAAGGCCCCCACTGCAGAGACAGGCATGGGTTCGGGGTGCAGGCTTGGCTGGGTGGGTATCCAAGATCTGCTGCACCAGCTGTTCCACAGAGAACTCATCTGTTCCATTCCCACAGCTCCACTTGATGCCATGGACTGGAGGAGAGTCAGAGGGAGTTGCTGTGGGACTCCCACAAAACAGCCCCCAAAACCTTGAAGTCTCCTTCAAGCACCTAACTTGCTCCAAGACCTCTGGTCAAGCAAACAGGCCAGCAGCCTCAAGACTGCTCAGATGGGGCCAGTGTTGTGGCACAGTGGGTTAAGATGAACCTCTGACACCAGTATCCCAGATGAGCTCCAATTCGAGTCCCAGCTGCTCCACTTTCAATCTAACTCTCTGCTAATGCTCCTGGGAAGGCAGCAGAAGATGCAAGTACCTGGACCCCTGCCACCCACAGAGGAGACCCGGATGAAGTCCCAGGCTCCTAGCTTCAGCCTGGCCCAGTCCCAGTTGTTGTGGCCATTTGGGGAGTGAACCAGAGGATGGAGGATCTCTCTTTGTCTCTCCCTCTCTCTCTGTAACTCTGCCTTTCTAACAAATAAATAAATAAATCTTAAAAAAAAAAAAAAACGCTCAAGCACTTTCCCCTTGGAGCTCTATCCTGGCCTTGCCGCCTTACACATGGGCTTCAGCTGTCCCAACAGCTCCTCCCGGGACCACTTCAGCCACTCTCGCCGGTCGCTGCTGATGGAACAAAAGATGGGGCTGCAGCCCTTTCCACAATCCTCCAGGGCTGGGACGTTCAGGTAGTGCACAAGGACGATGTCGGGGTTCTGGGAGGGCAAGGGAACACACAGCCATGGGGTTCTGGAGGCCACAGGCTCAGCTTCCTAGACCTTACTTTCTTCCTGGGTACCCCCCAGCCTGCCGCCCCCAATTTCAGGCTCTCTCCATCCCTCTCCCCAGAGCCTTTCCCTGCTGGGAACCTAATCATCCTTCCACTTCACCCTTTCAGACCCCAAGTCCCTGAGAGAGTCAGGCAGAGTCCTTACCTGGAGCAGCCAGTAGCAGCGCCGATGGAATGTGGGGACGATGGAAGAGTGAACGTAGCAGCCATAGAGACACTGCCAGGAGACAGGCTGGGGTGGGGGGAGGGCTAGTCTGCTCCCCAACTCTTCCTCTGTTCAGTCCCTTTGCAGGAATCCCAATCGTTCCACCAGTTCCTCTTCAACCTCCTCCCCACCCCCACAGAATCCCCACCCCTTTCAGATCCCAGCTGCCAGAGAATGGGGAACAGTGGGGCCGGGCCCACCGTTTGGGTCCGGGATTTGAGAAATGGGACTATCTAGAAGCCCGAGGGCAGAGAAGAATGCATCTGAGATGAGAGGCAATGATTTGGGGTGGAGAAACCCATGCTTAGAGCATTATTGCTTGGACCCTAAAGGAAATGCAAGAGAAGCGAGGGGGCTGGGCCTCCAAGACCAGGACGGCAGGGTCAGGAGGGAGAATGGGAAGCAGAGAATGGGCTGAGTGAGTGAGAAGGGAAGAGTGAGTGGGAGGCAGCGAGGCAGGGCCAGGTCCAGCCGAGGGTGGAGGGGCGGGAAGGGCGAGGGGCTGGATGCCCGGCTCTTACCTCCATGCCCTGGACCTTGAGCTTCATGTGGTCCTCGCGTGTGGTCTTGCCATCCTTCCGCTTCTTCCACAGGTAACCATCCTTCCGGTACTTCACCTTCTTGCGGTTGTACAGGATGATGGAGCCGTTCTGAGGCCTGAGGAGGGCAGGGGGGGCCTCTGGTTCTGTGAACAGAGACCAGGGCCCCGCCCCGCCTCACCTTGGGGCGCTGCCTCACCTTGTCTTTGGGGCACAGGACAGCCACTCATCGTGCTTCTCAAAGGTGATCAGGTAGGATGCAATCTCCTGCAGGAGAGGAGGCACTCAGGCGCGCAGCCCTTCTCCTGGTCACCCCTCAGGGCCTTACTCTGCTGAGGCTGTGTCCTGAATGTCCTGAACCCGGCGAGGCCGCTGCTTCCCCAGGAGTCTCAGGTCCCACCTCAGACAAAATTGAACCTTCTCTCCTACGCTTCTCTTGAGTGGAGCCTCTCTCTTGGGGCCAGGTCCAAGTTGCTCTTCGTCTCCTCCCCAGCCCCCATTTTACACACTGTGTATTATTTTACTCTCCCCCCATCCCAAGTTTGTGCCCCTTCAATGGTTTCACACTGCTAGGAATTCAAGACTTTTTTTTCTCAAAAAGGGATCAAACAATCTTTCTGTTTATCCATATTGCATGTAGCATTCCTGCCAGGTGGGGGCCGCTGGCTGCTCCCCTCACAGTCACTTCTGGCCTGTTTGTGGCCTACAAGCCTTTAGGGCCACAGGCACACCTCCTGTGTCTGGAAATCCTGGCCCTGTAAGCCACACCCCTTCCCAGAAGCTCCAGAGACCCGAGGAGCACCCTGGCCCCTCTGCTGGAGGCTCTACGGCACTTAGCAGTCTCATCCACACACACCCTCTTTTACAGCCAGTTCTAACAGAAGCCAATGATTATCGACCACCGACTACATCCAAAGCACTGAGCAGTTTAATACAAGGACTGTGCTCTCCAGAAACAGCCAGTAAAAAGCAAGGGCTCTGGAGCGTTAGATAAACTTCAGCACATGAGGGAAATCAGTTTCCTCACAACAACGTGAGAGGAGTAACAGTGCCTGCTCTGTAGCATCTGCAAAGAACTAAAGGAGATCCATGCAGGTCAAGCGCTCACTTGGCACAGTGCCTGGTATGGAAGAAAGACTGTCGAGGCCGTAGCTGTGGTTTTTACCCACGCTGGACACGGCAAGGAGAAGTGGGCTCCCACAGGTTCCCTGCCTTTGGGGCTCTCCCATGTCTCCTGAGAGCCTAGAACAGTCCTCTGCACCCGGGAAGACCCCCACTCGCCCTCCTCCCGCCCCCCAGGCCTTGCTGGACCCGCCTTCCCCAGGCTCCCGAGAAACCTCGTTTGTATTCCACCGTAGCCGCTCTGGAGGCAGCAGCGGGCAGCGAGGAAGACACTCCAGCAGCTTCTTGGGGAGAAAGATCTTCAGGTGGCGGCTGTTCTCTGAGGGAGTTGGAAGGGAGGGCTTCGTAAGCCAGCCCGGCGTCCCTGTGAGGGTCGGCCCAGAGTGTGGGGGAAACAGAAACCAAGGAGAGCAGGGATCCCCAGTGCAGGGACAACAGGGGGCTGTGAACTCACCGGCAACCTCGGTGGTGTCCTTGGTATTCATGGTGAGGGCTCCAGGGGGCAAGGTCACCCCCGGCCTGAGGGGCCGGGGGGAGGGGGAGTCTGTGCTGGGAAGGGAGAGAACAGGTCATGGCAGAAGCCTCTACATCATTAATCCAGGGTGAAGAGCATGAGGCGGGGTGGGGTGGAGTGCAGAACTAGGTCGTGACACCAGGGAAAGATGAGGGAGAGAGAGGAAGGGTCGTGACTATGTGACAGCCATACGTGTGCGGGGAACGGAGGTGAACCAATGTGAGTAGGAGACAGGACAGAATGGCCTGACCAGGAAAAACTGGGGAGGGTGGGGGAAGGGAGAAGGCTGCCGGGGCTGGGGTCTCAGAGGCCCTACAGCTAGGGCTCTTGCAGCCACTGGGGCTGCTGTGGGGTCAGGCCCTGGGAGGAGGGACTCCGGGCACCAGGTCCTTGGAGGATGGTTTGGCCAGAGAGCCTGGATGCTGGGGGAAGGGCAGGAGATTGGAGACAGTGGAGAGCTAGGCCTTAGAAGACACGCCCTGAGTTCCTTCTCTATTTGATTTTTCCAAGGGGAAGGGCAGATCTGATAACCGGTACCAAGCTACTCTCCCTCCCCCAGATTGGTCAGGCCCTGGTAGGATCTGGGTTAGACACCCACAGCTTAGCTTCCGGCTCTCAGGATGACCGCCTGCCCCAAGGCTGACAGTCCTCTCCACACTCCCCCTACCCAAGACCCCTTTTCCCCAAACGCCTCTGCCTCCCCGGGGCCTCCGGGCCTACTCCTTCCCCATCTACGCTCTGGCTCCAGCCTGAGCCCCCGCCCTCCTCGGGGAACAGATGGGAGCCGGAGGAGGCTCTCGGCGCGGGCTCGCCAGGTGTCCGGGATGCAGAGGGGGAGGAGGCCCGGCCGAGCTCGAGCTCGGCTGTGTGCAGCGAAGCTGGGGTTGGGGCAAGGACTCCGCCCCGGGGCGCAGGTGCGCAGTCCCGACTGGGCAGCCTGCCAGGGTGCGGAGCCGGAGCGGGTCCTGGGTGTGGGTCCGCGGGCGGCGCTGGACCCTGACACCCGGAGCAATGGGCGGCCCCCTACGGCGGGGTGGAGGTCTCCGGGGAACCTCAGAGGTGAGAGGGTCTCCCCGCATAGAGGATGTTCAAGGGAAGCCGCGGAACAGAGTCCGCGGGCGCGCTGGGAGTCGGGTGCGGGGTCCCCGGGACGGTCCCCGGCACGCTCAGGTCCGCCGTGGGGCCCTGCGGCGAGCGGCGCCCCCTGGCGCGGGGGAGGAGGACGGAAGCGGGGAGCGGGGGTGAGCCGGGAGGAGGGACGGTGGTCCCCGGCGCGGCGCTGCACGTCGGGAACGGGTGGAGCTGCGCCCCCTGGCGCGGGGGCGGAGAGGCGGGCGAGAAGCCCTGGCTCTTACCTCCCGGGGTCCCGCGGGTGACGGCGGCAGCGGCCATTCTACCCCTCACCGACCCCCCCCAGCGCCGGCTGACAGCGGCGTCCGACGTCACTGCGCACGGGGCGGAGCCTCCCAATTAAGGGGATGGGGGTCGGGAAGGGAACCTGGGGATCAGCACACGTGGGGTTCTGGGTGGGGCGCTGGGCGGAGGGACCCGGCTTCCCGGGCCCGCAGCCAGGCCGAGGGGACAGATCGCTGGGAAGTCCCTGCAGGGACAGGCGCGCTGAGGGGACGGGTTCCGGGGTCCCGGAGGCGGAAGCTCGGCCGACGGACGTGACTCCCGGTCCCGGAGAATGGGGTGGGGGCGGCGGTGCAGTGCTGGAACCCGAGGGGCTGGCGAGGGACCGAGGACGGACCCAGGCCGAGCTCCTGGGAGCTGGCCCTGGAGAAGCGAAGGAGCGCCCCAGCCCTCAGTCCCCGCGTCAGTGCACAGAGAGGACGACGACGCTGGCTCCATTTGCTTGCTCTTTAATAACGCAACAGAGAGAATATGGGCTCGGGGCGTTTTCGTGGGCAGGGCAGGTGGGCGTGGGAGTGAATGGCTCAGAGGACGGGACAGGGCTCCGTGCTGGCCGCGGAGGCGATCGCGATGACCTGGGCCGGGGCCGCAGGCAGCACCAGCATCCTGGGCACAGGTGCTTTCCGCTTACTCCTCAGACTCCAGCTCCACCCCCCAGGGGCGGTTAAAGGGGCTCCTCCTGGCTGTGGCAGTGCTGAAGGGGGCCAGAGAGCTCCACTGCCTGGAGGAGCACGACACCTCCTGGCCCAGGGGACTCCAGGGAGACCAAAGCAGCTGTAGACGACAGAAATTACAGGGGAAAGGATGGGAGAGGAGGCTCAGCGGATTTGCTGGTCCCCAAGCCCGGGTACCCGTCTCCAGCTCTCACCAAGTTTGTTTTTCTTCTCAAACTAGCGCTCCCACCTGGCTCTTGGCTTCTGCTGTCTCCACGCAAGACCGAGGACTCACACCAGCCTCCCCCGCCCCCCAGTCATACCTGGGCACTGTCAGGAGCGAGGCCGTGGTCCTCTTCCAGTTCAGAGTATCCCGCGGTGCTGTGGAATCCACAGCCCTCTCCTTCCAGCACCAGGGGCTCGGACGCAGCCCCAGAGCTGCCCCACTGGCCCCTCTTCAGCCTGCGGAGATGGCATTTAGGAGATGGCCAGGCTTCCGGCCTCTAATCTTCACTGAAACACTGACCGCTGGGACCCAAGGCACTGCCTTTGACCTTCAGCTCTGCACCCGCAGCTCTTCTCATCTAGGACTGCAGTGTGCTCACTCCAGGGACCCAGCAGTGACCCCAGAGCATCCCACACCCGCCAGTTCTATGGTGTATTTTCCTGTCTGGTGATCCCGTTTCCACCCCTTCCACCTCCTGGGGCTCAGCCTCCATCCCTCAGTTCCCTCTGTCTTTCCACATTACAAAAATCCATCCCATTTGGGGCCAGAGTTTTGGCTTAGCAGGTTAAGCCACTGCCTGCAATACCAGCATCTCATATGAGTACCACTTGGAGTCCCTACTGCTCCACTTCCAATCCAGCTCCCTGCTAATGTGCCCACCACCCACGTGGGAGACCTGTGGATGGAGTTCCAGGCTCCAGGCTTCAGCCTAGCCCAACTCTGGAAGATCTGTCTCTCCCTGTTTGTAACTCTGCCTTTCAGATATATATATATATATATATATATATATATATATATATACATATATATATATATATATATAAACACAAACATTTTGATTGCACCAAACCCACAGCTCCTTCCCAATTTCATTCCTTGAAAGCTCTCAACCCCTTCCTTAGCTCAACACAGCCTGCACCCAAACCCTACTTGGCTCCCAGAGCCCACTGTCTGGCCTCCTTACTCATTGATGGTTCTCTGACGCTTCCTTATGTCCTCCAGATGATAAGTGACAGCCCTGACCCGGGCAGGGATGCTCCCAGGTCCCTGCTGCATTCGTTCCAATTGTGGCCTCTTTCTCTTTCTTCTGCAGAGCACCTCAGGGGGTAGAAGTCCTTCCGGGGGGTACAGGCCAGGATGAGAGCAACCAGTGGCTCTCTGTGCCAGACAATGGAAAAGGAGATAAAGGAGAGAACTGGGTCTTGGGAGAGCTTGAACTGAATTAGGGAGCCAAGGATCTTGGGAAGTCTAGCTTTGATCTGGAAGACCCTCTTGCATCCCAGCAGGAGGTATTTCAGAGCAGACAGAACAGTGACAAGAAACCTGGAGTCCAGCCCCTCTCTCCTAAGTCTAAAGTCTCCACAGAGTGAGGAGAGGAAGGCCTGGTCAGCGCCCTTGTTGGTGAACACCAGAGGGAAAGGTCATTAGGAGCTGAAGACAGGTGGGAGAGGGTGCACAGTTAACAGAGAAGTGCTGAAGGGCAGACTTTGTCATACCAGCGTGGGCGGAATGTACTTTTCCTCCATCCAGGTGGGACTGTGAACACAAAAAGGGGGCTAGGGTCAGAGGGGACATGCTCCATACATATTCCTCTCTGATGAGTTCTTCCAACCACCTTTCTGGCACTGGGGGCTAAAATGTCTGTCAGCCGGTAGGAAATTCTGCCCAGGCCTGATTGGTGTAAGAATTTATGGTAGTTAAAAATTATACAGTCTGGGATGGCCATTTGGCTTAGTGGTTAAGATGTCGCTTGGAGGGGCCAGCGCTGTGGTATAGTAGGTTAAGCCTCTGCCTGTGGTGCCAGCGTCCTATATGGGCACTGGTTCGAGTCCCAGCTGCTCCACTTCTGATTCAGCTCCCTGCTAATGTGCCTGGGAAAGCAGTGGAAGATGGCCCAAATGCCTGGGCCCCTGCACCCACATGGAAGATCTGGAAGAAGCTCCTGGTTCCTGGCTTCAGATAGGCTCAGCTCCGGTTGTTGCAGCCATTTGGGGGAGTGAACCAGTGGATGGAAATCTCTCTCTCTCTCTCTCTGTCTCTCCTTCTCTATGTTTGTAACTCCACCTCTCAAAAAAATAAATAAATCTTTAACAAATATATGTTGCTTGGAATGTTCACATCAGTTGGCTTGGGTTAGAATCCTGGCTCCACATCTCTCTCTCTCTCTCTCTTAATAAAGATTTGTTTTCTTATCTATTTATTTAAAAGGCAGAGTGACAGAGATTGAGAGAGAGAGAGAGAGAGAGAGAGAGAAAGAATCTTCCATTGCTGGTTCACTTGCTTAATGTTTGCAACAGGCAGGGCTGGGCCGGGCCAGAGCCAGGAGCCAGGAGTCAGGAACTCCATCCTGATCTCCCAGGATGGGCAGGGACTTAAGTATTTGGGCCATTTTCTGCAGGTTTCCCGGCAGCCAAGACAGGAACCAATGCTCTGATACAGAGTGCTGGCACTGCAAGTGGTAGCTTAACCTACTGAGCCACAGTGCTGGCCCCTGGCTCCACTTTTTTTTTTTTTTAACGATTTATTTATTTGAAAGGCAGAGTTACAGAGAAGGAAAAATAGGCAGGGAGAGAGGGGGAGAGGGAGAGATCTTCCTTCTGCTGATTTACTCTCCAAATGGCTTCAGGAGCTTTATCTTGGTCTTCCATGTGAGTGCAGCCAACTTGGGCCATCTTCTGATGCTTTCCCAGGTGAATTAGCAGGCAGACAGATAGATTGGAAGTGGAGCACCCAGGACTCACACCGGCACTCATGTGGGATACCAGCATTACAGGTGACGGCTTAATCTGCTGTGCTATAGTGCCTGCCCTGACTCCACTTCTGATCCCAACTTTCTGTCAGCAGGTGATGGCTTAAAAACCTGGGTCCCGGGGCCACTTTGTGGCAAAGCAGTTAAAGCCGCTGCCTGCAGTGCCCACATTCCATATGGATGCCAGTTCAAGTCCTGGCTGCTCCACTTCTGATCTTGCTCCCTGCTAACATGCCTGGGAAAGCAGAGGAAGCTGGTCCAAGTCCCTAGGCCCCTGCATCTACGTAGGAGACCCAGAAGAAGCTCCTAGCTCTTGGCTTTGGATCAGCCCAGCTCTGGCCATTGCGCGCTCGCTCGCTCTCTCTCTCTCTCTCTCTCTCTCCCTCTCCTTCTGCTTCTTTGTAACTCTGACTTTCAAATAAATAAATCTTGAAGAAAAAAAAAAAAACACTTGGGTCCCTGCAACCCATGTGGGAGATCCGATTGCATTCAGGACTCCTGGCTTCAACCTGGCTCAGTCCCAGCTGTTTCTGGTATTTGGAGAATGAACCAGTGGATAGAAGCTGTCTCTGTCTCTCTGCCTTTCAAATAAAATGAAAATAAATAAATAAAAATTTAAAAATTGTACAATCTTACCTTCCCACCCACTTTATCCTTCTGTACTCACCTGGGCCTTTGACTAAGGTTCTCCCAGAAGACATCTCCGTAACGCTGGGACATCTCCAGAACCCTGGGTGAAAGGTTCTGGGAAGGTAAGCTGGGCGATGGAGATCGGCTGACCACCCTGGAACACCTGAGGTAAGGACAAAGTAGGCTTGGGCCTGGTTCTTCCCTTACCCAAGCATTCCAGGTGCTCATCCTTTCCATGGGACCATGCAGGTTCCCTCAGGCCATGTCCTCTCTCTGCATTTTAGCTGAGAAAGTGAGGACTTCAGTATGAAAGATTAGAACTAAGGTGGGGATGGAGACTGGCTATTGTTTGAGCCTCAGATCTCACTGGAGCTCAAGCTTCTATACCTTATAGCCTTATTAGCAAGCATGGTTGTCAAAGAAGAGGGTCCTGGCCACACAGGGTGATGTGACATGTTCCTTTAGGTCTATGCAAGGATCCACAAGAGAGAACTCTTTACTCCTACTTTGTGTCCCCATCTCAGAAGTACTAACATTCTGGTAGATAGGGAGGGGTATACAGAGCTTTTTGAGAACAGTGCTCACCACTTCCAAAGTCCCCAGCTGAGTAACCTCTAGGAAGTAGAGTGTTCTAGGGCTTAGACCTGGAGCCCTTTATCTGCTCTGTCTCTCCTTAGATGACCTCACCCAGTCCCATGACTTTAAATGCCTCCAATGTACTGATGACTTCTAAATCTCAATTTCCAGCTCTGGTTTCCCCCTCGGCATCTGCTCCCCAGGCTTCCCAACCCCAAAACCCACTTGCTTGGGCCCCAAAACCTACTATGTATTTACTGTCCCTCATCTCCCATAGTCAGTTTACCAGCAAGTTCACTTGGTTATTTTATATATATATATATATATATATATATATATATATATATAATATGCCCAAATTTGACCACTGCTCACCATTTCCATTCCCACCACCACATCCCAGGTCATTTTGCCCTTCCTGTACTGCTCAATGGCCTCTTTCTCCTCTCCCTGCTTCCACTGTCATCCATGCACAATCTGTTCTGTGCAGAGAAGTGAGAGTAACCTTTTCAAACCATTTGACATGATATAAGGTTTGAGACATACTTCAAAATAATCTGGGGTGGAAGGGGCTGGACAGGTGCAGAGATGATTATCTGTATAATGATAATTACTGAGAAGGGTACATCTGGTTCAGGAAACTAATTTTTCCATTTATGTATTTGTTTGAAATTTTCCATAATAAAACAGTTGAAGAAAAAAATCTGTTTAAGTTGCTTCCTTACTTAAACATTTGACAGATTTCTATTAGATTTTATTTTAGGACAAAATTCTATTTTCTTTGGAATAAAATTCAGAGTCTTTTCAATGGCCTAGAAGGTCCTATATGACCTGGCCTCTGCCTAACTCGTGACTTTTCTCTCCACTTTTCCCTTTATCACTAAGTCTCAGTACATTGGCCAGCTTCCTGTTCCTACAACACACTAAACTTGTTTCCTTCTTGGGGTTGTTTTGTTTTCTTTTTTTTCTTTTTGAAAGGCAGAGAGACAGAGAAAGAGATAGATCTTCCATCCCCTGCTTTGTTCCCCCAAATGCCTACAAGTCAGGGCCCCAGCCAGACCAAAGCCAGGAGCCTCAGAGCCAATCAGCTTTCCCATATGGATGGCAGGGACTCAAGCATTCGAGTTATCACCTGCTGCCTCCCACGGTGCACATTAGCAGAAAGCTGGAACTAGAGGTGGAGCCAGACTTAAACTCAGGTGTTCTAATATGGGATGTGGGCTTTCCAAGTGTTCTTTTTTTTTGACAGGCAGAGTAGACCGTGAGAGAGAGAGAGAGAGAGAGAGAGAGAGAGAGAAAGGTCTTCCTTTTTTTCTTTCTTTTTTTTTTTTTTTTTTGGCAGGCAGAGTGGACAGTGAGAGAGAGAGACAGAGAGAAAGGTCTTCCTTTGCCGTTGGTTCACCCTCCAATGGCCGCCGCGGCTGGCGCGCTGCGGCCGGCGCACCGCGCTGATCCGATGGCAGGAGCCAGGAGCCAGGTGCTTTTCCTGGTCCCCCATGTGGGAGCAGGGCCCAAGGACTTGGGCCATCCTCCACTGCACTCCCAGGCCACAGCAGAGAGCTGGACAGGAAGAAGAACAACCGGGACTAGAACCCCATGTGCTGGTGCTGTAGGCGGAGGATTAGCCTATTGAGCTGCGGCGCCGGCCATCCAAGTGTTCTCTTGACCACTGTTCAAAATGCCTGCCATGGGAGACCAGGAGGAAAGCACCTGGCTCTTGTCTCTGGATCGGCGCAGTGCGCCAGCTGTAGCGGCCATTTGGGGGGTGAACCAACTGTCTAACTCTGCCTGTCGAAAAAAAAATGCCTGCCACCTACCACGCTCCCCTTTTTAAATTTTTATTTATTTGGGGGGCAGAGAGACGAAGAGAGGAAGAGAGCTCCTATCTTCTGATGTACTCCCCAAATGCCTGCAGCAGCCCCCAACTGTGGCCAAAGCCAGGAGTCAAGAACCCAGTCCAGGGTAGCAAGAATTCCTTCAGCCATCATCACTGTCTCCCAGAGACTACACCATCAGGAAGCTGGATATTGAACCTGGATACTTAGATATAGAATATGGGCATCTAAACTGCTATGTCAAACACCTGCTTGTTGAGGTTTTTTAATCTAATACTTCTCCCCCTTGATTCTAATCTAGACTAGCTCCCTCTTATTTGAAGATCTCAATTTGGGGCCGGCGTTGTGGTATAGTAGGTTAAGCCTCTACCTGCAGCACCAGCATTCCATATGGGTGTCAGTTCTAGTCTTGGCTACTCCTCCTCCCATCCAGCTCTCTGGTATGGCCTGGGAAAGCAGTGGAAGATGACCCAAGTGCTTGGGCTCCTGCACCCCTATGGGAGACCTGGGGGAAGCTCCTGGCTCCTGATTCAGAGCAGCCCAGCTCCAGCCATTGCAGCCATTTGGGGAGTGAACCAGTAAATGGAAAACCTCTCTCTCTGTCTCTCCCTCTCTCTGTAACTCTACCTCTCAAATAAATAAATAAATCTTTAAAAAAAATCTTAATTCAAATTCTCCAGAATAGTCTTCCACAGTCATCTTAAGTAACCCTGCATCTTCTAAGACATATACTATATTATAGTATACTCCTGTGTGTTTTTTGTTAGATTTATTTTATTTATATGAAAGTTTGAGTTACAGAGAGAAAGAGAGGGAGAGACAGAGAGCTATCTCCCACCCACAAGTTTACTCCTCAAATGGCCACAATGGCTGGAGCCCAGAGTTTATTCTGGGTCTCTCACATGTGTGCAGGGGCCCAAGGATTTGGGCCATCCTCTGCTGCTTTCTCAGGCACATTAGCAGGGAGGTAGACTGGAAGTGGAGCAGCCGGGGCTTGAACTGGCACTTGTATGGGATGCCAGTGTCACAGGCAGTGGCTTTACCCACTAAGCCACAATGCCAGCCCCTATACCTCTGTTTTCTTAAAAGATTTGTTCATTTGGGAGCCAGTGTTGTGGCACAATATATTAAGCTGCCTACAATGCCAGCATCCCATATAAGCACCAGGTTCAAGTCCCACCCACTCCACTTTCAATCCAATTTCCTGCTAATGTGCCCGAGAAAGCAGATGATGGTCCAGATGCTTGGGCTCCTGCCACCCATTAGGGAGACCCAGATGGAGTTCTGGGCTTCTGGCTTTGGCCTGGCCCAGCCCTGGCCATTGCAGCCATTTGTGGATTGAACCACTGAATGGAAACTCACCAAATGGAAGCTTTCTCTCCTTCTTTGTTGTCCTGCCTTCCAAATAAACAAAGTGAGTGAGAAAACAACAGAGAGTAAGATCTTCCATCTGTTGGTTCAGTCTCCAGATGGCCATGGCTGGTCTGGCCAAAGTCACATTCCCAAAACTTCATCTGGGTCTCCCAAGTGGGTGCAGGGACCCAAGCAGTTAGTCTACCTTCCACTGCTTTCCCAGGCACATTAGCAGGAAGCTGGGTGGGAAGGAGAGCAACCAAGTCTCAAACTGGCACTCTGATATGGGATGCCAGTGTCACCAAGTAAGTGTTGGCTTAACCTGCTGTGTCACAATGCTGGCCTCTCTTGCTATTTTTTTTTCATGGTAATCATCACTAGCTGAAATTGTATTTATTTTATTTTTTTATTACAAAATTTCCAGGGCTGGCGCTGTGGCGGAATGGGTTAATCCTCCATCTGCAGTGCTGGCATCCCATATGGGCACTGGTTTGAGTCTTGGCTGCTCCTCTTCCAATCCAGCTCTCTGCTGTGGCCTAGAAAAGCAGTAGAAGATGGCCCAAGTGCTTTGGCCCCTGCACCTGAATGAGAGACCCGGAAGAAGCTCTGACTCTTGGCTTCAGATAAGCATAGCTCTGGCCATTGCAGCCATTTGGGGAGTGAACCAGCAGAAGGAAGACCTTTTACTCTGTTTCTCCATCTCACTGTCTGTAACACTACCTCTCCAATAAATAAATAAATAATCTTAAAAAATTTTTAAAAATTTTAGGGGCTGCACCTGTGGCATAGTAGGTTAGGCCTCTGCCTGTGGTGCCGGCATCCTGTATGGTACCAGTTCGTGTTCTGGCTGCTCCTCTTCACATCTAGCTCTCTGCTAACGGCCTGAGAGAGCAGTGGAAGAAAGGCCCACATGCTTGAGCATCTGCACCCATATGGGAGACCTGAAAGAAGCTCCTGGCTCCTGATTGGCCCAGCTCTGGCCATTGCAGCCATTTAAGGAGTAAACTAGCAGATGGAAGACCTCTCCCTCTTTCTGTCTGTAACTCTGCCTCTCAAATAAATAAATAAATAAATCTTAAAATTTTTTTTAACTTGAAATCAATTGAGATAGAAGGACGGAGAAACAAAGATCTTCTATCTGCTGGCTTACTCCTCAAATGCCTGCAATAGTCAGATTGGGCCAGGATGAAGCCAGGAGTCTGGAACTTAATTCAGGTCGCCCATGTGGGTGGAAGGAACTCAAGTACTTGGGATATCTCCTGCTGCCTCCCAGGTGGGACATTAGCAGGAAGCTGAAGTCAGAAGCAGCACCATGACACAAACAATGGCACTTGGATAATGGGAGGTGGGTGTCCCAAGCAGTGTTTTAACCACTGGGCCAAATGCCCACCCCCATTCTTTATAATATTATATAATTATATCTTTATATAATTTTATGTTACACATTGTCTTCTCCTTCTGTAGAAAATAGGCTCTATAAGAGTAGGACCCCTGTCTTGCTAGCTACTGCATCCCCAGTGCCTAATACAATGGGTAGAAGATTACAGTGAAAAACTGTTACACAGAGTAATAAATCCCCTGAGATGAGGCCTTGAGTTTCCCGTTCTTTATTTCCTACTCCGGGAAGAGCCAGCCATGCAATCTTGCTCCATCCTATCCCCATCCTCCCCACCCAGTAGGGAGGACTCACTTGGCAAAGGGGATGAGGTTGTCTCCATATTCCTGTACCTGCATGACTGGACTGGGCTGGGTAGTTCAACTGAGTCTCCTCCTTGCTGCTGGGAGAAAAATGGAAAACAAATCACTCACTATGCAATGGCTGTAGGGATGAGACCAATCTAGAGCCTGGAAAGCAGATGTGTGCATCCTGAAAAAGCAAAAAAGAGTTTAAAAGGTATTCCTAATACTCAACTGTTAGCTGAACCTACAGGTGGAAGACGGTAAGCATAGGGAAAGTGGATGTGGTAAGACGTAAAGGAGAAAGTATATTTTCTGAAGTACATGCATGCAGCAAGTAAAATTTGCAGATGGCTTTTAAGTGACTTAAAAGGTAATAGGAGGCCGGCACCGCGGCTCACTAGGCTAATCCTCCGCCTAGCGGCACCGGCACACCGGGTTCTAGTCCCGGTCGGGGCGCCGGATTCTGTCCTGGTTGCCCCTCTTCCAGGCCAGCTCTCTGCTGTGGCCCAGGAGTGCAGTGGAGGATGGCCCAAGTGCTTGGGCCCTGCACCCCATGGGAAACCAGGAGAAGCACCTGGCTCCTGCCATCGGATCAGCACGGTGCACCGGCCGCAGCACGCCAGCCGTGGCGGCCACTGGAGGGTGAACCAACGGCAAAGGAAGACCTTTCTCTCTCTCTCTCTCACTGTCTACTCTGCCTGTCCAAAAAAAAAAAAAAAAGGTAGGTAATAGGAAAGGATGAAATGAAAAGAATGACAGGTGGAGACTGAATGCGGCAGGGGCATTTGGGAGCAGCAGGCATAGACTCAGTGGTTGGGGGCAGGTAGAGAAGTGGTAGAATTGAGAGATAGTAAAAGAATCAGGTACGAGTAGCTGGTGGAAGTATGGTGGTTGGAGAGAGTAGTCAGTTGGCAAATGGGAAAGAGAGGCATTTGGGAATGTCTATAGGAACGGTGAGCAGAGGGGGGCCAGTGTTGTGGCGCAGCATCCTGTACTGGGACACAAGCTGGAGTCCCAGCTGCTCTGATTCAGATCCATCTCCCTGCTACTGTGCCTGGGAAGGCAGCAGAGGATGGCCCAAGTGCTGGAGTCCCTGCCATCCGCATGCTGGAATGGAGCTCTGGACTCCTGGTTTCTGAATGGCCTAGACCTGGCTGTTACAGCCATTTGGAGAGTGAACCAGTGGATGGAAGATTTCTCTCCCTCTGTCACTCTGCTTGTCAAATCAATCTTGAGATAGAGATAGAGATAGAGATAGAGATAGAGATAGAGATAGAGATAGAGATAGAGATAGAGATAGAGGTGTCAGTTGTACAGAGCCAGAATTAGGGGCAGCAAAAGACAGCCACAGTCAGTCAGAATGGGCAGGAAAGGCATGTAAGATAGGAGAATGTATATAGGCTGCACAAGGGACAGAGAAAGCTAACTGGAAACTGTTGGAGGCGAACAACTATTTATCCAAAGGCAGCTGGGGACGGGCTGAGCAAAAAGTGTCAGAATTGGCAGAAAGGGCAAGAGGGGTCCAAACGGGGAATCCTGGGCCAGGAGGAGCTCAGCAGAACCCAGGGGGCAACTTGGGGGGCATTATGACTTTGGAGACTTGGGCCTAAGTGGATGCCCTCAATCTAAGGGGAGGAGTCAGCGCTGTGGTGTAGCGGGTGAATCCGCCGCCTGCAGAGCCAGCAACCCATATGGGCACCGGTTCGAGTGCCAGCTGCTCCACTTCTGACCTAACTCCCTGCTACTGCCTAGGAAAGTAGTAAAAGATGGGCCAAGTGCTTGGGAGACCCAGAAGCAGCTCCTGGCTCCTGGCTTCAGATCGGCCCAGCTCCAGCAGTTGCTGCCATTTGGGGAGTAAACCAGCAAATGGAAGATTTTTAGATTTATTTTATTTATTTGAAAGAGTTACAGAGAGAGGTAGAGACAGAGAGATCTTCCATCTGCTGGTTCACTCCTTAAATGGCTACAATGGCCAGAGCTGAGTCAATCCAAAGCCAGGAGCTGGAGCTTCTTCCAGGTTTCCCACATGCGTACAGGTGCCTAAGGACTTGGGCCATTCTTTGCTGCCTTTTTTTTTAAGGATTTATTTATTTATTTGAAAGTCAGAGTTACACACAGAGAGAGGAGAGGCAGAGAGAGAGAGAGGTCTTCCATCCGTTGGTTCACTCCCCAATTAGCCACAATGGCCAGAGCTGCGCGGATCAGAAGCCAGGAGCCTGGAGCTTCTTTCTGGTCTCCCACGTGGGTGCAGGGGCCAAGCACTTGGGCCATCTTCTACTGCTTTCCCAGGCGCATTAGCAGGGAGCGGAATTGGAAGAGGAGCAGCCAGGACTCGAACCGGAGTCTATATGGGATGAGGATGCTCCAGGCAGTGACTTTTTTTTTTTTTTTTTAATTTTTTTTGACAGGCAGAGTGGACAGTGAGAGAGAGACAGAGAGAAAGGTCTTCCTTTGCCGTTGGTTCACCCTCCAATGGCCGTCGCGGCTGGCGCACCACGCTGATCCGAAGCCAGGAGCCAGGTGCTTCTCCTGGTCTCCCATGGGGTGCACAAGCACTTGGGCCATCCTCCACTGCACTCCCGGGCCACAGCAGAGAGCTGGCCTGGAAGAGGGGCAACTGGGACAGAATCTGGCGCCCCGACTGGGACTAGAACCCGGGGTGCCGGCGCCGCACCGCGGAGGATTAGCCCAGTGGGCCGGGGCGCCGGCCGCCAGGCAGTGACTTTAACCCACTGCGCCAGAGCGCCGGCCCCATGAAGACTTCTCTCTCCCTCTCTCCCTCCGCCACCTCCACGTCTGTAACTCTTGTCTTTCAAAATAATAAATAAATCACGGCCATTTGGGGGGTGAACCAACAGAAAGGAAGACCTTTCTCTCCCTCTTTCTCTCTCTCTCTCACTAACTCTGCCTGTCAAAAAAAATTTTTTTTAAAACATCCAAGGGGCAGGATGGGCCTTCAGGAAACCTGACGCAGGGCAACAGGAGGGCCACGCAAGCCTAGGAGGGCAGATGAGGACCCGAGGGGCCAGGCCGGGGCCGAGTCTGGGTGTCCGCTGGGGAGGGGGCGAGGCCTGCTGGGGGGAAGGGCCAGGCTTGGGAGTACAGCTTGGGCCTGAAGGGGTCAGCGGGACCCTTGCCAAGCGGACTAGGGCTGCCCGGGCCTCCGGAACAGCCAGGCCTGAGGGCGTAATCGGGTGTGAGAAGCCCAGCTCCTGAGGTGGCGGCCCCACACCTGAGGCGGCCACCCTGGGTCGCTGGAAGGGGCAGCCTGGGCCGGCGAGGGCGACTCCGGCCTGAGGCGGCACTCCCGGCCTGAGAGGGCGGCTCTGGCCTGAGGCGGCGGCCAGGGCTGCCGGGGCTGCCGAACTTGAGGGCCCGGCAGGGACACACAACCCCCGTGGCTGCGCCGCCGCCGCCGCCGCCCGCACTTGGCCCCAGCACCTGAGGCAGCTGCGCGGTGAATTCTAGAACGATGAGTCCGGCGGGGAGGAGAGAGGCGGTCACCGGAGTCGAGGGAGGCGCCGGCCGGTGCCGCGCGCTAGGGGCGGGGCCTGGACCAAGCCGCCTCGGGGGCGGGGCCCGACCGGAGGCTCCGCCCCCTCGGGCGCGCCTCCGACGGCGGGCGTGCGCGGGTCCCGGGCTCGGGGAGGGGGGGGTGCCCCGGGGTCCGCCCCCGCCGCGCCTGGCTTCTCAGGCCTTCCTAGGATTCCCGACTCTCGGCCTCCTGCCCACCCTTCTGCCTCCTCCCCTCGGTTGCCAGGTCCCGGTTCGGTGGGCCCCACAGTGCGGGAGCGTTGCCGCTTTAACAACAGTAGCCCCGGCCGCTCCCGGCCCCTGCTCGGGACAGCGCGCGTCCGCGTCCGCGCGCGCGCGCCCGCCCGTCCCCCGCCCCTCGCTCCCCGCCCCAGCTCGCGCTGCCCGGGCGGGCGCCGGCCGCTGGCGCCGCTACTGCTGCCGCCCCCGGGGGCGCGAGTCCGCTGCCCACCGCCCCGGGACCCGGCGAGGGGCGGGGGCAGCCCCGACCCGGTCTCGGATCGCCCCCGCTCCCGTCTCACGCTTCCCGGAAAGTTTGTCCCTCAGCACTCAGCCGAGCTGCGCCGGGAGCCCCGCCGAGACGAGGTGAGAGCTGGGGGGGAAGGGAGGGGACGCCCGCGGAGGAATGCGCCGGGCTGGGGGGCGGGGAGCCGGGGTCCCGATTGCACCGCCCGGCGGGGCCCGGGCCGGCGCGGGAGCCGGGATCATGTGCTGTTTGTCCCGGAGGCGCAGAGAGGTGCCAGGCCCGAGCGGCCGTCGGTGGGCTGGCCAGGAGGACGGGGTCCGCGTGGCCGCCCGGGGCAGCCAGGCGGCGGCCTGGTTGAGAACTGCCGCGACGGCAAGGTGCAGGTGGCCCAAGCGCCCCTTTCTTGTCGGTCGGCTTCGCCCCAGCCGCGGGCTCTTTGCTGTATCCCACTGCTGCTTTACAGCTGCCCCTGTCCCTGCTCCTGTTCCTTTGCGCCGCTGTCCCCCAGCCCAGCCTCCCCGTTCTCTGTCCCTTTAGGGGTAACCGTGTCGCTATCACCACAGGTCCCCGCCGGTGTCCTTCCCCCGGGGAGGTGGGGTCTGGTCTGTTCTTCCTGAGCTGGCCTTAGTGATTTCTGCTACTCCCTTCCTGTCCTGGGACAGACTGACCCCCTCAGCGCTCCCATGTTCTGCCCCGGAGGAAGGTGGTGAGATGAGGCTTGGCATGACAGGGGTTTGGGGTCCTTGGGAGCCACAGGTGGGTGTGCGGCATCCCTGATCCCTCTCTAGAGCCCTCCACCCTGCTGTCCGTGGGTGTGGACTGCTCAGCCTCTCCTCTCAGGGTGTGGGCACCCGATCACCCACATTCCTGGGCTCCCTCCTGGCACTCTCCCTAGGGCATCGGGCGCCGGGCGCCGTAGCACTAGCCCCAGGCTGAGGCTGAGACCAACCTGCTTCCTTTCCCTCCTTTCCCCTTTCGTGGAGGCCCCCAGAGCCCCCAGGTATTCTGGGTCTCCCAGTGGTGGAGCCCTGGGGCTTGTGTGATGGATACAGGATGACCCCACCCTCCCCTGCCCATTGTCCGGGATCCTGAGGAGGAAGTGCTGGGGGCTGGGCAAGGGGTTTGGGGCCCACAGGGCAGGCCTTGTGGATCCCAGCCTGCACTATACCTCCGGCAGTCTCTGCTTCCCTTGGGGAGGTGGTGGGCCACGAAGGGAACAGGCTCCTCCCTTGCTGAGCTTGGGGGAGAACTTCAGGGCAAGTTTCGTGTGGTGGGTTTTGTGTTGGGGGCTCTCCCTGTCTGTCCTCTGGCCAGAGCTGCCTCCTTGCTGGCTGCATAGCTCTGTTTGGTATCGTCTGCGTCTCTCCTTCCTCTCCCCTCCCATCCTCTGCTTCCCAGCGTGACCTCAACCTCGCCTTCCGTCTTATTTCTCTCCTTTCCTTGGTGTCTGTGACTTTCTGCCCCTCTCTCCCCGTCCTGCCTCCCTCCGTCTCTGCCCATGCGTCTCTCTCTCTGAATCGCCCTCTGTGCAGCTTCTCTTTCTCTCACTCTCTCCTCTATCAGAACGTTCAGTGCACTTGCGAGTGACGAGGAATAAAAATATCACTGTCCCTGTCCTTGGATTCACATTGCATTCGGCCGCTGCAGAGGGGCAGCTTACCCTTCCTCACATCCCTCCATCCCTTGCCTGCTCACCGCACAACCCCAGGCAGACCTCTGGAGCTGCAGGTGCCTCCTAACCACTCTTCCCCCAACCAGGGTTTCCCCCACAGCCCCAGCTGGTGTGGCCAGGCCCCAAGTATAGGATGGGGCTCCCCCTACGAGGGCCGGTGGCAGCCAGAACTGATACAGCTACCCTGCTCTGGGGCCAGGACGCCAGGTAATCCTGGGGGCATGGCCCAGGTCCCTATAAACGGGGATTGGGCTGGGGAGAGAGGCTGGAATACCTTCAGGCACCCCTCAAGACCGGGGAGGAAGTCCAGGGGAATAGGACTTGGGGCCTTGAGGGGCAGGGCAAGGGTGGGAGGAAGATTGGTTCCAAGGAGAAGCTGGGAGGCAATGTGTGGGTCCCCCCTCCCCACCCCGCTGTGGTTCTGACCTCCTCTTCTTTCTCTGTCCTCCAGCTGAGGAGGGTGGGAGTGTCTGGAGCCATGGCTGGTGCCTCGGTGAAAGTGGCAGTGAGGGTCCGGCCCTTCAATGCCCGGGAGACCAGCCAGGATGCCAAGTGTGTGGTCAGCATGCAGGGCAACACCACCTGTGAGTGAGTCCCAGGGGCCTGCGTGGGCACAGGCAGGCATGGCCGGGCCCACCACGCGAGCCAGTCCTGCTGGGCCGAACCAGGAGGAGGGCTGTGCCGGGCACAGAGCAGGTGCTGGTTGTAAGGGCGGGGGCTGGGGCAGGCTGGCCTTTCCATGTTCCTGTCCCTGGGAGGGGGAATGTTGGCCTGATGCCCTCCATTGCCCAATCCAGAGAGGCAGCTCCGTGGGGGCGGGTCCTAGGAAGCCAAAATTAGCTTTGGTGGCTGGAGGGGGTGGGGAGTATTAAAGGGGAGAGATGAGCTAGGACAGAGATGGGAAGTGAGATGCCTGGGTTCGGGGTCGAGGGCTTGTAGGGGGAGTGGGCAGAGATTGGGAGTACCTGACGTGGGCGTTCCGTCCTTTGTCTTCTCCTGCCTCTTCAGCCATCGTCAATCCCAAACAAGGCAAAGATGCCACCAAGAGTTTCACCTTTGACTATTCCTACTGGTCACACACTTCGGTGAGGTTGCGGGCTGGGGAACAGCTTAGCTGTGAGGGCAGGAGGTCAGGTCTTGGTGAGGGGGTGTTGCTGGGAAATAGGCCTTCCAGGAGGTTTGTATAAGACCAGACTGGGAGGACTGAGTCCCTGGGATCAGGGCTGGGTGGGACCTGCAGGTTGGGAAGAGGGCTAAGTTTGGGCAGGGGAAGCCCCCTGGGGTATTTAGGGCTCTCAGGAACTAGCTAGGACCTTCAGTGGGAGTGATGGTGGGGGGCAAGCAGGTGGGGGACAGTCGTCAGGGATAGGGTCAGGACTGCAGGGATGGGGACACTCAGGACCAGGTCATCCAGCGTTCCTGTTGTCTCTCTCTGCCCCGCTCTCACTTAGTCCGAGGACCCGCAGTTTGCGTCTCAGCAGCAGGTATATCGGGACATTGGAGAAGAAATGCTGCTTCACGCCTTTGAAGGCTACAATGTGTGCATCTTTGCCTATGGACAGACTGGAGCTGGGAAATCCTACACCATGATGGGGCGGCAGGAGCCAGGGCAGCAAGGCATCGTGCCCCAGGTACACACCTGTGACCCGGCCCTGCAGCCAGGGCAGGGGCGTCTGCTGGAGGTAGCGAGGAAAGGGGTCTAAGGATGACGGAGCAGAGACCTGGCTCTGTCAGGCTGTTAGTGATGGGAGATTTGCTAGGTATAGGGCTTGGCTGCAACCTGGACACCAGGGCCCAGAGAGGGGGTGTCTTTGCTCTCAGCAGAGGCAGCAAGGCTCAGTGAGACAAGCCAAGGCTCTGGCATCAGAGAGCCTTGGCTGTGAGCCCTAGTTTTCCCATGTACTACTGTTTACTGTGTCTCATAATGACTCATGAGTGTGGGTCCTCTCCAGGCTATGTGTACCAATGGCAGAAACAGCCAGTTGTGTATAACTGGGAGTTGGCCATAATTTTCGCCGGCTGTGCAGTGTGGTGCACACTGGCTGGGGGTGGGGGGTGGTGTCAGGACCCCTGGATTCATGTCCACTCTTAGCAAATACTCACCTGTGACCCTGGGCAAGTATGAGCCTCTCTTGTTTGCCCATCTGTCAAGTGGGAATCACCCCTTTCTCAGGGATGTGGTGTCAGATGGGGTCCCTTGGGACAGGGCCTGGCCCAGGGCTGAGCACCGTAGGTGTGCGGTGAGCAGGAGCTTCTCTGTGCCCCCCTGCAGCTCTGTGAAGACCTCTTCTCTCGTGTTAGTGAGAAGCAAAGTGCGCAGCTGTCCTATTCTGTGGAGGTAAGCCCCGGTCTTGGCAGGGGCTGGGAGGGGGCTCCGCAGGGAGGCGGGAGAGTGCAGTGATCTGGAGTCACACAGCCCGGATCCAGTCCTGGCTCGGCTGCTTACTGTGACTCTGGGTGGTGAGTCCACCCCTCAGCTCCTCAGTCTGTTCACCTGGGATATGCTAATGATTGGATCCACCTCCTGGGGTTGGGGGGAGGGCCAGTGAGCCAGTGTGTGTGGAATGCCCAGTGCCAGGCCTGCTTCACATTAGCTCTGTCCTGTGCTATTGCTGCTTTGTTATCCTTCCTTCCTTCCTTCCTTCCTTCCTTCCTTCCTTCCTTCCTTCCTTCCTTCCTTCCTTCCTTCCTTCCTTCCTTTCTTTCTTTCTTTCTTTCTTTCTTTCTTTCTTTCTTTTTAAGATTTACTGTATTGGGCTTGGGGCTGTGGCGTAGTGGGTGAAGCTGCCGCCTGCAGTGCCGCCGACATCCCATACAGGCACTGGTTCTAGTCCCGGCTGCTCCACTTCTGATCCAGCTCTCTGCTATGGCCTGGGAAAGCAGTAGAAGATGGCTCAAGTATTTGAGCCCCTGCACTCACATGGGAGACCCAGAAGAAGCTCCTGGCTCCTGGTTTTGGATCGGTTCAGCTCTGGCCATTGTAGCCATTTGGGGAGTGAACCAACAGATGGAAGACCCTTCTCTTGGTCTCTCCCTCTCTTTGTCTGTAACTCTGCCTCTCAAATAAATTAAAAAAAAAATCTTTTTTAAAAAAGAAGGGTTACTTTATTTGTTTAAGAGATAGAGTTACAGAGAGGGGAAGAGAAAGAGAGAGAGAGAGATGTCTATTTTTCTATCTGCCGGTTTACTCTCCAAAGAGCTGTAATGGCTTGGTCTGATCCAGGCCGAACTCCATCCAGGTCTCACACACATGGGTGACAGGGATCCAAGCGCTTGGGCCATCTTTCACTGCTTTCCCATGTGCATTAGCAGGGAGCTTGATTGGAAGTGGAGCAGCTGAGACTCCCGTTGGCACCCATGTGGGACGCTGGCTTTGCAGGTGGTAGCTTAACCTGTTGCCACAGCACCGGCCCCAGCTTCGTAACTGCTTACTTGCTTCCCCCCTCAGGTGAGCTACATGGAGATCTATTGTGAGCGAGTTCGAGATCTCTTGAACCCCAAGAGTCGGGGCTCTCTACGGGTCCGGGAGCACCCCATCCTGGGCCCCTATGTGCAGGACCTGTCCAAGTTGGCTGTGACCTCCTACGCAGACATTGCCGACCTCATGGACTGTGGAAATAAGGCGCGGTGAGGCAGGCGCGTGGAGCGCAGGGAAGGAGCCGGGGCTGGGAAATTGAGGGACAGCGCCTAGGAAGTGCTCCCTTCCCCCCCAGGACTGTGGCCGCCACCAACATGAATGAGACCAGCAGCCGTTCCCATGCCGTGTTCACCATCGTCTTCACACAGCGCAGCCACGACCAGCTCACTGGGCTGGACTCGGAGAAGGTGGGACCCCCTCGCCCCGTCCCCTGTCCCTGGGGAAGGCCCGTCAGGTAGTGTGCTGCAGTCTCTGCTTATTTGGCTTCCTCATGAGACTTCTCAGGGCAGGGCTTGGATCCTTCTGTGCGTCCCTTGTCTGGCCCAGGATGGGTCTGGAAATCCGCGTACACGAGGAATAAGTGCACGAGGGGGCCTTATCGCTGTTAGAGGTTCTGTCTCCTCCTGTCCTTTCCCTTGGCTCCTCCTCCTGGGTGCCCCCCTGGCTTGCCTGCCTGCCCTCTCCGACCCCTGTCACCTCTTGCCTGTTCCCTCTCACCCCAGGTCAGTAAGATCAGTTTGGTGGACCTTGCGGGGAGCGAGCGTGCCGACTCCTCAGGGGCCCGTGGCATGCGCCTGAAGGTGAGGACACTTTGCTCACGTGAGCTGGGGGAAGCATTGAGGGCTGCGTGTGGAGTCTGTGGTCAAGGCCTGGGACTCTCGCTGGGGAGAGGAGGAGGAGGGTCCGACTGGAAGAGGAGGGTCTTATCCCCGTTCATCTTCCCTTCTCAGGAAGGCGCCAACATCAATAAGTCCCTGACGACTCTAGGGAAGGTGATCTCAGCCCTCGCGGATATGGTGAGACCAGGGGGCTGGGGAGAGAAGGGGCGCAGGAGATGGCGCACGGGTGGCCCACCCTAAGCCCCCTCCCTTTTCCCCCCTCCAGCAATCAAAGAAGCGGAAGTCGGATTTCATTCCTTACAGGGACTCTGTGCTCACTTGGTTGCTCAAAGAGAATTTGGGTGAGGGGCGCCTCCTTCTCTCTCTTTGTTGACCCTGCCATCATCCCACTCACCTCCCTTGGTTCATCTTACCAATACCCTGGCCACCCCTCGAATCCCAAGTCCCCATTGTCCTGCTGACTCTACCCCGGAGCCAGGGAACATCCTTTGAAGATTCCCTGATGCCAAGATCAAGGGCACACCTTCCCTGCCAAGCTGAGGGCCTTGCTGACCCGCCCACCGCCGGCCCCTCCCTGGCCCACATCCCTTGGTTCATCTGTGACTGCCCTGAAGCTCACACGTGTCTGCGGCCCTCGCCCCTCCGGCCACCGGAGTTCCGAGTTGGCTCCTCAGCTCTTAGCTTCACCTGACCTCACACAGTGGCCCTGGCAGACCTTAGTGTGGGCACTGAGGCGCCCTGACCCGCAGTCCTGTCTGGTTTTCCTTAGGACCCAGCTCAGCCAAAGCTTTTCCCTCCTCTGCCTTCACAGGTGGGAACTCCCGCACGGCGATGATTGCAGCCCTGAGCCCCGCTGACATCAACTATGAGGAAACGCTCAGCACTCTCAGGTGGCGCTTCTGGCAGGGGCGGGGTTAGCGCAGGAAAAGAGCCAGGGGCTGGTTCCTCGGGACCCTGCCCCTCCACACTGTCCTGAGACCCGAGAGGGAGGCAGGTGGCAGACCGGGGGCCCCTGTGGCCTCGCCAGTCACGAGCCTCCCTTCTTGCTCAGGTACGCCGACCGCACCAAACAAATCCGCTGCAATGCTGTCATCAACGAGGACCCCAATGCCCGCCTCATCCGGGAGCTGCAGGAGGAGGTGGCCCGGCTGCGGGAACTGCTCATGGCTCAGGGGCTCTCGGCCTCTGCCCTGGGAGGAGGTAGAGGCTCCAGGACAGCTGGGGTTGCCCCTTGGCCCACCCCATCCCTCCTCATTGGCCTTTGCCCAGCCTGGGGCCAGGCAAGGACCGCCCTCCATGAAGCCCTTTATGTCTCGGTGTCCTGGACACGGAGATGGAGAGGGACTTAGCATCTTCACACGTCACAGAGCTGGAAGGCACTCATCCCGGGGAGAAGCCGGGCTCGAGGACCTTGACAGGCTCCTGGAGCTGATAAATGCCAGGAGTAGGAATAACTGGCAAGGCCTGCGCTTACTGTCCAAGCAGTGAATTGTGAAGAAGCCGCTGGGGTGCTTCCTTTTTTTTTTTTTTGACAGGCAGAGTGGATGGAGAGAGAGAAACAGAGAAAGGTCTTCCTTTGCCGTTGGTTCACCCTCCAATGCTGTGGCCGGCACACCACGCTGATCCGAAGGCAGGAGCCAGGTGCTTCTCCTGGTTTCCCATGGGGTGCAGGGCCCAAGCACTTGGGCCATCCTCCACTGCCTTCCCGGCCACAGCAGAGAGCTGGCCTGGAAGAGGGGCAACCGGGACAGAATCCGGCGCCCCGACCGGGACTAGAACCTGGGGTGCCGGCGCCGCAAGGCGGAGGATTAGCCTAGTGAGCCGCGGCGCCGGCCTGGGGTGCTTTCTTGATGGCAGCTTCTGTGAAATGTTGGGGTTTCAGTGGACTTCACCTTAACAGTTAACCACAAATGGGCCCTAGAACAAAGTACTCAGCCTCACTGCTGTGAAACCACATTTGTGGAGAGGGTGTTGATGGGGCAGACGTGGGCCCTGCGTGCAGTCTTGGGGTCCATCACACTGAAGATATTTAGGGTGCTAAGGGGCACAGTGGGAGGAGGAAGGGTATTTCTTTTTAAAGATTTATTTGTGTGGCCGGCGCCACGGCTCACTAGGCTAATCCTCCACCTTGCGGCGCCGGCACACCGGGTTCGAGTCCCGGTCGGGGCGCCGGATTCTGTCCCGGTTGCCCCTCTTCCAGGCCAGCTCTCTGCTGTGGCCCGGGAGTGCAGTGGAGGATGGCCCAAGTGCTTGGGCCCTGCACCCCATGGGAGACCAGGAGAAGTACCTGGCTCCTGTCATCGGATCAGCGCGGTGCGCCGGCCGCAACAGCCATTGGGGGCTGAACCAACAGCAAAAGGAAGACCTGTCTCTCTGTCTCTCTTTCCTTCACTGTCCACTCTGCCTGTCAAAAAAAAAAAAAAAAAAAAGGAAGTGGAGCAGCCGGGACTTGAACCGTTGCACACGTGGGATGCTGTATTGCAGTGATAGCTTAACCTGCTGCACCACAACAACCAGCACCAGCCCCAGTAACCGAATTCTTGGGAAGAGGAGAAAGAAAAGGCAGATGGGACGTTCACATTCCAGTGTTAGAAGGGTTACCATGTAGAATAGTCTCGTGTCCCAGAGAGCAGAACTGGAAACTGGACACACGTGATGTGGGGCTGATTTCATGTCAGCTCAGCAAGTCTTGTAGCAGTGGAAAGAGCAGCTGCCCCATTCAGTAAGGTGCTCTCTTTTCCCAGGGTGCAGGTCAGGATGGGTGCCTGTTTCCAAAGTCTGCTTAGGAGGGCCTCTTGCCTGAGGTTGACCAGATGGATGGCTTCGGAAGCCCCCATGAAGCTCCTGGCCTTGACTGTGGCTCTGGTCAGTCCCATTTTTCCTTAGCCTTGTTCCTATATCGTCCTCCCTCCCAGGCCTGAAGGCAGAAGAGGGGAGTCCTGGAGGTGCTCTGGCAGCTGTATCATCTCCCACTGCCCCAGCTTCACCCTCCTCTCCCCCCACACATAACGGGGAGCTGGAGCCGTCTTTCTCGCCCACCGCCGAGCCCCAGATTGGGCCTGAGGAGGCCATGGAGAGGCTGCAGGTGGGAAGCTGGAGTTGGCAAGGGGAGAGGGTCTGGGGACTGTTGGGCATTTACTTCTACAAAGCCCTGGTTGAAGGAGGAGGAGGACTCCCAGGAGTAGTGTGATCCCCGTGTTAGGTGCTTCTCCCGGTCCTCATCCCTGCCCGTCCCTGTGCCCCCAGGAGACAGAGAAGATCATAGCAGAGCTGAACGAGACCTGGGAGGAGAAGCTGCGGAAGACAGAAGCCCTGAGGATGGAGAGGTGCGAGGGCCTGGGCTGACAGCCCACACCTGGGCAGGGGGCTGGGCCCTGTGCGGTGGGCGGTTGTGGGAGTGGTCACCAGCAGACCCACATTGCCTCTCCTTTGCCCCCAGAGAAGCGTTGCTGGCTGAGATGGGGGTCGCCGTCCGCGAGGACGGGGGAACTGTGGGCGTCTTCTCTCCGAAGAAGGTGAGGAGGCGTGGGCAGCTTTCTGGATGCTTAGGGAAGACGGTTGGAGTGGGCAGGGTAGAACTTCCAGTCCTGACGTCTCCCTCTAGGCTCCCTGACTCGTCCCTCCCCTGCCGCTTCTTCCCTGTCCCTCTCCCTCCATCAGTCAGCCAACGTGTCCTTATTAAACGCCGGTGGCCAAGGACACCAGGGGCCACAGGAAGATGACGGCATTCCTGACTGTGGGGGCATTGCAAAGAGCTGCTTAGAATCTAGGTCTCTATAAATATAAACTCACTCATGTGCATGTGAGTTCTTGCACAGAATTCATTCTGGATTCATAGGAAACCGATCACAGCGATAGCTCAGGAGACAGAAACAGATTAGGAAATTGGAGATTGGTTGGGATAGAGACTTAATCACAGCCTTTGTATCGTTTGAATTTTGGATCCTGAGTCACAATTTCTGTATCATTTGAATTTTGTACCCTAATTCTGTGTTGCCTACTAAAAAAAATTAACTTAAAATATTCAGTCCGTAAAAGGCTAACTTGAGAAGGCAGGACTGCAGGGGGAGAGCAGTGCCTGCAGGTGCAGCCAGGGGCTGTGCGTCCGTGAGGCCTGGGGCTGTTTGGAAAATGGAGTCTGAAAGATGGATGGAGTAGAGAGGACTGGGGCCAACACGAGACCAAGCAGGCTCGGGCTGTGTGTCGGGCAGCAGGTGTTCAGCACTCTTTGTTGAGAGGAAGGAAGGAAATGGAGCAGGAATGTCCAGGCTCAGCTGAAGGTTGGAATGATATTCAAAATATTTAACAGCCAGCACCGCATAGGGACTGACCAGAAAGAATGGGCACCGGCAGCCAGCACAGCTGTACCGCGCACACCACGAAGGGTGATGTGGGGCGAGTTCGAGCAGAGCAGGAACTTCCAGTCCCGCCGGTGAAGCAGCCAAGCCTGTCTGGTCCATGGTGTGAAGCAGACCAGGTTTAGGGCATACATCAGATAAACTGCTTTGGGCCAGACAGGGTCCCTGGGGGCTGCCTGGAAGCGGGGTGTGTTACTGGAAGGGGGGGTGGTCTCTGAGTCAATCCATCAGGAAAACTGTTAGCAAGCAGGGATCACAGAGGGAGAAGACTTTGTCTCGCCCGGCCCAGGCCGCAGCGAGGGAGTGAGAGAGCTGTGGGTGGATGATACAGGGCAGCGAGCCAGGCCGAGGGGCCTGGGCCAGGGCTGGGTATCAAGGGCTTTGGGGTTCCTTCTGAAGGAACCAGACCCTCCTGGGACCCAGCCATGTCTGCAAGGCAGGGGGTACAGAAGGCCTTCAGTGTGGCCTCCAGCCACCTTTGGGTGTACCGGGGTGCTTCCACCAGCATTGCAGGAGTGGATGACAGGCAGAAGGGAGCAGGGAGACTGACAGGGTGGGTGTCCCTTCCCTGGAGGGCTTGGCACCACAGACAGATGCCACCTCCTGTAGCTGGGAGACCCCAGTGGAGAGGGCTCTTCTTTTGCTTTTAATTGTTCCCGTAAAGATAGTACATGCCAGCGAGGGCGTCAGATAGCTCGGCAAGGCGTGTGTGGTGGAAAGTCCAGCTGCTTCTCCCAGGGGCCACCTTCTTGTTCAGTTCCTGGTGTATTCAAAGACAGTCTGTGCGTGTACGGGCGTGTCCTGGATGTGTAATTACACACAGCCACACACATGGCCTCTCTCTAGTAGTCGCGGCTGCAGCCTTTATTTATTGAGGATGCCTTTTTCCCAGCATCAGAGTATCCCATCGTGTGGGTATAGGGTAGTTTATTTCACCAGCTTCCCACTGATGGACATTTAAGCTGTTTGTTCTTCTTTATCCTACAAGCAATGCTACAACACATAGTCTTCTATGTAGGTGTTTTGCCTGTAGAACAGAATCTCCAACAGTGCAGATTCAAGGTCAGGTGGAAGCCACGTGAAAATGTGATCTCGTGCCAAAGTGCCCTCCACAGATTGCAGCTCTGTTGTTTACACCCGCAAGAGCAACCCACAGGAGGCCACGTTTCCCCTCACCCTTTTCAGCATGCTGGGTTAATCAGACTTTTTACTCTATGCCAACATGATGGGGCCAAAGAGATGCTCCAGTCATTTGCTTTTGCATTTTTCTCAAGGTGATGAGAGTGAGTGTATTTGCATGTGTTTAACAGGTGTGCACGCTGCAGGAGGGAGGGCTGTTAGAAACAGAGAAATGGATATGTGGGCGTGGCTTGATCTGGGCACGGTCAGGTAGAAGTGCTAGAGGAAAAGATAGTTTTGTCTCCCAGCGAGCCAGGACCCTTAGAGATGGCCAGCTCTTGTGGGACCCCTACACTCCAGGCCTGAGGACTTCCTAAATCCGTGATTTTCAAACCTAACGCTGAGCTTCCTTCTCGGGGGCAGGGCAGCGTCCAGGTCCCCCACCCCCACCCTGAGCCCGGGTAGCTCCTTGCTTATCTGTTTGACGTATTGGACTTCTAGATAAGGTTTCATTTGAACAAAGAGTTCCAGGGCCAAAGAAAGATTGAAAAGCACTGCCCCAAATCGTGTCCCCTCTCCCCAGGGATGGATTGCTTTCTGCTTCCAGAGCCCATCAGTGTCTGCTGTTGTCCCAGGGAGGGGTGGGAATGTCCCTTGGAAACGGAGCGGCGGCAGCCGGGGTGCCTGGGTGGAAGGGCGGGCACAGATTTACACAGGTTGCACCGTGGACGCAACCTGGACTCCCACGCCGCGTGGTGGGTCCTAGAGAAGCCCACTACCAGCCTCTGCTGTAGCTGTTTGCCCACCTCCATGCTTCTGTCCAGTCTGGAATGCTCTTCCTTCTGCATGCCCTCGGCCTCCTCACCCCACGGACACCAGCTCCTGCAGCGCCTTTCCCGTGGAGCCCCCACCCCCGCCCCAAGCTCCCTGACTGCCCTTGTCCTTCCCTTTGTCCCTCTGCACGTGAGTCCCTCCCAGAACACTGGGCACTCAACTCCCTGGGAACAAGCGAACGAGCCAGGTGAGGGCATGAAACGATCAGAAACTGCCGTGAGGCGTCTGTGTTACGGTCGCTCTGATTTCCTGCAGTGTCCAGGTTTGACTCTGTCCCACCAGGCACCTCGCGGGGTGGGGGTGGGAGAAAGTAAATCCGTGAGTGGAGGCAGTGAGTCTTGTGCTGGGTTGGGAGACTTAGGAAAGCTTCATGGAGGAAGCGGCGTACTGAGGGACCTAATGGAAGTGGATGATTTTGACGGGCGTGGGGGCTGTGCCAGGGAGAGGGAACATGGGGGGCGTGCCGTGGTGTTGCCTTGAGTGAGCAGCTCGTGCAGGCTGCTCCGCCTCCTGGAGCCCATGCCCAGCAGCTCCCTGGGCAGGAGCACAGAGGAGGTGGAAGGGCCCTGGGAAGGGGCCAGGACAGGTGGGCTGGGCCCTGATGTGAAGAAGGCTCAGGGAGGCCAGGGCAAAAGGCAGGGCTCAAATTAGGTGGGCATGGGGTGCCAACCAGAGAGGTCTTGGTGGAGAAGCAAGGACATGGCCTCTGTGTGGTGTGGGCAGGAAGCTGGGAGGCCAGTGGAGAGGGCAGGGTGTTGGGCAGCCAGGGTGGAGCATGGGGAGGACAGGCATAGGCCAAGGCAACAGATGGTAGGGAGAGACGTTCTCCGGGTGTGGCAGCCAGCAGCATGAGCCGGTGCACAGGAAGCAGGGCTTGCGAGATACCCAGGGTTGCATACCTGGGGAGGGCGGAGGTGTCCTCACAGAAACAGGTCAGGAAAAGGTGCTTGGGGCAGGGGGTAGTGCAGGCTGGGCTTTCAGTGCAGAGCAGCGTAATCAGCCAGCTGTGCAGGATGGAACTGGGCAGGCGGTGTGGGGGGGGTGTGTGCTCAGGCAGAGGGTTCTGGGGCAGGGACAGCAGCAGGCAGTGACTAAGGAGAGGCAGTGGCCAGGGAAGTCTGTGAGAGTGGGTTTGCAGAAATGGGTTTGTGTGTCTTGTTTGCTATTTGTTTTTTGTTTTGTGAGATTTATTTATTTATTTGAAAGGCACAGTTACAGAGAGAGAGAGAAAGAGGGAGGTCTTCCATCTGCTGGTTCACTTCCCAAATGGCTGCAATGGCTGGGTCTAGGCCAGGCTGAAGCCAGGAGCCTGAAGCTCCATCCGGGTCTCCCACATGGGTGGCAGAGACCCAAGCACTTGGCCACCATCTGCTGCTTTGCCCGCCATATTAGCAGGGAGCTAGATTGGAAGTCGAGCAGCTGGGACTCAACCCACTGCCGGCCCCATGTTGGATGTTGAACAGGAGCGACACACAGGACAGGGAGCCCGGTGGGGCGAGATACCTCTGAAGAGACGCGGCCTCGAAGGAACGCATGGGTCAGGCCGTCCTGAAGGCGGTCGGTGTGGGAGGTGGGGAACCTAAGGACCAGCGGTGCTCCTGGGCAGAGGGATGATGGGGGCGGGAGGGCAGGCACACAGCAGACACTGGAGGGATGTCTGCTCGTGCTCCTCCCCCTTGTCGGCTCTGGGGCCCGCCTGACCAAGTCTTACAGGAGCCTTCCTCTGACCGGCCTCCTCTCCCTCTCAGACTCCCCACCTGGTGAACCTGAATGAAGACCCCCTGATGTCTGAATGTCTGCTCTACCACATCAAAGATGGCATCACCAGGTAGCATGTACCCGGCGGCCTGGGGGAGGTGGCCGCAGCGGGGTGGTCCCTGGAGGCGCCCCCGGTCTCTGGACAGCTGCCCCGGCAGCCCTGCCTGCTCTTCTGGCATCTCTGGCGAGCTGCTGAGCCTGCCTGCTTGGCGGTCATCCTGCTCTAACCCAACAGCTTGGTTGGGGCAAGAGGCCTCCTGGGGCCAAACTAGGCTGACACTGGCATGGATGGTCTGACTTACTGGGGCGGAAGAATTGCCGGGAACAGCACGGCATTCCCAGTCCCTGACACCGCTACCTTGACCTTCCTTGGTGGGACCCTGTGCGGAGGAGGGAAGAGGGTACAGGGCCAGCCCTATGTGGTTGAGCGACAGTGTCCTGGTGGCTGAGGGCAGGTGCTAATGATGTCCTGGGGCTCGAAGTCTCCTGAAGCTAATGGGGTTCTGTCCCACCATGGGCCATCCTGGGTGACCCTCATGGGTAGGGAGTGAGCCATCAGGGCGATCGAGTGGGGAGAGTGGGGTCCTTGCTGGGGCTCCTTTTGCCCTTTGCTGTAGAACAGGATGACTAAGAGCATGGACTCTGGAGGCAGGCACACCTGGGCTCAATCCCAGCTTCACCATGGCCAGGCTGCATGACCGTGGGCGAGTTGCTGCACCTCCCTCGGCCTCAGCTTCCTCGTCTATGTAATGGGAATAATTATGCTTGGCTCATTGGGTTGGATGATCTCATGTTTAAGGGAGGCTGGGTGAGTGCCTGGGACATTCTCAGAAGACGCTGGCCATTGCTTCCCCAGGGTTGGGCAGGTAGATGTGGACATCAAGCTGACTGGACAGTTCATCCGGGAGCAACACTGTGTGTTCCGGAGCATCCCCCAGGCTGATGGAGAAGGTAATGGCTGGTGGGCGAGAGTACAGTGGCCAGGTGGGGAGAGGGGCGGGTCCTGTGTCCCCCACACAGTGGCCTGGGTCAAGCAGAGAAACGAGGGCTCATTCTCATCTTTGCCCTCGCCCTCAGAGGGGCTTGCAGTCGAGGGGAGAGGTAAGCAGTGAGGGTGCCCCGAGGGCCCGATTCTGTGTCCACAGTGAGAATGCAGACAACTGCAGGACCTGGGCGTGGCAAGGGTCCCAGGCAGGATTGGCGTCCTGGTATTCCAGAGCGTGGGATTTTGGTAAAGGGGAAATCCTGACCCCTCCCACCTCTCTGATGTTTTTATTTTTAGTCTAAAATAGTACCCTGGTCAGGTTTAAAAATTAACTTATTTGAAGGGCAAAGTGACCGAGAGAGAAAAGAGAGAGAGATCTTCCATCTGCTTATTCACTCCCCAAATGGCTGCAATGGCTGGAGCTAGGCCAGGCCAAAACAAGGAGCCAGGGGCTTCATCCGGGTCTCCTGCACAGTTGGCAGGGGCCCGACCTCTTGGGTCATCCCCGCTGCCTTCCCGGGTTCCATTAGCAGGGAGCTGGATGGGAAGCAGAGCTGTGCTACAGCAGCCCCCGCTTTTTTCTTTAAATGAAAACACATATTTGTTTCAGTGATACCTGAAGTTTATCTTTGTGGAAAACCTGCTTCGATGTGGTTATGACTGCAAAGGTTTCTGGAAATAAATGGAAGCATGTATTTCTCTGGTCCCAAAACTTTCAAAGGCTTCCGCCCTTGTAAGGCCAGAGCAGCATTCTCAGGCCCTGGGAATGGAGGCAGTAGCCTGTGCGACATGTTAACCAAACAGTCCTTGGCCAGTCAGCGTGTATCTTTGAGGTCACTACTTCGTTCTGGTTTAGTTACCTCAAAAAAAATGGAATGGTTTGGGTTCAGATAGGCCCAAATATGAACTCTGTGAAAATAGGGTGGTGGTGGTGTGGAGACAAGGAGCTGAGGGGAAGGGCATGGTGTGTGTGAGCTCACTGTCAACTCAGACCTGTGCGCTGTGTGTGCCTTTGAGGGGACAGGGGTGTGCTGGTCAGCACTTAAAAAAAAATTATGTATTTGAGAGAAAAGGAGACAGAGCTGCCATCGGCTGGTTCATTCCCCAGATGCCCACAACGGCCAAGGGCTGAAGCCAGGAGCCGGGACCTCAGTTCAGGTCTCCCATGTGGGTGGCAGGAACCCAGCTACTTGAGCCATCACCGCTGCCTCCCAGGGTCTGCATGGGTGGGAACTGGGGTCAGGAGCCAGAGCTGGAGCTGGAGCTGGACCCAGACACTCTGGTGTGGGACACGGGTGTCTTAACTGCTAGGCTAAACACCTGCTCCAGTATTTTTATTTTTAATTGACACAGAGTGATTGCGTATTTGTGGGATAGGGTGTGACATTTCAGTAACAGTATGTCATCATCAGATCAGGGTCACGGGCATATCCCTCACCTCAGACATACACCATTGCTTTGTGTGGGAAACATGCAAAGTCCTGTCTACCTACAATTTTGAAATATTGTTAATTGTTGTCAATCATAGCATTTATTTGAAAGGCAGGGCTAAAGAGAGATAGAAAGATAAAGAGATCTTCCATCCACTGGTTCACTCCCCAAATGACCACAGCAGTAAGAGTTGGGCCAGGCTGAAGCCGGAAGCCTGGAACTTCATCTTGGATCCCACATGGATGGCAGGGACCCAAGCACTTGGGCCGTTTTCTGCTGCTTTCCCTGGCTCATTAGCAGGGAGCTAGATTGGAAGTGGAGCAGCCGAGACTTGAACCAGCCCTCCTATAGGATGCTAGTGCAGGCAGAGGCTTAACCTGCTGTGCCACAGTGCTGGCCCCTGAGCTCATGGGTTTTGTTTTTGGTGGTGGTTGTTGTTGTTTTTAGATTTATTTATTTATTTGAAAGTCAGAGTTATACAGAGAGAAGGAGAGGCAGAGAGAGAGAGTCTTCCATCTGCTAATTCACTCCCCAATTGGCCATAATGGTCAGACCTGTGCTGATCCGTAGCCAGGAGCCTCTTTCAGGTCTCCCACACCGGTGCAGGGGCTCAAGGACCTGGGCCATCCTCTACTGCTTTCCCAGGCCATAGCGGAGAGGTGGATTGGAAGTGGAGCAGCTGGGTCTTGAACTCCTTTCTCTCTGTCTCTCTCTCACTGTCTAACTGTCAAAAAAAAAAAAAAAAAAAAAAAAAGGAAGTGGAGCAGCTGGGTCTTAAACCAGCACCCATATAGGATGCCAGCATTGCAGGCAGCAGCTTAACCTGCTACGCCACAGTGCCAGCCTCCAAGCCCCTGTTCTTAACGTCAGACTTTAGACTTGGTCAGCAACAGAGAAGACTGGGACACAGAAAAATAGTTCCTGCTCACTGACTTGATGCCTTTGCATTGTCCTGCATAACTTACAGGTGATGGCACTGAGGCCCTTGGGTAAGGTGATTTGCCCAAGGCCACAGAGCTAGGAAATGGCAGGACTGAATTTGAACACAGCATGGCAGGCCCTGGGGGCTGTGCTGTGAGCTCTGCCCTGGGCTGTGGGACTGTTGTATGTTCAAGGGCAGGGAGAAGGCCGGTCCTCTCCGCAGCTGACCCCATTTTCCCTCTGTGACATCTGTGCCCTCCTTTAGCAAGACTTCAGCTGTGTTTAAAATCATCAGCATTAAATTATTATAGTTTATCTTGTTGATTGTTTCTCTTACCAGCTAGAGATAAGCTCTGCGAGAGCAAAGATTTTGGGGCTTTTATTTCTTTATGAGGTTCTAAAACCAAATAAAGCAGTACCTGGCCTATAGTAGGGGTTGATTTTTGTGGAATCAGTGAAAGCATTTTGGGGCCTGGTGGAGATAAGGAAGTAAGGCAGGATAGACCGGTACCCGTCCTAGCCTCTGGCGTCTGGCCCTCGCCCCCACTGCTGTTCCTGGGCACACAGCAATGCCCTCAGCTGGCTCTCTGCCAGTCCTCTTCTCCATCATTCCTCCTCAGTGTGGTTCAGTCTCTCTTTTTATGGATGTATTTATTTGAAAGGAAGAGCAACAAAGAGAGAGAGGGAGCAAGCGCTTGTATCCACTGGTTCACTTCCCAAATGTCTGCAACAGCTGAGGCTGGGCCAGGCTGAAGCCAGGAGCCAGGAACTCCACCCTGGTTTCCCACATGGGTGGCAGGGGCCCCAACACTTGGGCCGTCATCTACTGCCTTTCAAGGGAATTAGCAGGGAGCCGGATAGGAAGCAGAGGAGCCGGGACTGGACTGGTGCTCCGACAGGCGATGCTGGTGTCCCGTGCAGCAGCTAAGACCACTGCACCACGGCGCCTGCCCCTCGCGTGTTTCTGAGTATTCCCTCGAAGTTATCATCTTCACACCGTCCTTTCCAGTCCTCTGTCCCTCAGCTAAGTTCTTCTGGGCTGTCCTTGGCCTCCCACAGGGTCAGCAGTCCCCCCATCTCTGCCTCATGTTCCATTCATTTTGGTTTCTGGGTCTATATTATTTTTATATAATAAATAATATTTATACAAATAAATAATGGTGAAAATTCATGTTTGTCAATTATTTTGTGGTTTATGATCGACCCCTTCAACCACTCTGTAGAGAAAGACATCATTATCCCACTGTTACGGAAGATCATGGAAGTTACGTGACTTGCTTGGTGTCCCTGGCACAGGAGCCACAGAGCTTGGTCTTTGGGACCCAAGGAGTCCCTCCATGATACCACTGCTTGCTCCGCTCCTTTACACACACACACACACACACACACACACCGCCCCAGCAAGCAGCAGGCCCAGTGATTTGTACTGGGGAGCGCATTGGCAGGCATTTCTGCTGGATTGACTTGACATGTCATATGTTGGCTAGGACTCAACATTAGTCAGGGCTAGTTTCTAAGACGCATCAGGCAGAGAGGTGGGCTAGGAGCCTACTGGAAGGATCCAGCTCCAGCCAGGGAGGAAAAGGCAGGCATGAGCACTGAGCCCCTGTCCAGTGGAACGGGAGGAATGAAGCCTTCTGGGATTTACTTGTTTCCCAAGCTGCTGCTGGGGCCGGTGGTGGTGGGTGAGTTGGGAGCCCCTGCAGAGGCTTCTGGCGATCGTAGGTGGGGCTCTAACCCTCCTTCTGCTCTTCCTTTCCCGTGCTGCTTGTTACCAGAGGGGCCGTGGCACCCCCACAGGTACTGGGGGTGAACTGGTGGTGCATGTGTGGCTTTGGGAGGTTCAGGTGGGAGTCTGTGACCATAACTCAGCTTCCCCTAGAGTCAGGTCTTCTCCTTCCTCTCTCCTGCTCAGTGGTGGTCACGCTGGAGCCGTGTGAAGGCGCCGAGACGTACGTCAATGGGAAGCTTGTGACGGAGCCACTGGTGCTGAAGTCAGGTAGAAGACGGGCAGCAGAGTGAGGGTTCTGGGACAGGATCCAGGTGCATGCTAGGGTCGCACCCTGAAATAGATAAATAGCACGAGACTGTGGAGGAGGAGTGGGAAGTGAAGGTAGAGAATTCCCGTCGGGCTTTCTCTTGCTGCCCTTGGGAAATAGGGAGAGGTTGCTGAGCTGCTCTGCTCTCTGTGGCTGGTGGGGCCGGGGTGGTTCCTGGGATCAACCAGGGCACCTCTTGGCTCTGGCTGCCTCAGCCTTGCAGTGACAGGACAGAGGGTGTGAGGGCCCTGGGTCTCTGTGGCAAGGTCCTGCAGGCCTTGGGTGTGGGGATCTGGGGCTATGGGCCAAGACTCTACTTCTCCCCTCCTCCCATCTCTAGGCAATCGGATCGTGATGGGCAAGAACCACGTTTTCCGCTTCAATCACCCGGAGCAGGCGCGGCTAGAACGGGAACGAGGGGTGCCCCCGCCGCCGGGGCCCCCGTCCGAGCCTGTGGACTGGAACTTTGCCCAGAAGGAACTGCTGGAGCAGCAGGGCATCGACATCAAGCTGGAGATGGAGAAGAGGTGCGAGATGGGTGCCCAGCGGTCCCTCCCCAGCCCGGGGTCCCACGCCCGGCATCCTCTTGGTGCCCCACAGCACCCTCCCCACTCCGTGCCCTGAGGCGGCCCCACAAGGCTCTTCCTTCCCTCCCTGCCCGCTCCCAGGCTGCAGGATCTGGAGAATCAGTACCGGAAAGAGAAGGAAGAAGCGGATCTTCTGCTAGAGCAGCAGCGACTGGTGAGGGCAGGCGGGGCTGTGGTGGGGTGGGGGTTCCGGGCAGGGGCTGGGGGACGGATGAGCGGTGGGGCTGCGTCTCGGGACAACTGGTTCAGAGTGTGTTGTCTGAGCCAGCATGGGCAGTGACGGGCAGGGAGGCTTCCAGGAGGAGAGTTAGGAGGGAGATGCCATCAGGATGGGAGAGCCCCTACCCCAGCTGACCCAGGCTTGATCCCACACTGCCTCCATGCCTGTCTGCCCCTCCAAGTACCACCTGTTCAGTCGCTTCCTGAAGCTGTTCTTTCAAAGTGCTTTTAAATCCTTTCTTTTTTTTTTTAAAAAAAAGAGATGTATTTGTTTATTTGAAATGTAGGGTTACAGAAGGATGGGGAGAGAGAGAGAGAGAGAGAGAGAGAGAGAATTTTCCATCCACTTGTTCACTCCCCAAATGGCCATGACGGCCAGGGCTGGGCCAGGCCGAAGCTAGGAAACTGGAACTACCTCCATCTTATTCTCCAAAAATGGGTGGCAGGCACTCAAGTACTTGGGCCATCTGCTGCTGCTTTCCCAGGCACGTTAGCAGGAAGCTGGATTGAAAGTGGAGCAGCCAGGATTCAAAGCAGTGTTCAGATAGGATGCAGATGTTGCAGGTCACAGGTTAAACTGCTGTGCTACTATGCAGGCCCTGAGATTCCTTTTTCTTAATTTTATAGATTTATATATTCATTTGAAAGGCAGAGTGACAGAGCAAAAGGGAGAGACGAGGCGAGCTCTTTGGTCTGCTGGTTTGCTCCCCAAATGTCCACAACAGCTGGGTCCTGGCCAGGCCAAAGCCAGGAGCCAGGAACTCCATCCTAGTCTCCCTCACATTAGCAGGGAGCTGGATCAGAAGCAGAGTAGCTGAGGCTTAATCTGGCACTCTGATATGGGATGCCAGTGTCACATGCAGTGGTTTTACCCATTGTACCCAGTACTGCCCCCAGTCCCTTAAGATTCTGTGGCCTAGCCATCAGTTTGCACAGGTACACTCTGATAAGATGCCTGTCTCAGAGCATATTCTCATTAATTTTTTAAAAGATTTTATTTATTTATTTGAGAGGTAGAGTTACAGACAGTGAGAGAGAAAACAGAGAGAGAGGTCTTCCTTCCATTGGTTTACTCCCCAAATGGCTGCTACAGCCGGCACTATGCCGATCTGAAGCCAGGAGCCAGGCGCTTCTTCCTGGTCTCCCACACGGGTGCCAGGGCCCAAGCACTTGAGCCATCCTCCACTGCCTTCTCGGGCCACAGCAGAGAGCTGATTGGAAGGGGAGCAGCCAGGACCAGAACCAACGCCCATATGGGATGCTGGCGCCGCAGGCAGAGGAGTAACTTACTGAGCCACAGCGCCGGCCTCATCGTATTCTCATTATTAAGCAACACACGGCAGAATCCCAGACTTGATTAGCTCTGGTAATAGAGGACTGCTTTATCTGTACCAGCCACTCTTCTAAATGCTTAATCCTCAGAACGTATCTATTAGATAGATGCTGTCATTCCCCCCATTGTCTGAACAAGCAGAGGGTGAGCAGGCTCCCCAACGGCACACAGGAAGTAAGGGGTGGAGCAGGACTTGGGACCCCAGCACCCTGATGGGGTCATCTGCCATGCCTCTGGGACCCTGGGCCCTGGCATGTGCTTAGCCCCCAACCCACCTCTCTTTCTCTCTGGCAGTATGCAGACTCTGACAGCGGGGACGACTCTGACAAGCGTTCCTGCGAAGAGAGCTGGCGGCTGATCTCCTCCTTGCGAGAGCAGCTGCCTCCCACCACAGTCCAGACCATCGTCAAGCGCTGCGGTCTGCCCAGCAGCGGCAAACGCAGGGCCCCTCGCAGGGTGTACCAGATCCCCCAACGGCGGCGGCTGCAGGGCAAAGACCCCCGCTGGGCCACCATGGCTGACCTGAAGATGCAGGCGGTCAAGGAGATCTGCTATGAGGTGGCCCTGGCCGACTTCCGCCATGGGCGGGCTGAGATCGAGGCCCTGGCCGCCCTCAAGATGCGTGAGCTGTGTCGCACCTACGGCAAGCCAGAGGGGCCCGGGGATGCCTGGAGGGCCGTGGCCCGGGATGTGTGGGACACGGTGGGTGAGGAGGAAGGAGGTGGAGGCGGCGGTGGCGGTGGCGACGAGGGCGCCCGCGGTGCGGAGGTGGAGGACCTGCGGGCTCACATCGACAAGCTGACGGGGATTCTGCAGGAGGTGAAGCTGCAGAACAGCAGCAAGGACCGTGAGCTGCAGGCCCTGCGGGACCGCATGCTGCGCATGGAGAGGGTCATCCCGCTGACCCAGGTAGGCAGGCCCGCTGCTCCCGGCTGCCCCTGCACCCGCCTCCGGCGCCCGCCTGTGGGAACCTGACCCCTGCTTCCAGCCCAACTCCTTCCCCTCTGTCTCAGAAAAGCTCCCTGATCTCTAACTGTGGTGCTCAGTAGAGTCTGTGAACCACATGCCTGGTTGCTAATTAAAATGCAGGTTCCTGGGCCCCCACCCAAATCCGCTTTTCTTTTCTTTCTTTCTTTTTGTTAATTTATACGAAAGGCAGAGTGATGAGAGAGAGAGCACTTCCATGTGCTGGTTCACTCCCCAAATGGCCTCAATAATCAGAGCTGGGCTGATTCAAAGCCAGGAGTTTTCTGTGGGTCTCCCACATGGGTGCAGGGGCCCAAGGACTTGGGCCATCTTCCACTGCTTTCCCAGGCCACTAGCAGGGAGCTAGATCGGAAGTAGAGCAGTTGGGATTCGAACTTTTGCCCATGTGGGATGCCAGCACTGCAGGCAGCACCCTTACCCTCTATGCCATAGCACTGTGTCTTAACCCCTAGTCAAAACATTCATTCCTATGGACACTTATAGTCTCTCTAGCCCTGTGGTTAACCACGTATGCCATGGTAAACACAATATTTAGCACCCTTTATATATATATATATATATATATATATATATATATATATATATCTCCTTTGATCTTCACAGTAGCTCTGGAGTGGTAGGGTTGCCACCTAGCACTGTTTTGTAAGTAGTCACTCAACAGTAAACATGTGAGTGTCTAGTGTGTGCCAGTCGCTGTGTTAGCCACTGGGGTTCCTGAAGCCACACACGGATTCGGCTGTGTCCCAGCTCGCCCCCTCCGGGGCAGTAGCTCAGAGCAAGTTGAAAGGCTCAGCTCCCGGGACACAGCTGCTGCTCCACGCCCCTTGCTCGCTCCACTGCAGCCCCATTGGCTGCCTTACTGGTGTTTTGAACTTGCTGGGCCCACACAATCCAGCCTCAAGGCCTTTGAACCTGCCGTTCCCTCTGCTTGGGACACTTTCCCCCAGACAGCCAAATGGCTTACTCCTCACTTCAGGCCTTTACTGAAACGATGACCTCAGTGAATCCCTTCTTGTCCACTTGTAGCCACCCCCACACTGGCTTCCTGTCCTCTTTCCCTGCTCTGTTCGTCTCCAATTGAAATCCGAAAGGCTGGGCCGGCGCTGCGGCTCACTAGGCTAATCCTCCGCCTAGCGGCGCCGGCACACCGGGTTCTAGTCCCGGTTGGGGCCCCGGATTCTGTCCCGGTTGCCCCTCTTCCAGGCCAGCTCTCTGCTGTGGCCAGGGAGTGCAGTGGAGGATGGCCCAGGTGCTTGGGCCCTGCACCCCATGGGAGACCAGGAGAAGCACCTGGCTCCTGGCTCCTGCCATCGGATCAGCGTGGTGCGCCGGCCGCGGTGGCCATTGAGGGTGAACCAACGGCAAAGGAAGACCTTTTTCTCTGTCTCTCTCTCTCACTGTCCACTCTGCCTGTCAAAAAAAAAAAAAAAAAAAAAAAAGAAAGAAAGAAATCCGAAAGGCTTTTGAAAAGTTTGTAGAAAATGGAACCGAGATATGTTTATTTTAGTGCAACATATTCTAAATGCATACATAGTTCTGTTCGTTATGCACATTTTTCATGATTTTTTTTTTTTTTTTTTTTTTTTTTTTTTTTGAGAGAGAGGTAGGGAGATAGCTCTCAGCACTCTTTCACTTCCCAAAGGCCTGTGATGGCTTGGGCTAAGCCAAGGCCAAAGCTTGCACCCAGGATTTCAATCCAGGTCTCTCACACGGGTATCAGGAACCCAACTACTTGCCATCACCTGCTGCCTCAAGGGTGCACATTAGCAGGCAGCCGGAGCTGGGCTGGAACTCAGGGACTCTGATTTGGAACGCAGGCTGCTTAACTGCTGGGCCAAAGGTCCACCGCTCGAGGACTGTTTATAAGACGCCTCAGGTGCATAGATTTCAACACATTTCGTACCAAAGTAAACTTTTTTTAAAAAAAATATTTATTTATTTGAAAGGCAGACTTAGAGGCAGAGGTAGAGAGAGAGAGGGGGGTCCTCCATCTGATGGTCACTCCCCAGTTGGCCACAACGGCTAGAGCTGTGCCAGGAGCCAGGGGCTTCTTCCGGGTCTCCCACACAGGTGCAGGGGCCCAAGGGCTTGAGCCATCTTCCACCGCTTTCCCAGGTCACAGCAGAGAGCTGGATCAGAAGTGGAGCAGCCTGGTCTTGAACAGGCACCCATATGGGATGCCAGGGCTTCTGGCCAGGGTGTTAACACACTGTACCACAGCACTGGCCCGTAAACTTACTTTTTAATTCCATTATCTACATGTTTTTGAATTCCCCTCATAGAACTTTCTAATTCTTGTTAGCAGCCCTATTTAATGATGCCATTGGACAGATGAGGACCCTGAGGGTCAGGGGGTGCCACCAGAGAGCCCCACCGCACAGCTGGAGAGTGGTGGGCCTAGGGTTGGCACAGACCGTCCTGCTCTGCAACCATGGCTCTCCCAGCCTCCCCTCGCCCAGCGCTCTCCAGAGTCCTCCTGAAGCCACCTGTCCCCTCAGGATGCAGCTCTTACTCCCTTTTCCTTTTCTCTGCCTCCCAGGACCATGAGGATGAGAATGAAGAAGCCAGTGAGGTCCCCTGGGCCACAGAGGGCTCCGAGCCGGCGGAGGAGGCAGCGTCAAGTGACCCCGTGCCTTCGGCCCGGCCCGCCTCGCCGCCCCTGTCCAGCTGGGAGCGGGTGTCGCGGCTGATGGAGGAGGACCCCGCTTTCCGTCGTGGCCGCCTTCGCTGGCTCAAGCAGGAGCAGCTGCGGCTGCAAGGACTGCAGGGCTCAGGGGGCCGGGGCGGGGGGCTACGCAGGCCCCCAGCCCGCTTCGTTCCCCCGCACGACTGCAAGCTGCGCTTTCCCTTCAAGAGCAACCCCCAGCACCGGGAGTCTTGGCCCGCGGCCATGGGGAGCGGGGAGGCCCCAGCTGCACCCCAGCCCCCTGCGGAGGTCACTCCTGCCCCGGCCACCCCTGCCCGCAGGCCTCCAAGTCCCCGCAGGTCCCACCGTCCCCGCAGGAACTCCCTGGACGGAGGGAACCGATCCCGGGGATCGGGTCCCACACAGCCTGAGCCCCAGCACTTCCAGCCCAAAAAGCACAACTATTATCCCCAGCAGCCCCAGCCGTACCCGGCGCAGCGGCCTCAGGGCCCGCGCTACCCGCCGTACACCACTCCTCCGCGGATGAGACGGCAGCGCTCGGCGCCGGACCTCAAGCAGAGCGGGGCGGCCGTGTGAGTCCCGCGGCCCGGCAGGGAGGGCCTTGCTGGGAGACACGCCGCCGCTGCCACTGGCCCGGGAGCCCGGGGTCAGGGAAGGCCGCAGAGGAGAGAGAAGGTTCGAGTAGGTGATAGGAGACTGGGGGTGGCTGGGCCGGAGGCTGAGCGAAGGCAGAGGGCACGGAGTTGCCGGGAGCAAACCAAAGCGCAGGATGAGGGAGGGAGGCCGCCTCGGGGCCGGCCCTTGCAGAGGGCCTGGGTCCCACCAACGCTGCTATGGGTGGGTGGGCGGGGCTGGGTGCCGCGAAGCCGGGTGTTTGGCTTTCTTTTGGAGTGGGTCCGTCCGTCTGTCTGTGGTGGGTTTCTGTTTCCAGGGAGGTGTGGTGAGATCGCCAGTGACTCCCCTCCCCTTGGGGCCTCCTTGCTGTATTGGGTGGGGGGGAGCTGTCTGTCTTGGCTGGAGTTCCATGAGGATGTAGGACCCGTTTAATAAAGGATAGCACACAGGGAGCTGGCGGCTCGTGTTGTCTGGCGGGACTCCAGGGCGCTGGAGGTTAGGGAAGTGGAGGCAGGGATGGAGATGCAGGTTTGAACTTCGCCCTCCTCTCTTCCTCAGGGTGTGTAGCCCATTCTTTCTCCCCTTCCATCATTTGTGCTCACCCAGTGTCTCCATCTCTGCTCCCAAACTCTAATCTCATTGTCCTGGACTTGCAGACAGGGAGGGAGGGCAGAGGGACCACCAGTTGGTGATGCCCACCTGGCGGTTGCTACCAAATCCTTCCCAAATAGAAAGATTCAGGGTGGGCATGGCTTTGCTTCCTTAAATCCTCTAACTTGTTAGGAAGGTCTCCCAAGGAGCCAGTTTCCAGGGTGACGGATGCGTTGTTTGGTCTTAATGCACCTCCCCTCCCCGATTTACTTTGACCCTGGTTGTCGTGGTCCCTGCCCTTCAGCAAGGCGTGATTCAGTATTTCAAGTCGTAGTTTATTTGCCTTAGGCAATGAGGTGCTTTGGGCACTGGGTTGGTGTTCTGGCTTGGAGCAACCAGCCCAGGGCAGAGCCCCGACAGCGAGGTTTTGCAGGTTGGGTCGTACGCCTGCTCTGCCTTCCGCTCGCCCGGCTCTGGAGTCCTGTGTTTTCATCCTGTCCTCAGGAAAACACTTTTACCCACTTTGAACATTTGAGCTACTTCTCGACAACTTCCTGAGGGCAGCCAGTCTTGACGTGCAAGCTGCCAAAACCAGAGATCTCTGTCTCCAGCGCAGCCAAGGGTAGGATTAAGTTAACTGCTGGTTTCATACTCTGCTGCTGGCTACCTTTATTTTGACACCTTGGACCACCAGGTCTTCAGGGACCTGTCGACAGTGACCCGAGGTCTGGACTATAATGGATAGTTGGGCGACAGTGTTTACTTGAAGTTTATAATCTGGCCAGGAAGACTACTTGTTAGCAAGAAAATGATAGAATACAAAGCTGCCTGCAGATGAGCAAGCTGTGTGGCACGGGAGTGCCGTGGGAGTCCTTTGAGGCTGCAAGGGCGGCCTGCTGGTTTAAAACACACTTGGGTTGTTTTCCCCTCGAGACGCTGCCTTATATAAATAGGTCATTTCTACAATTTTTAAAATCCACTTTTCCAGCCTTTTGAGTTAACCTTTAGTAATGTGGACAAACTGTTTAGGCTTTATTCAGAGAAGCGCCCACTAACCTCTTACCTGTGCTCCACGGGCCAGCATTCCCTGTGCTTTTCAGTTAGTCCTTAAATAGCCCTGCAGGGGCAGGCAGTGTGGCTCAGCGGGTGAAGCTGCTGTTTGAGACGCCTGCATTCCATATGGGTTCAGCTGCTCTGCTTCTGATCTAGCTCTCTGCTAATGTGCCTGGGAGGCAGCAGATGATGGCTCAAGTGCTTGAGCTCCTGCCCCCTATATGGGAGATCCAGATTGAATTCCAGGCTCCTGGCTTCAACCTGGCCGATCCCTGGCTGTTGTGGGCATTTGGGGAGTGAACCAGTGAATGGAAAATACGTGTTTCTTTGTCACTCTACCATCTTGAAGTAGATGAAAAGAAATAAACATTAAAAGAAAAAAAAAAACCTGTAAAGTAGGTGTTTTGTCTCCATTTTTCGGACAGGAAGACTGAGGTTTGATTGGATTAACATCACCCATGGTCATGCAGTGACAAACTTAGGACTCTAACCCATGTCAACCTATTACTCAACTTCATTCTAGGACATTCTAGAACATCTGTCACCTTCTAGAATCCACACTGCCTTTTCCCCTTAGTTCTCAAGTATTTCATGAGCCTTCTTCTAGGTTCTGGTGTCTCCCAAAGTGTCCTAGAAAAACTTGAGAGCCACTCACTAGTCTGTGGGCTTCCTCGAGAAGTCAACAAAGCAATCTGCCGGTTTTCTGCCTCACTTGATTTTGACATTTCTACAGTTCCACCCTTGGTTTCCTTGAAATTTTCAGTTTGCTTTTCTTCATTTCTCGGTAGAGATTTCCTTCCCTTCAGTTATTCATTTAGACTTCTCTGATCTGAAATTTTTGTACTTGGCATACTTTTGGGGCTTTCCATACTTTTTTTTTTTCACCCTAATCTTTTAAAAAATACCTTTATATATTCATCACTTCTAATTTGGTTTGGTTTTAAATTGTTCTTTTCCCTTTGAAAGACGTAGTGTCAGCACCCCCCGGATGCGCTCCACTTGCTGTTCTCAAAGACCCACCACTCCTGACGAATCATATAGACTCAGCCTGCACCATGATCTTATTCCTCCAGAGGGGTCTTACAACCCTGGGTGCCCCTGGGGTCCTGCCTCTTGTTCTAGCAGAATTTTAGAAGCCTTCGCCGAGGCAGGCTGGCTTTGCTTACTGTGGCTCAGAGGCTCCCTCTGTGTCCCTAGTACTCCATGGTGGCTCATGAACATCCCCAGCTGTCCAGCAGAGGCTGGCTTTAGCGTTCATCCCTCCAGGTCAGAGGACAGCAGCCTCCGCTTCACCCAAGTCCTCACTCTGCCACGCAGCCTTTGTGTCTTTGGAAAGGCAAGGGGAGACCGGACAGTGTCTTTCATCTGAAGGTCTGGTCACCAGATGTGAGTTGTATCAATTGCTTCTCTCATCCCTAAACAATTCCACAGGGCTGACATTAACCTGCAGTGTCCCTGATGGCCTCGTCTGTGACCATGTCCCCCTCCACTCCTCCACCATCTCCCCCTTTATGCCTGGAGAAGGATGTTTTCAGGTGCCTGAGAAAGACTTGCCCTGAGCTCCTGTACCTCCTGGGCTGTAGCTGTAGGTGTTTGCCTGATACCCCAGACACGTGGACTGGTCGGACAAGTTCTTCGGTGTGACAAGCAACGTGGTTAGGGAGTGACCCCGAACAACCCATTGCAGCTTCTTTACAGCTGACCACGGAAGAACCTGCTCGGTGGCGGCCAAGGGCTCTTGGCTTCTTAGGTGCGGGATGGGGTGCGGGGTGGGGGTGGGGGAGCCCATCCCCAGCGGTGTAGGCTGCAGCCAGAAGTTCTGCACCACACGGACCTGGGTGGCAGGCGTGTTGCTCTGGGTAAGCCATCCTCTCTGGGCCTCGGGGTTTTTCATCTCTGTGAAACAGGACTATTAACAGCTCAGCGACGCTGTGGGGAAGGCTTAACGAGATAGTATGTTTCATGGGCGTAGCGCGCACTAAGAGCTCCAGATTGCCGCCTTCCCTTTTTCTTTGCTCTAAGTTGGAAGTGAAGCTCTGAGGAAGAAGGGAGATTCCGCAAAAACGAGATCACGTCCCGGAAGACAACAGTTCCTCCACCCTCCGCCAAGCTGGGCACCCCACAACCCTCCAAACGTCTCCTCAGGTCCTGTTGTTCCACTATTGGCCGCCAGGGGGATAAAGGGCGCAGGTTCCCGCGCAGGCCCCTCCGCTTGCGCGTTCACAGAGCCGGAAGAGAGCGCGGCCGTGCGCGTCCCCAGGGGCGGGGCCGAGGGCGCAGGCGCAGAAAGCTGCGTGTGATGCGACGCCGGGCTCCCGCGTTTCACTTCCGCGTGGCCGGCAGCGGCTGTGGCGGTTTGTTCTAGGATCTTGGCGGCAGGGAGTGAGGCTGGCGTAAGGAGCCCGGCGAGGGTCTCTTCTCCTCCAGCACCAGCTTTCATTCTCATTTTCCAGAAGCCCCCCCCCCCCCCCGGGTCCCCTTCAGAGTTAGCATCTCAGCCCCATCGAGGGACGTGAAGGGCTTGGGGGTTGCTTTGTATGAAATGTAATAAATAGAGAAAAGTACAAGAATGGGTACATTCGGGCTGCCCTCCGCTGCTCCTCCGACGCGAACCAGCGCCCGCATGGGATGCCGGCGTCCCAGGCAGCGGCTTAACCCACTGCTCCACGGCTCCTGCCCTCCAACTTGGACTTTTAAGGACTGCAAGGAACTTCAGAGAACATTCCCTCCATTGTCTCACTGTATTTTTTTTTTTTTTTTTTTTTTTTTTTTGACAGAGTGGATAGAGAGAGAGACAGAGAGAAAGGTCTTGCTTTTGCCGTTGGTTCACCCTCCAATGGCCGCCGCCTCCGGCATGCTGCACCTGGCGCACCGCGCTGATCCAAAGGCAGGAGCCAGGTGCTTCTCCTGGTCTCCCATGGGGTGTAGGGCCCAAGCACTTGGGGCATCCTCCACTGCACTCCTGGGCCACAGCAGAGAGCTGGCCTGGAAGAGGGGCAACCGGGTCAGAATCCAGTGACCCGACCAGGTGTGCCGGTGCCGCAAGGCGGCGGCGGCCCTCATTGTATTTTAAGAAAGTGTTCGTGGAGGTCCCATTGCATCAGAAGCATTCTGTGCATTTTGGATGACAGACAAAAACACGCAGAAAACCCTGCAGAGCCGGGACTTGCCCTGCCTCTCCCATCCCTTTGCCTGAATTCTCTGCCTCCCACCCAGTGACACAGTGCCCTACCTTTGTGCCTTTCCTTTTCCTGGAAGGTTTTCTAGAAGTCTTAGGGCCCATTGACTGCTCCTACTCACAGCGGTGGATCTCAGCCGAGCTGGGGAAACCCGGATGGTCCCTGTGTCTGGGTTAGGCGCCCTCTTCTGTTCAAGCCCACCCAGGGCCGGTCCCACCTGCTGCACTTGGCCTGTGACAGTGCAGTGAGTGCCAGTGCTTGATGCTGGAGCCCTTGAGGTTAGGGGGTGAACTTTATTTCACCCTTTGAACCAGACTCAGATTTTCCTCTGTTAGAGGTTATAGTCCAAGAGGAGAGAAGACCCCATGGGGCTTGTGAAAGGATCCGATCGAGGTGGGTGGGACGCCTACCAGCAGAAGAGTAAATGGGGAAACGGAGGCCCTGACTTGCCTGAAATCAGCCTTGGCTTCCGGGCAGAGACGGAAGTCCACCCCTGGCTGAAGCAAGTAGCCTGGGAAGCACTGGAAACCAGCCAGGCTGTAGCCTCAGAGCCCAAGAAGGTTGTGGTCGACAAGGTCAGGAAGAGCCTGAGACTGGGCCTTGGGACACCTGGGTCCAGGCTTTGTTCCACCTGCCTCTTGCTTCGGCTGCACTTCAGCAGGGTGTTGGCTGTTGGCTGTTGGCTGCGTGGCCTCTTCAGCAGGTGGACTCTCCCTGAGCGTGAAACGACCCCGTCTGTCGCTGAGTGTCTCCTGGTCAATGCACTGCTCTTTAGGACCCAGCTCAGCCCCTACACCCTGAGTGAGGCCGCCTTCACCTTCCTCATCAAGTGTGGGGTAAAGGGTTCTCATCTGTCTTCTGAACTCCCATCAAAATTTACATGCCTCTCTTAGGAAGCAGAGTCCCGTTCTGCTTTGCTCTTTATCATACGTTTACCTTATTTCCCCTGCTTAATTACCCCCATGACGTTTCTCCCTTCCTGAGGGCAAAGACCACGTTTGCCTGTGTGGCTCCCTTATTACCCAGCCTTCTGCAGACGCTCAAATATTTGCTCACTGTGAGAACAACTCCCTTTTATCAGGGAAGAGCAGTGGCCAAGGGCACGGACTCTGGCGCACTCACTGGCTGTGTGGCTGTGTGCACGTTCCACGCTCCACCCAAGTTTGTCCAGCAGTAAAGGAGGCTGGTCCTAGGGCCCTCACGAGGAACGGTGATGTGAGCACCAGCCCCCATGCACGCCTCCTGCAGAACGTATCAGAGCAGGAACCGCCGGCTTCAGGGCTGAGTCCTGGCAGGTAACGAGGCGTCACCCTCCCCAACGTAGGGGCTTTCTCCTCACCCGCAGATCTCTGCCCAGACCACCGAGGGGGTCGTGAAACCCTCCGTGAGAGCTTTCGTTGTCTTCGGTGTTTATGTGGATTACTTGGCCTGGGTCTGCAGTTCAAGGGTGAGTTCAGATTTACTTAGTGATTTGTGTGTGTTGCCGGAAGGAACACCTCTAAGTGGGTTCCTGATTCTCACCCCCTTGAATAGCTACAACAGCTGCTGTGAAGCCAGGCCGAAGCCAGGAGCCTGGAACTCTGTCCCTATCTCCCACATGGGTGCAGGGGTCCAAGCACCTGGCCCATCTTCTGCTGCCTTCCCACGTGCATTAGCAGGAAGCTGGACTGGGCCTTGAACCTGGCTGCGGTCGAGGGTGCCGGTATCTCAGGCTGTACCCTCTACTTGGTTTTTGTTGCTGCTGCTTCGGCAACAGCTGCAAAGGGGAAGCACTATCGGTCACGTTTTTAGTATCATGGAGGTGTCTTGCTTTTCCCCACAAATCAGATGATTTTCAGTGACGAACAGAAACCTTAGCCCTAGACCAAAAGAAATCTCTAAATGAGGCATCCTGTGAAAGAACCATAGGCTCGCCGTAGGTCTGAGGTTGAATCCAGAGTAAGGGTTAGAGGAAGAAGAGAAGGGAAGACAGGCCTCCAGGAGCAAGGGAGAGTCACATGTGGGGGCTTGTGATCCTCCGTCCCAGCCTGTTGCTGTGCCACGTAGGTGGATTTCAGCTCATGGAAAAGCAGCATGAACACTCTTGACTTTGTAGGCGTTATTTCTCCTTTCTGTCACCCCAAGCGTTCCCCAACACACCCTGCCCACTGTGCTGGCCCACATGACATCTGCCCTGGCCCCCAGTGAAATGCTCGCATCCGAGGCCTGTGCGTGCATACATGTGCTGAGGTTGTCTTGTTGTGATTGTTAAAAATTTTAATTTATTTGAAAGGCAAGAAGACAGAGATCTTGGATCTGCTGGGTCACTCCCCAGATGCATACAGGGGCTAGGGTTGTGTCAAGTTGAAGTCAGGAGCCTGGAACTCAACCTGGTTTCCCACGTTGGTGGTAGGGACCTGAGTACTTAAGCCAATACCCACCTCCTCCCAGAATGTGCATGAGCAGGAAATGGGAATGAGAAGTGGAGTTGGGACTTGACCCTTGGCACTCTGACATGCAAAGAGGGCGTCCCAAACAGCATCTTAACTGTGGCACCTAATGCCTGCCCCTCCTTCATTCTTCTTCTTTTTTTTTTTTAAAGATGTATTTATTTACATGCAAGGCAGAGTTACAGAGAGGAGAGGAGAGACATAGACATATTCCATCTGCTGGTTCAGTCACCAGATGGCCGCAATAGCCAGGGCCAAGCCAGACCAGAGCCAGAAGCTTCATCCAGGTCTCCCATGTGGGTGGCAGGGGTCCAGACACTTGGGCCATCTTTCACTGTTTCCCAAGTGCATTAGCAGGGATCTGGATCAGAAGTGGAGCTGTCGGGACAGGAATTGCCGCCCATATGGGTGCCAGTGCCCTAGTTGGCGTCTGTCATCTACACCACAATGCCAGCCCTCTCCCTCATTTTTTTCTTTTTAAAGATTTGTTTATTTTATTTGAAAGGCACAGTTACAGAGGGGCACAGAGAGAGAGAGAGAGAGAGAGAGAGAGAGAGGGAAGGAGGGAGGGAGAGGTCTTCCATCTGCTGGTTCACTCCCTAAATGGCTGCACGGCCAGAGCCTCACTGATCTGAAGCCAGGAGCCAGGAGCTTCCTCCAGGTCTTCCACACAGGTACAGGGGCCCAAGCACCTGGCATCCCCCACTGCTTTCCCAGGCCATCAACAGGGAGCTGAATTAGAAGTGGAGCATCCAGGACTCAAACTGGTGCCCATGTGGGATGCCAGCACTGCAGGTGGATGCTTAACCCACTACGCCACAGCGCCAGACCCTCTTTTTTGTTTTTAAGATTTATTTATTTATTTGAAAATCAGAGTTACACAGATAGAGGAGAGGCAGAGAGAGAGAGAGAGAGAGAGAGAGAGGTCTTCCATCCGATGGTTCACTCCCCAATCGGCCGCAGCGGCTGGAGCTGGGCCGATCCGGAGCCAGGAGCTTCTTCCGGGGTCTCCCACGCGGGTGCAGGGGCCCAAGGACTTGGGCCGTCTTTTACTGCTTTCCCAGGCCATAGCAGAGAGCTGGATCAGAAGAGGAGCAGCCAGGACTAGAACAGGTGCCGATATGGGATGCTGGCACTTCAGGCCAGCGTGTTAACCCATTGCGCCATAGTGCTGGTGCCTATTTTTTTTTTCTTAAAAAGTGGCACTGATAGGAATTTTTTCCCCTCATGCCTTTATTGACAAAATTAAAAGACAATATTTATATTGGGCAAACTGCAAAATAAAGTCTTGGAGTCCAAGATTTAGATTTTGTGGTTAACACAATTAGGAACAGATGGGTATCACGTAGTGGCCTTTCTTTGTCAACACAACCTGGCCACACAGCTTCTGCCACCTGCATCAGCTGCTTTCCCCCTGTTCCTGTGCATTCAGATCTCACCTGTCCAGGGTCAGCTCAGAATGCTGCTCCAGGAAGCTTGGACAAGTTAAGGAGGGCAAGGTGTAGCTCAGAGACCTGCCCTAGTAGTGTGAAAATGACAAAGGTCACATTATAAAGCAACGAGGGTGTGTGTGTGTGTCTGTGCGTGGGTTGTGTATTATTTAATAAATAGGTATGGGAAGTGCAGGTGGGCAGTAAATGTATGGAAGAAGAGTTCTCCCTGACTGTATGCCAAAAAAGGCCAAATTCAGATGTCAGTGGGAGGTGGGTGTTTAGCCAGGCAGTTAAAATGCTGGCTAAGACGCACATGTCTCACATTGGAGTTCCTGGGTTTGATATCCAGCTCAGTTCCTCATCCAGCTTGCTGCTGTGTAGACCCTGGGAGGCAAAGTGATGGCTCAAGTAGTTGGTTCTTGCCACCCAACAACGGAGACCTGATGTGAGTTCTTGCCTCCCAGTTTTAGCCCAGCCAAGCCCCAGCTGTTCCAGGCATTTAGGGAGTGAATGGGAATGCTTTCTCTCTCTCTCTCTCTCTCTCTCTCTCTCTCTCTCTCTCTTCTTAAATAATAACTTCAAAAAAATTGATGGGAGGAGCTGGTCCTGTGGCATGGCAGGTAAAGTGGGCACCTGCAGTGCCAACATCCCATATGGGTGCCAGTTTGAATACCAGCTGCTCCACTTCCAATCCAGCACTCTGCTGTGGCCCAGAAAAGCAGTGGAAGATGGCCCAAGTCCTTGGGCCCCTGCACCTGCATTGGAGACCTGGAAGAAGCTCCTGGCTCCTGGCTTTGATCAGCCCATCTCCGGCCGTGCAGCCAATTGTGGAGTGAACCAGTGGATGGAAGACCTCTCTCTCTCTCTCTCTCTCTCTCCCTCTCCCTCTCCCTCTCCCTCTCCCTCTCCCTCTCCTTCTCCCTCTCCTTCTCTCTGTGTATAACTCTGATTTCATACAAATAAGTAAATCTTTTTAAAAAATCAATGGGATACCATTTGTCAACTATGAAAAGGAAAAGACATTTTTTGGCTAGTTAGAATTCTGTGAGAGAAGCCGGCGCCGCGGCTCACTAGGCTAATCCTCCGCCTAGCGGCGCCGGCACACCGGGTTCTAGTCCCGGTGAGGGCGCCGGATTCTGTCCCGGTTGCCCCTCTTCCAGGCCAGCTCTCTGCTGTGGCCAGGGAGTGCAGTGGAGGATGGCCCAGGTGCTTGGGCCCTGCACCCCATGGGAGACCAGGAAAAGCACCTGGCTCCTGGCTCCTGCCATCGGATCAGCGCGCTGCGCCGGCCGCAGCGCGCCGGCCGCGGCGGCCATTGGAGGGTGAACCAACGGCAAAGGAAGACCTTTCTCTCTGTCTCTCTCTCTCACTGTCCACTCTGCCTGTCAAAAAAAAAAAAAAAAAAAAGAATTCTGTGAGAGCCTTCAACCCTGCAAGTATAAATTGGTGAATGAAAGAGGGATTCAGGTACCAGGCGAGGAACAGAGGCACTGGATTGGTGAAAACATCAAGGGCGCATTACAAGGTGTTCTTACGTTCGTCTTTTTTTTTTTCCTGGATAAATTCCCAGGAATATGGTGAAAGGGCATGGACATGGTCAGGGCCCCCGAGGTAGGCTGCCGCAATCCTTTCCCAAACAGTGGCCTTGTTAGACCTCCCCCTGGAGTCTGGAGAGTGTCTGGGCCAAAATTCAAAAATGAGAGTTGAAAATTGGAGATAAAATAGCTGCCTATGGGCCAGCTGAAAAACACACAACAGGACTTTGGATATTTAATTTTTAAAAAAAGAGTTACAGAGAAAGGGAGAGACAGAGATCTTCCATTTGCTGGTTTGCTTCCCAAATGGCTGCAATAGCCATTGCTGGGTCAGGCTGAAACCAGGAGCTAGGAGCTTCATCCGGATCTACATGTGTGGCAGGGCCCCAAACACGTGGGCCGTTTTCTGTTGGATTGGAAGTGGAGCAGCTGGGACTCAAAGCAGTGCCCTTATGGGATGCTGGCATTGTTGCTGGTGGTTTAGCCTGCTGTGCCACAATGCTGACACCTGGATATTTAATTTTTAAAGCTTATTTGTATGAAAGGCAGAGTCACAGAGAAAGAGGGAAGAGAGAGAGCTTCCATTCGCCGGTTTACTCCCCAAACAGCCTGGGCTGAAGCCAGAGGCCAGGAACTCCATCTAGGTCTCCCATATGGGTGGGTAGGGATCCAAATACCTGAGCCATCTCTGCTGCCTGCCCTTCAGGGTACACATTAGCAGGAAGTTGGAATCAGGAGTTAATCCAGGACCCAAACCCAGGCACTCTGATAGGCAATGCAAGTGCCCAACTGGTGTTCTAACGACTGCCTCCAATATCTACCCCTTGGATTATTTGTTTTTTAAGGTCTCTGGTGGCGTTTCCATTTTATAACTCTGTCATCACAGCTTCTGTACACTTTTCAATGTTTAGAGCTCGTCGTAGCTGGCATTTATTTGTTGCTAAGGCAAGGCCAAGCTGGCACCCAGCGGGGGGAGCCCTGAGCTGGAACAGTCACAGAAAATAGCTGGTGTTTGCTGATGACCAGACTTGCTCCCTGGGACATGTAAGACAGCCTCTAGGGACTTGCACAAATACTGGGGGAGGCCTTGCCCTGAATTGGCAGATCGCCATTGGCAGGTGTGTGTGGGGGTGAGAACCAGGGACACGTGGCTATGTCAGCATGCCCCAGATCTAACCCCCTTATCCACCCAGCTCCTCACCTGCCAGTGTATCATAGACCCGTCAGTCCCCCGGGCTCACAATGTCTTTTTTTTTTTTTTTTAAAGATTCATTTTATTTATTTGAAAGACAGAGTTACAGAGTGAAAGGGAGAGAGATCTTTCATCTGTGGGTCTCTCCCCAGATGGTTGCAATGGCTGGGGCTGAGCCAGGAGCCAGGAGTTTCTTCCTGGTCCCCCACATGGGTGCAGAGGCCTAAGCACTTGGGCCATCCTCCCCTGCTTTCCCAGGAGCATTAGCAGGGAGTTGGATCGGAAGTGGAGCAGCCAGGACTCAAGTTGGCACTGGTATGGGATGCCAGCACTGTGTTCCGCCACAACGCTGGCCCCCTCAGTGTCTTTTGACTCCTTGCTTCTTTATCAAGTTACAGCTCCAGCCAGCACTAGCGGCTTGTTCCTCAGTAGAGTATCTACTGTTTGCTCAGCCCTGGCTGACTTCTTCCCTCTCACAGCTGTCAGTTCCAGCACCCTCAGCGTGGCCTCGTGATGGCACCGGTCCTTTGAGGAGGGTGCTCCTAAGTGTCTTGACTCCACTGGTCTGCAGCTCCTTCTGGGCAAGGGCACCAGCTCCACCTCTTCCCCAGGAGCCACTTCACAGTCCTGTGGTCCCCCTAGGCCCTCACCCTCTGGATTTGTATGCACCTAGATAGTATGGTTCTAGCTTCTGGGGTTAGAGCAATGAGGGGAAAAAATAAAGACAGTTATCCCTGTCCTCATGGATCTTACGTTCTAGGAGGAAAGACAATAAGAGTGTGTGTGTGTATGCATGTATATATGTGTATATATACGCGTATGTATATATGTATGTGTATATGTGTATATATTTAATGTAGAGGATGATAATTGTTACAAATGAAGCAGGGAGAGGGGATAGAGGTAAGGTGTTGAAATTGGAGGGCTGAGGCCGGCGCTGTGGGGTAGTGGATAAAGCCACTGCCTGCAGTGCTGGCATCCCATATGGGCACCGGTTCAAGTCCCGGCTGCTCTCTTCCTGTCCAGCTCTCTGATATGGCCTGGGAAAGCAGTAGGGTCCCTGCACCCACGTGGGAGACCCAGAAGAAGCTCCTGGCTCCTGCCTTATGATCATCCTGACTATAGCTGTTGTAGCCATTTGGGGAATGAACCAGTGGATGGAAGACCTTTCTCTGTGTCTCCTTCTTTCTGTAACTCTGCCTTTTAAGTACATAAATAAATCTTTTTTAAAAAAATGAGTAACTGAGGGACTGGTGCCATGGTATGATAGGTTAAGCCTCCACTCATGGCACCAGCATCCTATATGGGCACTGGTTCAAGTCCCAGCTGCTTGTGTTCCAATCCAGCTCCCTGCTAATGGCCTGGGAAGGCAGTGGAGGATGGCCCAAGTGCTTGGGCTTCTGCCCCTGCATGGGAGACCTGGAAGAAGCTCCTGGCTCCTGGCTTTGGATCAGCCCAGCTCTGGCCATTGCAGCCACTTGGGGAGTGAACCAGCGGATGGGAGCCCTCTCTCTCTTCCTTTCCTTCTCTTTGTCTATAACTCTGCCTCTCAAATAAATAAATAAATAAATATTTTTTAAAAGTGAGGGGCCAGCGCTGTGGTATAGTGGGTAAAGCTGCTGCCAGTAGTGCCAGCATCCTATATGGGCGCCAGTTTCAGTACCAGCTACTCCACTTCCAATCTAGCTCTCTGCTATGGCCTGGGAAAGCAATAGAAGATGGCCCAAGTCCTTGGGCCCCCACGTGGGAGACCAGGAAGAAGCTTCTGGCTCCTGGCTTCAGATTGGCGTAGCTCCAACCGTTGTGGCCATCTGGGGAGTGAACTAGCGGATGGAAGACCTCTCTCTTTCTGCCTCTGCCTCTCTGTAACTCTGTCTTTCAAATAAAATAAATAAATCTTTAAGAAAAAAAAAAGGGGGGCCTGGCGCCATGGCTTACTTGGTTAATCCTCCGCATGCGGTGCTGGCATCCCATATGGGCGCTGGGTTCTAGTCCTGGCTGCTCCTCTTCTAGGCCAGCTCTCTGCTGTGGCCCGGGAGGGCCGTGGAGGATGGCTCAAGTGCTTGGGCACCTGCACCCGCGTGGGAGACCAGGAGAAAGCACCTGATTCCTGGCTTTGGACCAGGAAAAAGCACCTGGTTCCTGGCTTCGGATTGGCGCAGCGCCGGCCGTGGCGGCCATTTTGGGAGGTGAACCAACAGAAGGAAGACCTTTCTGTCTGTCTCTCTCTCTCACTGTCTGTAACTCTACCTATCAAATAAATAAATAAAATCTTAAAAAAAAAAAGAAACTGAGTTTGAGGCCTCAGGACATGGGCTTATCTTGGACCAGCCACTGTCCCATCCTACGTGGTCTCCAGTCTCTCACCAATCTTGTAGCATTGAGCTGGAAGCCTAGAACAGGGCAGATCCATCCTAACTGACAGGTCCCCTCCATGTGCCTGACTGGTGCTCCAGCGTGCGTGCCGGGGGCGGTTTGTGCCACCCCACCCTCTGGCTCCACGCTGAGGGTTTTGAGCTCCTGGCCTTACCACCCTCAGGCTCTGCCTCTGAGCACGTACAGGTTCTTCCCTTCCACTTTGAAAGGCACCATTTGATTTTTCGTTAGTTTTTGCTCAGTTTTTTTTTTTAATTGTCTGTGTTTCTTTTACTGTTGTCAGTTTCCTATTCAGGTTCACAAATTTGTTTCCTATATATGTATATGTGTGTATATATATATATATATATATTAAAGATTTATTTATTTATTTGAAAGAGTTACACACACAGAAAGAGAAGGAGAGGCAGAGAGAGAGGGGGGTCTTCCATCTACTAGTTCACTCCCCAATTGGCTGCGACAGCCAGAGCTGCGCCAATCTGAAGCCAGGAGCCAGGAGCTTCCTCTGGGTCTCCCATGTGGGTGCAGGGCCCCACAGACTTGGGCCAGCTTCTACTGCTTTCCCAGGCCACTGCAGAGAGCTGGATCAGAGGTAGAGCAGCCGGAACTCAAAGCAGCGCCCATATGGGATGCCGGCACTGTAGGTGGTGGCTTTACCTGCTACACTACAGCACCGGCTCTCCTATATATATATTTTTAAAGATTTATTCTATTTATTTGAAAGGCAGAGTTAGAGAGAGAGGGAGAGATATATATATATATATATATATATGAGAGAGAGAGAGAGAGAGAGAGAGAGAGAGAGAGAATCTTCCATCCGCTGATTCTAATGGGCCGGAGCCTGAAACTCCATTTGGGTCTCCCTTGTGGGTGCAGGGTCACAAGCACTCATGTCATCTTTCTCTTCTTTCCCAGGCACATTAGCAGGGAGCTGGATCAGAAATAGAGCGGCCTGGACTCAGACCGGTGCCCATATAGGATGCTGGTGTTGCAGGAGGTGGCTTAACCTGCCGTGCCACAAGACGCGTCCCTGTTTCCTGTAATTTTTAAAACTTTATTTGAAAGTCAGAGAGTCAGATCTTCCATTTGTCTGCCAGTTCACTCCCCAGACGTCCACAACAGCTGAGGCTGGACCTCCACCCAGCTCTCTCACATGGGTTGCAGGGGCCCAAGTACTTGGTTAGCATCTGCTGCCTCCCAGGTTCATCATTAGCAGGGAGCTAGCTTAGAAGCAGAAGCGGGACTCTGTCCCAGGCACTGATACGGGACGCAGGCATCCCCAGAGGCAGCCTACTCCCTGTGCCACAGTGCTGGCCCTCCTGTACTGTTCTTTTTAAAAATCTCTTATAACTAGAATGTGTTGTTGTATTTCCTTAGATTTTTTTTCTTGGCAGCAAGATAAGCCTGCTGTCGCCCTTAGTGTTCAATGCAGTTTTCTGAAGTTATGGCAAAACATTAAGACTAGAAACAAAAATTGCAGAACTATTGAAATGGAGACAAAATTATTTTTTGAAGATCTTCTAAGTTATACGGCAACACTGAAAATAAGCTAAAACAATATTTACATATAACAGAGCAGAACCAGATAACAAATGGAAAAAAAATTCACGACAACAACAAAAAAACCCATAAAATATGAGAGTACTTCAGAAACTTTCTGGGAAAATGGAATCTAAAAATAAGCTGATTTTTTTTCCATAGTGCACATTTTCCATAAACCTTCTGAAGGCCCCCTTGTGCCCTTGGGTCTGGGCATTTGGCCTAGTAGTTAAGATGGCGGTTAAGGCAGCCAGGGTGATTGGACACCAGGCTCAGGCTCCTGACCCTAGCTTCCTGCTAATGCAGACCCTGGGAGGCAGTGATAGTGGCTCAAGTCCTTGAGTCCCTGCCACCCACAGAGGAGACCCAGATGGAGTTTTTGTCTCCTGACTTTGTAGATCTTTTTCCTAGACCAGCCGCAGCTCTTGTGGGCATTTGGGGAATGAACCGGCAGATGGAGGATTGCTCTCCTTTTCTCTGTCACTCTACCTTTCAAATAAAAATAAATAAACAAAACTGCCAATAAAAAATTACATCTGTACTGGATGGTAGAGACTATTTTTTGTCATTATTCCCTAAACAATAAAATGTAACATCTATTTACATAGCATTTACGTTATATTTCATATTACAAGGGACTTAAAGATGATCTAAAGAATTTGGGAGGAGCAGAAGGACTGGTGTGACCCCTGGGCTGCTGTCTGCGTGGGGCTAGTGTCCTCCTGTGCTGTTTGTACAAATAAACCCGAGACAGGGCAAAAAAAAAGAATTTGGGAGGATTCAATAGGTTATATGCAAATACTGTGCCACTTTATGTAAGGGACTTGAGCATCCACAGATTTTGGGGTCTTGGAACTTATTCCCCGTGGACACTAAGGGACAACTGTATCCCTTTCTGCAGCACAAGTTTCTGAGCTTGTTTTACCTGTTGGTTCTCACTTTGGAAGCCACAGTCTTCCTGGGATGTACATTTTTTACTTTATTTTTTAAAAAGATTTTGAAAGGCAGAGAGATAGATCGAGATTGTCATCCTCTGGTTCACTCCCCAGTTGGCAGCAATGGCCAGGGCTGGGCCAGACTGAAGCCAGGAGCCAGGAGCTTCTTCCAGGCCTTCCGTGTGGGTACAGGGGCCCAAGCACTTAGGCCATCCTCCACTGCTTTCCCAGGCCATCAGCAAGGGGCTGGATTGGAAGTGGAGCAGCTGAGACTTGAACTGGAGCTAATATGGGATGCTGGCATTGCAGGCCATTGTTTAACACACTGTGCCACAAGGTTGACCTCAGGAATGTGCACTTTAAAAAAAAAGATTTATTTATTTATTTGAAAGTGTTAGAGGAGAGGCAGAGAGAGAGAGATTGGTCTTTCATCCTATGGTTCACTCCCCAATTGGCTACAATGGCTGGAGCTCCACCGATCCAAAGCCAGGAGCCAGGAGCTTCTTCAGGGTCTCCCACGCAGGTACAAGGGCCCAGGCCATAGTAGAGAGCTGGATAGGACTTGAACTGGCACCCATATGGGGTGCTGGTACATTAGGCCAGGGCGTTAACCTGCTGCGCTACAGCACCGGCCCCAGGAATGTACACTTTTTTATTTTATTTTATTTTTTTTGACAGGCAGAGTGGACAGTGAGAGAGAGAGAGAGACAGAGAAAGGTCTTCCTTTTTTTCCGTTGGTTTATCCTCCAATGGCCACTGCGGCCGGCGCACTGCGGCTGGCGCACCGCGCTGATCTGAAGCCAGGAGCCAGGTGCTTTTCGTGATCTCCCATGGCGTGCAGGGCCCAAAGACTTGGGCCATCCTCCACTGCACTCCCTGGCCACAGCAGAGAGCTGGCCTGGAAGGGGGGCAACCGGGACAGAATCCGGCGCCACGACCAGGGCTAGAACCCGGTGTGCCAGCGCCACAGGTGGAGGATTAGCCTAGTGAGCCGCAGCGCCGGCAGGAATGTACACTTTTATGAGTGGTCACCACAAGAGGAATGCTGCTGAGACTAGCCTGAGAGCAGACTGTTCACGTTAGTGTCACAGGGTGGCTGGGTTCAGGTTCTTGTCTTCGACACAAGGAATTTGAGGATGAGATGTAGGTAAAGGTCAACAGAGAAGCAAAGTTTTTTTGCATGCAAAGCAAAAATTGTGTAGTATATTGAAAAAATGGATATAACTGTGGGAACAAAAAAAAAGTAAACAAAATCCTTTCCCTCAATGAACAATGTAAAGGAGGGGAAAATGCAATAGATGAGTAGAATAGCTAGTATGGTGGGTGGCCATGCAGTGAGGCGTTCTCTGGGCTTCCTTGCTGTATTGTAGCCATCTTGCCTGTCTGAATTCACGTCTTCACCTATCTCCTTCCCAGATGCCAGGATTTTTTAAATTTAATTTTTAAAATAACGTAGAAGTTTTCAAAAAGTTCATGGAAATACATATTGTGAAAAAGCTGTGTGTGGATAAAGTGGGTTTTTTTTTTTTGGCACTAAAATAAATTTATCTTTTGATTAATTCCATTTTCCATGAACTTTTTGACATCCTCTTGTGCTCTCTTACAGTGTAGAACTTAGAACAAAGGGTGTCAGCACCCAGTCTTCCTCCCCAGAGGAAGGAGCCGGCGTGTGTGCAGGTCCCTGAACATTCCGGTAACTAGGTAAGGTTTTCCTTCCTCTTTTTTTAATTTTGTCTTTAAAACTTGGATTGATATTGAAGACGCTCCCTCTGTTTTTGTTTGTTTGTTTTCCTTCTGTTTTTATTTAAACACAATTGGTGTCTCCATTAAGCATTATTCTGAACCTTTTATTTTTAAGGCAGTTCCATGTTGGTATATAAAGAGCTTATTCAAAATCATCCTTAATTCTGGGCAGACATTTGGCCTAGAGGTGAAGACAGCAATCGAGGCCCCTGCATTGCATGTTGGAATTCCTGGGTTTTATCCCTGGTTCTGGCTCAGTCTAGCTTCCTTATGCTAAGGCGCACCAGGGTGCCAGCGCTGACAGCCCAAGTGATTGGTTTTCTGCCACCCGCAGCGGAGACCTAGATTGAGTTCTGAACTCCTGGCTCCTGGCTTTGGCCTGGCCCAGTCCCAGCTGTTGTGGGCATTTGGGGAGTGAGTCAGCAAGTGGGAGCTCTGTCTGTCTCTCAAATAGAGAAATAAAAATTTTAAAAAGTAAATACTTCTTAATCTATTTTGTGAATGTATTGTGATTTGTTTAGCCACTTCCCTGTGGATACCTTTAGACTATTTCAAACCATTTGATGTTATGAACAATGTTGCCCTCGCTCACCTTGTCCACATGTAATTCTTTTACACAAAAGAGACCATCTATAGGATGCACGCTCAGAGGCAGACTTGCTCATTCAAAGGGTCCACACATTCTTCATTTGGAAAGATATGCTCTCCCCAGAATTTGTGTGAATTTTCTCCCCCTCCCTCACCAACTAAGTTTTATCAAACGTGTTCTCTTCACCAGCGAGCTAGGTGACGACGTGGGGTGGCTGCCTCAGAATTTACAGCATAAGCATTGGTGCGTTCAGGCTGCTATAACAAAACACCACACACTGGGTGCTTAAACCCCGGACATTTGTGTTCTCACAGCTCTGGAGGCTGGAGGTCCAGCATCCAGGTTCCAGCTGATTCAGTTTTTGGCAAGGGCTCTCCGTCTGGCTCGCAGCTGGCTGCCTTCTGGCTGTGTCCTCACATGGCCTTTCCTGGATGCGGTGAGCTGAGGGAGAGGGAGAGGGAGCGCTCCGGTGTCTCCTCTTTATAAAGACACTAACCCTAGTTCAGCCCCCCCCTCCCCGCCCCCCGTCGCTATAACATCATTCAACCTTAGTTGCTTCCAATTCGTTACTCCAGATCCGGTGACACGCGGGGGTAGGGTTTTGCCATGGCGATTCTCAGGGGACACGCACATTCATTCTGTGACACGGGACTTAGAGAATTGCTGTTGGAGAAGGCTCACGGAATGACAGTCCCTGACTGAAGATGGTTCGTCTTCCGGCCCCTTGCCCTGACGATGATGTGAAAGGGGCACACGTTCGCTGGGAATGCGCCTGGAGGATGGACTTTGGAACTTCTGGCCAGCACCGTGCAGTCTCATCCTGTCTGGCAACGCGGGGCTGCAGCACCTGGCACAGCGCTCCTGGCAGCCCCACAGTCAGGGAGACCCCACCCCAGCTCACTGGGCTGGAATGTGCGGCAGGTTAGGTGTATTCAAAATCTTTCCAACTTAGGATCCTTGCGACTGAGGGCAGGTTTATCAGCATTTAAGTTGAGGAGCACCTGTCAGCGTGGTAAAGGAATTTAGAGCACGTTCGGTATTGTTTAATTCTTGGTGGGAAGAAAGCTTCTGAATGTAAGGAATGTGGGAGAACGGTCCAGGTGGCGTCGGGACTTGTTCCACATCAGAGAATTCTCAGTGGAAAAGCCGTAGGAATGCGATGAGCAGCGTGGGAAAGCTTCCTGGAGGGGCTCAGACATTGTTCAGCCTCAGAGCACACACCAGGGCGCCACTCCTGTGAACCCACTGAGTGTGGAGGAGCCCTCAGCCACAGCGTAGGTCTTCCTGAACACCAGAGAATTCACACTGGGGAAATGAGGCCTGTGATGTTAAGAGTGCGGGAAATATCTAGACCCCAGAGTCTTCCTGTTTCTCTTCTCAGTAGGCATTGTGGCACATTAAGATTTGTCCTTTTGGGACTGGCTTAGTTTACTTCACATAATGTTTTCAAGGTTTATCTGCGTTGTAGCATGTGTCAGAATATCTTTGAATGCTTATATATTTCTTCTGTGAATAACTGATCAAGTGATAAACTTGGAGATAAGTTTGTCTGGGGCCAACACTGTGGCATAGAAGGTTAAGCCTCCGCCTGCAGTGCCAGCATCCCATATGGGTGCCAGTTCGAGTCTTGGCTGCTCCACTTCCAATCCAGCTCCCTGCTAATGTGCCTGGGAAAGCAGTGGAGGATGGGCCAAATGCTTGGGCCCCTGCCACTCCTGTGGGAGACCCAGAAGAAGCTCCTGGCTCCTGGCTTCGGCCTGGCCCAGCCCCGGCCATTTGAGTAGTGAACCAGCAGATTAAAGATCTCTCTCTCTCCTTCTCTCTCTGTATCTGCCTTGCAAATAAATAAGTAAATCGTTAAAAAAAAAAAAAAAAGTGCCATGCCAGATGGAAAAGCATGGAGTACAATTCTTGGAAATTGACGGGAGCCTTCCTGCTTCTCTTTGTTGCAGGCAGGTTAAAATCTCTGCCCAAAAGAGGTCAAGATCCTGCGTTCTCATAGTCATTTTCCACTCGGGGGAGTGCAAGGTAGCGCTGAAATACTTCTGATTCCATTGAGGGTGCTGGTAAGCTTTCTACCACTAATGTAGAGTTGATAAATGCAAAAAAGTATCCCAGAATACTGTGCTAAAGGAGTTCTGATACATCTGAAGGATGACGGGGCCAGGCATAAGTGAAGGAAGTGGGCGCTGACCTTGGGGGCCCATGTTGTTTTCTGAACAGCCCTTTAGGACGGCGCATGTTAAAGAGGAGGCTAGCAAGTCACAGGGTTACTCACCTGAGTTAAAGCTCAACCCTGCCCCAACACCAGGCCCCCTGTGCTGCTTCTCATACCTCCTCACTCTCTCTCAACACAAACACAACCGAGGCGTACGGATCCCTGGCCAGAAACTTTGTCAGAACAAAAGTGCAGTTGGCCGGCACCGTGGCTCAATAGGCTAATCCTCCGCCTAGCGGCGCCGGCACACCGGGTTCTGGTCCCGGTCAGGGCGCCGGATTCTGTCCCGGTTGCCCCTCTTCCAGCCTAGCTCTCTGCTGTGGCCCGGGAGTGCAGTGGAGGATGGCCCAAGTCCTTGGGCCCTGCACCCCATGGGAGACCAGGAAGAAGCACCTGGCTCCTGGCTTCAGATCGGTGCGATGCACCGGCTGCAGTGGCCATTGGAGGGTGAACCAACGGTAAAGGAAGACCTTTCTCTCTGTCTCTCTCTCACTGTCCACTCTGCCTGTCAAAGATAAAAAAAAAATTTTTTTTTTAAATAAAGTGCAGGGGGCCGGCGCTGTGGCTCACTTGGTTAATCCTCTGCCTGTGGTGCCGGCATCCCATATGGGCGCCGGGTTCTAGTCCTGGTTGCTCCTCTTCCAGTCCAGCTCTCTGCTGTGGCCTGGGAGTGCAGTGGAGGATGGCCCAAGTGCTTGCGCCCTGCACCCGCATGGGAGACCAGGAAGAAGCTCCTGGCTCCTGGCTTCAGATCGGCGCAGCTCTGGTCGTTGCGGATATTTGGGGAGTGAACCAACGGAAGGAAGACCTTTCTCTCTGTCTCTTTCTCTCATTGTCTGTAATGATAAAAAATAAAAAGTCTGACAGTTGTCCTTGCATTGTGGCCACCACCTTCTCTATTTAATTTTTCATTCTTTCCATCCATTTGTTCTCCAGAGTATTCTTTAGAAACGAAACTTGGGGAGCAGGGTAGACAGTTGATGTCTGCACAACCGTGAGTTGCCCCTAGGGACGCCTGCATGCCATATCACAGTGCCTGGTATGAGTCCCAGCTCCTCCACTCTCCACCCGGCTTCCTGCTACTGCGCATCTGGGCTGTTTAGTATGCTGCATCAGTTGGACTGGGTTTGGCAATGAGTAGCAGAGACCCAAGCTGTTGGCTTACACATGGCTTCAGTTCATCTTTCTCTGGGGCCAGCACTGTGGCGTAGCAGGTCAAGCTGCTGCCTGCAGTGCCAGCATCCCATATGGGCACCGGTTTGAGTCCCGGCTGCTCCACTCTGATCCAGCTCTCTGCTATGGCCTGGGAAAGCAGTAGAAGATGGCCCAAGTATTTGGCATGGGTGTCCTGGAAGAAGCTTCTGGCTCCTGGTTTTGGATCAGCCCAGCTCCATTGCGGCCATTTGAGGGTGAACCAGTGAATGGAAGACCCATTACTCCCTCTCTCTCTGTAACTCTTCCTCTCAAATAAATAAATACATCCTTTAAAAAAAAAGTTTATTTTTCTCCCACATGAAAGGCTAGAGGTGGGAAATTTAAGGTCTCCACGGAGCTCCTGTGGTCACCTGGAATCCGCCTGTTTATAGCCTGCCCCAGTGATATCCCTGGGGTGCTGACCTGGCCTTCAGGTAGAAGATGGAGCCCCTGTCATGGCAACCACATTCCAGGCAGGGCATGGAGGAAGGTACTTGCCCTCTGCCCTCCAGGAATTCCCTACAAGTTGCCACCTCCGCTCATGCCCCACAGGTCAAGGCTTAGCTACATGGCCACCTGCAGCTCAAGGAAGGCTGGGGATTGTACTCCCTGCTCAAGCAGCCATACACCCCGCCAAACCTCGGGGATGCCCAGAGGGCTGGCGGATTTCAGGGCCAGGCAGCCAGCCATCTCCACCTCTGTTGTCTTGTCTTCACATTTTCCTCTTTCCTGCCTCTGCTGGGGCCCACATGTCACTGCTGTGTGTGCTGACGGCTTGTCTGGTTTGGGGTGTCTGTTATGACATTACTTACTGTAAGCAACTTACTTACGTCCTTTTCTAACACACTATGCTTTCACATGTCCCTCCCAAGAAAAATAATTAGGGGGATAAAAAGCTAGGGGAGGATTAATCCATATATTGAATTTTACAGGTCTATGAAATCTGAGCACCTGACTGAAGACGCCCACTGTATACACAGTGGCAGCTGGTCGTGTTGACAAGGGCCCCCAGATCCTTCTCATCACTTTCTTGGTTGCAGTTGGATTCTCTTTTATGCTGCTCGCGCCCCCTGATGGACATTGTGGGAACTGCCACCAAAATCTGAAGATTTCTGTTCATTCCCGCAGATTATCTTTCTCATGCAAACATCCTTTGTTGCTACTCTTCCAAGTCTTGCCTGCTGTCCCCTGCTTATGGCAGCAGCTGCTGCAGCGAGGACTGCATTACCTCCATCCAGGTGCCTGACCAGTGCTCATCCCCAGGAATCTCATTCAGTTCTTGCAGGAACCCAATGCACTAGTTTTATATTACTTACGCGCTAGGACACTGAGGCTTGGTGCTCAGGTGGCTTTCTCAGGTACACACAGCTAAGTGCTAGTAAGTGGCAGAAGCCCCAGGCAAGAGCCACGCTTCCTCCTAAGCCCAGGCTTTGCTGCTGCTGCTTCCTTTTTTTTTTTTTTTCCTTTTTTTTTTAAGATTTATTTTTATTTATTTGAAAGGCAGAGTTTTACACACACACACACACACACACAGATTGACTGATTGATTTCTGATCCATTGGTTTACTCCCCAAATGGCCACAACGGCCGGGGCTGGGCCAGGCCAAAGCCAGGAACCTGGAGCTCCCTCCTGATCTCCCACATGGATGCAGGGGCCCAAGCACCTGGGCCATCTTCATTGCTTTCCCAGACACATTAGTAGGGAGCTGAATCAGAAGTGGAGCGGCTGGGACTGTATGAAATGGCGCCAGCATGAAATGCCAGCATCACTGTTGGTGGCTGTACCCGCTATGCCACAGCGCTGACCCTTGCTGGTGCTTCTTAACTTGGAAGCTTGTCCTACCCTATACACTTCAACTGATCTGGGATAAGGTGTGGGGTTAGGTACTGAATTGTGTCCTCTTAAAATTTACGTTGATGCCCTGTCCCTACAGTGTGACTATGTTTGCAGACAGGGTCCTAACAGAGGTAGTGAAATTTAAGTGAGGCCGTAAGGGTGGAGCCCAGTCCTAAATGAGTCTCCTGGTAATGAGAGGAAGAGACACCAAGACAGCCACACACGTGGGAAGGACCCTGTGAAGACAGAGAGAAGGCGTAGGAGGGAGGCCTCGGAGAGACCAAACCTGCTAATACCTCGATCTCAGGCTCAGGCGTCTTGCTTTCAGAATCATGAGAAGTTAATGTCTCTTAAGAACCCCTCACGGCCAGCGCCACGGCTCACTAGGCTAATCTTCTGCCTGCAGCGCAAGCACCCCGGGTTCTAGTCCCGGTCAGGGCGCCGGATTCTGTCCCGGTTGCCCCTCTTCCAGTCCAGCTCTCTGCTGTGGCCCGGGAGTGCAGTGGAGGATGGCCTGGGTGCTTGGGCCCTGCACCCCACGGGAGACCAGGAGAAGCACCTGGTTCCTGGCTTCAGATCAGCACGGTGTGCGGGCAGTGGCCTTTGGAGGGTGAACCAACGGTAAAGGAAGACCTTTCTCTCTGTCTCTCTCTCTCACTGTTCACTCTGCCTATCAAAAAACAAATAAACAAACAAAACCTCACTAGAGAGTTCTGGCAGGCTAACAGATGGACAGCAATTATTTTTCTTTTCTTCTCTTTTTATTTATTTTTTTAACTCCCTAGATAACTCTAAAGTGCTCCAAAGGTCAAATCTAAGCTGCACTATTAAGTTTGGTGACAGAGGCCAGCGTTGTGGTGCAGAGGGCGAAGCCGCTGCTTGCAAGGCCGGTGTCCTATATCAGAGCACTGGTTTGAGTCCTCGCTGCTCTGCTTCTGACCCAGCTTCCTGCTGTTGTGTTCAGGAAAGCAGAGGAAGATGCCCTGAGTCCTTGGGCCCCTGCCACCCGCAGCGGAGACCCAAATGGAGTTCCTGGCTCCTTGCTTTGACCTGGACCAGCCCTGGCTGTTGTCGGGAGTGCACCAGCGCATGGAAGATCACTCTCTTTCTGTCTCTCCCTCTCTCTCTATGTCACCTCTGTCTTTCAAGTAAATAAATAAATCTTTAAAAAAATAAAAATAAAGTTTGGTGCTAAGCCAAAGAACTAACTCTGAGGCAAAGGCAGGCTTTGGACTCTGGGGTGAACAAGGACTGAGACCCTGTAGGACTCTTGGAAGCTTGCAGGAGCGTTTTCCCACAACTCCATCTTCGCCACTTTATTTTATTCTCATTCAGTTACTCAACATCAGTACTCAAGATAAATAAAATGAGTATTTCATGCTCATTTTCATACTCATGAAATGAGTATTTCATACTCATTTTCCCTTTTTTGAGAAAAGTAAGACATTTATTTATAATTTTATTTAAATTATAAAAGTTTCATGGATTTCATATATACAGATTTAGGAACATAGTGATACTTCCTACCCTACCCTCCCTGTTTTGATTACTTACCAGTTTTTCGAGCATTGCTGTATACTGCTTATTGCAAGGACACACTCTTCCACTTGTTTTACTGGGTAATACATTTTTTTGGGGTTGTTAGAACTTACCCAACACTCAATGATGTTTCAAGCGAAATAGATGTATTTTAAGTTTCAAACAACTGACTTAAAATGGGATTTGGGAGCAGTTTAAGGACATCTGTATACTTTTTTACTTTGGCATAAGTTACTGAAGTATTCACTATTAATTCTCTTTACTGTGAATTTCGCTATCCACAACTGCCTATGTTACTAGGATACTGAATTTAAATTTATAACCTTGTTCCTCATGGTTGTCGTAACTTTTATTTTTAAAAATTAATTTATTTATGTGAAAGATTTACAGAGAAAGAGAGGCAGAGGCAGAGAGAGAGAGAGAGAGAGGGAGAGAGAGAGGTATCTTCCATCCATGGTTCACTCCCCAGAAGGCTACAAAGTCCAGGGCAGGGGCCGGGTGGAAGCCAGGAGCTTCATCTGGGTCTCCCATGTGGGTGCAGGTGCCCAAGGACTTGGGTCATCTTCTGCTGCTTTCCCAGGCGCATTAGCAGTGTGGTGGATCAGAAATGGAGCAGCCAGGACTCGAACTGGCACCCGTATGGGATGCTGGCGCTGTAGGCAGCAGCTTTACCCACTACACCACAGTGCCACTGCCGGATCCTAATTTCCGACTCCAGCTCCCTGCTAAGGCAGACTCTGGGTGTCAGTGCTGATGGCGCAAGGGACTGGGTTCCTGCCGCCCACGTGGGAGACATGGATTGCACGTCAGGCTCCCTGCTTTGGTTCTCTGGGAGTGAACCAGTGGATGGGAGCTCTGTCTGCTTGCCTGTCTGCCTGTCTGTCTGTCTCTCTCTGAAATACATTTTTGGAAATGTAAACTGAAATAAAAGCGGTCCCACCAAGTTAAAACGAAACCTCCAGAGTCGCAGCTGGAAAGCTTGAAAGGAAACCGGCCCGTTTATGGCGCGTGCGGCACTTGTTCTGCTCCGCTTCTGAGTCCCCTGTGGTGATGCTGCAGGCTGTGCTGTCATTTAAAATGCACTGTTATGTCCCAGCCGAGAGGCTGTGTGCAGAGCGGTGATTACTCCATGCAATGTGGTGTTCTGGATGGGATCCCGGAACAGAAAAGGGAATTAGGTTAATAACCAAGGACACTGGCAAAAGGGGTGTACTGTAGTTAATAATAATGTATGAATATAGGTTCAGAGGCACCATATTCTTTTTTTTTTTTTTTTTTTTTTACAGCCAGAGTGGACAGTGAGAGAGAGAGACAGAGAGAAAGGTCTTCCTTTTGCCGTTGGTTCACCCTCCAATGGCCGCCGCGGCTGGTGCGCCGCACCGATCCGAAGGCAGGTGCTTCTCCTGGTCTCCCATGTGGGTGCAGGGCTCAAGCACTTAGGCCATCCTCCACTGCACTCCCGGGCCACAGCAGAGAGCTGGCCTGGAAGAGGGACAACTGGGACAGAATCTGGCGCCCCAACCGGCACTAGAACCCGGTGTGCCGGCGCCGCAAGGCGGAGGATTAGCCTAGTGAGCCGCGGCGCCGGCCACCATATTCTTATAAGCTACTAATAGGGGATATGCGGGGGGTGGTATGTGCAACTGTGTATTGCCTGTGCAATTAAAAAATTTTTTATTTGAGAGGTAGAGTTACAGACAGACAGAAGTCTTCCATCTGCTGGTTTACTCCCCAAATAGCCACAATGACCAGAGCTGAGCTAATCTGAGGCCAGGAGCTAGTTTTTCCAGGTCTCCCACATGGGTGCAGAGGTCCAAGTACTTGGGCCGTCTTCCACTGCTTTCCCAGGCCAGAAGCAGAGAGCTGGATCGGAATAGGAGCAGCATAGATATGAACTGGCTGATCCAACCAAGGAGCTAGGAACTTCTTCCAGGTCTCCCAGTGCTGGGGCCCAAGCACTTGAACCATCTGTCACTGCTTTCCCAGGTGCATTAGTAGGGAGCTGGATCAGCAGAGGAGCAGCTGAGTCTCAAACCATCGCCCATATGGGACGCTGTGGCAGCAGGTGGAGGCTTAGCTACTATGCCACAGCGCCGGGCTGCACATTCCCTGTTTCCTGCATCACGCTGACTGCTTTGCACTTGCACACAGCAGGCTTGTCATGGGCAGGTATGTCACACCCCAGGGTCACATTTTCAGACTGGAGGGTAAGTAACTTCATTAAGCTCCTAGAAATAATAGATGACAGAGGCAGGACCAGAACCCAGGTCTTATGGTGGTTAATCTGAGCCTCTTCCCACCAGGCTGCAATGGCAGCCCTGCTGTAACACTGGTGCTGGTCCTTAATCCTTAACTAACATGCCAGCCCTCCCTCCCTCCTGTGATTAGAATTCCACTTCTGCCCTGGTGTACACGCCTTGTCTGGAGTACTGGAAGTAGCTGGAGTATGTGAATTCCGTCTCAGCCCAGCTCCGGGTGGCTCCTCAGGAGTTTAACCTGAGACTCTCAACCTGGTAGCACATTGGAATAACCTGGTTTTGCCTCCAGAATTCCTAAACTATTTGGTCTAGAAAGCAGCCATGAAAAATTTTTCGCCCTAAAACTTTGCCATCTTGTTCTATTTTGCTGCCAAAGAATGGAAGAGACCCTGCCCATTCAACCTGCCTTCCATGAAATGGTAGAGTTTTGAGTGGATAGAATCTCTCCTGATTCCAACATCTGGAGATGTCAGGACATGTCCTATTTATTTATTTATTTTTAAAGAGTTATTTATTTGAAAGGAAGAGTTACAGAGAGGCAGAGGCAGAGAGAGAGAGAGAGAGAGAGAGAGAGAGAGAGAGAGATTGAGAGAGGTCTTCCATCTGCTGCTTCACTCCCCAGATGGCCGCAACGGCTGGAGCTGTGCTGATCCAAAGCCAGGAACCAGAAGTGTCTTCTTGGTTTCCCAGTTAGGTTCAGGAGCCTAAGGACTTGGGCCATCTTTTACTGCTATCCCAGGCCATTGCAGAGAGCTGGAGTGGAAGTGGAGCAGCCGGGACTCGAACCAGTGCCCATATGGGATGCCAGCACTGCAGGCGGCAGCTTTACCTGCTATTCTATAGTGGTGGCCCCTCGGACATGTGCCCTTTAAAAGCAAATGCTTGGCTTTGGACAGAACCCTTTGGGTCTCCTTGCCAAGTAGATAAAAGTTCTAGATCCTCCTCCAAGTTAAAGTTCTTGATCTTAGGATATGAAGAAGAATTCAGGATTTTAGGGCAGATGGCTGGCCATACAAGCTGAGTGCTAACATAAACAAGTGTTATCCGAGTGTGGCATGCAGTTCTGAATAGACACTACAAGGGCAGATCAGTTCTTTGTTCTCTGAGGGACCTGAAATGTCCACCGCATTGCACACTTTAGCACCTAGGTTTGTCGAGAGGAGAGAAGAAGCTTCTTCGATTTTCACAGATCCTAATGTAATTTTCATGCCCCTCTCCACACTGCCCAGTCTCCTCTGTCTTCTGTCACTCTAACAACCCACATCCCATAGTAAGCAGTAGGGTGGGAGGTGCAGCTTTGCCCCTAATTGGCTCTAGTGACTTTTTTAAAAATATTTTTTATTTATTTATTTTTTGACAGGCAGAGTAGACAGTGAGAGAGAGAGAGACAGAGAGAAAGGTCTTTCTTTTCCATTGGTTCACCCCCCAATGGCCGCTGCGGCTGGCGCACTGCAGCCGGCGCACCGTGCTGATCCGAAGCCAGGAGCCAAGTGCTTCTCCTGGTCTCCCATGCGGGTACAGGGCCCAAGGACCTGGGCCATTCTCCACTGCACTCCCAGGCCACAGCAGAGAGCTGGCCTGGAAGAGGAGCAACCGGGACAGAATCCAGCGCCCTGACCGGGACTAGAACCTGGTGTGCAGGCGCCGCAGGTGGAAAATTAGCCTAGTGAGCCACGGTGCTGGCCTCTAGTGACTTTTTTTTTTTTTTTTTTTTTTTTTTTTTTTTTTTGACAGGCAGAGTGGACAGTGAGAGAGAGAGACAGAGAGAGAAAGGTCTTCCTTTGCCGTTGGTTCACCCTCCAATGGCCGCCGCTGCAGCCGGCGCACCGCGCTGATCCTGGCAGGAGCCAGGAGACAGGTGCTTTTCCTGGTCTCCCATGCCGGTGCAGGGCCCAAGCACCTGGGCCATCCTCCACTGCACTCCCTGGCCATAGCAGAGAGCTGGCCTGGAAGAGGGGCAACCGGGACAGAATCCGGCGCCCCAACCGGGACTAGAACCCGGTGTGCCGGCGCCGCAAGGTGGAGGATTAGCCTATTGAGCCACGGCGCCGGCTCCTCTAGTGACTTTTAATAAATGGCCAGATGGGGCCGGCGCCGCGGCTCACTAGGCTAATCCTCCGCCTTGCGGCGCCGGCACACCAGGTTCTAGTCCCGGTCGGGGCGCCGGATTCTGTCCCGGTTGCCCCTCTTCCAGGCCAGCTCTCTGCTGTGGCCAGGGAGTGCAGTGGAGGATGGCCCAGGTGCTTGGGCCCTGCACCCCATGGGAGACCAGGAAAAGCACCTGGTTCCTGGCTCCTGCCATCGGATCAGTGCGGTGCGCCGGCCGCAGCGCGCTGGCCGCGGCGGCCATTGGAGGGTGAACCAACGGCAAAAGGAAGACCTTTCTCTCTGTCTCTCTCTCTCACTGTCCACTCCGCCTGTCAAAAAATAAAAAAAATAAAAAAAAAATAAATGGCCAGATGGTTCCAAATTATCCTAACATCTGGGAACCAAAGACACTGCCTAGAACACTGTGTCCTCCGTTGGCTCCAGAACCAATAGGTGAAAGTATACACACTATCACAAGTGTGAGGGGTCTAGTTTTGAGCATCTGGAATGTATAGCTTTAAAAATTGATTGCTGTTGATCCAGGGGTGACCCTATGAAAAAATATGGAAATACTGGATAAAGCTAAAAGGTTTGTCCAGTGGGACAAGAAAGAGGGGAGAGGGAACAGAAATAAAGATGAATTTAAAATATCTGCAAACATCAGCTCCTTACACTACTAACATACTTTAACCCAATTCTGTTTGAGGACCCCCTCATAAAAAGCTTTCCAATATGCCACATCATTGAGATCAACCACTTCACGAGTCAGCCATCTGGTTGTTACCTTTTGGTTTATTGACCTGCAGGTGTTATGTAGAAAATGTGGACTCTAGTGTTAGCCAATGGCCCTCATCCATCCTACAAAAGAGTTGAGTTCAGGTAAGTACTCAGTTGTAGAGCTGTCGGGGCACTGAGAAGTCAGTTGGCAACATTGGCTGTTTTCATCACCTTCATCCTGTGCCTAAAATTCCTCCCATGAGTTTCAGACTTCTGTGTTAAGACACTGTTTCTTGACGGCCACTGTAAAAAAAAAAAAAAGGTAATCTTAGAAGACTTGCCACATAAGCATGTGTCAGCCAACATGTATAAACCATCTGTGGTCACAGACACGCTGCAGGTGCAGTCCGAGGGCAGGGCAGGTGAGGAGTGGACAGCAATCAAAAGAACACAAGCTACCACAGGTCAACTGAACTCATCAGGAGAGACAGAGGGGAAAGGATCAGTGAGAAATGCAAGGAAAGCTCTGTGCTTGTTCTGAATAAGGTCTGAAAGTAACCCATGTGTAGAAACCATGTGAATAACTCAAACTCCACCACTGTACGGGTTTTATCTTGGCAGGAGACACTCATGCACGTGTAAGGCAAATGTGGATTTTCTGAATGCTAGATTTGAAATGTCCTGTTTGGACCATTAGCTGACTAAGGGTTTTGTCATAGAGAAGGGATCTTTAGCTCCCTGCTGGTGTGCCTGGAAAAGCAGTAGATGACCTATGTGCTCGGGGGGAAGTTCCTGGCTCCTAGCTTTAGCCCAGCCCTGGCTGTTGTGGCCATTTAGGGAATGAACCATTGGATGGAGGATCTCCTTCAGTGTCTCCCTCTCTGTAACTCTGCCTTTTTTTTTTTTTTTTTTTTTTTTGACAAGCATAGTGGACAGTGAGAGAGAGAGACAGAGAGAAAGGTCTTCCTTTGCTGTTGGTTCACCCTCCAATGGCTGCCGCGGCCGGTGCACTGATCCAAAGCCAGGAGCCAGGTGCTTCTCCTGGTCTCCCATGGGGTGCAGGGCCCAAGCACCCGGGCCATCCTCCACTGCACTCCCTGGCCACAGCAGAGAGCTGGCCTGGAAGAGGGGCAACCGGGACAGAATCCGGTGCCCTGACTGGGACTAGAACCCAGTGTGCCGGCGCTGCAGGCGGAGGATTTGCCTAGTGAGCCGTGGTGCCGGCCTGTAACTCTGCCTTTTAAATGAATCTTTTTGAAAAAAAGAGAAAGGGGCAGGCCCTGTGGCGTAGCATGTAAAGCTGCCGCCTGTAGTGCCGGGATCCCATATGAGCGCCAGTTCGTGACCCAGCTGCTCCACTTCCAATCCAGCTCTCTGCTACGGCCTGGGAAAGCAGTAGAAGATGGCCCAAGTCCTTGGGCCCCTGTACCCACATGGGAGACCCAGGGAAAGCTCCTAGCTCCTAGCTTCAGGTTGGTCCAGCCCCGGCTGTTGTGGCCATCTGGGGAGTGAACCTGTGGAGGGAAGATCGATCTCTCTCTCTCTCTCTGCCTCTGCCTCTCTGTAACTCTGCCTTTCAAATAACTAAATAATTCTCTCTCGTTTTTTTAATTTTCTGTTTTTTTTTTTTTTTTTTTTTGACAGGTAGAGTGGACAGTGAGAGAGACAGAGAGAAAGGTCTTCCTTTACCGTTGGTTCACCCTCCAATGGCCGCTGTGGCCAGAGTGCTGCTGCCGGCGCACCATGCTGATCCAATGGCAGGAGCCAGGTACTTATCCTGGTCTCCCATGCGGGTGCAGGGCCCAAGGACTTGGGCCATCCTCCACTGCACTCCCGGGCCACAGCAGAGAGCTGGCCTGGAAGAGGGGCAACCGGGACAGAATCCGGCACCCCGACCGGGACTAGAACCTGGTGTGCCGGTGCCACAGGCGGAGGATTAGCATATTGAGCCGTGGCACCAGCCAATAAATAAATCTTAAAAGAAAATATAAAAATAAAAAAGAGAAAAGGGATTCTTTTGGAGGAATGAATTGTTCATCAGAGATTTTTTTGATGAACCACATCTTGAGGTGGGAAAATAACACCATGAATATAGAATTAGATCTACACATTTACAGTCAGTTGATTCCCAACAAAGATGCCATGAACACACAATGAGAAAAGGACAGGTTTTCAACACATGGTGCTGGGGAAACTGGGTAGCCACATGCAGAAGAATGAATTAGACCCTTATTCACACCACATACAAAAATTAACTCAGAATGGATTAAAGACTTGACTTCAGCATGGGTCTGAAGCCATACAACTACTAGAAGGAAACATGGGGGAAAACTCCTTGACGTTGGATGGGGCAACGGTTTTTATTGAATATGATTCCTAAAGCACAGGGAACAAAAATAAAATTAGACATTTGGGAACACTGTGGGCTGACTGTGCCCACATTCTCTTCTCTGTCACAGGAATTAATTAAAGACAGACATATAAAGGTCAGCAAAGAAGCAAGACATATTTATATCCAAAGTGGAAGCCCACATTCAAGAATGAATGCAGGGGACTAGTGCTGTGGTGTAGCAGGTTAATGTTCTGGCCTGAAGTGCCAGCATCCCACATGGGCGCTGGTTCAAGACCCAGCTGCTCCACTTCCCATCCAGCTCTCTGCTATAGCCTGGGAAAGCAGTGGAAGATGGCCCAAGTCCTTGGGCCCCTGCACCCACGTGGGAGACCCAGAAGAAGCTCCTGGCTCCTGGCTTCAGATTGGTGCAGCTCTGGGTGTTGCGGCCAATTGGGGAGTAAACCAGCGGATGGAAGACATCTCTCTCTCTCTCTGCCTCTCCTTCTCTCTCTGTTTAACTCTGACTTTCAAATAAATAAATAAATCCTTTAAAAAAAAAAAAGAATGAATACAGAAGAGCTTTACTCAACAATGTTTGAGACTGTGTATGTGACCAGGAGGCATAAGGGCTGGCATCTGGGGTGGGGCTTAGTTGAATATTCAAAGGTGCAGAGTTTGGGGTGGGGCTTGCATATCACCCATTTTCTTTCCCCTTTTAGGAAATCTTGGGGGTGTCATGGCTTAGGTGCATGATGGGAGTGGGAGTGTTGTCCATGGTAATTTTATTAGAATGACATTATTATGACCTTTACATCCTCATGGAGCCATATTGTATATTTTTTTTCTTTTTAAGATTTATTTATTTGAAAGGTGGAGTGACAAAGGTGGAGAGAGAGAGAGATTTTCCATCTGAAGATTCACTCTCCAAAATGGCCGTAGCATCTGGGCTGGGCCTGACCAAAGCCAAGAGCCTGGAACTGCATCTGGATCTCCCACATGGATGGCAGAGGCCCTCTTCTGCTGCTTTCCCAGGCGCATTAGCAGGGAGCTGGACTGGAAGCAGAGCAGCCAGGAATAGAAATGATGCTCTGACATGGGATGTTGCGTCTGCAGGAGGCAGCTTAACCCACTGTGCCAAAATGCAGGCCCGGGATGTTGTTGTATTTTACCTATTATGAAAAGGTAGGTGGTTTCACGAAACAGAAATGTGGACTTTATAGCTTAGGCTTAGAGAGCTTGTCTAAGAAGGATCTGCCGTTGAAGCAGAGTAAAAATTATGACCTTACTGGTTTAGGCTTTGAATTGTCGCTCTGGCTTCCTTGGTACAATTGTCCGTTCTCAAGTAGGAAATTGCCTCCCTTGTTCTATTTCCTTGCATCTTCACAGCTGCAGGTGTGAGGAGGAACTGAGGACTTGAGCCTTAATTCAGCGTTGGCCAGTTGCATGGGTGCACGGAGGTAAGATGTGAGTGTTTTAGTTCAGCAAGTCTCCATTGGACAGGACCCTCTGGAGGCACATAATGCAGTCCTGGCCCTCAAGGGGAGCTGTCTGTCCTCAGGAAATGGTTAAGTCACATATGGCAAGATGCATCTGTGTCACAGGGAGTGAAAACTCTGGGTGTGTGGAATGTTCTGTGAAAGAAGGTGGCGCCATGGCATAGTAGGCTAAGCCTCTGCCTGCAGCATTGGCATCTCATATGGGCACCGGTTCATGTCCTGGCTACTCCTCTTCTGATTCAGCTCTCTGCTATAGCCTGAGAAAGCAGTGGAAGAATGGCCCAAGTGCTTGGGCCCCTGAACCCACTTAGGAAACCTGCAAGAAGCTCCTGGCTCCTGGCTTCGGATCGGCTCAGCTCCAGCCGTTACAGCCATTTGGGGAGTGAACCAGTGGATGGAAGACCTCTCCCTCTCTCTCTCTCTCTCTCTCTGCCCCTTTCTGTCTGTAACTCTGCTTCTTAAATAGATAAATAAATAAATCTTTTTTTTTTTTTTTTTTTAAAGAAGGCAGGCAGGGGAGGGAAAGAGGTAATGCTAGTAAGTGAGTGGGTGTGGGGAGAATGTGGTAAACAGCAGGGGAAAGCTATCCAAGCCAGTGTTAGGTTATTATTCAAGTCCATGTGTTAGACTGGCCCAGACCCAAGTTATATGTCTGTTGGAGAAGGGACTCGGAGAGACCTGAAGGTTCATGAGGTGGGTGCAAACCTCTTAGTCCTTCCTTCGAGAATCCTAGTCATGGCTTACACTTAACAATACTTGTGAATTCTGAGGACACTGATTGTAGATACTCACGGCCCAATAATACTTGGAATGTGGCCCACAGACAACTGAAAATACAATTATGAACAGCAACTAGGCAGGCTCAAATCAGAGTCATAAAGTAATTTGAGAGACAATGTAGGTTTTTTTTTTTTTTTTTTTTTTTTTTTTTTTGGACAGGCAGAATGGACAGTGAGAGAGAGAGAGAGAGAGAGAGAGAGAGACAGAGAGAGACAGGGACAGAGAGAAAGGTCTTCCTTTACCATTTGTTCACCCTCCAATGGCCGCTGTGGCCGGCACACCGCGCTGATCCGAAGCCAGGAGCCAGGAGCTTCTCCTGGTCTCCCATGTGGGTGCAGGGCCCAAGGACTTGGGCCATCCTCCACTGCACTCCCTGGCCACAGCAGAGAGCTGGCCTGGAAGAGGGGCAACCAGGACAGAATCCAGCACCCCAACCGGGACTAGAACCTGGTGTGCCGGCACCGCAGGTGGAGGATTAGCCAATAGAGCCGCGGCGCTGGCCGAGACAATGTAGTTTTAAAGTACAAGAAGGGAGTACAGAGGTGGGTGTTTAGAGATTAAGATGCCCGTATCCCATATCAGAGTGCCTGGATTCAAGTCCTAGTTCTGGATCCTGGCTCCAGTTTCTTGCTAATTGTGTACCTTGGGAGGTAGTGGTGATAGGTCACAGTTGGGTTCGCGTTACCCATGTGAGAGACCCAGACTGAGTTCCTCCCCTTCCCCCACACTGCTTTGGGCAATGAATCAGCAGATGGAAGCTCTGTCTGTCTAATAACTATTTTTTTTTAAAGAGTGCTGCCAGTACTTGGAGCCCTCCTTCCCACACCTTCCAGAAATAGAAAGGACAAGGATGAACAAGAGCACTGTGTCTTTTATTGTCCTGTGTGAATTCCGGAGGTGTCCAGGTTCCCACCTACCAGTTTTTCTAGAGGAACAAAACTGCTCATACTTAGCTACAAACTCAGTTCTCTGGCTGTCTCAAGCCTATTCACTGGCCCTGCAACATCAGCTCCTGTTCAGACACACACGTTCTCTTATGCGTTGGAAATGGGAGTAGCATTTGTGGAACATATGGCTTGATCTCTCTCCCATTGCACCAGATGGCTCCTGGATTGGTTAGTGCAATAACACAGATGGTTGGCAAGGCAACAGCTGGGAGGAGACATCCCGAATCCAAGGGATGATCAAATGAAGCACTGTCAGTGCCCGGGCCAGTGACTCCCAGACTTCAGTATGCATCGGAACCCTGAAGGGTTGAAACACAATTTGCTGAGCTCTAACTGGATTTGAGAGATCTGTGGGTGGGGCCCGAGACTGCATTTCTAACAAGTTCCCAGGTGATGCTAACACTGCTGGTTCAGAGAACATACTTGAAGACCACTGACCCGTGCTGTTGCTTTTCAACTTTGGCTGAATGTTAGAATGACCTGGAGAGTTAAAGACAAAACAAAACTGCATAGCCTGATTGTATCTCAGAGCAAATTCAACAGAACCTATCTGGGTGGAATCAGATGTTAGTGTTTTCAAAGATTTCCTGGAAAGTCCAACGTGCAGACAAGGTTGAGAATCACTGACCTGGGCAAATACTCACTAGTGCAAGTGTGCTAGATAAAGTCAACATAGAGGGACCAGTGCTGTGGCGCAGCAGGTAAAGTTGCCACTTACAATGCTGGCATTCCATGTGGGCACTGGTTCGAGTCCTGGATGCTCCACTTTTTTTTTTTTTTTTTTGACAGAGTTAGTGAGAGAGAGACAGAGAGAAAGGTCTTCCTTTTTCCATTGGTTCACCCTCCAAGTGGCCACCATGGCAGGCATGTTGCAGCCGGCGCGCTGTGCCAATCTCGGATGCTCCACTTCTGATCCAGCTCTCTGCTATGGCTTGAGAAAGCAATAGAGAATGGCCCAAGTTATACTTGGGCCCCTGCACCTACATGGGAAACCTGGAAGAAGCTCCTGGCTTCAGATTGACCAAGCTCTGGCCCTTGAGGCCATCTGGGGAGTGAACCAGTGGATGGAAGACTTCTCTCTCTCTCTTTGCCTCTGCCTCTCTGTAACTCTTTCAAGTAAATAAATAAATACATCTTTTTTTTAAAGACCTTTTTCTATGTCTCTCCCTCTGTAACTCTGCCTCTCAAATAAATAAGTAAATATCAAAAAAAAAAGTCCGTATAGAGGCTGGTGTTGTGGTGCAGTGGGTTAAGCCACCTCCTGCAACATTAGCATTCCATAATCCCACATCAGAGTCAGATTGAGTCCTCACTGTTCCACTTCCAATCCAGCTCTCCACTAATGTTCCTGGGAAAGCAGAGTGCTTGGGTCCCTGCCATCCGTGTGGCAGACCTGGATGGAGTTCCAGGCTCCTGGCTTCAGCCTGGCCCAGCCTTGGCCGTTCTGACAATTTGGGAAGTGAACCAGCGATTGAAGACCTCTTTCTCTGTCTCCCCTTCTCTCTGTCACTCTGCCTTTCATATAAATACATTAAAAACAAAGAAAAAGAAGAACCAAATGTCTTCCACACTTGGTCCTTTCACACTTGGAATGCTTTTGTGGTCCAGGCGTCTTTCCTTGGGGTGAACTTAGCTGGCAATGACTGGATAGTAACTGATTCCTCTTGGATCATGGGTAAGAGAAAAGTTTGAACAGAGTGACGAAAACTGAAATAGCAACCATGGAAAACAACAGACAAGTGACAGAAAAAGAAGAAAATGACTTCTGAGCACAAGTCAGAAACCTGTGAAAAGCAGAGACCATAACACTGTCTTAGGCCTCTTCTCCAAAACGTGTAATTTTTTTCCCCACTCACCTTTAGCCTGGCCAAGCAAAACAGACATTATGGCTGAGTCAGGGTTAACACCTCCCAGGCAAGATCGTTTGGGATATTGGTGTGACAGTGGCCGAAGCCCTGGGCACTGGAGTCCAGCGCCTAACTCCAATGATGAACTCAAGTGAGACCTTCCCTTTCCAGCTTCTGTCCTGGATGTATGCACAACACCCGCGTTTTAAGGGCCGGCACTCTCTTCCTTGTTTCACAGGATTATGACCGGTGGTCAGGCAAACACAGAAGCCTGCCCTCAACATGACTTGCAGGCAGAAGACCCAGGCTGAGCAAATCGCACCACCCGCTTCCCGACATTGAGGACGGGTGCTAGGCTCCAGGCTACACCCTCCTCGGCACAGCGGTGCTGGCCGTGCACAGCTATGGAGGAAGTTTAACAAGTGACAGGGTTCTGCGGAGAGAGCACACCACGCTCGTTCAATGAGGATAAGGCGAAGGGCGGAGCGCGCCCTTCCCAGTGCCTGAAGCGCTCTCCTCTCGTTCTTAACCCAGCGAAGCCCGGCTCAACCCTCAGACTGCAGCCCAAGCATCGCTCCCTTAAGACAGGTCCCCACTCGCTCCTAGCAGGTGAATGGCCTGTGCCTCAGCATCCCACGGGACTCAGAAGAGGGAGGGGATAAGAGCTTTGCAGGCTGCGCGCGTCAAAGAGAAGGCGAACACGGTCCCAGGAGTCCCCAACCCGCGCAGCCCGGATCCATGCGTGGGGAGCGACACCAGCGCGCAGAGCGGCCGCTCACGGGGCGGAAGTGCATCCCGGGAGCCGTTCTAGGAAAGCGGGAGGACCCGGCTCGTCAGTGATCCCAGGGCCGAAGTGGGCGTCGCCTGGTGCACAGGGTCAGTCCAGGGAGCTCGCTCGTGAGGCGGCGGCGGCGAGGTGGGGCTTGGGTCAGGGCGAGCACCGGCGAAAGGCAAAGCTGGCAAAGGGACGGGGCACCGTGGCGGCGGCGCGCTGACCACCTGTTCCTCCGGCCGCGTGCGGCGCGCGCTGATTGGCTGGAGTGCCGCCCGGGTACCGGAAGTGGCCGATGCCCGTCGCCCGTGACACCGAGACAACAGCTGCGGGAGCCACACGAGCGGCCGAGCGGCCCCGGGAGCCCGAGCCGGGTGAGCGTGGGGGCGGTAGCGGCCTGCGGTGAGCTCTCATTCCGTCACGGCCGGGGGGCGGGGGGAAGGCTCGGGGCTCCCGACTCCCCAGCCCGCGAGCCGGACCGAAACCGCACCTCCAAGGCCCGTTCCTGACCCCGGTTCGCTGTGTGACCTTGGAGTTTAGGGTCCCCCCCAGGGCCTCCATTTCCCCCACTGCCAGGATCGGTGCCCGGCGCTGGCGTCTGTCAGCCTCAGGGAACGGAGAGGAGGGGACACCTGCCTTGGTCCCGACCTCCAGGCCGATGGCTATGGTGGTTTTCTCTGACATCGACTGCCAAGTTAACCTGTGGGAAGAAATGGCGGGCAGCGTCAAGAACGCGAGGCCCCCAGGGCAGAGTGTGCCCTGTGCTTACAGGCAGGCTGTCGGCTGATGAGAGTGAGTTATGAAGAAGAGGAGGGTTTGAGTGTAGAGTTCGTGTTGCCCACTTGGCTGCGGGAACCGAGGCAGGACAGACGAGAGGCGGCTAGCAGCGCTTCAAATTAAATAGCATGCACAGTGGGTTTTGGAACCAGCTGTATGTCAGTGTCCTGAGCTCTTTAGACACAGAGGTGAAGGAAATACCCAGTTAGCCTTTAATATTGCAGATTTGTTATATAGATCGGACACTTAGACCTAGTCACTGAACATTCACCAGCTGTGTCAAATGCGCCTAGTCGCCAGGAAAGCCAAGATGAGCAGAAGGTCGCTTAGCTCATGGGCTGCAGGTGGAAAGGGTTGTCCAGGCTTGAGCCCGGTCTTGAAGGTGTTTAAGGGCGGGGCTGGTCATCGATACTTCAGGGAGTGGGAATAACTTCACTTGTTCTCAAAGAAACCTTTTTTTTTTTTTTTTGGACAGGTAGAGTTATAGACAGTGAGAGAGAGACAGAGAAAGGTCTTCCTTCCGTTGGTTCACTCCCCAAATGGCCGCTACGGCCGGCGCTGCGCCAATCGGAAGCCAGGAGCCAGGTGCTTCTTCCTGGTCTCCCATGCCGGTGCAGGGCCCAAGCACTTGGGCTATCCTCCACTGCACTCCCTGGCCACAGCAGAGAGCTGGCCTGGAAGAGGGGCAACCGGGACTAGAACCCGGTGTCCATATGGGATGCCGGTGCCGCAGGGGGAGGATTAACCAAGTGAGCCACGGCGCTGGCCCCCTCAAAGAAACTTTAAGGAATAGAATGTGTTTGAACTGCAGCCTCCAGCAGTGAATGGAGATCGTGGGACAGGAAATAGGGAAGGGAACGGACATGGATGACCGGCTTGTGAGGGTGCCCCGAGCCCTGTGGAGAAGTCTTTATTCTGTAGGCCTTGGGGAGCAATACGCAGGAAGTGAAGTAATAACTATGGTATCCAGAGAGGTGGGGAAAGCCCAGGAAAATGCTGGTTCCCAGGACCAAGAGAACCGTCTTTCTGCAGTGTTAGTGCAGGCTGTGGAGGAAGGGGTGGGACCTGGCCTTTCAGAAGGGAAAGCGTTTGTTTCAGAATTCTACGCAAGCAGGCTTAAAAATCCGCGCATCTGGGAACTGTCATAATTGGAAGTCCAGAGGTGTAGGTTTCAGGACTGACTTGGTCCCACGGCGCCGGGTCCTGTTCCCCTTGCTTTTCTTAAGTCAGCCTGCCTTGTTCCATCATCTGGTGGTGAGATCGTGTGCATCGTTGTCTGTCCCTGTGGCACCCTTGGAGTGGAGGGAAACCGTTCCCAGAAGCTCCCTGCAAACCTGCAGGGACTGGCCCAGATGAAGGCGTGTGTGTGTTCCTGAATCCATGCTGTCTCAGCCAGTCACTTGCGAGGAAGATGGAGTTCTTCTGACCAGGTTAACTCGGGACGCACCCTGGGAGCTCTTGGGGGAGGTCAGCTTTCCTAAGAGAGCAGAGGCACTGCAAACATTTTTGCACTAATACCCCATGAAATAATTTCAGAAAGCATTGTATACCCTTTCGTATTTATAAATGAACACCCAAAACTGTTTCTGTTTCTCATCATAATTTTAACAGTTGCAAAGGATACGATTTTTAGTGTATTGTAAATTTGGATGTTCACCGTCAAGCTTACTCCCAGTTTCTGGAATGCCTTCCCCTGGTCTTCACCCTCTGTGCCTCCCATCTCGGTCAAGTGTCTGTGGCTGTAGCAAAATGCCTGCGACTGAGTAATGTGTATCGCAGAGAAGTTCATTTTGGCTGGTGGTTCTGCAGGCTGGGATGTTCAAGCACATGGCGCTGTTAGGGCTTCGTGCTGCTTCAGTTTCTGGTGGGAAACTCGAAGGGCAGGTGAGCAAGTGCAGGGGAAAGGACAAAGGGGACTCATCCACTTTGTAGCTTTCAAAACCAGCCCATTCCCACAGAGCTAACCCACCCTCACCAGGCCTTCGTGAGGGCAAAGCTCTGTGACCCAAACGTTTCTCAAAGGCTCCACCCCCTCTCGATACTGTTGTGCTGGCAGTTTAATTTCAACGTGAGTTTTGGCAGGGACAAACCAAATTCAATCATAGTGCCTCCCTCTGTTCGCTTCCATTCCCTCGCCCCACCCAGCCCCCTTCATTTGCCGCCCTATCTCACTCCGTCATTCAGCTCTCGTATGTCCTGGCTCACAGTTCCAACCACACGGGTCTCCCCAGATTCCTGGCTTGCTCCAGTGCTGCGCAGAGTGCGCTGGACAAAGTCGGGAGGGCTTGCTGACGGCTCCTCGCATGCGTGTTCTCTGGCCACATGTCCCGTGAGGAGCACGTGAGGGTTCAAGGAGATGCCTGCAGATTGCTTAGCACGCGTGAGCACTCGTCGTTACTCACCACGCCAAAACGCCAGTGCGTCTTCGTTTACCTCCTCCTTCCACGGCCTAACCTTGCACGTGCTACACTGGTCTCAAATGAAGAGTCTCTGTCTCTCCCTCGTCCTGCTCCTCTTGTACCTCTGACCACTGAGACCTTGCTCCCCTGTTTTCTGCCCGGAATGCTGCAGGCCTCAGGTGGGAGTACGGGGAGGGGGTATACAGACAGACTTTCTGTGACGTGTGTGTTTGGGCACACAAATGGAAATCAGTTTCTAGATCCTTGACTTCAGTTGTACGCTTGCCTACGACTGATCTGCTTGAGAATGGGCCTGTGGCCTAAAGGTTTCTCTTTTCATACCCTGTTTTTCACAACTGCCCTTTTCCTCTATAATAGACATTCCTCTCTCCCGTCTTCTTAAGTTTACTAAGACACACCTTTGGGGGTGGAAGAAAACCTCTGGAGTATCACACAAAGGGACAGTCTGTTGAAGTAGTGAATGCTCTTAGATCTTCTGTAGTGCAAGTCCCAATCTTTGCTTTCACAATTTTTTTCAAGTAATTAAAAAATATATTTGAAACACAGAGAAATCTTCCATCTGCCGAAACAGAGAGAGAGAGAGAGAGAAATCTTCCATCTGCTGGTTCACTCCCTACATGCTCACAACCCCTGGGGCTGTGCCAGTCCAAAGCCAGGAGGCCAGAACTTACTCCAGTCACCCAGGTGGGTGGCAGGGACCCAAGAACTTGAGCCATTATCTGCTGCCTCCCAGGGTGACATTAGCAGGAAGCTGGATTATAGAAGTGGAGCCAGAACTCAAACCCTGGGACTCTGATTTGGCATGCAGGCAGCTCAAGTTGTGTCTTAACCACTATGCTAAAAGCCTGCCCCTGCTTTTGCAAAATTTTAAAGGGACCTGATGAGGCTATTAGGTAGTAGACCATTTGTTTATTTATTTATTTTTAAAGATTTATTTTATTCATTTATTTGAAATGCAGAGTTATATAGAGAGAGAAGGAGACACACAGAGATTTTCCATCTGCTGGTTCACTCCCCAGATGGCTGTAGCCGCCAGGGCTGAGCCAGGCCAGGCTGAAGCCAGGAACCAGGAGCTTCTTCTGGATCTTACACATGGGTGCAGGGGCCCAGGATTTGGGCCATCTTCCACTGCTTTCCCAGGTACAGTAGCAGGGAGTTGGATCAGAAGTGGAGCAGTCAAGACTGGAACCAGTGACCATATGGGATTCTGGCAGTATAGGCTGCAGCTTACCCCATTGTGCCAAAGTGCCAACTCCAGTAATAGATCATTTAATAATTTTTTACTACAAATTAAAATGTGATTTTTGGTAGATAAATTCAAGGGATAAAGTGATATTGCGTAAACTCTGCCTTAGACAGTTGGGGAAAAACTTTGTTGTCATAGTTGTCCAGAGTCTGTCTGATAAGCATAACAGTAAAGTGGTATTTAACCCACAAAGGGGTATCTGGTAGATTGTGTTGTATCTGCCTTCTTTGCTTTTAGAAGTTGAGGGACAGTCCAGATGCAAGGTAGGAAAGAAGTCAGCACGAACTGGCAATGTATCTATAATTTTGCAGCTTAACACATTTGCTGATCTGCTTGGTAAGCCAGACTCTGGGTAGAGACGGAAGTACTGCATTAGAGTGAGCCCGGGGCAGGCATTTGACCTAGTGGTTAAGGTGTTAGGACAACTGTGCCCCATATTGAACTGCCTAGGTTTGATTTCAGCTTCCGCTCCCGATTCCCAGCTTCCTGCTAACGTGGAACCTGGGAGGGAGTGGTTATGGCTCAAGTAGTTAGGTTGCTGTTCCTCATGGGAGATCTGGATTGCATTCCCAGCTCTTGGTTTTGGCTCCCCTGACCATTGTGGGCAACTGGGGCGTGGGCCAGTGGATAAGAGCTCTCTCTGTATCTGTCTCTCAAATAAATAAATAAAAATAGTTTTTAAAGAGTGAGATAACTTCCATCATTAAGACTTTCTAATACAATGGTTTTCAAACCTAGTAGGGTGGTAGGATCACATAGAGTACTTGTTAAAAATACAGATCTCTTGGCCCTGTGAAAATTGTATTCCTGAGAGGTCTGAGGTGGGACCCCGAAATCACTGTTTAACAAATTTCCCAGTTGATTTTTTATTTTTTTTTGACAGAGTGGATAGTGAGAGAGAGAGAGACAGAGAGAAAGGTCTTCCTTTTGCCATTGGTTCACCCTCCAATGGCCGCTGCAGCTAGCGCGCTGCGGCCGGCGCCCTGCGGCTGGCGCACCTCGCTGATCCGAAGGCAGGAGCCAGGTGCTTCTCCTGGTCTCCCATGGAGTGCAGGGCCCAAGCACTTGGGCCATCCTCCACTGCCTTCCCTGGCCACAGCAGAGAGCTGGCCTGGAAGAGGGGCAACCGGGAAAGAATCTGGCGCCCCAACTGGGACTAAAACCCGGTGTGCCGGCGCCGCAAGGCGGAGGATTAGCCTAGTGAGCCGCGGCGCCGGCCCCCAGTTGATTTTTACCAGCTGGTCTGGTTCCAGGCCAGGCACCATTATTTAAGAATCGTTGATCTTACAGGATCTTCCTGCTATGACTGCAGGCCTCCTGAACAAATTGCAGGTTGTTGTGCGACTTCACATGTAAATTGCCAGCTAGGCAGTGTGATCCTTTACACGGCCCATTTCTCATGGTTAATTGCTAGTGGAAGTCTGGTTTATGCATCAGTATCTTTTGAATGGGGCTGTCTGAGCCTGCTCTCCTGTGGTGCATTGGAAGGACAAACCCAGGTCTGTGAGCTGAGAACCCTGTTCTGAACTGCAGAGACCTACCGGAGGTCTGCCTGCTTTGCCCCTAACAGAGCCCCAGGCGAGGTCAACCTCTGCCCTTCAGGTGATATCTTTAGCTCCCTCCAGAAACCACTGATCCTGCATTAACAAAAGTGAAGATGTGAGAGCCCAAAATGTAGGAAATTCTGCTTAGGGAACTCGGTTTAGGCCATAAAAAGTGGAGCGTTTCCATCTGAGGAGGTCTGATGTATGGCTGTGCCTCAGAAAATCAGCCAAGTGGAGATTGGCTTGATTTGTATTTGAGAAGATACATGCCATTAATGTGTGTCACTGACAGAATACAAAGTAAAAAAGTGCTCAGAGGGGGGTGAGATTAAATTGGGGAAGATATTCTGAATTTGAATTTTGAACCATGTCGTGAAGTTGGGGATGATACATACCTGATTTCTGTTGTATCTTATTTTACTATAAACAAATAATTTTCCATCAACTTGCATCTGTGGTGCAGATGTTAAGTTTTAATGTTGACTTTGTAAAGAACCAAATGATGGGAAGGGCTGGTATTATGACACAGTGGAATGCTAATTCCAGTCCTAGCTCTGCACTTCCAAACCAGCTGCCTGCTAATGTGTTGGGAGGTAGCAGGTATGGCTTGAATGCTTAGGCCCCTGCCACCCAAATGAGAGGTCTGCATGGAGTTCTGGGTTCCTGGCCTCAGCCTCACCCAGCACTCACTGTTGGCAGCCATTTGGGGAGTAAACAGTGGATGGAGGAAATCTCTATCTGTTTCTCCCTCTTTCTGTATTCACTCTGCCTTTTAAATAAATAAATATATATTTTTTAAGAAAATCAACAAAGAAAAAAATAAATATTTTAAAAAAAGAGACATGAAGATGAAAAGGAAGGCCAGAAAGGGAGTTGGAAGTGTATGGGATTTGACATGTCACCTGTGGAACTGGTTCTTGGCTGAGTATTAGCAAGAAATTTATGTAAGACCATACTTCCTGTTTCAGATGGTACCATGGACAGAGAAAGTAGCTAAATTCTTTGTAATAGAATCATACAGCTATACAGCTACAGATTATTTATAATTTTCAAAAATTTTAACAAAAGAGAAATCCAGTTTTGGGGTATCCTGATTACTCCTTGAAAAAAATGGGCGAAGATACTGAGGAGGGGAGCTGAAGAAGTTCCCAGCTCATCTTGAGGAGTCGCAGGAAGAGCTTCCAAGACCTCAGGATTCCAGCAGGAGGTTGTGCTCCATCTGGGTGTGAGGGCCCAGGTGTTACCGGGGCTGGACTGGTGGGTGAGTGGAGAGGCCCCAGGCTCACATCAACATGGTGTGGATGATTGAATGCTGGCAGAGAACGAGGGCCATAAACGATCACCCAGAAAATGCCACTTTCCCTTCTTCCCTCCCCTCACCCAGTCTCTTCTGCTTCTCAGGCCTTCGTTTGTTCAGTTGATCATCTTTTCTCGCCTTTTAACTCCGCTTTCTCCATTGGCACCATACCTTCCAATGTAAACATGTTCACTTTCTCCCGGCAGAGAAAATCTTTGATCCAGCAGCACACTCTTGCACTCTCATTATCTCATTACTGACCAAGCTGGTCTTCTCTTTTCATCCCTTTTTTTTTTTTTTTTTTGAAAGAAGGAGCAAATTCATTATTTAGTCTGTGGCTACTCTGCTCTGCTTCTGCCATTCCATTGAATTTGTTCTCACCTAATTGTCCCCAGTAGGCATTTTGAGTTCTTACCCTATTGGATTTCTCAACTGCGTTTGATACTTACAAATTCCCTCTGCCATTGTCTTAGTGTCTTCTGTGACAGTTTCTTGGTTTTCCTCTTGCTTCATTAGCTGTTATTTCTCTTCTTAGCAGACTTCTCTTCCTCTGCTCACCTCTGTTATCAGGGTCTGAACAGGAAACAGCTCACTTAGGATAATTTGAGGAGGGTATATATACAGAGAGATTAATTGTATTTTTTAACTTTAAAAATTGTTTTTTAAAAAACTATTTACTTATTTGGTTGAAAAGCAAACTGAGAGAGAGAGAGGGAGAGAAATTATCCACCCACTGGTTCACTCCCCAAATGGCTGCAACAGCTGGGACTGTGCCAGGAGCCAAGAACTCCATCTGGGCCTCCCCCATGAGTAGCAGGGACTTAAGTACTTAAGCCATCATCTTCTACTTCCTAGGTGCATTAGCGGGGAGTTGGGTTGGAAGTAGAGTAGCCAGGACTCAAATTGGCACTGTAGCATGGGATGTGTGCATCGCAAGTGGTGGCTTAACCCACTGCATCACAGTGGCTGCCCCGAGATGAATGATAAATGATACATAGGTATGGCAGGGCATCGAGGAACCTGGGGCTCTCACAGTGGAGTGATCACCAGCTCTGGACCTAAAAAGACAAGCGGTAGTAGAGGTTACTGGAAGCCAGATGGTGAGGTGATTGGGTACAATAGACTCCTCAAGAGGAGTGATGACCTTCAGTTGAGGGGTTCTGCATGCCCAGGGTGACCTCACAAGAAGGAATCAGGAGATTAAATACCCTGGCTACCCTCTTCTCTCCATTTACAGTCTCCTGTTGGCGCTCCCCATTGGTACAGCACTTGGAAGCCAGAGAGCCTGTTGATGTCAGCCATACAGGTTAGCCCCCTGAGGTTGACAGCAGGAAGATCTTGAGGTGAAGTGGAAGATAAATGGATACTTTTGATTGTTAGCTTAGTCCCTGAGGATTCTTGCGCTGTATCCAGACCATCTCTCTGACTCCTTAAAGCTTTAAATCAATTCTTTCTTTCTTTTATTTTTAAGATTTATTTTAAAGAGTTACAGAGAGGTAGAGACTGACAGGTCTTCCATCTGTTGGTTCACTCTCCAAATGGCCACAATGGCCAGAGCTGTGCTGATCTGAAGCCAGGAACCAGGAGCTTCTTCCGGGTCTCCCACTTGGGTACAGGGGCCCAAGGACTTGGGCCATCCTCTGCTGCTTTCCCAGGCCATAACAGAGAACTGGATCAGAAGTGGAGTGGCCAGGACATGAACTGACACCCATGTGGGATGCCAGCACTGCACCAAAATGCCGGCCCCAAATCAATATATTTTAACTGATTCTTTGGTACCTCTGTATGGATATTTTGAAACTCATCTAGTCTAAAACGTAGCTCTTCTATTATCTTCCCTCCTATACTAGTTCCTCCTCCCAGTAGTGATTCTACCATTCATCTAATTTCTATCCCTCAAATTTAGAGAGATCTGGCACCATTTTTAAAAAAGGTTTATTTATTTATTTGAAAGTCAGAATTACACAGAGAGAGGAGAGGCAGAGAGAGAGGTCTTCCATCCGCTGGTTCACTCCCCAATTGGCCGCAATGGTCGGAGTTGCGCCGATCTGAAACTAGGAGCCAGGAGCTTCTTATGGGTCTCCCACGTGGGAGCAGGGGCCCAAGGACTTTAGCCATCTTGTACTGCTTTCCCAGGCCATAGCAGAGAGCTGGATCGGAAGAGGAGCAGCCGGGTCTCGAACTGGTGCCTGTATGGGATGCTGGTGCTTCAGGCCAGGGCTTTAACCTGCTGCGCCCTAGTGCCAGCCCCTGGCACCATTTTGACTCCTCCCTCTTCCTTATAGCTGTCCCAATCACATATCGATGCTTGCAGAATTTAAGCTCTTGCATATTTCTCTAGCATGTATCCTGCTTATCCCTGCTACTACTGCTGTCCTAGTTAGATCTCATCTTTCACTTCAGTGAAAGATCAGCCCATCATCGATATCCCTGTATCCAGGAATACAGCTTTTTTTTTTTTTTTTTAAAGATTTATTTATTTATTGAAAGGCAGAGTTAGAGAGAGAGGAGAAGAGACAGAAAGAGAGAGATCCTCTATCCACTGGTTCAGTCTCCAAATGGCCACAGTGACTGAGGCTGGCCAGGCAGAAGCCAGGATCTGGGAGGTCTCCCACATGGGTGTAAGGGCCCAAGGAATTGGGCCATGCTGTGTCGCTTTTCCAGGCACATTAACAGGGAGCTGGATTGGAACTCAAACCAGCACCCGTATAGGATGCCAGTGTTGTTGGCCGTGGCTTAACCTGTTCTGCCACAGTGCCGGCCCCAGGTCTACAAGCTGCTGCTTCTTTTTTTTTTTTTTTTTAATAATTTTTTATTAGGGCGGCATTGTGACTCCTGGTTTCAGCCTGGCCCAGCCCTAGCTGTTGTGGAAATCTTGGAAATCTGGGGAGTAAACCAGCAGATGGAAGACATCTGTCTCTCTATGTCTCCCCACTCCTCTCTGTAACTCTGGCTTTCAAATAAATAAAATAAATATTTTAAAAATTAAAAATTTATTTCTTTGAAAGGCAGAGTTACAGAGAAAGAGAGAGGCTGCAAATGAAAGTCTACTGAGGGGGCCAGCGCTGTGGCACTGTGGGTAAAGCTGCTGCCTGCAGTGCCGGCATCCCATATGGGCGCCAGTTCGAGTCCCAGCTGCTTTACTTCTGATCCAGCTCTCTGCTATGGCCTGGAAAAGCAGTAGAAGATGGCCCAAGTGCTTGGGCCCCTGCACCTGCGTGGGAGACCCAGAAGAAGCTCCTGACTCCTGGCTTCGGATTGGCGCAGCTCTGACTGTTGGGGCCAATTGGGGAGTGAACCAGCAGATGGAAGATCGATTCTCTCTCTCTCTCTCTGTGTAACTCTGACTTTAAAAAAATAAAACATATTTTTAAAAAAGAAAGTCTCCTGGGAACTTTTCTTAAAGTTGAGGGGACACACTTCTTTCTTCTCTTCTCTTACACTGTTCTTTGTGCATGTCATGGTTAGGGCACCATTTTGGACCATGAGTACAGCAGCACAGTTGGCCTGAATTTGCCAACTGCAAAAGAAACAGGGAATGAAACTACAGTGGTGGGCACTGGGTACAGCAGTTAAGATGCCATTTGGTATAACCACATCCCATATTCGAGTACCTGGGTTTGAGTCCCAGTCCTGCTCACCATTCCAGCTTCCTGCTGATGGTCACTCTGGGAGATAGCAAGTGATGGCTTAAATACTTCAGTCCCTGCCACCCATGTAGGATACCCAGGTGGAGTTCCTGCCTCTTGGGTTCAGCCTGGACAAGCACTGGATGTTGTGAGCATTTGAGGAATGGACTAGTGGATGAGAGATCTATCTGTTTCTCTGTCTCTCCTCCTGCCTTTCAAATAAGTTACTTAATAACTTTAAATGAAAAAAGTACAACAGGTTGAATTGTTTGGTATTGGAGAGGAAATAAATAAATAGAACTGAATGGAATCCAGAAATTGATTCAAATACATATGGATATTTAAACTATGGCACAGGTGGTTTTTTAAACATTAGGGAAAGAAATCATTGAGTTCCTAGCTCTTGGCTTTGTTCTTGCCCATCCCTGGCCATTGTGGGTATTTGGAAAGTGAACCACTAAGTAGAAGATTCTCTCTCTTTCTGCCTTTCAAATAAAGCTAAAAAAATTGATGTTAATTCAATTACCTATTCAGTAGAGGGTATTGATATAATTCAGTAGTCATCTGGAGATTAAAGCTAGAAATGTATTCCACCAAATTGTAGGGAGCCAAGGAGAGTTACTTTGGTAGCTAATGTGTAAGCTCTCTCCCTATTATCCCCGCTCTGCAGAACTGGACCAAGAACAGTTCCTCTGGCCACTCATTTTGTGCTGACTTCCCTGTAAACCTGACAGTTCTTTTTATTAACTTACCACCTTTGTCCCTTCTCCCAACCTTTCTATATATCCGCCATCTATTTTTTTTTTTAATATATTTGACAGCTAGAGTTAGACAGTGAGAGAGAGAGAGAAAGGTCTTCCTTCTGTTGGTTCACCCCCCAAATGGCCACCATGGCCAGCGCCCGATCCAAAGCCAGGAACCAGGTGCTTCCTCCTGGTCTCCCATGGGGTGCAGGGCCCAAGCACTTGGGCCATCCTCCACTGCCCTCCAGGGCCACAGCAGAGAGCTGGACTGGAAGAGGAGCAACTAGGACTAGAACCCGGTGCCTATATGGGATGCAGGCGCCACAGGCGCAGGATTAACCAAGTGAGCCACGGCGCCGGCTCCCACGTTTACGGGACTTTCCTCAGTATCTCTTTATCATTTGTTTCCCGTTTCTCCCTGAAGTGTCTTCCTCTGATCGTTTCTGCCGCTCTTGGTTGTCGGCCTGTGGTCTCTAGAGCGTCCACCATAGCCGCGGTCCTCGTCTCTGCTGATCCTCAGCAGCATCCTGTCATGTCACCGGCCGCCATGGCTACCTTTGAGTGTGCCGGAGAGCGCTGTGTCAACCCCGCGTCCTTCCAGCATCGGCTTCACCGAGTGTGCCACAGCCACTTTACATACTTACCTCTCTCATTTCAGATTGTGAGATGGGGCCCGAGAACAAGGCGGCGATTCCCAAGGAAGAAGTCTCTGAGGAATCCGAGCCACGTGGGTCAGTTCTAGAAAAACTTCCCTCAGTGGTTTACCAAGGCCACCAGTTTGTAGCAGCGTGTGAAGAGGATATACTGGAGGAACATTCAAGACAGTCCACAGAAGAGATTGTGGAGCAGATGTCTCCTCAGAGGGGAGACTTTGCATCAGGGTTGATTGTCTTTAAGAAATCACCCTCCAGTGAGAATGACAGTGAAGGAGGCTGCAGTCCCAGCCTAGACCTGGTGACACATCAGGGGGACACGACAGCAGATGGAGTTGGTACGTTTGCTCCCTCTGGCCAAAACTTCCTGGACAGTTTAGAATCCAACAAGACGCCGAGAAGTTCTGTGGGAGAAAAGCCTCATACGTGCAAAGAATGTGGGAAGGCCTTTAATCAGAACTCACATCTCATCCAGCATATGAGAGTTCATAGTGGAGAAAAACCCTTTGAATGCAAGGAATGTGGAAAGACCTTTGGAACGAACTCAAGCCTTCGCAGGCACTTGCGAATTCATGCTGGAGAGAAGCCGTTTGCTTGTAATGAATGCGGGAAGGCCTTCATTCAGAGTTCCCATCTCATCCACCATCACAGAATTCACACTGGAGAGAGACCCTATAAATGTGAAGAATGTGGTAAAGCGTTCAGTCAGAACTCAGCCCTGATCCTACACCAGAGAATCCACACTGGAGAGAAACCTTATGAGTGTAATGAATGTGGGAAGACCTTTCGGGTTAGCTCCCAGCTTATTCAGCATCAGAGGATCCACACTGAAGAAAGGTATCATGAGTGCAACGAGTGTGGCAAAGCCTTCAAGCATAGCTCAGGCCTTATTCGACACCAGAAAATTCACACTGGAGAAAAACCGTATCTGTGTAATGAATGTGGGAAAGGCTTCGGCCAGAGTTCTGAGCTTATCCGGCATCAGAGGATTCACACAGGGGATAAACCCTACGAATGTAACGAGTGTGGGAAGACTTTTGGCCAAAACTCAGAGATTATTAGACATATTAGGATTCATACTGGTGAGAAACCCTACGTGTGTAAGGAATGCGGGAAGGCCTTCAGGGGGAACTCAGAACTTCTGAGACATGAGAGAATTCACACTGGAGAGAAACCCTACGAGTGCTTTGAGTGTGGCAAGGCTTTCAGGCGGACCTCTCACCTTATTGTCCACCAGAGAATTCACACTGGAGAGAAACCCCATCAGTGTAGCGAGTGTGCAAGAACCTTTTGGGACAACTCGGAGCTGCTGCTCCACCAGAAAATTCATATTGGAGAGAAACCTTATGAATGTAGTGAGTGTGAGAAAACATTCAGTCAGCATTCCCAGCTCGTCATCCACCAGAGAATCCACACTGGCGAGAAGCCTTACGAGTGTCAAGAATGTCAGAAGACCTTTAGCCGGAGCTCTCACCTGCTCCGACATCAAAGTGTTCACTGTATGGAGTGATCCGCACGTAGGAAAGCCTTGTGTGGAAGTGCTGAAGTCAGACTTAACTCATTTGTTCATAATCAGATGAGTGGACAGAACTTCCCCTGCCCTTCCACTGACTTTTTTTTTTTTTTTTTTAATTTAAACTGTTGGTTGCAAAGGATGAGGCACTTTATCAACCATTCATTGCAAAGTTTCAGTGTACTGAGCTAATTCATAAAAGCGGTTTCAGGCCTTAAATCTTCTGTGCCCCTCTTTCCTTCCCTCCCTTCTCCCACAGCAGCTCATGTAACATTAGGAGTCTGTCCCGGCCATCTAGCCTCAACTCCTGCTCAGGGGTGGGGTGGGCAGTGGGGGAAGAGGATTCCACCCCTGGACTCATTGACTATGATCCCCTAAAGTGTCAGAAAGTCAGCACCTAGAAGACACACCTTGTTCTGTCCCATTTAGCATTGGAGTCATTCAGTAAGTTTTTGTTGTAGCCTCAGAGTCTGCCAGCCATGTTCTCACGTCCCCGTAGAAGAGGAATGCATGCATAAAGAAGCAGGAAGCTCGGATCATTTCACATGTGCTAGGTTTCCTCATTGGTTTGCAGAGGGTACCAGGAAGGAGGAATCGGACAATTTACAGGATTGTCAGTGAAAGCCTTAGAGTGCAGAGGGGCTGACTAGGCAAGGCCAGGGGGTGAGCAGTTGAGGCCAAACCACTCAGCATGGGCAGAAGTGGCTCGTTAGTGGCTAACCCCACAGACTGATTGCTCCCGAGGATCCTGCCACATTCACTTTGGGCTCTAGCTCGTGCTGCTGCTGCCAGGTCCCTGTGTCAGGAGGTAGCAGAGTGGACTGTGCCATCACCTCCACCAGACCTTGGGGTCAGTGATCAGCCAGTTTATTTGACCAGGGACCTGGCCTTGCCTAAGCACTTAAGCGACCATGACCCACAACCCCTGCTGCAGGGGCCCCTGGCTGCTGGGCTGGGATGTGACTGTTTCTTCTTGATTTGTGCTCGAGGTCTTGGAATTCTTTCTGTTGAACATTTCCACATGCGTTCTCTGTGTTCTCTCATATGTTATGTCTTTAGGAAAGCATTCTCCATGTGTCCTTGTTTGAGAGGTGGTGGGTGGCAGTGGGAATTCCACCAGTGAGCTCCAACAGGCCCGGGGACTGGTCTTGAACTAGACCTTGGTAGAAGCACTGTACTTGCCAGTCTCTAATTTTATCATCTGTAAAATGAGGGGAGTTGAATCCAGTGCTCTGGGGTTACAACAAGCCCAATATGCCCTTGATTCCTTTTTAAAATCTAAGTTTATATACCTTCAATATTCTAGTTTTTATTCTCTTCTCTATTAAACTAGTGCTCATCATTAATGTTTTTTAAATGTTTACTATGTGCCAGGCACAGTGCCAGTTTACATTTTTATTTTCATAGCATGTCTGATGTGGATATCTTTACAAAAAAAAGTTTTACTACAGCTTCATTTACATACCATAAAATTCACCTGTTTTAAGTGTTCAGTCAAGTGATTTTTAGTTAATTTACAGAATTGCACAACTGTCAGTGATGTGGGTATTTTTTTAAAAAAAATTTATTTATTTATTTGAAAGGCGTAGTTATAGAGAGGCAGAGGCAGAGAAAGTCCCTCATCCGCTGGATCACTCCCAGATGGCTGCAATGGCTGGAGTTGCACCGATCCCCAAAGCCAGGAGCCAGGAGCTGCTTCTGGGTCTCCCACATGGGTGCAGGGGCCCAAGGACTTGAGCCATCTTCTACTGCCTTCCCAGGCCATAGCAGAGAGCTGGATCAGAAGTGGAGCAGTCAGGACTTGAACAAGTGTTCACATGGAATACCAGTGGAGTGTGGTAGGTGGCTGCTTAACCCGCTATGCCACAATGCTAGCCCCTGAAACATTTGAAAAAGGAACAGGCATCACTATTTCAAAGTCCTACCTAAGTACCCAAAAATAACCTTTAGACTTTTTGAAGTTATGACCATGTACCCATGTATATTTTCTTCTTTGTCTAATCAAACTTAATTTTAATTGGTATACTAACACCTTAGGTAAATAAAATATATCTATAGTTTTACCGACATGATGCCTTTCTAATGTGTATTCCAAACTGCACTGTTTCATTATGAGCTTAATGTGGCTTTGTGTACCAGTTACATCCCCACCCTGTAAGCCTTCACCCAGGTTTCCCAGCACTGTTGCTGGCTTCTGGCTTTGCATCTGCTGCTCGTTCCTTGTCCTTGACCTGTGCTTCGCATCATGAGATCCTTCATCTTTCCTAACAGGCCAGGTGCTACCTATTTGTGTACATTTTTATACACTATTAACCCAATGTAAGATATTCTGAGTCAAACGGTCCAGGTTTATTTTATGTGAAAGATAGATCTCCCATCTGCTGGTTCATTCCTCAAATGCCATCAACAGCCAGGCCTGGGCTAGGCCAAAGCTGAGAGCCAGGAACTGTGTCTGGGTCCCCGACCTGGGCGGCAGGGACCCAGCTGCTTGGGCCATCACCTGCTGCCTCCCAGGAAGTGGAGTGGGAACGCAAACCCAGGCACTCTGATGTGGGACGCTGGTGTCCGAGCAACATAACTGTCATGCCATCAGTGTTTTTAAAAAGCCACCTATTACTCAGAGTTCAGGGCCCTTGCTGCCTACGATTCGGTTTTTACCAGTGTTCTGAGTGACTCCCAGTCTAAGACTACGGCTGTTAAATCAAGAATCTTCCTTAAGAATTACAAAAACTCTGGCCAGAAAAACACAATTCAGGGAACGCAGGGGCCTCCTGAAGCCCAACCTTGGATCCTCGTAGTCCTTCACACGTTCCTAAGAGCAAACTTACCTTAAAAAAAAAAAAAAGTAACTTCGTAAAAAACGACCCGCGCGAGGGAAGCCCCTGGAAGTGGACGGCAGCCGCAGCTCAGCAGGAGCCCCTCGGGAAGCGGCGGGGACGACTGCGGCGACAGCTCGAGGAGGGGCCTCCGGCCGGTGGTGCACGGTCACCAACCACGGCCGACCGGCCGAGCCGCCTCTCTAGGAGACCAGGAGGACCCCTCGTTTGCTTGTGGTGGCCGCCGACCCCAGGGGCGGGGCTGGAAGGCGCGGGGCAGAGCGCGCGTGCTGATTGGTCGAGACGGGTGTCCTTTTCACCCTTGACCAATGGGGGCGGTGTGCTAAAGCCCGCGGCTACTTACAGCTCCGCCTCAAAGAACTACAGCTTGGCCTCTTGGGATTTGGAATTGGGGACCCCAAGGGTGGGAATTGGTCAGCTATCCCACAGGTACTTATTGTAAGGGAAAGTGCAGATTGATGCCTCCTCACACGGGGCGCCAAACGTAAGGAAAAGAGAATACGAACTCCCGGCCAGACCGAATTTATGCCGAGAAAATAAACTCGCTGAGGTTGACCAACTGCCAGAGAGCATGTAGACCGAGCATGTGGCAGAGGACCCAGACCCTACCCCCAAGCAGGCTGCGCCTTTTTATATCTTAGGTGGGCTTGGGGTGGGCGTCCGTAGGCAGAGATGAACTTCCCCATACTGGTTTCTTCAGGTTTGGTCCGACTTCCAAACCTGGGGAAGAATGCAGGGGCGTGGGATGGGGAACCGTACTGGATGAGACTGAGCTGGTCTCTTGAAGGAAGGCAGGGGTAACAAGAACTTAAAATGGCCCAGGCTTATGTCCTTGTTCCATCACTTAGGGGGTCCTCACAGTGGCCCAGGCCTTTTTCGACTTCCGGCCAGGCCCATTTAAATACTGAATGGCTAGTTATTAAAATACAGTTGCTGCGGAAAACCTCAAGGTATGGAAGGAAGGCAGAGTTGACATTATAAAGAAGGCACTGCCTTCTGAGGCTGCCTGAGGGCCTAAGATGTGGCCGACAGGAGGCGCTGGGGACCGGGGGAGGGGGTGGGGGGTGGCTGGAGATGCGAGGCTTCCTGTTAAGCGGGAGGGTGGTTAGGTGTTGGGAGCCGGCGGAGGTCCTGGGCAGCTCTGGGGCAGATGGCGCAGAGAATCCAGCCAGGAGCAGCGTGCTTGTGTGCCATTGGTCCGCTGGTTTTGTCAGGCATTCCTTAAGCCGAGTGGGGATGAAGGGGAACCCTAGTCGGGGCAGGCACTGTAATCCATGCCCCACTCTGCTGACTGAAGTGGGGGGTGTCCCAGGGGCGCAGTGCATGTGGGAAAGACCTGAGAAAGGACTGTGTCTTGCATTGTGATTCCCCAGTACCGGTACCAGGCACTAGAGGTTTTCTGAATGGACGCGAAACTCGATGAATACATCCGTGCATGACCAGTAAGCAGGAGGGCCGGGCAGCATCTGAGGCTTTCTCTATAAACCAGTGACTTAAGGGTCCAGGGAATTTTCACTTCCCATCTCTTTATTATGCTTGTTTGACATTTCCTCACTGAAAAACAGCTGGAAATGGAGTGTGTGCAAGATGTGTATTGGGGAATGCTATTGGGAACACCTGAGAGAGGGAGAGAGAGAGAGAGAGAGAGAGAGAGAGAGAGAGAGGCAGGTGCCCCACAGCATGGGCAGGGGGATGTTAAATGTCAGTGCCACAGCAACAGAAGCCTCCACCAACCGCATGAGAACAGACTCGGATGAGCTTTCTGAGATGGTTCCGGTGGAAGCAAGGTGGCCAGACCTTGAGCTCCTCCCCCTTCCTCACTCCCTTACCCCTACTACCAGGGATTGGAGGTGGAGAGAAGGCAGGTAGACTTGCCTGGGGCAGCTCCCTTTAGCCTAGGGCATTTCTTGGGGAAGGGGGCAGGTGTCAGCAGGGAGCACACCTGGCAGCACCTACACACTGGTTAGGACTTCTCTTCTGTGGGACAGCAGATGGGAGACAGGAATGTCAAGGACTCGGCACATGCTAAGGGCTTATTGAGTATTTTCCTCCCCCACGTGACCTGTGCCCTGGGCAGATTGTAGACTCTGGAATATTCAGACCCACTGGGGACACTGCTGCCTTTCAGTAGTCTCAGTAATATAAGCTAATGTTTATTGAGCACGGACCTGCTTCTGTCCTTGGACTAGGAGGGCACTGAATCCCCATAGCTACCTATGCATGGGTGCTATTAACTCTCCCCTTTTAGAGTGGAGGAAGCGGAGCCTCATGAGAGATTCAAATATTTAGCCAGGGTTGAATTTTCTTCACACTGTAAAATTCGAGTTGAAGTCCTAACCCCCTGTACCTCAGAATGTGTTTATTTGGAGATAGGGCCTTTAAAGAAGTAACAAAGTTAAAGCGAAGTCCCGGGGTGGACGTAAACCAGTGTGGCTGTAAGATGAATCTAGGATAGAGACGTGCAGCAAGGGAAGGCCATGTGAAGTCGTGATGCCGCGAGCATGTGCAGGCCAAGGGGAGAGGCCTCAGCGGAAACCCACCCTGCTAACTCCTTGATCTTGCAATCTGAGTCTCTAGAATTGTGGAAAAAAAAATACATTCCTGTTATTTAAGCCACACAGTCTGTGGAGCTTCATTATGGCAGCCCCAGCAAACTAACATACAAGCTCATCACAGTGGTGAGTGCTGGATAGGGATCTGTACTGGCTGCCTACCTGTCTCAAGAAGCCACCCATGGGGCTGGTGTTGTGGTGCAGTGGGTTAAAGTCCTGGCCTGAGGTGCCGGCATCCTATACGGCCGCTGGTTCTAGTCCCTGCTGCTCTTCTGATCCAGCTCTCTGCTGTGGCCTGGGAAAGCAGTAGAAGATGGCCCAAGTCCTTGGGCCCCTGCACCCACGTGGGAGATCCGGAAGAAGCTCCTGGCTCCTGGCTCCTGGCTCCTGGCTTTGGATCGGCACAGCTCTCACCATTGCAGCCAATTGGGGAGTGAACCAGCAGATGGAACACCCTTCTCTGTGTCTCTACCTCTCTCTGTAACTCTTTCAAATAAATAAAATAAATCTTTAAAAACAAAGAAGCCACCTACTACTGGTCACATGATTACTGCTGTTAAGATGGGTCCGGCCGGCGCCGCGGCTCACTAGGCTAATCCTCCACCTTGCGGCGCCGGCACACCGGGTTCTAGTCCCCGTTGGGGCGCCGGATTCTGTCCTGGTTATCCCTCTTCCAGGCCAGCTCTCTGCTATGGCCCGGGAGTGCAGTGGAGGATGGCCCAAGTGCTTGGGCCCTGCACCCCATGGGAGACCAGGAGAAGCACCTGGCTCCTGCCTTCGGATCAGCGCGGTGCGCCAGCCACGGCGCCCATTGGAGGGTGAATCAACGGCCAAAGGAAGACCTTTCTCTCTGCCTCTCTCTCTCTCATTGTCCATTCTGCCTGTCAAAAAAAAAAAAAAAAAAAAAAAGATGGGTCCTATCCACAGTGCGCTCATGAGGTAGAAACTGCACGATGCAGATTGGTGCTCAACAAATACTGGCAGAACAGAAGCGAACAACAGAACATGCTCCAAGCCCTTTCAGATTTGCTAGGGAAGAACTATGGAGCTCTCTCCACGACACCCAATCCCCCAATCCCCCAGTCAGCCTGTCTCCACACCATTTCTGAAGGAGCTGCCCTAATCAGTGGCTACACCCCAGGAAACCAAGGTGCAAGGGAAATGTGGCAGCAGAGAGATGGCATGAGGATAGGCTCCTATCAAATGCCTAATCTCCTTGGTGCCATCTGCAGGTCCCTTAGCATGCTAAGTGCTGACATGTATTAGGTGCATAGTGATAACATTTATCCCAAAGGTGAGAAAGTCAGCACACACACACACACACACACACAGCAGGGATTGCACACATAGAAATACCCATCATGAGTGAGGGAAGGGAGGAGAGAGAAATACTGCAGCTCCTCCAGCCCTGTCTCTGGTCTCAGGTCAAAGAGAGGGTCCTTCCTAGTTGTTGGTCTCTTTTATGAGGTAGGGGGTGGCGCCTCTCCAGGGGTGAGGGCACCTAGGCATTATATGGCACCTCCACAAGTTCCATGTGGACCTTGATGTTCACGGCATCCCCTTGAGGTCCCAGATGAAGCAGATATGTCCCAGGAAAGGGCACATTTTGGTTGACAAACAGACTAGAATCAAGTGGGGGCTCGTAACTTCCAGCTCAGCTCAGCTCAGGTTCTAACTAGCTGCCTGCCTTCACCAGCAGCTTCCCTGCAGAGCTCACGCTGTTCCAAGCAGGGCTGTCTTGCTTCTTGCCCATCCCTACTTTTTTTTTTTTTGACAGGCAGAGTGGACAGTGAGAGACAGAGAGAAAGGTCTTCCTTTGCCATTGGTTCACCCTCCAATGGCTGCCATGGCCAGCGCGCTGCAGCCGGTGCACCACGCTGATCCGATGGCAGGAGCCAGGTGCTTCTGGTCTCCCATGGGGTGCAGGGCCCAAACACTTGGGCCATCCTCCACTGCCCTTCCGGGCCACAGCAGAGAGCTGGCCTGGAAGAGGAACAACGGGGACAGAATCCGGCGCCCCGACCAGGACTAGAACCCGGTGTGCCGGCGCCACTAGGTGGAGGATTAGCCTAGTGAGCCGCGGCGCCGGCTCCCATCCCTACTTCTGAGATTTCCCTAGCAGAGCCCTCAAAGTTATGGAAAAGTACTAACCTGAAACTCTCATGATCTTGTAAAGGAAGTTGTCCTAACTGTGCTTATTTCATGACTTTGGTTTTGTGGAAGAGGGGTCTAGAAATTGACGGAAATTTGCATAAACAGCATTTTCCTCTTCTTGTGGATATGAAAGTGCCTAGCTCACGTGTGCGTTTTGCATTTCCTTTAGTGAGAGGCTTCCCCAGACATGCAGCTGAATTTGCAAGGAGCTCGGAATCTGTAAGACAGGAGATGGTCCCTATTCTTACCAATCCCAGCGGTCTCAGCCTTCAAAGCAGCAGTTATCCACTCCCAGCAGCCCAGGTCCCTGGTATCCATTACAGTGTATTTGTTATGAAACCTCTGTTTAGGGTGTTTATATGGGATTCCTAAGCCCCCTATCAACTCCCTGAGACCAGAACAGTTTGTTTCTCTTTGTCTCCTACTGCGGACAAAAGACCACAATCTTGTTAGCAGACCCAAGTTCTTTTGCTTATTCAGCTGCCCGGCTGGGAATGTCCTGCTGTGAGTCAATTCTAAGATGCACACTGGACAGGTCCAATAGGAACGAGTTACTATACAACTGTGGCAACCCAGGACTCCCTCAAGGGTAAGGACGATCAAACTAAGTACACGGAACATCTGTTGTGGGAATAGCTTCTCTTGCATAACAGAGATGGTTTCAGGTTAATTTCTTGCTTACAAAATATTTTTCTACTTTCAGCTGTCTGCAGAACGCTGAATGCAAGGCATTGCAGACAGAATGATCTATTTCTGGACTATCAAGGCCAACCCTCTAACTCATACCCTTGACTTCTTGCCCCTGCCCTTGGTGTCCCAGAATCCTGCTTTGCTCTTTCTGGCGCTAGAAATATTCTTCCCTTGTCAGCCAGCAGCACCGGGTAGCTGAAGTGGGGAGATGTTTTGTGGGGTGGAAGACTGATTAGTCTTCCCAAATTTATTCTTGATGGCACATAGTGGTTTTTTTTTTTTTTTTTTTTTTTTTTTTTTTTTTTTTTTTTTTTTTTTTGCTGAATGATTAAAGAGGCAGACACAGAGAGCGCTCCCATCTGCTGATTCACTCCCCAGATGCTCACAACAGCCAGCACTGGGTCAGCTGAAGGTGAGAACCCAGTGCTGGTCTCCCACTGGATGGGAGGGACCCAACTACTTGAGCTGGAATTGGGAGTCAGAGCTCGGAATCAAACGCAAGCACTCTGATATGGACACAGTCATCCTAACTGCTAGGCCAAATGCATACCTCCACAGGAAGTTTTATTTAAGATTTTACTTATTTGAAAAGGAGACAGATTGATCCACCATCCCCTAGTTCCCTCTCCAAAACGGCTGCAACTGCCCAGGGTAGTCCAGGCTGAAGCCAGGAGCCTGGAACTCCATCTGGGTCTCCACGTGGGTGTCAGGGACCCAAGGACTTGGGCCATCTTCCGTTGCTTTCCCAGGCCCATTAGCAGGGAGCTGGATCAAAAGTGGAGCAGCTGGGACCTGAACCGGCACATTGGTATGGGATGGCGGCATTGCAGGCGGTGGTTTAACCTGCTGCGCCACACTGCTGGCCCCAGTAATAGTTTCAGTTAGGCAAATGGCCATCCTGTTAGAAGTTTTCTAGCCTCCTGAAGATAAATGTAACGTCTTCTACTTCACAAAGGACTGAGGAAGCTCCTATGACCTTGCTGGAAAAGAATCGCTTGTCCTTGTGACTGTTACTTTGACTCTGCAGTGACCCGGAGTACAGGTGTGGTATGGTCATGGTCCTACTTGACCCATGCAAGAAAGACACCCTAATGGCTCAAATACTTAGTCCTCTGCCACCCACATGGGAGACCCAGATGGAATTCCTGGCTCCTGGCTTCAGCCTGGACCAGCCCTGGCTGTTGCAGGCATTTGGAGAGTGAACCAGTAAATGGAAATTCTTCTCTCTTTCAAGGTAAAAAAAAAATGTGAAAATAACTATTTTTAAAAACAGATAAAAGAGGGGCTGGCGCTGTGGTAAAGCTGCCACCTACAGCCCTGGCATCCCATATGGGCACCAGTTTGAGTCCCGGCTGCTCCTCTTCCAATCCAGTCTCTGCTATGGGCTGGGAAAGCAGTGGAAGATGACCCAAGTCCTTGGGCCCCTGCACCAGTGTGGGAGACCCAGAAAAAGCTCCTGGCTCCTGGCTTCGGATCTGCGCAGCTCCAGCCACTGTGGCCATCTGGGGAGTGAACTAGCAGATGGAAGACCTCTCTTTCTCTCTGTAACTCTGCCTTTCAAATAAATCTTAAAAAAAAGAAAAAAAGATAACAGGGGGCCAGCCTGTGGCGTAGTGGGTTAAGCTGCTGCCCGCAGTGCTGGCACTTCATATGGGTGCCAGTTCGGAGTCCTCGCTGCTCCATTTCTGATCCAGCTCCCTGCTAATGCACCTGGGACAGCAGTAGAAGATGGCCTAAGTCCTTGGGCCCCTGTATACACATGGAGACCTGGAAGAAGCTCCTGGCTCCTGCCTTCAGCCTGGCCCAACCCAGGCCATTGTGGCAATCTGGCAGGTCAATCAGTGGATGGAAGATCTCTCTCTCCATCTCTCCCTAATTCTGTCAAATAAACAAACCCTAAAAAAAAGGTACTGAGGTTCCTGAGGTATACACTGAGCTCCCCCTAGACCAGGGCTTGGTAAACCTTTTCTGTGAAGGGCTTTGCAGACCACACACAGCCTGTTGCGTCACATATTCTTTTCCAACACTTCCAAGATGCAGAAACCATCCTTAGCTTGCGGGTCACCCACAAAACAGGCCTGGAGCTGCATTTGGATTTGGTGCATGGTCTGTAGTTTACCTCAACACATTTATGAGAGAGATAAACTTGCATGCTAGTCAGAGGTTTCTTCAAGGAGGTGACATTTAAATACAGACCTACGTCAAGCGGTGGCTGATTAACTCCGAGGGGAAAGCAGTGGGAAAAAAGGAGACGGTCCTCGGTGGAAATGAGCTTGAAACATGGGCCAGGTATCAACTTACTACCTCCTAGCTCCAAATCCACCAGTCTTGGTCTTGGACAAAGAGCTGTACTGGAGCTGGACCTGTAAGCATTTCTGTTACACCTGGCCAGCAAAAAAGGAAACAGGAAGGGGCTTCTTTTAATTCTCGACTTTTCCCTCTTGCTTTTGCAGTCTAACTGCCTGTGCTAAGCAGGGGACTCCATGGCACCTACCAACTAGTGTCTCGCTGGCACCTCAACTAGTAACCTCTTGCTTGTCAGCCTTGGCCTACAGCACTTCAGTGAACTTCATCATCCAGGGAGTTGTCGGTACATATTTACTTAGCTCAAAAACAAAACAATCTGATTTGTAGTGTGTGGATTTCCATGTGAATATTCCCAGCACAGCTCATTTCAACGCAGGTTTGCAAGCCCGCACACTAGGTCTGGCACAGTGCTGGGAGACAGACGCTGTCCAGGGAGGTCTGAACAGGAGTCCTGGTGTGGTGTGGGCCCTTCTGAGTATTCTCCACAGCCCTAGGGGTAGCAGCTGCTCCCTGCTCTGCTATTCCTGTGTTCTCAGAGATCGCTTTACCTCCTTTAGCAAATAACCCCTTTACTTCTATTCTTCCTGTTCCAAATACTAGTGTGGTTTCTGTCTCCCACCTGCACACTGCAGAAGTGACCTTGTTCAAGGAGACAGATCAATTTGGGTCTAAGAAAGTCCCATTCACAGTAAACGCTAATTCTGACTCCCAGCTCCTCTTTGCCAGGCTCAGAACTCGAATTAGGTAGGCACTGCTCTCCCTGTTCTCATTGGTGTGCACACCAGGCAGGTCAGTCTCACCTAAGGTCATGCCAAAAAGGAGAGGCAGCACATTGTAGCCTCTACTTGAGCCCAAGGCACCCTGACACATTCATGGTAACCAGAGGATACAGCTGTGACGACCTGCAGGTGGGATAGGTAAAGTTTTTCCTAAATCAAGACAGACACAGGAAAAACCTTAAAACGCTTTTAACTTTTATGGAATCCAATCCTAAAGATCAGACAGACGTCTTTCTGGAGACTCGCTCACCCTGCACAGACTGGGCAGGCGCTGGGCCAGCATGAACTCTCTGGTGTCTGATAAGCTCTGAGCTCCACCTGTAGGCCTTCCCGCATCTTTGACAAACGAAGGGCTTCTCTCCACTGTGGATCCGCAGATGCTGACTCAGATAGGAGCTCTGGCTGAAGGCCCTCCCGCACTTCTTACACTCATAGGGCTTCTCTCCGGAGTGGATCCTCTGGTGCTGGACAAGATGAGCGCCCCACCTGAAGGCCTTCCCGCACTCACTGCATTCGTAGGGCTTCTCCCCTGTGTGAATCCTCTGGTGCTGAATGAGGTTTGAGCTCTGGTTGAAAGTTTTCCCACAGTCACTGCATTTGTAGGGCTTCTCTCCAGAATGGATCCGCTGGTGGATTACAAGGTGTGAGTTATAAATGAAGGCTTTACCGCATTCATTACATTCATGGTCTTTCTTCCCTGGGGGAGCTTTCTTGTGGGTGACGACCATCTGCCTCAAACTCGCTCCCTGGGCAGGGGACTGCCTTGGTCTCCCCACTTTGGGATTTCTCTGCTGCTGTTCTAAGGCGCCTTCAACTTGAGAGGTAGCTTCGAATGCGGAGGTGAGGGAGGCGGTGGCTGGTGTTTCTGAGGACGCCCGTGATTCCACTTCAGTACTGGGTGATTCTAGCAACGCCCCTTTGTCCTTGGGCTCTGCGCCGTCTTCTATAACAACTGGTGGAAAATGTAAATATTCCTGTGCTGGATGTGTAGAGAAACAACATTTAGATTAGTATTCAGACTTTCCATTTCTAAAAATAAAAACTTAAAAAAAAGATATTCACTATACGTATAACAACTGGGACATGAGTTAGAGATTATCAGTGGCTACTTCTTGGTGATGGGATCATATAGGGAAGGGGATTTTACCTTTTCTCCGTGCCTGTTTGTTTTCTTTCCTGATTTTTTACATAATGGAACACTAAAGAAGTGTCATTTTAAAAATAAGTTTCTGGGCTGGCGCTGTGGTGCAGCAGGTTAAAGCCCTGGCCTGCAGCACTGGCATGATATGTGGGCACCGATTCGAGTCCTGCCTGCTCAGCTTATGATTCCAGCTCCCTGCTGATGTGCCTGGGAAAGGAGTGGAGAGGATGGCTCTTTCAAATAAATATATAAAAAAAAAAAGTTTCAAAGTGGGGTCTTTTTAGGATCTATTTTAAAAAGTGGGAGTAAAGGAAGTATTTACACGGAATAGGAGAATGGTAAATGGATGTTGTGAGGAAGGGGGCACAAGAAGAATCATTAGGGTTAGGCAGAGGCGGTGTTTCAGAAGGTGGAAGACTCTGCCCCGCCTGGCTGTGGAGCCTGCCCCTCTGCCCAGGGATCTCCCGCAAGCCCAGGCATTGAGGGGATCCTCAAGCAGCTGCCTCCTGTACTGGAGGAGCGACTTCCAGCTCCCTGCATCCTACACGCTTTTTTTTTTTTTTTTTTAAAGAAGTAAAGAATGGTTTGCCTTTTTGTTTTTAAATGTCTGTAACACATTTTATGGTTTATTTGTCTGTAGCATCCTTACATCTAAGGAGAAAACAAACTGCTTTGAGGTTACCCAAGATTATTTGATTTAAAAAGTAGATTCACCCAGGTTAAATGTTAGGATTACTCCGAAATATGCTTACTGTGAAAAAAGTTACCACCTTCCTTTTAATTTTATTTATTTTTCATTTATTTTCATTTTATTTGAAAAGCAGAGACAGAGGAAGTTGGAGACAGGCAGAGAGAAATTTTCTGTCTGTTGGTAAACTTCCCAAATGTCTGCAATGGCTGGGGCTGAGGCAAGTGAAAGCCAGGAGCCCAGAATTCCATCCGGATCTCCAATGTTGGGTGCAGGGACCCAAGTTCTTGAGCCATCACCCGCTGCCTCCCAGCACGCATATCAGCAGGAAGCTGGAATCAGAAGTAGAACCGGGGGCTGGTGCTGCGGCGCAGTAGGCTAAGCCTCCATCTGCAGCACCGGCTTCACATATGGGCACCAGTTCATGCCTTGGCTGCTCCTCTTCCAATCTAGCTCTCTGCTTATGGCCTGAGAAAGCAGTGGAAAATGGCCCGTATACTTGGATTCCTGCACCCACATGGGAGACCCTGAAGAAGCTTCTGGCTTCTGGCTTTGGACTGGCCCAGTGCTGGGTGTTGTGACCATCTGAGAGGTGAACAGAAGACCTTTCTCTCTGTCTCTCCCTCTCAAATAAATAAATAAATTAACAAAAAGCAGAACTAGTACTCTGAGATGCAAGCATCCCAAGCATCACCTAAATCACTGTGCCAAATGCCTGCCAAGCTACTTTTTATTTATTTATTTGAAAGGCAGAGTTAGAGAGAGAGAGAGGCAGAGAGAGAGAAAGGTCTTCCATCCACTGGTTCACTCTCCAAATGGCCACAACTACTGGAACTGTGCTGATCCAAAGCCAGAGCCAGGAGCTTCTTCCATGTCTCCCACATGGGTCCAGGGGCCCAAGAACCTGGGTCATCTTCCACTGCTTTCCCAGGCCATAAGCAGAGAACTGGATCAGAAGTGGAGCAGCTGGGACTCAAACTGGTGCCCATAAGGGATGCCGGCACTGCAGGCGATGGCGTTACCTGCTATGCCACAGCGCCAATCCCTAGCTACTTAAAAAAAAAAAAAAAAAGATTATTTATTTGAAAGGCAGAGTTATAGAGAGGCAAAGGCAGAGAGAGAGAGAAAGAGAGAAAGAGGTCTTCCATCCGCTGGTTCACTCCCCAAATGGTTACAACAACTGGAACTGGGCTGATCCAAAGCCAGGAGCCAGGGTACAGGGGCCAGAGTACTTGGGCCATTTTCTACTGCTTTCCTAGGCCGCAGCAGAGACCTGCATAGGATGTGAAGCAGCCAGGACTTGAAGCAGCACTGATAATGAGATGCTGGCACTGCAGGTGGCAGTTTTACCCACTAAACCACAGCACCAGCCCCGCTACCTTCTTTTTAAAAGGATCATGTTGATAAACAGAGGCAGTAAAGGCAGTAAGAAGGGTCTGGACAAAAGGCATAGAAAGAATCCCTATTTCTAGTTTTTCCCCTTTGGTTGCTAACAAGAATCTAACTTTTCAAATGCTTTGGTTTGGTTTGGTAGAGGCAGTATAAAATACACTATTAAACAGAAACTCCACATTATAGTGGTAGACGTTTGGTGCAGTGGTTAAGTTAACCACTTTGTATTTGTTTTAAAGACTTATTTATTTTGAAAGGCAGTGTTACAGAGTGAGAGAGGGAGAGATGGAGGGAGATGTTCCAGGTCCACTCCCCAAATGGCCACCACAACTGGGCTGGGCCAGGCTGAAACCCGGAGCCAGGAGCTTCATCTGGGCCTCCCATGTGGGTGCAGGGGTCCAAGCTCTTAGGCCATCTTCCACTGCTTTCCCAGGCACACCAGCAGAGAGCCAGACTGGAAGTGGTGCAGCTGGGTCTTTTTTTTTTTTTTTTTGACAGGCAGAGTGGACAGTGAGAGAGAGAGACAGAGAGAAAGGTCTTCCTTTGCCGTTGGTTCACCCTCCAATGGCTGCCACGGCCGGTGCGCTGCGGCCAGCGCACTGCGCTGATCTGATGGCAGGAGCCAGGTGCTTCTCCTGGTCTCCCACGGGGTGCAGGGCCCAAGGACTTGGCCCATCCTCCACTGCACTCCCTGGCCACAGCAGAGAGCTGGCCTGGAAGAGGGGCAACTGGGACAGAATCCGGTGCCCCGACCGGGACTAGAACCCGGTGTGCTGGCGCCGCAAGGCAGAGGATTAGCCTAGTGAGCCGCGGCGCCGGCCCGCAGCTGGGTCTTAAACTGATGCCCCAATGGGATGCCGGCATTGCAGGTGGTAGCTCAACCGCCACACCACAATGCTGGCCCCTAAGTCACCACTCTGGACGCCTGTGTCCCACATTGGAATGTCTGGGTTCCATCCCTAGCTCCACTCCTGATGCCAGCTTCCTGCCAAGGTTGACCCTGGGAGGCAGCAGTGATGACTGAAGTAGATGGGTCCCTGTCGCCCATGTGGGAGACCTGCACTGAGTTCCCGGCTCCTGGCTTTGATCCCAGGTCCTGCCCCGGCGGTTGTAGGCATCAGGGGAGTGATGTAGTAGATGACTGCTCTCTCCCTTTTCTGTCTCTCTAATAAATATATATTTCTAAAACGTGCTTTAGGAAGCTTGGGGAAATTAAAGGATCTCAAGGCTGGCCTTAGCTCAAGGCAGAGTTACTATGAACTAGGAGTCAAGAGAAGGGGCGATGAGGCAGGAGTGAAAGCAGCATTTCCTGGGCCTGCTTGAGGACTGTACAGCTAGGAGGTCTCCGCTAGGTTTTGTTTGTTCATTTATTTTCATCTACTTGAAAGTCAGAGCAAGAGAAAGAGAGAAAGAAAGAGAAAGAGAGAGAGAGATCTTCCATCTGCTGGTTCATTCCCCAAATGCCTATAATAGCCAGGGCTGGGCCAGACCAAAGCCAAGAGCCAAGAACTCCATCTGGGTCTCCCATGTGGGTAGCAGGGGCCCAGGTACTTAAGTCATCATCTGTTGCCTCTAGATACATTAGCGGGAAGCTAGACTGGAAGTGCAGGTGGGACTTGATCCCAGACACAGATATGGGATGCAGGTGTCCCAAGCGTTGGCTTAGCCTGCCGCACCACAAAGCCTGCCTCTAGCCAGGCTCTACTTCCTACACATTTAATTTAATCATCACGGCTACCTTAGGCAGCCATTCTTGTTCCAATTTTATGGGTGATACACATGCCAAGTCTCTCACCTAAGAGCAGGAATAGGAAAGCTGTGATGGTAACAGACAACATCTGAGCACCTACTGTGTGCCCTTTATACTCCCCCTCCTCCCGCCCTCCCAGCAGAATCCCGCTCCTCACCACTCAGTGGGAAAGGTTGGGGGTCCCGAGATTCACACTTGAGCCGGGGCTCCGTAGGCTGCAGTGGAATGTCCCGTGTCTCCTGAGTTGCTCCCAGAGGCGGCGGCTTCTCCCATGGCTCTTCCTGCGCAGGTCCACGTGCGGGGCCTGGGACCTGGAGGTGATCAGGCACCACTCGGTTTATGTGGGACCGAAGTTCCTGAGGAGACTTCAGAGAGCCCCCTGAGAGTCAGCACAGGGGAAGGAGAGGAGCTAGAGTCTTCCCATTCAGAGCTTGAGGGCAGAAGAGACAGACACACACACCCCAACTGCTCTACCTGGCCGGGCTGGAACTTGGCAACTCCCCCTACTGCTGCCCCTCTGTCCAGCCTGGAGGTCGCTGACGTGGCTCCCACAACAGATCCAATCCCCCTTCCCACCTGCGGTTCTGGTTCAAGTGCTTTCTCTAAATCCTCCAGCACAGTCACGGCCTCCTCTCCGCTCCTGGGGTGACGTCCCCGCACCCAGGCCCGCAGCTGCTCAGGCAGGATGGCCAGGAACTGCTCCAGCACCAGCAGCTCCACGATCTGCTCCTTGCTGTGCCTCTCTGGCCTCAGCCACTCGCAGCAGAGCACTCGCAGCTGGCTCAGGGCCTCCCGGGGACCAGGAGTCTCCTGGTAGCAGAGCTGCCTGAAGCGCTGGCGGAAGACCTCTTGACTGGCAGAGTGGCTCCCAGGTGGCCTGCCCTCGCAATCCCAGGGCTGCTCCTCTTCCTTTGGCTCCAACATGGTAATCTTCTCTTGTCCCTGGGTACCCTGAACAGCCAGAGTTTCAGCTGCTGTTCGTCAAACAGCCATCCCAGCCTGGACTAGCTCGGTAAAAGGCCCATACCCTGTAACAAGAAGAAGAAAGCGTTCTTTTCTCCGTCATTCATTAAACACCTATCAGTAGCTACAGAGCGCCAAACCTGGAGCGACACGCTGTCCCCGTATCCTGCTCCATTAAGCCACTGCCTTTAAGAACTTGCAGTCTGAGGCTGGCACAGGGGCTCACTAGGCTAATTCTCCACCTGCGGCGCCGGCACCCCGGGTTCTAGTTGCCCCTCTTCCAGGCCAGCTCTCTGCTGTGGCCCAGGAGTGCAGTGGAGGATGGCCCAAGTGCTTGGGCCCTGCACCCCATGGGAGACCAGGAGAAGCACCTGGCTCCTGGCTTCGGATCGGCGCAGCGCGCCGGCTGCAGCAGCCATTTTGGGGGGTGAACCACCAGAAGGAAGACCTTTCTCTCTGTCTCTCTCTCACTGTTTAACTCTGTCAAAAAAAAAAAAAAAAAAAAAAAAAAAGAACTTGCAGTCTGGTAGAGACAAACCTAGAAAGCGGTTTTCTAAAATAAACTAGATAAATGCCCTAACAGGGAAAAATGGCAGAAAGAAGTGTTCTGGGGACTCATGGGGAAAAAAAAGTCTGAAGCAAAACCCACAGCAGCTCTGGGTCGTGAGGTGCCTGATGAAAAGGCTGCCTTCTCCCAGCCAAAAGGAAAATGTCTCCCTTCTCTAAAGGGTTGGATCGAATTCAAACGCCCAGGAGCTGCCATGAGCAACACCTGGTGTGGGGTTCCATGCCCAGTGACAGAGACATCTACCAGGGAAGGGGGTGGGACGCGCTCCGAGGCCATTACAGGAGCGCACAGGGCTGCGGGCCGTGGACAAAGGCGGCGCGCGGGCAGAGCCCTTGTCGCTGGGGTGATGCCCCGGCGGCGCCAGCTCCCGCTCGGCCTCGGCCTTCGGCAGACGCCCACCCGAAAGCCCTGGAGACGGCTTGTGCTGCGGGCCGGCCTGGACCTCACCCTCGCCCTTCACTTTTCCTCCTGGTACCTCGAGAAAGGAGAAAAGGGGCCATCGAGACCCCCGCCCCCCATGGCACAGGACACGACGCCGGGAGCGGAGCGCGGGAACCCAAACTTGGCGACCAAACTCGCGAAGCTGCTTTCGAGGCCTGCTCGTGGCAGAGCCGCCGCTGCCTGGCCTGATCCGTGCGGTCAGCCGGGCCGCGAAGCAGAGCCCCCGGGGGCCCTCGCCGCCAGGACTCACCTCGCAGGTGCGGGAGGCTCCCCCGGCTTCTGCCGTGCCCGCCCCCGGCCCGCCGCGGCGACATCGCGCCTGCGCACCCCGGCCCCATCTCCCAGAAGCCACCGCGCCGCGGCTTCCGCTCGCCGGCTCCCGGCCGGACGCGTTGGGGCCTCCGGGAAGCCATGCTGCGGGGGCTGCAGCGACCCTGCCGCTGAGGGGCGGCTCGGCCGGTTCCCGGGGAGCCTGTGGGACGCGCAGGTGTCGCGCAGGTTGGGGCGGGGCGGCGCCGCGCTGGCGGTCGCCCTGGTACCGTCGGTGCCGCGGCCTCGCTGCACTAATGGCGCGGCGCCTGCTCCCCTTCCTCCGTGTTCCAGTTCCTTCTCCTCAGACCTGAGCCGAGCGTGGCAGCTGAGGAAGCTCCTCTAAGGAGAATACTCCCCAACCACCGCCTCACCTGGTGTGCCCTGGCGGCGGAAAGCAATGTCTGAATGCTCAAGGTTTTCACCGGGCAGGGGAAATAGGACTTACTCGAAGGGGACATTTTGCTGTCTCGTTTTCCAATAATAGAGATGCTGACGGCGAGTTCTACGAAAGGTAAAAGGACAGTGGAACGGACAAATTAACAACAAAAACCAGAGTGCACCAGAGTTGGAGCAAACCAGCAGAAATAAAAAATCTACCTCTTGGATCAAAAGGGGAAATCAAAACGGAAATTGTACATGATCTAGAAGACAACGAAAAGAATTTCTAATGCCAAAACCTGAGACTTAGCCATAGACGTATTTGAAAACGTATAGCTTTCATTGCCTCCTTTATTAACAGATACATAAATTTCAAATTCATTTCAGGAAACTTGTATTCATGAAGCCAAAAGAAACAAGAAGAGTGAATTAGTACAAATTAAAAAAAAGAATTAATGAAATAGAAACATAGTAGAAGGGATAAATTCAAATGCCAATTACTTCAAAAAAAGCTTTAAAATAGGGGCCGGAGCCGTGGCTCAATAGGCTAATCCTCCGCCTTGTGGCGCCGGAACACCAGGTTCTAGTCCCAGTCGGGGCGCCGAATTCAGTCCCGGTTGCCCCTCTTCCAGGCCAGCTCTCTGCTGTGGCCCGGGAGTGCAGTGGAGGATGTCCCAAGTGCTTGGGCCCTGCACCCCATGGGAGACCAGGAGAAGCACCTGGCTCCTGCCATGGGAGCGCAGTGTGCTGCAGCCATTGGAGGGTGAACCAATGGCAAAAGGAAGACCTCTGTCTCTCACTGTCCACTCTACCTGTCAAAAACAAAAAACAAACCTTTAAAATAGATGAACTTGGGGGTGGGCATTTGGCCTAGCAGTTAGGACACGAGTATCCCATGCACAAGTGGTTTAATTTCGGTCTCTGGCTACTGATCCCGACTTTGTGCCACTGCAGACCCTGGGAGGCAGCAGGTGATGGCTCAAGTAGTTTAGGCAGTGCCACACACAAGCAGGACCTGGACTGAGTTCCTGGCACTTGGTTCTGGCTGTGGACATTTGGGGAGTGAACCAGTGGTTGGGAGCTCTGCCTCTTAAGTAAATAAAAAAGTTTTTTATTTTTTTTTTTTTTTTTTTTGACAGGCAGAGTGGACAGTGAGAGAGAGAGAGAGAGAAAGGTCTTCCTTTGCCGTTGGTTCACCCTCCAATGGCTGCCGTGGCCGGCGCACCACGCTGATCCGATGGCAGGAGCCAGGTACTTCTCCTGGTCTCCCATGGGGTGCAGGGCCCAAGGACTTGGGCCATCCTCCAATGTACTCCTGGGCCACAGCAGAGAGCTGGCCTGGAAGAGGGGCAACCGGGACAGAATCCGGTGCCCCGACTGGGACTAGAACCCAGTGTGCCGGCGCCGCACTGGGTTAGCCTAGTGAGCCGCGGCGCCGGCTAAAAAAGTTTTTAAAAATGTCTTTTATAAACTTGCTTAGAGCCTGTTAAGGAAAATAGAAATAAAAACAAGAATAGGCATGAGAGAACAGAACCAGGAGATATTAGAAGATAGTGTTTTTAAAAAAGGTAGAGAGTGAGTGAGTGAACTTCCACCTACTGGTTCACTCCCCAGACAGCCAGGACTGTGCCAGGCCAAAGCCAGAAGCCTGGAACCTCAACTGGGTCTCCCACATGGATGGCAGGGATCCAAGTACTTGAACTATCTTCCGCTGCCTCCCGGGATGCATTAGCAGGGAGCTGGATTGGAAGTAGAGCAGCTGAGACTTGAACCTGCATTCCAGCAGGGATGAGAGAGCCCCACGTGGCAGCTTAACCCATTGTACCACAACACCCACCCCAAGAATTAGGCTCTATTAAATTCAACTTTAGGGTAGCATATTTGAAAGCCTATCTAGCAAAACATAAATGACCAAAATTGTGTGTGCCAGCTAAATGTTTATAAAGTAACCCCTGGCCAGCGCCGCGGCTCAATAGGCTAATCCTCTGCCTTGCGGCGCTGGCACACCGGGTTCTAGTCCCGGTAGGGGCACCGGATTCTGTCCCGGTTGCCCCTCTTCCAGGCCAGCTCTCTGCTGTGGCCCGGGAGTGCAGTGGAGGATGGCCCAAGCGCTTGGGCCCTGCACCCCATGGGAGACCAGGAGAAGCACCTGGCTCCTGCCTTCGAATCAGCACAGTGCGCTGGCTGCAGCGCGCTGGCCGGGGCGACCATTGGAGGGTGAACCAACGGCAAAGGAAGACCTTTCTCTCTGTCTCTTTCTCTCACTATCCACTCTGCCTCTTAAACAAACAAACAAACAAACAAGGAAAGTGCTACAAAGGAAGTACAGTTAGATGTAACTTCCAGGAAAACATAACATTTCTAAATAGGAATCAAAATATTTAACAAGAAACTAAATGCCAATTTAATTTGAAATCAATGGATACTTTTCCCGATCAGAATATAGTTTAACCTGAGCTCTTCCTACAATGTATAGTTTGTTTATATCTGGAGGGAAAAGAAAAGTGACACTGTCCTCTTGTCCTGAGTGCACTTTTCAATAAACCTGGCAATTAGACTCACCCATGCATTGAGCAGGAGTAGGTATGTAAACTTGAGTCTGGGTTAGGGGTGACCGGATACAAAAGGTTAGTTTCCTGCTTTCAAGAAGCTGAAAGTCTGGGTGGTGGGAATGTGAAGGAATAACAGTACATGGAAGATGGACAGTGTCATAATGGCTTCTCACAGGCTATGGTTTTGGAGGAACAAAGGCTTGTTCATTCAAACAAACCACACCTTAATATTTGCATTTTTCTTAATAATGAACAATTTTTTTTAAAAGTGCTAAGGCTTTTCACTTTAAAGAGCTGAGGATGTACCCAACAGAACCTGGCAGATCTGTTACCTGCATTGAAAGAAAAAGCAGCTTAAATGACGGGGCCTCTGACAGCTACAGGGATCAGAGGCCTGGGAGCCTGAGCCTGTAAGGAGTTAGCACAATGCAGTGGCTGCCTGGGGACTGGAATTATACTTCCAGCTACAGAATTTCCTGAAATGAGAGACAAATTCTTACAGGGCCAGAGAGGAGAGTGTTAAATGCTAAGCCAGGACTTTTTATTTCAGGTAACAGGCAGCCATTGGCTCTTACTTTGACTGAGTTTACATACGCCTGTGAGAGATGATGACAGAGTGTTAGGAAAATCAACTACTGGTGTATATATGAAGGGTTAGGAAGGTGAACAGTCTCAGAAGCCCTCCTGCCCCCTCACTGCCAGAATGAAAAGCTTCTTCCAGGTCTGACTGAGATTCTCTATGGGAGCGTTCTTGACCACACATCACAAAAGTGGTCGGCGGACACCTTTCAGAGGTGAGCAGGAGAAGCCATTTTCCCCAACGTTATGCTCAAACACCAGACGCACAGCAAACAGCCCTTCCACTCAGGCTCGGGAAAGGGCAGTGAGGACTGCCTGCGGCGGGCTTCTGCCGTGCCTGGGTCCATGTGACTGAAGGACAATGGGGTGAATTAGGCGAAATGTTCGTGCGAGAGTGGTTGAAGTACTGGACAGTGATTTCTGATGGGGAAGGAGAGAAACCGGGAGGGGTGATGGGCAGGATAAAGTGGAAAGGTTCCTGGACTGGATATGAGTTACAGGAATGTGCAGCCTGAACCACACAGCTGTGCCTAGGCTCCTTTAAATTCAGATGGTTCCAGGAACCTTTCCGGATGCACTAAAACATACTTTCTGAAATGAAAATCTAAGGCTTCCTCATTCTCTCTGGTTATTACCTTCTCAAAATCAGCTAAGGCACTTAGAGCAATAAAAGTTCCCTTATGATCAAATTTTCGGGTATTTATTGAACTGATCTTTTCAATATGTTGATAAAGGAGCTTAATCCTGGTCTCTGCATAAAAATGTAGTTTTTTAAAAAATATTTCTTTGGGTGGGGGGCAGGGCTGGTGCCATGGCACACTAGGTTAATCCTCCGCCTGTGGCGGCCGGCATCCCATATGGGCGCCGGTTCTAGTCCCGGTTGCTCCTCTACCTGTCAAATAAATAAAATCTTTTAAAAAAATATTTCTTTGGGAAGTAGAGATAGACAGCTCTCATTTGCTGGTTCATGCCACAGATGCCTATGTGGCCAGGGCTAGGTCCAGCCAAAACTGGGTGCTGGTATTGCAATCCAGGACTTCCACATGGAGGATCCCAATTACTTGAGCCACCACTGCTGTGTCTCAGAGTCTGCATTAACAAGAATGTGGAGTTAGGAGCCAGAGCCAGACACGGAACCATAGCATTCGGATGTGAGACGGGGGTATCTTAATCAGCCTATTAACAAACAGGCTAAACTCCCACCCCTCCAAGAGGCATCTTTAATCAGCTCTGTAGTACTATAGCTCCAGTTCTTAGAGTAACCGTTAAATTTGTCTCCTCAAGATATAGTACCCTTGAAAATTTGTCTACCCACCCCATTGCCAGTCCTGGCCATTTACTTGGACTAGGCTAAGCCCCTTCTGACTCCAAATAGGATCAGAAAATGCAGACAGTTGTAATCTAAGGCTTCACAGGTGGTCGGTGGATATAGTAGTCACTTCTTCACAGTGCCTTTGATCATCACTGCACAGGAATTACTGCTAAAAACAGCTATAATTTGTTGACAGAATTTTCTCATTTAATCTTCACGGTAATTCCACAAGGGAGGCATCAGTATCTTGATTTTGTGGAGAAGAAAATCAAAACTTAGAAACACTAAGCCTAAGGTTCTGCAGATAAAAGTTGGCAGAGCCTGGGTTTCATGTCATTACAAAGTGCTGTTACATTTTAAAATCCTACAGCAAGATTTAGTCACAACTTCTACCTTTACATGAATGACAACTAGTCCTTTGATTATCCATTTCATTTTCCCAATTAAATTAGCTGCTTCGTATTCTGCTAGGAATGGAGGGACAAGCTCAGACTCCTTAATTTATATACTGACATTTATTCTGTGAAACTTCAGGTCCCTTTGCAGCAGCTTAACCCACTGTAATATAATGTCCACCCCTAGTTCTGTCATTTAAAGCAAGAACCCTTTTGGGAGCTGAAAAGCATTTGCAGAATACCAGCTATCAATTAGAGAAACTCATTGACCAGGAATGAGAAGACCAGTCTAGCAAAATGTGCCCGTACATTTTTTAGAAGATTTATTTGAAAGGTAGGGTTACAGAGAGGCAAGTGCAGAGAAAGAGAATGATCTTCATCTGTTGGTTTACTTCCCAGATGGCTGCAGTGGCCAGAACTATGCTGATCTGAAGGCAGGAGCCAGGAACTTCTTTGGGTCTCCCATGCAGGTGCAGGGGCCCAAGGACTTAGACCACCTTCTACTGCTTTCCCAGGCCATAGCAGAGGCCTAACATTCATTTTAAAAAAGAATTATTTATTTATTTGAAAGAGTTACACAGAGAGAAAAGGGGCGGGGGTGGGGGGGAAGAGGTCTTCCATCCGCTGGTTCACTTCCCAATTGGCCGCAATGGCTGGAGCTGCGCTGACCTGAAGCCAGGAGCCAGGAGCTTCTTCCGGGTCTCCTATGTGGGTGCAGGGGCCCAAGGACTTGGGCCATCTTCTACTGCTTTCCCAGGCCATAGCAGAGAGCTGGATCCGAAGTGGAGCAGCCAGGACTCAAACCGGCACCCATATGGGATGCTGACACTGCAGGCAGAGGCTCTTAACCACTATGTCACAGCACCAGCCCTGGCCTATACATTTTTAATGTTGTTACCTTCTGAAACCATACTTACATAAAATTTTTTTTGAAAATAAATTTTGTAAAATAGTGTATGCATGTTTAGCCATCATAACTACATGGAAAATTCTCTGTGTCCTAAGAGCAATCTTCACCTGATTTGGTTTAGAGGTCATGTGCAGATACATGTTTATTAAAATGCTTTCCACAGGGTAAATCAGAGACCATGATGGATAAGCCTTTAATTACCCTTTACCCCTTATTTATCACCAGAGATTCACACTGCAGGAAAATCTTGCAAGTGGAGGAACTTGCATAAAGAACCTACATCATCACAGGATGGTGTCCTATTTAGCAGCATCAGGAATCCAATGACTTTCCCCATGTCTTTTTATCCATAATATGAACTGCACCTGGGACAGTAAGATGGATAAGATATCCTGAACTCATAGGTGGGTGGCCCTTCCTGGGGCAGAGTCTAATACAAAAGTGTTCAGATGGACTCTTGTTCTCCCTTAGCCACCACTGGAATGTAAGGTCCATCTGGCTGTGCCCCCTGGTGCACAGTAGGTAGGCAGTCAGTATTTCTTGAATCCAACTTTTATTTCAGCATTCACAGCTGAAAACATTTTTTTACCATAACAAAAATTTCTCCCTGCTTCCAAAAGTCTAAAACCCTCAGTTATTTCAAGTTCCATCAGGCATGAAATGGCTAATTTTCAATCTGGGGTCTTTGAGAAATAGTTAATATTTCAAAAAGTCCAAGGCAAATTATTTATGAAGGTACTTCACAAATTTTTATGGAAAAATGGAATTAAAAGATAAATTTTGCTGTAAAAAATTTGATGTCTATGCAGTGTTTCCTAATATGCATTTCCATTAACTTTTTGAAGACCTCTTATATACGTGGATCTCAAAAATTTCTGCACCAAAACAAACCTGTCTTTTAATCCCACTTCCCACAAAGTCTTTGAAGTACCTTTGTATTTGCCCACAGAAGGGAAAAAAAGACTAATGAAAATGTTACGTTTTGACTGGAATTTTAGGACCTAGCTCTGGTTACGTCATGCCAGCAAAAGCATGATTGGCTGTTATAAAGGCATTTGAATATCATAATATAAAGAGATAATTATTCTTTAATAAATGCAGCTTGGTAAACATAATCTTTTAAAACAAGCCACTGGGGAGAGAGCGGACCTAAGGATGGGCATTTTTTAAAAAAAATTTTTTTTTATTTTATTTTTTGACAGGCAGAGTGGACAGTGAGAGAGAGAGACAGAGAGAAAGGTCTTCCTTTGCCGTTGGTTCACCCTCCAATGGAAGGTGGAGGGTTAGCCTAGTGAGCCGCGGCGCCGGCTCTAAGGATGGGCATTTAATCTAGTGGTTGAGACATCCCATTTCAGAGTGCCAGACTCCTGACTGTGCTCCTGTTTCCTGCTAATGCAGACCCTGGGAAACAATGGTGATGGTTTCAGTAATTGGGTTCCTGCCACCCACGTGGGAAACCTGCATCAAGTTCCTGGCTCCTGGCTTCAGCTGGGCTCATCCTGGCTGTTGCGGTATTTGGGGAGTGAACCGTGAATGGAAGTTTTCTTTCTTGAATAAATAAAAAAAATTTAAAAAAGACCTTGATGTGTAGAAAGTTGGAAATCACTTCATTAAATTACTTTCAATGCCCTTTCAGTATCCTGCTTATCCTTATAAATATTAGTTCTCAATGTACAGCACTATAAAGGCAAGTAACACAGTGGGATACAGGCTTTTTGGAATAAACTTCCTTTCTTTATAAACTGAGAATGCTAAAATGTTCTAGCCAACTAAAGCTTTTGATTAGAATCTGGGATAACTTAAGCTCTTTAAATATCATTTTTTTCCTTTTTTAAATATTTATTTATTTATTTGAAAGTCAGAGTTTCACAGAGAGGAGAAGCAGAGAGAGAGAGAGGTCTTCTATCCATTGGTTCACTCCCCAGTTGGCTGCAATGGCTGGAGCTGTGCCAATCCGAAGCTGGGAGCCAGGAGCTCCTTCCGGGTTTCCCACATGGGTGCAGGAGACCAAGGAGTTGGGCCATCTTCTACTGTTTTCCCAGGCCATAGCAGAGAGCTGGATCGGAAGTGGAGCAGCTGGGTTTCGAACGGGCACCCATATGGGATACTGGCGCTTCAGGCCAGGGTGTTAACTGGTGCACCACAGCACCAGCTCCTAAGTATAATTATTTAAAAATTTCATTTATTTGAGAGGCAGAGAGAAACAGAAGTTATCCACCTTTACCCCACCTCATCCACCTCACCCCACCGCACGGACTGGTTCCTCCCCAAATGTGGGATCCAGAACTCAACCCAGGTCTGTTATGTGAGTAGCAGAAATCCAATTACTTGAGCCACCAGTGCCTCCCAGGGTTCCCATCAACAGAGCGCTGGAACTGGAGGTGGGAATCAGGCTCACTCTAACATGAGATGCAAGTGTCTGAAGTGTCTTAACTGCTAGGCCAAATGCTCGACCCTTATCATTTCTGATCCACTTGTATCACTGATAAGAACTCTTTCGAATTCCTTTGGCTTCCTAAGTATATTCTCACTTAAAGAGAGTAGTTTGAGATTACTAAAGAACTAGTAAACCTTTGAGGCAGGCGTGGAGCCCACACACCACCCACAAGCAGCCAGCTTCCAGGGGCAGCGTGAATGGGGTGCACCACTTCACGACCTGCCCGCTACTGAACGGATGCCCCTCTGAGGAAGCCACGGCCCCCGGTGCCTTTCCACCACCACCAGGCAGCACTCTGACTTATACTATGTTTTCATCTTTCTTTTCTGACTTGTTGCACTTCTTTTAAAGATTTACTTATTTGAAAGAGTTATAGAGAGAAGGAGAGAGAGGGAGAGGGAGGGAGAGGGAGAGGGAGAGAGAGAGAGAGAGAGAGAGAGAGAGAGAGAGAGAAAGAGAGATTGATTTTTCATCCACTGGTTCACTCCCCAAAGGACTGCAATGGCTGCAAATGGTTGGGCCACGCTGAAGCCAGCAGCCTGGAACTCCAGCCAGTACTCCCACATGGGCGGCAAGGGCCCAAGCATTTGGGTCATCTGCTGCTGCTTTCCCAGCTGCATAAGCACAGGGCTAGATCAGAAGCGGAGAGTCCGGGACTTGAAAGAGTGCCCACATGGGATGCAGGTGGCAGTTTAACCCACTGTGCCACATTGCTCTTTGGTCAGAGGGAAGAGATCTAAAGGTAGCAATAGGGGTGGGGGTTACAGAGAAAATGGGGATTGTCCCCGTGGACAGCTAGTTTGTCACACTGGAGTGGCAGGGGACAAGGTCCTAAAGAAACCATGCTGGCAGTCACTTTTTTTTTTTTTTTTAAGATTTATTTATTTACTTGAAAGTCAGAGTTACAGAGAGAGAAGGAGAGGAAGAGAGAGAAAGAGAGAGAGAGAGAGAGAGGTCTTCCATCCACTGGTTTATTCCCCAGCTGGCCGCAATGGCCGGAGCTGCGCCAATTGGAAGCCAGGAGCCAGGAGCCAGGAGCTTCTTCCAGGTCTCCCACATGGGTGCAGGTGCCCAAGGACTTGGGCAATCTTCTACTGCTTTCCCAGGCCACAACAGAGATCTGGATCCAAAGTGGAGCAGCCAGGACTTGAACCAGTACCCATATGGGATGCCGGCACTGCAGGCAGTGGCTTTACCTGCTATGCCACAGTGCCGGCCCCTGGCAGTCACTTTTGTTATATAGCTAACCAACAATTTCAGAGGAGAAACAAGGTGAAAAAGGAACAGTGTAACTTGTTAAATTTTATCAAGGTAAGGCCGATGCCGCGGCTCAATAGGTTAATCCTCCACCTCGCGGCGCCGGCACACTGGGTTCTAGTCCTGGTCGGGGTGCTGGATTCTGTCCCGGTTGCTCTTCTTCCAGGCCAGCTCTCTGCTATGGCCAGGGAGTGCAGTGGAGGATGGCCCAAGTGCTTGGGCCCTGCACCCCATGGGAGACCAGGAGAAGCACCTGGCTCCTGCCTTCGGATAGGTGTGGTGCGCTGGCCGCAGCGCGCTGGCCGTGGCGGCCATTGTAGGGTGAACCAATGGCAAAGGAAGACCTTTCTCTCTGCCTCTCTCTCTCACTGTCCACTCTGCCTGTAAAAAAAAAAAATAAAATGCTTTTTTAAAAAAAATTTATCAAGGTAAACATGTGTCACATTGATCACTTGCAAATCAAAAGCTAAAGGGAAATGGGTCTCTAGATGTGATAAGAGGTTGTTGTGTTAGTCTGTATGAAGGCTTTGAAATGCCCTCGCTTCATTTCCTCTGCCTCTTCCCATTGTACTCTGATAGAGAGCCTGGTTCCTTCTTTGTTGAATAGTAACTGTCAAACTAAATTAGTGTGAGGTAGGCTTGAAAATAAAATTTTAACAAGAGATTTATATTTTTGAAAGGCAGAGCAACAGAGAGAGAGAAAGAGATCTTTTAACTGCTGGTTCATTTCCAAATGATGACAACAGCCAGAGCTGGGCCAGGCTGAAGCCAGGAGCGCAAAGCGCCATCCTAGTCTCCCACAAAAGGTGGACGGGGCCCAAGTACTTGGGGCATCCTTAGCTGCCTTTCCAGGCACATTAGCAGAGAACTGGATCGGAAGTGGAGAAGCTGGGTCTCAAACCAACACTGATGTGGGATGCTGGCACTGCAAGCAGAGGCTTAGCTCCCACCATAACATCAGCCCCTGTGTGTGTTTGTTTTTAAAGGGAAAAAGGAACATGAATAACATTAGAAGCTTAGCTCCACAAGGAACACCAAAGGAATTAACAGAAAACATTCAGCAGAGGGTTCTCCATTATCTCAAAGAAATCGTAGACAAATTGGGGACAGCACTGTGGCATAGTGGGTTGGGCTGTAGCTTGTGATGTTCGTGTCTTGGCAGCTACGCTTCTGATCCAGCTCCCTGCTAAGGCACCTGGGAAAGCAGCAGAGGATGGCCCAGGTGTCTGGTCCTCTGCTGCCACATGGGAGACCTGGAGGAAGCTCCTTGCTCCTGACTTCATCCTGGCCTAGCCCTGGCCTGGCTATTTGGGGAGTGAACCAGCAGATAGAAGATCAAATGTCTCTTTCTCTCCCCTCTCTGTAACTCTGCCTTACAAATAAATAAATAAATAAAAAGATAACTTTGGTGCCAGCCGTTGGGAGGCAGCGGGTTAAGCTGCAGGTGCATCAGTAGGGATTTTCTGGGAAAAGGTCTCAGGGTTTCATTTGTTCACCTAACAAATATTAACTGATGTGTCCCAGGCTTCATACTGGATACTGGGAACAGACATGAATGTAAGATACCCAGTCCTCCAGGAATTAACACTTGGAGGGGAGATCCATGTATAAACAAATAAGGTTAGCACTGTCTGCTGTGGGAGAACCTAGAGTCACCAGAACATGGGAACTGCATGTGGGGAAAGAGAGGCATGGAGAAGGACTCAGCGTTCTGGCATGGGCGGTGGGTGGGGAATGATGCTGTCAAGACGGAAGTCAGTGGAGAAAGGGTAGATTTCAAGGATTGGAGGGTCTGAAAGTTTGAGCATGAGTTCAGTTTTGGTTGTCTCTGTTTCTATAGGACTAGAAAAATGGAGACAGTGTAAGCTCAGGGAGAGTCAAGGAGGAGTCAGGTCTAATTCACAATTGGACTAAAAATATATTTCAAGCAGCCAGCACTGTGGTACAGTAGGTTAATCCTCTGCCTGTGGCGCCAGCATCCCGTATGGGTGCTGGTTCAAGTCCTGGCTGCTCCACTTCCGATCCAGCTCCCTGGTGATGGCTGGAAAAGCAGTGGAAGATGGTCCAAGTGCTTGGGCCCCTGCACCCACATGGGAGATCTGGAAGAAGTTCCTGGCTTCAGCTTGACTCAGCTCTGGCTGCTACGGCCATTTGGGAAGTAAAACAGCAGATGGAAGACCCCTCTCTCTGTCTGTAACTCTGCCTCTCAGGTAAATAAATAAATCATTAAAAAAAGAAAACCAAACTTCTCCTGCTTTGGTTTTTCACCCAAACTCAGAGGATCCAAAGTGTATGTACTCTGAGTTAGGGAACAGAGCCCTTACCCAGGAGAGTAGCTCCGCCTCCTCCTCTAGCATCTTTGTTGTAGAGATCCCACCGAGTGCAGACCTGGCACCCAGCATTCTCTCGTGATTCACTCACAGCCACGTCCTGCACATCTTGAATTCCTGGAATAGAAGTTCTGCTCAGTGACTACCCAACACAGAGTCATCAGCAGATACTCATACCTTCTCTTAGCCTCCACTACTTCTCCTGTTGTTGTGGGCTCAATTAGGCCAAGATTTAGTATTTTGGGTTCTTGCCGTTTACCTAGAGAAGAATTCTAAGCACCGGCTCAAACAAGACATTTAACGTGATAAGGTTTAGGATTTTAGAAAGTGAGACTACACAGGAATGTGAGGGCTTTATTAAGGAAGAGTGGGCCAGAAAGGGTAAACGGGGAATTCCATAGCAGTCATTCCCAGGAGCAGGCCAGAGACTGCGAGCAAGAGGGCGTGTAGGCGAGAGAGTGGGGCAGGCAAGAGGGCAGGCAAGGGAGAGAGTGGGCCAGTGCTCTCCAGGCCTCTTAGTCACTTCCAGAAGGGGCGTGGCTACATAGCCCGATTGACAGGTGGGTAGATACAGGTGAGATTACATGGGGACAAGGCGGGGTGTGGCCTCCAGCTCCTGAGTCTAGTCTATCTCCCTGACCAGTCCAATATCAATGTTATCCTTGGTTTCAGTAGATAATCTTTCCTCTAGTTTAAAAACATGTGAGACCATGTGGCAAAAATCACCTCACATTCCCCAATCTGTGCAGTGGCTCTTCGTCTTTTTATGCTGTTTCTTCTTTCATTCTCTAGTATTTAATCTGTTTTTTAATTGAGTGCCTACTATGAGCCAGCACTACCCTGGGTGGTTAGAATACAATGATGAGGCCGGCACCGCGACTCAATAGGCTAATCCTCCACCTGTGGCGCTGGCACACCAGGTTCTAGTCCTGGTCGGGGCGCCGGATTCTGTCCCGGTTGCCCCTCTTCCAGGCCAGCTCTCTGCTGTGGCCCGGGAGTGCAGTGGAGGATGGCCCAAGTGCTTGGGCCCTGCACCCACATGGGAGACCAGGAGAAGCACCTGGCTCCTGGCTTCAGGTCGGCGCCGTGCGCCGGCTGCAGCAGCCATTGGAGGGTGAACCAACGGCAAAGGAAGACCTTTCTCTCTGTCTCTCTCTCTCACTGTCCACTCTGCCTGTCAAAAAATAAAATAAAATAAAAAAAGAATACAATGATGATGGAGTCCTTGAGGAGCTGTGATGACTGTTACAGTGTCAGTTACCCGGGTCAAGTGCTCATTAAGGTAAGCAGAATGCTGTAGGACCGCACAGCAAGAACCCAACCTCAAGGGAGCAGAATGCGTGAGGAAATGTCCTGAAAGAGGTGGCTTCTAACCTGAGGCCTGAGGTGGCTTCTAACCTGAGGCCTGAAAGGTAACTGGAGATAACTAGAGTAAAGGAAAGAGGGTGTTCCCTGCATTGTGGCCGAGCAGGTTAAGCCACCACCTGCAACACTGGCATCCCCTATGGGCACTGGTTTGAGTCCCAGCTGCTCCACTTCTGATCCAGCTTCCTGCTAACGTGCCTGGGGAAGCAGGAGAAGATGGCCCAAGTATTTGGGCCCCTGCCCCCATGTGGGAGATCTGAATGGCATTCTAGGCTCCTGGCTTTGGCCTGGAATAACCCTAACTGTGGCAGCCAGTTGGGGAGTGAGCCAGTGGCTGGAAGATCCTTCCTCTCTCTAACTATGCCTTTCAAAAAAATAATAAATCTTTAAGAAAAAAAAGGGAGGAAGAAAAAGGAAGCATTTTTGAGACTGATGCTATAGCATCTACAAAACCCAGGATGCTGATGGCTCATGGATGTGCCACGTGACTGAAGTCCAGAGAACAAGACAGTAGAAGATGAAGCTGGGCAGTACAAGTACCATGGGAGCTTTATAAAACCAGGTTAGGAAGTTTCAGGGTGGGCATTTGGCTACTCTGGACATTCATATCCATTTTTAAAATAAGATTTATTTACTTACTTGAAAATCAGTTACAGAGGGAGTGGAAGAAAGAGAGTGTCCATCCACTGGTGCACTCCCCAAGAGGCCACAATGGCCAGGGCTGAGCCAGGCTGAAGCCAGGAGCCAGGAGCTTCATCTGGGCCTCCCACATGGGTGCAGGGACCCAAACACTTGGGCCATCTCCTGCTACTTCTTCCAAGCCATTAGCAGGGAGCTGGATTGTAAGTGGAGCAGCTGGGACACAAACAGGCTTGCATATGGGATGCCAGCATCGTAGGCAGTGGCTTTACCTGCCTATGCCACAGCGCCAGCCCCTGCTGCCTAACTTTGAAGCCTGCTCCTTTGGCTCTTCCCAACCCCATCTTAATACAGAACCATTTCACCGCAGGCCTGCATTGCTATACAATCTTTCAATATGTTTTTTGGCTCCAGTTGGTGCTGGCGGCACTGCCAGATGAAACAATTTTAAAACACCAACTTCACTAATGAAATAAATTTTCTATCACCTACTAAAGGAAATTATAGCTTCTTTTTGACTTACAGAGTTGTATTCATTTCCTAAGGCTGCCACAACAAAGGACCACAAACTGGGTGGCTTAAAACAACAGATGTTTATTCTCTGATTTCTGGAGGCTAGAAACTTGAAATCAAGATTTTTGGCAGGTTTGCTTCCTTTTTTAAAAAATATTTATTTTATTTATTTTAAAGGCAAAATTACAGAGAGGGAGAGACAGGGAGAGGTCTTCCATCCACTGGTTCACTTCCCAGGTGGCTGCAAAAGCCAGGATTAGGCCAGGCCAAAGCCAGGAGCCAGGAGCTTCTTCCAGGTTTCTCACATGGGTGGTAGGGATCCAAGCACTTGGACACCCTCTGCTGTTTTCCCAGGTGCATTAGCAGGGAGCTGGATCAGTAGAGGAGCAGCCAGGACTGGAACTGGTACACATATGGGATGCCACCATGCTGGCCCCAGGGTTGCTTCCTTCTGCAGGCTGAGAAGGAGAACCTGTTCCGTGTTCCTCTGCTAGCTACGAGTGACATCTGGAGATCCTTGTTGATTCCTGGATTTGCAGAATCATCACTCCAGTCTCTGCCTCCTCCATGTTCACTCATGTGGTATTCTTCCTGCTTTTTACGTCAGGATGGCCTGTGGGCCATATACAGCCTACAAAATCATTAGGTCTGGTTCTGCCAAGGCAAACACAGGCAGGACTAAAATTCAGTGAATCTACAGCAGGCTAGTTTTTAAGTTGATACTTTTGTATGGTCTGGGAAAGGTGTTACACACAGCAAATGGTCCTTGGCAGAAAAAGCTCCCCACCCCTACTTTACCTGGTCATTCCTCAGAATGCCATTAGGCTTTCTGAATTCGGGTTCCAGTCTACTCCAGCATGGCTTCACTTCAACTAATCACATCTGGAACAGCTCTTTGTCTCTATGTCATCAAGCTCTGTGGTATGGGGGGTTAGAGTTCCAACACCTTTTCGGGGAGACATAATTCAACCAAAACAATACCCCTCCTCTATGTACTAGTCACTTAAGATCAAAACTGCACTCTAGGACCACTGGCAACTTTCCCATATACTCTGCCTCTTCCCACTTACCCATGCCTCCGCTACTGGCGATGCCCTTCCTACTCTCCGTCACCTGCCCCTAGACTCAAGAACTCAAATGGCTGCAAGAGGCTAAGCAATTCATCAGACTGAGTGAAGCGAGCCCTGTGATGAGTAGCAATCAGTACTTCATGTTGGTGTCAGGAAGACAATGAAGACTGAAGGGACTGGGGACCTAATTTATTCTGAGTCCAAGGGAGGGAACTGCTGCCCAGTTGCCACATCCAAGTATGTGAGCACTGATTCACCAAGACTTCTGCTTTTTCGAAGAGCTGCTGGAAACAGGTTTTATGTCTGAGAAACTTCCTGATTTTAAAATGTTGGTCACTGAAGCAGGCGTGCGGCACACCAGTTAAGTAGCAGCTTGGGATGCCCACACCCCTATCAGAGTGCCTGGGCTAAGTCCTGGCTACGCCACTTCTGAACCAGCTTCCTGTTAAGCACTCCCTGGGAGGCAGCAGATGATGGCTGAAGTACTTGGGTCCTTGCCATCCACATGGGAGTCCCAGATGGAGTTACAGACGTCTGGCTTCAGCCTGACCCAGCCTAAGCTGTTAACAGGTATTTGGGGGAGTGAACCAGCACATGGACGATCTGTCTCCCTGCCTTTTAAATAAAAAAAGGGGAAAAAATGTTGGCCACAAATTCAAATAAAAACGAATAGCATGAGCCAAGAAACTGTGTCTTCCAACCACATCTCACCAGGGACCATCCTTGCTCAGCTTACGAAATTCTTCCCACTGTTTCAGGCCCAGCCCCGTCACTACCTTCTAACCAAGTCTTTCAAATTCACGTTTATGCGCTTGCGTTAGGTGATGCTAAACAGACTAAAAGTACACACACACATAACGAAATCACGAATGCTTATGAATTAAGACACTAAATAAGCACAGATGGCTTCACACACACACAGAAGACGGAGGTCTTGGAAGGATTCGCCTAAGAAACGACTGGAAGCTACTGCTCCCAAAAGATAAGCAGAGCCCTGCGTCCCTCCCACCCCTGAAATCCAACAGCACGGATACTCTACCCTACAGGTCCTCCCTTTATAGTTCTCCCTCACACCTGAGACATAGAAACCAGACCTTGGCTCTGCAAACCTTGGCACTGCAAACATGACTGGCACAGCTTGGCGCCAGGAATAGAATCAACTTAGACACGGCGGCGGTGCTGAACCTGGGGGAAACAGGGACAGACAGGCGGGGCACGCCGAGAGCCAGCAGGGGGCTCAGGGCGCTCGAGGCCCGGCCCTACGCCCCCAGCGCCGACGCCCTCCAGGAGGCCCGGCCGCACCCTACCCTGAGGAAGCCGGCGGCCGGCACCTGCCGCGGGAAATCTGTTCCCCGTCCGCTTCCCGGAGGGACGCCGGCGCCGGGGCCGCCAGCTTTGCGAACGCAGCCGAGTCTCACCTCCAGGCCACCCCTAGTCTCCCGCTCCATTGGGGGACCCCCACCCCCACCATCACGGCAGCCATCACGCAGCCGAGGCTTCTCGCTCGGGCTCCGCGCACCACCTTAGACCCCCGGTCCGCGGCTCGGTGCGCTCCCGGCCACTCCCGGCGCGCTCCGGGGCGGGGGGGGGGGGGGGGCGGGGGCCGCGGCCTCCCCGGCCAATCCGCGCGCGCCCAGGACCCACGTGCCCGCGCTGCACAGACTCTGCCGAGAGGGCTGCGGCTACGCCCGGGTGACGGGGACGCCTAGAGGAGCCCACGGGGCGGCCAGGTGGGAACACTTGGTGGCGCCAGGGCCCCGTGAGTGAGGGTGCCCCTGAGTCCTCCGATGGTCCCAGACACACGTAGGGCTGGGCTTTGGCCCTCTCCCGTCAGGGGTAGGAGCCTCGTCCTTTGACGTGTTCGTTCTGCCATTTTTTTTTTTTTTTTTTTTTTTTGTAAAATTTTTGACAGGCAGAGTGGACAGTGAGAGAGAGACAGAGAGAAAGGTCTTCCTTTGCCGTTGGTTCACCCTCCAATGGCTGCCGCGGCCCGTGCACCGCACTGATCCGATGGCAGGAGCCAGGTGCTTATCCTGGTCTCCCATGGGGTGCAGGGCCCAAGCACTTGGGCCATCCTCCACTGCACTCCCTGGCCACAGCAGAGAGCTGGCCTGGAAGAGGGGCAACCGGGACAGAATCCGGCGCCCCAACCGGGACTAGAACCCAGTGTGCCGGCGCCGCAAGGTGGAGGATTAGCCTGTTGAGCCGCGGCGCCGGCAATAGTTCCTCTTAATTCTCATAATAAGAATGCACTATGAAGTTTTTTTTTATTCAGATTTATTTTATTTATTTGAAAGAGTGAACCAGGAGAAGTAGAGATGTAGAGAGAGAGGTCTTGCATCTGCTGGTTCACTCCCCAAATGGCCACAATGGCCAGAGCTGAGCTGATCCAAAGCCAAGAGCCAGGAGCTTCTTCCAGGTCTCTCACGTCGGTGTAGGGCCTAAGGATTTGGACCGTCCTCTGCTGTTTTCCCAGGCACACTAGCAGGGAGCTGGATCAGAAGTGGAGCAATCGGAACTTGAATCGGTATCCATATGGGATGCTGGTGCTGCAGGCTGGGGCTTTAACCTGCTGCGCCACAGTGCTGGCCCGAGAAGTTTTTTTTTTTTTTTTTAATTTGAAAATACATTTTATAAAATTGTACATGTCATGAGAAATTAAAGGGAAGTATTTATAACACATATGACAAGAAACAGGATAATATCCATGATACAGAAAACTGAACAACAATAAGAAAAAGGCAAGGAACCCAAGAGGAAAATCAGCAAAGGATATAAAAGAACAGACAGTTTACAAAAGAAGAAATGAAGAAATGTAAATAGTCAAGAAATCCATGCAAAAGTGCTCAGGGTCGCCCACCAGACTGGCAGCATTGAAGTGCCCAGCACAGTGGGCTGTGGTTTTTGTAGTTTTCTTCCCAACATGATTCTGTGATTCTTCATCCCTTTCTGGTGACACGTTTTTGTATATGTTGTGTTAGTCAGAGGCCTACCTCATTTCCATTCATGAATCCTGGTGCAGTGACATTCACGGTGCCACTTTTCCCAGCCATGGGGTCGAGGTACATGGCACAGCCTGGTGAATGACCTGACCTATTCTTTGCCAGAGCATACGGTTCAGGGAGAGGCATGTGACCCAATCAGATTGTCCTCAGGAACCAGGGGAGCTGGTGGGGAAGATAATGTCTCTCTCCTGGGGTTGCTAAACTGTGAGGATGTGAATCTGGGGCTGCAGATTGGAACAGTGTGCCCACGCGTGGAGAGGGTCTGCCTGAAGAATGAGGTCAGGCAGGTACCAAAAGAACTGTGAACTGACATCTGGCGCTCTCCATAAGCCAGACTCCAAACCACATTTCCCTGCGGCTGCAGTGACCGATGAGATGTACTGTTGAAGTTCTGCCTCCTGAGGGGACATCTCTTCTCCTCTGTCATCAGGACTGCCCTTCGTGGGAGCTGTAATGCTCCAGGTGTCTTCTGGCTGCTTCCTCCTCACACGAGTAATCACAGGGAACTTCCTGTGTGGCCATATGTGTGGGGCAGCAGGACGGCAGGACTGGCATCCTGAGATAGTGACCCTGCCTGCACCTGGTCCTGTATGGACCATTTGCACTTGATGATGGAGCTCTACTGTCCACTTCTCATTCTCTGTCTGGGAATGTTAGCAGTGGATAGCTGAGGCTACACAGTAAACAGTTGTCCCTTGGTCTGGTGCTTAGTGTCCCCAGACCCTGTACCAAGCCAAGAACTGTTTTTCAAAAAGGGAAATAGGTGCCTTGCCTCCAGAATTCAAACTACTGAGGGGAAGAGCTCTTGATTCGTGAGTTTGTGGAGAGGGAATGGCTTCTTTTGTTTTGTCTGACTTCCAGGAAGCTACCACATAGTGGGGGCTTCTCTGAGAGGGAGATCATGCATGGTGCCACTAAGAAGGGGGGAGCATGGTACTGGAAGGCCAAATAAGTCCCAAACTTCTTAATGTTATTCATTTTTTAAATCCTTTTTCTCATTTATTTCACATTTCCTTATTTTTATTTCTTATTACCCAGTGATACAAGTATATGCCCATATTACATTATTCTTTTTTTTTTGAAAGATTTATTTATTTTATTTGGAAGACAGCATTACAGAGAGGCAGAGGCAGAGAGAGAAAGGCCTTCCAACTGCTGGTTCACTCCCCAAATGGCTGCAGTGGCTGGAGCTATGCTGAGCCAAAGCCAGAAGTTTCTTCCAGGTCTCCCTCGTGGGTTCAGGGTCCCAAGGACTTGGGCCATCCTCCACTGCTTTCCCAGGCCATAGCAGAGAGCTAGATCAGAAGTGGAGCAGCTAGGACTTGAACCAGCGCCCATATGGGATGCCGGCACTACAGGTGGTGGCTTTACCCTCTATGCCACAGCGCCAGCCCAATATTACATTATTCTTGAGCTTTATTTGAATGCAGTCATACAGTGTGCACTCTTTTGTGACAGCTCCCTTAATATAACAGGCTTTTACTGTGTATTCATACTGCATGTCAAGTTCATTCCTTGTTACTGCTCACTAGTATTCCATTTTATGGACATAATACAATTTATTAATCTCTGCTCTTGTTGATGGACCTAGTTCTTTTCCAATTACAAACACAGCTATGAGCATTGTCTTCTATTTTTTCTTATGTGTGTGCATAAAAACCTAGAAGGAGGATTGCTGGGTCTAGAGTAAATGTACACTTGAAATGAAACGGATCTACTGAACGGTTTTTCAGAGTGGTTGGTAACACTTTGCACTCTTCAAGCCATGTATGAGACTTCTGGTTGCTCTATATTCTTTTTTTTTTTTTTAAAGAAAAGAAAAGAAAAGAAAAAGAAACAAAAAGATTTATTTGAAAGAGTTACAGAGAGAGGTCTTCTATCCGCTGGTTCACTCCCCAGATCGCCGCAACGGCCAGAGCTGAGCCAATCTGAAACCAGGAGCCAGGGGCTTCTTTTGGGTCTCCCAAGTGGGTGCAGGGGCCCAAGGACTTGGGCCATCTTCTACTGCTTTCCCAGGCCATAGCAGAGAGCTGGATTGGAAGTGGAGTAGCCAGGTCTCAAACAGGCGCTCATATGGGATGCGGTGCTTCAGGCCAGGGTGTTATGTGGACAGCCAGTTCTTCCTGCAACATTTCTTATAGATTTGCCTTTCCCACTGAACTCATTTAGTGCTTTTGCAAATTATCTTATAAATTTGGATCCCATTTAATGTCTCTTCCCCTTTCCCCTTAATTTAAAATGCTTCCTTTTACCATAAACTAAGTTTCCACATGTTTCTGGTTATGTGTTTTGGATACATTTCTGTCCACCAAACCATTTGTTGCTTTCTTCTTTGATCATAAACGTTCTAATTATTTTGAGTTTTTAATTATATTTTAAAATCTATTAGGGCTAGTCTGTTCACTCTTCCTTTCTCGGAAAAAAAATTTTGACTTTATATGAATGTTTTACTTTATTAACAATAAAGTCCTCTTTTCCTCCCTCCCTCTCTCTCCTTTCCTTCCTCCCTCCCCCCCTCCCTCCCTTCCTTCCTTTTTCTGCTTTAAGAACCAAGATCTGCTTAAGTTAGAAGAATGAAAATGGGGGAGAAGGGGATCTGGGGAAGGACAGTGGTTACATTTTTGTTTGGAAATATGAAATCATGCTAGAAATGGTTTATTTTAGATTTTTATTCATTACAGGAAAAAAAAAAAAAAACACCAGCAACTCTTTTCTGGGCTTAACATGCGGCCCCTGTGAGCAGAGTGGATTCGTTATGCAGTTCTTTCATTCTGCAGACACGTGTGCTGTGTCGCTGTCTCTGCCAGGCAGAGTGCGTTGAGCAAACCCAAGGATCCTCATGGGGCTTAAAGTCATGGGGAAGGGACTTTGAAATGATTCCATGAATGAATATGGGGTGATAACTGCAGGGGGCCTCACACTAGGGAGTACATAGGGCCCCGATTTGACCCACACAGGTCTGTGAAAGCTTTCCGGAAGCAGACTTTCCCGAGAGTCAGGTGGCTGAAGGGCAATGGAGTAGCAGACATCCACCTCTACCTTGATCTGAACTTGCTCCTGTACCAGGAAAGTCTTCAGGGAAGGCCGGAGCTCAGGGGTTTCCACAACACCACCAGGATTCATTTCTTTCTCTCCATCTCGCGGTTCTGCTTCTCTGTGTTGACTTCATAGATTTTTTTTTCCACGTGGAGATATACATGCTAAGATTACAGAAGGTGGGGCAGATGTGGTGGTATAGAGGATAAAGCCACCATCTGTGATGCTGGCATCCCGTATGGGCACTGGTTTGAGTCCTGGCTGTTCCACTTCCCACCCAGCTCCCTGCTAATGTGCCAGGAAAGCAGCAGAGGACGGGCCAGCTGCTTGGGTCCCCTGTACCCACGTGGGAAACCTGAGAAGCTCCTGGCTCCTGGCTTCAGCCTGGCCCAGCCCAGACCGTTGCAGCCACTTGAGGAGTGACCCAGCAGATGGGAGAACTTTCTCTCTCCGACCCCCCACACTTTGTAACTGTGTCCTCTAAATAAATAAATATAAATTTTAAAAAAAGATTACAGAAGGAAAATCGCTGCAACAATTGCAGAAAAAAGACTCTGAATGGTTCTGCTTGGATTACATATTCTAACCCTGGACCAATCACTGTATCTAGTGAATGAGGTTCTTTGGTTGGTCGGCTTGAGTTACATATTGGGATAAAAGACCATCAGATGAGAGAGGGGTAGCTCTTCGAAGGAGAACGGTGTTTTGGTTGTTATTGTTTTTGTTTTTACCAGAACAGTGAGTCAGTTATTTGGACAGATATAGGAATATTTTCTTACACAAGTTACATGGTTATTCAGTACAATGCTTCTGATACAATGTGTGGGTTTCCCCCCACATACCACACAGTCAGTTTTGTCGTGGATACCAGTGAGATATCCTTTAATTCAATTAAATTCTAGCAGTGTCTACCTGGTGACAGCATCAGATCCCAGTTTCAGGGCTCAGGTCCCAAGATTGCCCCTACCCCCTTTTTAAAAAATTTATTTTATTTATTTGGAAAGCAGAGGCAGAGTTATAGAGAGGCAGAGGCAGGTAGAGAGAGAGACAGAGAAAGAGAGAGAGAAAGAGAGAGAGAGGTCTTCCATCTACTGGTTCACTCCTCAGTTGGCTGCAACAGCCGGAGCTGTGCCGATCCGAAGCCAGAAGCCAGGAGCTTCTTCCAGGTCTCCCACATGGGTGTAGGGGCCCAAATATTTGGGCCATCTTCTATTACTTTCCCAGGCCATAAGCAGGAAGCTGGATCAGAAGTGAAGCAGCCAGGGCTCAAACCTGCACCCATATGGGATGCCAACGCTGCAGGCTGGCACTTTTACCTCATAAAAGTACTTTTACCTGTAAAAGTGGGACTTTTACAGCGCCAGCCCCTGCCCCTCCCCTTTTAGATGCCAGCTGCAAGTCCCAGGTTACTTTAACTGTGCTACTGACAAGCTGGCTATGACTCAGGATTGCCATGACCCCCTTTTTAATTAATTTGCTGGAGTGGCTTGCGGAGCTCAGGGAAACACTTTACTTCCATTTACCCATTTATTGTAAAGGACATTATAGAGGGTACAGATGAACACCTCAATAGATGAGCTGCGCAGGACAAGTCACGGGGGGAAGGGACACGAAGCTCCCCTGCCCTCTCCAGGCATGCTGCCTTCCAGGAGCCTCCATGTGTCCCAACCCTGTAATCGTGCCTTGGTCTTTCTGGGGACCAGACCTCATCCTGAAGCCACCCACCAGTCATCTCATTAATATGTAAAAGACACTCTCCCTACTCCAGAGGGTCCAAGAGTTTCAGGAGCTGAGTGCCAGGAAACAAGACAGAGACGCTGTATCACAAGGAAGTGGCAGGTGTCTGCAGGAGACTAAAGAGGAAGAGCAGCGCAAGCGGTGAGAACTACAGGGACAAGGTCCTGTAGCAAGCAACTGACAGCACGTCTGAGAAGCCCCAGGATCCCGCAGAGGAACACAAGATGAACTTGAGGTGACTGGGTCACACCACAGAGCGTCTGGAAAGCCATGCGTAGATGTTGTGGCTTTATCCTGCGGGTGAGACTATATGGGTGTGTGGGGGCATCATGTGACTGCAACTACAGGGAAGTCCCCAAGCCCTAGCTGCCCAGCCCCTTTCGAGTTCCTGACGGTGAAACTGTGAGAGATGATAGGTTTTTTTTTTTTTAAGTCAGTAACTTTCACAGTGATTTGTTACACAGCTTAGATAACCAGCAGATCAAGTGGCTACCATGTAATCATTTAGAATCAATTCTCTCCAGATTGAATTTGCTGTATTCTCATTTGTCAATAGCTTTGACTCAGCACCTTCCCTCACATCGTGAGGAAGTTGGAAGATTGGTAATTTTACTTTGTGATAACATTTTCGCTGCACAATTTTTTTTTTTTTTTTTTTTTGACAGGCAGAGTGGACAGTGAGAGAGAGAGACAGAGAGAAAGGTCTTCCTTTGCCGTTGGTTCACCCTCCAATGGCCGCCACGGCCGGCGCGCTGCGGCTGGCGCACCACGCTGATCCGAAGGCAGGAGCCAGGTGCTTCTCCTGGTCTCCCATGGGGTGCAGGGCCCAAGCACTTGGGCCATCCTCCACTGCACTCCCGGGCCACAGCAGAGAGCTGGCCTGGAAGAGGGGCAACCGGGACAGAATCCGGTGCCCCAACCGGGACTAGAACCCGGTGTGCCGGCGCCGCAAGGTGGAGGATTAGCCTAGTGAGCCGTGGCGCCGGCTCGCTGCACAATTTTTATGTTTTCTTACATGTGTTTTACTTCACTGGAGAGACAAAGATGTTAACTATATAGGTAGGGATAGATGTGAACATAAATTGGGGAGCGACGTTGCCAAGGGAACTAATTTTGTAAGCAGAAGTAAGTATTTTCATGTTTTGATGACTTTTGCCTACCCAGACTCTTAACTGTGGAGACTTATATATGACTATTTGAAAAATGAGGACCTCCACCTCCCCCAGTAATCTTCAGAGTACAGCTGTTTCGATGGTGACATATGGAGCTTCCCTTTGGTTTCATTTGGTTTCATTGTCAGTGCAATGATTTTAGGTATTCTTTGTTTGAAAGTCTTTTTTCAAAAAGCATGATTTATTTACTTGAAAGGCAGAATTACTGAAAGATAAGTAGAAGGGCCTGCGCTGTGGCGTAGCTGGTAAAGCTGCCATCTGCAGTGCTGGCATCCCATATGCGTGCTGGTTTGAGTCCCGGCTACTCTACTTCCGATCTAGCTCTCTGCTATGGCCTGGGAAAGCAGTAGAAGATGGTCCAAGTGCTTGGGCCCCTGCACCCACATGGGAGACCTGGAAGAAGCCCCTGGCTCCTGGTTTCAGATTGACTCAGCTCTGGCTGTTGTGGCCATCTGGGGAGTGAACCAGCAGATGAAAGACCTCTGTCTCTGTCTCTGTCTCTGACTCTCTCTCTCTGCCTTTCAAATAAATAAATAAATATTTTAAAAAGAAAAGAAAGATAACTAGAGAGATATTTTCGATCTACTGGGTCACTCCCCAAATGGCCACAATGGTCAAGGTTAGGCCAGTCTGAAGCCAGGTGCTTCATCTGGGTGTCCCACATAGGTGCAAGTGTCCAAGAAGTTGGCCAATCCTCCACCACTTTCCAAAGCGCATTAACAAGGGGATGGTTCTGAAATGGAACAGCCGGGCCTCGAACCAGTGCTCACAGGGGATGCTGGTGTCACAGGTGGACGCTTAACCTGCTACACCACAACAGCAGCCCCTGAGGTGGTCTTAATTTACCATAGCTTCTTTGTCATGGTTAGTAATGTTCTAGAATCATGGAGATGACAGAAGATGGTAGCTTTCTGCCTTGTTTTATGTGCATAATCAATTTTCCTTCTTTCCTTTCCTTCTTCCCTCCCCTTCTTCCTCCCACAGTACTTATTTGGCACAAAAGTGAGCAAAACTGGGTAGGCTTTTGGCGCAGTGATTAAGATGCCACATATCGGAGAGCCTGTATTTGAGTACTGGCTCCACTCCTGGTTCCAGCTTCCTGCTAATGTGCACTCTGGGAGGCAGCAGGTGATGCCTCAGCTACTCAGATTCCTGCCACCCACATGAGAGACCTACATGGAATCTCCAGCTCCTGCCTTCGGCCCGGTCCATCCTGGTACTGCAGACATTTTCTGTCTATCTCCGTCCTTCTGTCTTTCTCTCTGTATGTCTCTCAGCCTTTCAAATAATTAAAAATAACTTAAATTTTTTAAGTGAGCAAAACCAGATATTTAACAAAAAATTTCCATGGCTGGTTTTTCCTCATGAGCAACAAAGTTTTTTTTTTAAATGATTTATTTATTTATTTGAAAGTCAGAGTTACACAGAGAAAGAAAGAGAGGAAGAGAGAGATAGAGAGATCTTCCATCTGCTGGTTTGCTCTCCAGTTGGCTGCAATGGCCAGAGTTGCGCTGATCCAAAGCCAGGAGCCAGGAGCTTCTTCTGGGTCTTCTACATGGGTGCAAGGGCCCAAGAACTTAGGCCGTTTTCTACTGCTTTCTCAGGCCATAGCAGAGAGCTGGATTGGAAGTGGAGCAGCTGGGACTCGAACCGATGTCCATATGGGATGCCAGCACTGCAGGCAGTGGCTTTACCTGCTACACCACAGTGCCAGCCCTGCAGCAAACATTTATTGAACAGTTGCTATGCACTGTCATTTTTTTTTCTGCATGCAATTTGAAAGATCTCTCACTGTATAAATCAATCTTCACATCTTCAGAGAAAACTGAAGGGCAGGATAGTTAGACTGCAAGAAAGAAGCCAGGGAAAGAGGAAAGAAATAAAAGTATCTTTATTTTTTTAAAAAAGTTAACAGATTTATTTATTTATTTGAGATGCAGAGTTATGTAGAGAGAGGAAGAGGCAGAGAAGTCTTCCATCTGCTGATTCATTCCCCAGACGAAAACCAGGAGCCCCCTTGGGTCTCCCACGTGGGTGCAGGAGCACAAGCACCTGTGCCAGGCCCTCACCAGGGAGCTAGATTGGAAATGGAGCAGCCAGGACTCAAACTGGCACTCACAAGGGATGCCAGCACCATAGGCAGAAGCCTAACCTATCAAGCCACAGTGCTGACCCCAATAAAAAAATCTTTGAATGAAAAAAAAAAAACACAACTTATTAGCTTGTTTTAACCATTGATGTTGCTCTGTGGTCTGAGAAATGTTAACAGTTTTACCTAAATTACCTTAAGAACATCCTCCATTGTCGCGTATTTCAGTGATAACAAAGAGGTCTACATTGGTTATCCAGTTTCTAGAAAGACTCAGTTTTCTGTCTGAATTACCCAACACCCTCAAACAAAATAGGGACAGATATTCAGATTTATTTTTTTTCTTATAGCAAAGACACTTTTGCCCGTATGTAGACTTTCTTTTCTAATCTGTGAGACAGAGAGACACAGAGAGATGAGAGACATTCAGACAGATGGAGCTCCCATCTATTGGCTCACTTCCCAAATGCCACAAGGGCCAGAGCTGAGTAAGGCTGAAACAGGAGACTCTACTCAATCCAGGTCTCCTACTTGGGTGTCAGAAACCCAAGTTCTTACGCCTCCCAGGATCTGCATTAACAGGAATCAGGAGTGGATGCCAGGACTGGAACCCAGACACTCTTATACAGGACTAGGGTGTCCTAACCAGTGGCATAACTGCTAAGCCAGATGGACTTTTTAATACATCATTAGGTGGCAGTGGTTTGCATCCTGTGGTTGTATGTAACAGTAGGTATAGATCAAGCCGTCTTAAATCCAACTTTATTGTTAGACAATAGAAAAGTAAGCTTCTTAGTTGTGTGAGAATCACTTGGCCTTTGTCTATTCCTATCCTGTGAACTAAAGTCCACATCTCTGAAAAGACGCCCATGAAATAGTTAAATTAAAATAGCAGATTGCAGAACAAATATTTGTACCTCCTTTCTTTCTCCCTTGCTGCCTCTATCCCTTCTTTCCCTCCGTTCATTTTTTTTTTTTTTTTTTTTTGACAGGCAGAGTGGATAGTGAGAGAGAGAGACAGAGAGAAAGGCCTTCCTTTGCCGTTGGTTCACCCTCCAATGGCCGCCACGGCTGGCGTGTTGCGGCCAGCGCACCACGCTCATCTGAAGGCGGGAGCCAGGTGCTTCTCCTGGTCTCCCATGGGGTGCAGGGCCCAAGCACTTGGGCCATCCTCCACTGCACTCCCTGGCCACAGCAGAGAGCTGGCCTGGAAGAGGGGCAACCGGGACAGAATCTGGCGCCCTGACCGGGACTAGAACCTGGTGTGCCGGCACTGCTAGGTGGAGGATTAGCCTGTTGAGCCGCGGCGCTGGCCCTCCCTCCATTCATAAAATCTTCTTGAGTGCCTATCATGTGCCACCATGTGCTGCTACTGTAAGTACAACAGTGAGCAAAGCAGCAGTAGTGCAGCCCTCGTAGGTCTTCCAGTCCTTATCGACAGATAGAAACGTTGGTTCCACTTTCTTAAGATGTGCTTGAGTTTCTCTAGGGCAGTGGTTTTCCAGGTGTGATCTGGGCCACCAGACCAAAACTATTTTCATCATAACGTGGACTATGAGATTGTAACTGATGGGCTGCAGAAGCAGGTGTGAGAATCCGTATGTTCTCTAGTAAGCCAAACATGAAAGATATTCACAAGAATGTAACATTCATAATGATACTCCTCATTTCTTTCTGTTTGGGAAAACATAGTCATTTTAATTGGAGTGTTATTTATATTAGTATGCAATGGATTTAATGTTGTTTTAAGTGAATTATATGCATTTACACTTGATCAGTTTTAATTTCTAAGATGGTAAATATCCATTAATATGTTCTGCTTGTACAAAATCTCATTGGTGTCCTCAAGTAACAGAGACCTGGTATCTGATACACACCATTGTTCTAGGGTGTGTATCCCAAAGTGAGCTTACTGTGTCATAGAGTGTCCACAATTTCAAAATCTTACTAAGTGTTGTCACATTGCTATCTAAAGTGGCCAAAGCCAACCTTTTAAAAAAATCTTCATATCCTTTGTTTTTTTCAAATTTCAAATTATAAAGAATTATAGAATTATTTATATATTTCATTTTAGTAGAATTCAGTTTTTTTTTTTAATTTTTTATTTGAAAGACAGAGAGAGAGATCTTCCATCCACTGGTTCACTCCCCAAATGCTGCAATGGCCAGGGCTGGGCCATACAAAAGCCAAGGAGCCATGAGCTTCTTCCAGGTCTCCCACATGTGTGGCAACCACTTGGGCCATCATCAGCTGCTTCCCCAGACACATTAGCAGGGAGCTGAATCTTAATCAGAAGTGGAGTAGCTGGACCGCAAACCCATGGCCATATAGGATGCCGGCGTCGCAGGCCACAGCACTTGCTTCAGAATTATAAAATTATTAAATTAGAAATACCACAATAATACAGCAGCGATTTTGTCTGTGAAGTATTGATTGACTATCTTTCTAAACATTAGTGAGAAATGCAGGGTAGCATTTATTTTTAACGTACTCAGAGGGAGTTTTTCTTGGTCACTGAGAATAGCTTTGTAGAGTGTCAACATCCAGTGTATCGGAAAATTTATTTTTGTTTGGTGGCTTGTGGGAGGTAGAAGTGTATGCGCTATGCAAATAAACTTTTTTTAACACAGGGGAATTTTATTATTCTTAAATGCTGCCTTCTGCAACTTTTGTTAAAACTATATTCCACTAACACCTAATTTGTAATAAAAAAAGCATCTATTTTTTTAAAAAAAAACTTGCAAGACCATTCTTTATATGTCACTTTGTGAGATTATTTTATTTAGTGTTTCTTCTTCTTCTTCTTTCTTCTTTCTTCTTTTTAAATTTATTTGACAGGTAGAGTTACAGACAGTGAGAGAAAGAGAGACAGACAGAAAGGTCTTCCCCAAGTGGCTGCAACGGCCAGAGCTGGGCTGATCCGAAGGCAGGAGCCAGGAGCTTCCTCCCGGTCTTCCATGCAGGTGCAGGGGCCCAAGCACTTGGGCCATCCTCCACTGCCTTCCCGGGCCACAGCAGAAAGCTGGACTGGAAGAGGACCAGCTGGGACTAGAACCAGCACCCATATGGGATGCCGGCGCCGCAGGTGGAGGATCAACCAAGTGAGCCACGGGCCGGCCTCTAGTGTTGTTTCTTGATTGTAGGATATTTAAAATTGTTCAAATGTAGTTGATCTAAAAATTTAATGGCACTAAATGGTGGCAATAAAGTATGTGGGTAAGTGTGAAAGACTGAGTTTTACAGGTAAAGGACTAGGGTGCAGCAGTATTATTTTCTTTTTAAAAAAATGTATTTGAGGAGAGAGAGAGAGAGGCAGAGCATGCTCTCATCCACTAGTTCACCTCCCTAAATGCCTGAAGTGGCTGAGTGGACAAAGCTGGGAGCCAGGAGCTCAATCCAGGCCTCCCCCATGGGTAGCAGGAGCCCACTTACTTGAGCCATCACCTGTCTCTCAAGGTCTGCATCAGCAGGAAGCTGGAGTTAGGAGCCAGAGCTGAGGATCAAATCCCTAGTGTGGGACAAGAGCATCCCAAACAATAGGTTCAATGCCCGCCCCTATTGGCTTGCTCCTTCTTTCTCCTTCCCTCCCTCCCTCCCTCCCTTCTATTTTTTCTTCCCTCCTTCCTTTCATTCTTTCTTTCGGACTTATTTATTTATTTTAAAGGCACAATTACAGAGAGAGAGGGAGAGATCTTCCATCTGCTGGTTCACTCCCCAAATGGTTGCAACAGCTGGAGCTGGGGCAATCTGAAGCCAGGAATCAGGAACTTCCTCCAGGTCTCCCACGTAGCTGCAGGGGCTCAACTACTTGGACCATCCTCTGCTGCTTTCCCAGGCCATTAGCAGAAAGCTGGATCAGAAGTGGAGCAGCTGGGACTTGAACTGGTGCCCATTTGGGACGTCGGCGCTATGGCATAGCAGGTAAAGTTGGCTGTTTGCACTCTGTCCTGTAGTGAAATGAAATATGACCACAGTCAACTGTTAGCTATTTATGTAGTCAGATACAGTGGAGGTGTCCAGCCACGTGTGTTAGTCTAAGTGATATTAAATTCTGCCATTTAGCCACTGCAGTACATACACATAGGCACACAGGTGAAGTGGATGACCTGGAAGCACAACCCAACTCAGGAGACATGTCTTCAGTGGCAGCAACACTGTTGATACAGCATGCATCACGGAAACAAATGGGCATTACTTTTCACCTGTCCTTGGGAGATTATCCAGACATGTTCTCACTTTGAGATGATTGCTGTATTCATTTGTGCGATAGCCAAACTACCGCCAGCTAGTGGTGGTATATTTATTGATCTAACCATGAATACATTTGAATGTAGGATTCTATATCGAGAGCCCCTTAAAGGGAAGATAAAAATTGTGTGTCTTCGGCCAGTGCCGCAGCTCAATAGGCTAATCCTCCGCCTGCGGCGCCGGCACACCAGGTTCTAGTCCCGGTCGGGGTGCCGGATTCTGTCCCGGTTGCCCCTCTTCCGGGTTAGCTCTTTGCTGTGGCCCAGGAGTGCAGTGGAGGATGGCCCAAGTGCTTGGGCCCTGCACCCACATGGGAGACCAGGAGAAGCACCTGGCTCCTGCCTTCGGATCAGTGCACCGGCTGCGGCAGCCATTGGAGGGTGAACCAACGGCAAAGGAAGACCTTTCGCTCTGTTTCTCTCTCTCACTGTCCACTCTGCCTGTCAAGCAATCAATCAATCAATCAAAGAACTGTGTGTCTTAGCCTTTTGGGTGATTGACTTCATTTGAATTGCTCTGAGGAGTTAATAACTTAGTTAAGAACAACTAATTCAACTATTTGAAAGGAGAAACTGAGAGCTAGGGGAGGATCACTAATGCATTAATTTGACAAATTTTTAAATTTTTTTGTGAGCAGTTTTTATTTATGTATTAGTTATTTGAAAGTCAGAGAGAGAGAGGGAGAGGGGAGAGAGAGAGATCTCTGCTATCTACTGGTTCATATCCCAAGTGCCCACAATTGCCAGAACTAGTCCAGAGCCAAAGCCTGCAGCCCAGAACTCAATCTGGGTCTCCCACATGACTGCCAGGGGCCCAATTACTTGGGCCATCATGTGCTGCCCCTCACACACATTACCAGGGACGTGGAGGCAGGACTCAATCCCAGGTACTCTGATGTGGGATCTGGGTGTCCCAATCAGTGACTTAACCCACTGTGCCACAGTGTCTAACCCAGGCAAATATTATTTTATGTCTCATTCTGGAACACTGACCTAACCATGAATAAGTAAGCATGTAATTTATCATCAATAGCGGGACACTTTCGAGAGTGAGAAGCACTGCTATGAGTAATGAAACCAAGCCATCCAACAAAAGCCAACATGTTCTGAGCTGAAGGTAGGTTTTCCCTATGACTAAGACATAATGTGACGTCCCCTGAAGAAGAGGGTGCAACCCAGGGATGGGCTATGAACTGCTGAGGAAAGCGCACTTGAGTCATCGAAGACAATATTGCTGTAGCTGTGGGTACAGAGAGAGCTGCCGTTTTCTAGTAAAGAAGGAGGGGAAGGGGCCAGCATCGCGGCGCAGCAGGTCGAGCTGCAGCTTGTGACACCAGCAACCCATATGAGCATCAGTTTGTGTCCTGGCTGCTCCACTTCCAATCCAGGTCCCTGCTAATGTGCCTGGGAAAGCAAAAGATGGCCTAAGTGCTTGGCCCCCTGCCAGCCACGTGGGAGACCCCGATGGAATTCCAAGCTCCTGGCTTTGGTCATGTCCAGTCTTGGCCATTGTGGCTGTTTGGGGACTGAACCAGCGGATGAAAGATCTCTTTCCCTCTCCCCGCCCCTAGCCCCATAACTCTATCTTTCATATAAATAAACTAAATCTTAAAAAAAAAAAAAAGAGGGGAAGGGTTGGATTTTGTCCTTGTGGGTACAAAGGAGTCACTGAACACATTTAAGCAGGGCCACGACCTAGTGAGATTTGTGTTCTTATAGTTACCTCTGGCAGCACGTTGGGAGATAGATTGTAGGAGGAGAGTAAAGAGGTCTTGCATTAGGTCGAATGAAAGATAAGACCAAGATTAGGCAGGGATGGCGAGGAGTGGGACTTAAAAGGCTGGGTTTAGGGGCTGGCACTGTGGCGCAGTAGGTTAATCCTCTACCTGCAGCACCGGCATCCCATATGGGTACCGGTTCTAGTCCTGGCTGCTCCTATTCCAATCCAGCTCTCTGCTGTGGCCTGGGAAAGCAGTAGAAGATGGCCCAAGTGCTTGGGCCCCTGCACCCGTGTGGGAGACCAGGAAGAGGCTCCTGGCTCCTGGCTCCTGGCTTCGGATGGGTGCAGTTCTGGCAGTTGCAGCCATTTGGGGAATGAACTAACAGAAGAAATACCTTTCTCTCTGTCTCTCCCACTGTCTGTAATGCTACCTGTCAAATAAATAAATAAAATCTTTTTTAAAAAGGGCTGGGTTTAAAGAATTTAGAGAATATTGACTCAGGCAACTGAAAACAATATCAAGAGGTTATGCCTACACAAGGAATGGTTGGATCAGGAGCCCAGACAGTGCCGTGGAGAGATCTGAACCCTTCTCAGCTCAGTGCTCTCTGCAAGTTCCACCTTGAGAACTTACATCCCCTAAGCTTCAGACCCAGTGGGAAAGGACACCGGCTCTATACCAGATGCCTCAACCAACCAGTCGCCATCGCCAGGGAACGGGAGTCTCTGATTGGCCAGTCTGCATCACATGCTCGCTCTCTCTGGGTAGGGGCTGAGGCTGGCTGCGTGCCAGTTGTCCATACAGAGGGAAGAGGAGGAAGTGGATCCAGCAGGATCCCAGCAGGATCCCAGCAGGTATCCCAGGAGTGGGATACATTACGGAGAGTAAGGAGCAACCGTCTGCCATGGAGGCCGAGCTGGGCTGACCCCGGGCCGCTCTCCCACTGTTGTCCTGAGGTCAGAAAAGGGCACTGCCAAGTCAAGAGAGTCATCCCCTTCCCCTGGTTTCCACATGGGACAAAGAAGACCGCCCTTCTGTGCCGGGGAGGAGGAGAGGCGCTGGGCTAGCTCCACCCAGCCGAGTCTTGCTGGGAATGAGGATGAAGGTATTTGCCTCAGAAAGGAGAACGGGCTCCAGCCCTTCCATCTGACCCGTGTGCACGCACTCTTCCACTTTCTCTCCCCAGGACAGGGCTGAGCGGGTGGGAGGAGCAGATCTTCCACATCTGCCTGTGCTTACGGTGGAAACAAGACGGCTGCGCTTGGATCTCAGGCCTAAACGTGCGTGCTCTTGAGTCGTCTTTCCTTGGGACGCATTTCAAGGTAAACTGTAGACATCAGTGCCTTTCTCACTAAATATTTCTGTGTGCATATCATGAACCAGAGTTCAGTGTCTCCATGTTTTTTTTTTCAAGGTAGTCTTCACATAGGATGAAATGCGAAAAATCTTAAGTGTATGTGTAAGGCTACCACAAAACACACCAAACACCGGAGTAAGGGAAAGGGTTTATTGGGGGGAAACCCGACAGACTGGAGGGAAGGGGCGAAGAAGGAAAAGAGGGAGAAGGAGAGTGTAAGAGAGAGATCAAGAGAGCAAGAACGAGAGATCCATAAAGAGAAAGAGAGAGAGACACACACATGTTCAGGAGCAGGTCCTCTTAAACCTTTGCCAGGGCGGGCAGGGAAGTAGGAGCAGCGAATCCCATTAGGTTGGGGTGGAACTGACACTGGTGGTTGGGCCACGTGGCCACCTGGCTTCCAGCCAGGCCGGCAGGGGCTAGAGCCTAGCATGGTGTCGGGGTGTAATTGTGCCTTAGATAAGACTGTGCCATTTTACTAACAGTATGTCCACTGAGTTTTGGCAAATGCTGCACCTGAGTAACTTGCACTTGAGGGCTTTTTATTACCTAAGAGTAACCAGAAGGGCCAGGGACTCCTGCCTGAGAGTTCCCTACCAGAGGCGGGGAGGACAGGCCCATCACAGTGTGTTTCAAGGAATAGCAGGGGGTGAAGCGGGAGTCCTGCCCATTCAGTGTCGTGGGTACACTGTACGGCGAGGCCCTTAACATGCTGTCTGACACAGAGGAAGTGCTCATCCAGTGTTGCTGCTGCTATTACTGTCATCCCCATGTGACCTTGATCTATGTTTATGGGTCAGAACCCTATAAGAGAAGAAGGTTGAATGGTAGAATCTGTACACTACACCCGAACCTGAACTCTTCAACATCTCTACAATTGTAACTGAAAAAAAAAGAGCAAATCATGAAGAGTATATTTGTGAAGTGAGCTGGTCAGGGGCTAGCAGGCTGCCTGTCCAACAGCTCTTCTTCCCTTCCCCTTGATAGCCGGGTCCAGCTCGAGCCAGAAAGGCTGAAAATGCCTGTCCTGTAGTTAGGTGCTGTGGTCTGAATGTTTGCACCTGCTGTGAATCCACATGTTGAAATCTAATCCCTAAGATGATGGTATTAAGAGGTGAGGCCTGGCCTTGTGGTACAACAGATTAAGCAGCCACATGCAGCGCTGGCATTCCATATGAGTGCTGGTTCAAGTCCCGACTGCTCTACTTCTGATCCAGCTCCCTGCTAATGCACCTGGGAAAGCAGAAGATGGCCCAAGTGCTTGGGCTCCTGCCACCCACATGAGAGATCCAGACGGAGTTCCAGGCTCCTGGCTTTGGCTTGGCCCAGCCCCAGTCATTGTGGCCATGTGGGGAATGAAACAGCTAGTGGAAGTTGTCTCACTCTTTCTGTGTCTCTTCCTCTCTTAAACTCTGCCTTTTCAAATAAATAACCAAGTAAATAAATAGATAAATATATCTTTAAAAATAAAAAGAGGGGAGGCCTTTGGAAGTGAATAGATGAGGAGGGCTCAGCTCTCACGCACAGGCTTACGCCGCTAAGAGAATCAAAGTCAGCCCACAGGTGTAAGTCACAGAACTGCTGGCATGCTTGTCTCTAGACTTTTTTTGTGTCATTATAAGCTCCTTATTCTGAAAGTTATCTTTGGTTGGATAGTCTGTTTCTTGCAGCCTGAAGCAATCCTGACACATGTGAGTTTTTAAAAGATTTATTTATTTGAAAAAGCAGCAGAAGAGAGGAGACCCACAACGCAGAGTTTTCCATTCCCTGGTTCGCCCCCCAAATGCCTGCAACAGCCAGGTCTGGACTGGACTGAGGCCAGAAACCCCCTTCTGGTCTCCCATGTGGGTGCAGGGCCCCAAGTACTTGGGCCGTCCTCTGCTGCTTTCTCAAGCACATTAACAGGAAGCTGGACTGGAAGTGGAGCAGCTGGGACTAGAATCAGTGCCCACATGGGATGTTGCTGCTGCAGGCGGTCCCCTGCCTTCTTATTCCTAATTGTATGCACGAGTATACAGCTGGTGGGATAACTTGGGGTTTTCTGTGGGGCTAGAATACATGAAAAAGTCCTATGAAATCTTGATGTATTTAGTTCTGTTATCTTAAGCTGGTAGCAATTTCATTGGCAGAAGGTATGGCTTTATTATGTATGTCCAGCATAAAATCTCAACTAAATTACACATGCACAGAGAAAGTTGTGTAGATTTTTAAATGTTACATTCAGGGCCGGCGCTGTGGCATAACGGGTAAAGCTGCTGCCTGCAGTGCTGGCATCCCATATGGGTTCCAGTTCGAGTCCCGGCTGCTTCACTTCCAATCTAGCTCTCTGCTATGGCCTGGGAAAGCAGTGGAAGATGGCCCAAGTGCTTGGGGCCCTGCACCCACGTGGGAGACCTGGAAGAAACTCCTGGCTCCTGACTTCGGATCAGCTCAGCTCTGGCCATTGCAGCCATCTGGAGAGTGAACCAGCAGATGAAAGACCACCCCCACCCTCCAACTCTGCCTCTCTGTAACTCTGCCTTTCAAATAAATAAATAAATCTTTGAAAATAGAGTTCAATATTCAGTAACTATTTATTAAGTACCCAGTGTGTGCCAGGGTTTATGCTGGACACAAAGGATGTAGCCACGAACCAGACAAGTCCTGCCCCCAAAGGAACCCACAGCTTAGAAAGGAGGACTTGAAGTAACCAGGTAATTACAATGCAAAGGGAAAAGTGTTTCTATCGTGCCAATACAGGCTGCTGTGAGAGCACAGAGGAGTGCCTCCATTGTTCAGTTTGATTGATCATTCAGAGAGTGTATTGGGCATCTGCGCAAGCCTGCACACTCTGCTAAGAACAGGGAAACCAACAGAGGAAAGAAAGACACAGTCCCTGCTCTCGGGTGCATTAGGTCTCCGGAGGGGAGCAGCAAGTGAGCAGCCCCTACAAGTGCTGATGCTGTGAGAGAAGACCACCCAGTCTGCATCTGCAGGGGTGAGAGGATCCCTGAGTGAGATGGGAAGGAGCTGCAGGTGGGGGAGAGTGTTCCATACAGAGGGGACAGGGCTGAACACAGGACAGGGGCCGCATAGACCTCGGCAAAGGTCATCTCAGATGGCTGAGTCAAAACATCTGGGCAGACTGAAGACTGCAAGATGGTGGGGGGACGGTTTTGGTAAAAGATGACCAGTGACCAGATCCAGATAAGTCTTGTAAACCATGCCAAGGATTTTGGACTTCTTCTAAGGTGAATGAGCAGAGAGGAAATTTGATCAAGGCACTGAGATGGACAGATGTTCATTTGAGCAAATCACTGGCTCCCCTGTAGAAAGTTATTTGAAGGGTGAGCAGCCAGAGGCAGGAGACCAGTGAAGAGGCTGTTGAAGTTTTCTTGGCAACCAAGGCAATGGCTTGACCTCAGCCTAGTGCTGGGGACACATGGGCTGATGGGAGAACTGCTGGTGGGGTGGGGGAGCTCAACAGGTGGGGACACTGAGCAGGAAGGATGCTAGTTTCTGACTTCGGGGACAAAGAAGAGAGCAGAGCACAAGAAGTAGGCGGTCGGTTTCTTTGGCTTATGTTGCACTTGAGGGGCCTGTGGGGCAGTCATATGGACTTGCCAGTGGGGTCTGGAACTTGGGGAATAAGAGCTCACCCGGAGCCTGTGAGTTGGAGGTTATCAGAATGGCGGGGGCTGCTGGGCCCGTGGGCATTGTTGAGTTCACTCATGAGCATTCAGAGTGAGATGAGAACAGGGACATGAACAGAACCCCACGGAGGACCTGCACAGAGATGATGTTTCAGGCTGAGAGGGCAGACCACAGACGAGGCCAAGTCAGTTCAGACAGGGAAGAGGAGACCGACCCAGGAGAGGGTGGGGTCCCAGAGACCAAGGACGAGTTAATGTTTGGTATTTTCCTTTAACGTTCTTCATAGTTAAATAGATGCAGAGGGTTTACAGAAAATTTATAAGAGGAACACATATTCTTGAAGTATTTCTATCGTTTGGCTTATTTTTGTTCTGTAATGTGTGGGGGAAGTCCTTTCTTTGGCTTGTACAACACCAGAATTCCACAGGGCCATTGTTGGAGAACCACCGGCCTGTAGCAAGGAGGTGCTAGCGGCAAGGTGGAAGGCTCGGTGGAGTGTAGAAAGGGAGATCCAGGGAGGAAGGCATCCCCTCTGCCCGCCAGTCGCTGAGGGCCAAAGCTTGACTGTGGCAGGAGCACACTTCCCCACTGCTTCAGGGGAAGCGCAGCCCAGCAGTCACTCCCTGGCCTTGTCAGGCCCATGGTGCTCTCGCTGCAGGCTGGCTTGATAGCCGAATTCCTGAGGATTGCTTACAAATCAGCATCTTGTGAGTCTGGTTAGATTGAGTCCTGTCCTATGGCTCTAGCAGATTAACCTGAAGGAACCTGACGAGGTCTAAGAGCCTTTAAAATTGGCATGGGCAGCGGTGACCCTGGCAGCTCTGGGGCACTTGTTGGACAAGGCAGCAGCCGACTTCCTTGGCATCTCATTCGCTGCAGCGCCTCTCACCTGGCTTTCTGCCTCCCGGACTCTCAGGGCTGAGGCTGTTTGCACAGAACTCCGTGTCGGGGGAGGAAGCAATAACAAAAATTGTGGACATGGCCGGCGCCGCAGCTCACTAGGCTAATCCTCCACCTGTGGTGCCAGCACCCCAGGTTCTAGTCCCGGTTGGGGCGCTGGATTCTGTCCCAGTTGCTCCTCTTCCAGTCCAGCTCTCTGCTGTGGCCCGGGAGTGCAGTGGAGGATGGTCCAAGTTCTTGGGCCCTGCACCTACATGGGAGACCAGGAGGAAGCACCTGGCTCCTGACTTTGGATCGGCGCAGCTCGCTGGCCGTAGCAGCCATTTGGGGGGTGAACCAATGGAAAGGAAGACCTTTCTCTCTGTCTCTCTCTCTCACTGTCTAACTCTGCCTGACCAAAAAAAAAAAAAAAAAAAAAAAATTTGTGGACAGAGGGCAGCAAGCCTCCTGAGCCATCATTTGGATAGGCCATTGTGATCTGGTCCCTTTCTTTCCTGGGTCAACCTACTTTTCCTGTAGCCTCTCAATACACCTGCTGCAAAATGACACCTCTAGGAATAAACCAGGAGGTAACTTCTGTCTTAGTTGATGGTTGTAGTGTCACCTGTAGGCATGGGGAAAAAACCCAGGTGAAAACTTGAATCTGATGGTCACGTTCGCCTATAACATACGAAGGCGCTGAGTTTGGGGTCTATGTGGTTGGGGAGGGCCTCAAAAATAAAAAAAACCCTTGCAGACTCACAAGGCCCGAGGTGGTAACTTGCACGCAAGAGCACTCAGCTGTGTTGTTCAGTGGGTGGGGCAGAAAGACGTGAGACTGGAGCACAGAGCAAGGCCCTGCTGGGGCAGGAGTCCAGGAGGCTCTGCACAAACACTGCCATGTAACATCATTTAGAAACACAAACCAAGGAACGGCAGGGAAAAGCATGCTGGGGAAATGTGACGTGTCTCACAGGTGAAAGCCTGGAGCCTCCCACTGGAAACTTTTCCTCCCACGAGCTTGAAGGCTCTTATTCCCAGGGTCAAGCAGTGGCATCTGTCCCCTCATCACAGCCGTCTGGACCCCGATGCCCAGTGCAATTCAGCCACTCTCAGTGGTTTTAAAATAAGCCGTGGGAGCCCTGTTTGGCTTCCCAGTTTGAAGGAAAGGTTGTTTTTAAGTGATGGCCTTCTGTATTTGCGGGGATTTCTATGTCGTCATAGTCACTTTCAGGCTCCACGTAGCTGGAAGTGGCCGTCTTGTTTCTCATGTTCACCAGTGAGTATGTAGGCGGCTGCAGACTTGGGGTTTCCTGTGGGGCTGGAACACACAGCAAGTTCCTTACGTGCAAAGCTGTTTGTGATGTATTTTTGACCAAATGGCTCAACCAGATTTTCATGGGTTTTGGTGATCTTCCCAGGTTCTGGGGGACCAGATCCCCATTTACAAACTCAGCATAGATGTGTCGTGGCTCTCAGGATCATCCAAGTGAATAAACATCAAATATGCATATTGGTCATACACTCGGACTCCAAGTCTCTCTGCCTATGGCTGCGCTGCACCGAAACCGTGAAGCAAAAGCTTAGAAAAGAAACAGACCAGAGCCGGTAGCCAGATGAGCACTGTTGTGACTACAGCTCCTAACTCTCTCACAAGGAAGCAGTACAAACCATTTCCTTTTCTGGCACATCCCTCCTGATGACTTATGCTGTTTTCCAGCACTTTCCATAGTTGCTTATGTACAAATCTATCTGCTAAGAAAGAAGGACCAGAGGTGGCTTCAGGAAGTGGGATTAGTACAGAAAAGACCTAGAGCAAAAGGAGAGACACAGAACACAGCTCAGCTGCACCTTGGATGTGTGTGGAAACTGCCTGTGCCACAATCTCAAAATGACTGCCTTGTCATTTCCTGTTGAACTGTGCAGTTAGGATGAGTTCATGGTCAGACTCCAGCAATCACTGGCTCTGTGACCACGGATGGGTCATCTGACTTCTCTGTACCTCAGTGTGTTCCTCTGACAATGGGCAGTGCACCTGCTCTGTAGCGTCATGGGGAGGATTACTGAGACAGTGCTTGTAGAGTGCCTAGCAGGGTACCCGACACGGTGTGTGCTCCGTGAGTGTTGGCCACGTTCAATCAGAACGTCTTCACTAAGTATCTAGGAAGCTCCAGGCACTGTCCTGGTGGGTAGACAGCCGTGAATAAGACAATAAAGCTTCCTGTTTTCCTGGAGATCATATGGAAGATATAGGATTATATATATAATATATATTATTATAAGATATATATTATATATATATTATTAGACATATATGGAAGATATATAACTTCCTGGAGATTATAGTGGAAGAGATAGGTCCTAGACAAATAGGCAATAACTAAATAAGGCAGTTTTGGAGAACTGCCACAAATTTTACAACAGAAAGTAGCAGGACTATTTTAGATAGGTCAAGGAGGGCCTCTGGGGGTGGTGACTTTTGAGCAGAACCCCGAAGGATGGGGCAAAGCCGGCTAGTGAAGAGCTGAAGTCAGGGGACCCAGGCAGACTTTGCTGACAGGAAGTGTGTGAGACCCAGTGACAACCCCAAGTTCCTTATCACTCATGTTTCTAGCTGGGATTTGACCATGAATTTGCATATTCATATCAGGATACTGGGAGCTTTGGTATTTTTCCCTCCACACTTACTATTTATGTATTTGAGAGTCAAAGAGAAAGAGAGAGTATGTGTAATGGAGCTCCCACCCACTGGTTCATTCCCTAAATGCCCGCAATGGCTGGGATGAAGCTGGGACCTGGAAACCCAATCCGGGTCTCCCAATTACGTGAGCCATCACTGATGCCTCCCAGGATCCTCAGGGAGCTGGGGTTTGGGGCTTGAGCTGGGTGTGGAACCCGGGTACTGGGATGTGGGATGTGGGCATCTTAACTGCTAGGCCAAATACCAGTGCTTTGCTGGCCCTTGTTAACTTAGGTATTCCTTTTAAACTTATGTATTCCTGTGTCTGCAAATCCTAGTGCTGTGGACTGAATGTGTCCTCACTAAATTCATGTGTTTAGCCATAACCCCCAATGTGGCTGTATTTAATCATAAGGTGGGGCTCTGAGTTAGCAAGATTAATGTCCTTGTCAGAAGAGACCTCGGGAGCTGGCTCTCCCGCTCTCTTCCCCAGCTCGACTGCACCGAGGAAGGGCCACAGGAGGACACAGCAAGAAGGCAGCATTCTGCAAGCCCAGAGGAGAACGTTCACCGGAAACTGAACTGCCTGGCACCTGACCTCAGTCTTACAACAGCCAGACCTGGGAGAAAGATTTCTGTTTATAGTCTACCATAATTTTGTTATGTCAGTCTAAGCTAAGAGACCCAGATAAATTCATTATCCTACCCTGAATGAAGCTCTTATCAGCAAAATATACTTACAGGAGTCTCCAAGAGAAGGCAAACCCCTGGGCGGCAGAGGGGGTAATTCAGTTGGTGACTGATTAAAAACATTCCTGGGAACAAAGAAAGGGAGCAATCAGTGTTTGGTCTGGCCCATGCCTACTGTCAGAGGATTGAAAAGAAGATGTCAGGGAAAGTGAATGGGTTGCACATTCAGATTTTGGCCCATACAGATTGGAAGCATTCCCTTGCCTTCCTGGGCCCCGCTTTCCCTTCATAACTGCACCAAAAGGAACGGTTTGCTTCGGGTCAAGGAATGGCTGAAGTGTGGTAGCTTAGAGCTGGGAGCACGCCTTCCTGTGTTCACCTGAGCTGGCTCAGCACAGGGAGGAAGACACCTGTTTTGATTTGTAAAACAGGGCCGGTGCCTTGGCTCAATAGGCTAATCCTCCGCCTTGAGGCGCCGGCACACCGGGTTCTAGCCCTGGTCGGGGCCGGATTCTGTCCCGGTTGCCCCCCTTCCAGGCCAGCTCTCTGCTGTGACCCGGGAGTGCAGTGGAGGATGGCCCAGGTGCTTGGGCCCTGCACCCGCATGGGAGACCAGGAGAAGCACCTGGCTCCTGGCTTCGGATCAGCATGGTGCGCCGGCCACAGCGGCCATTGGAGGGTGAACCAATGGCAAAAGGAAGACCTTTCTCTCTGTCTCTCTCTCTCACACTATCCACTCTGCCTGTCAAACAAAACAAAACAAAAAACAGATGAACTCCTAACGCTGCGTGTGCACTCCCCCTGAGACAGCGGTCCCACTACAGGGTTTATGCCCCACCAAGATGCTTGCCTGTGTTCACCACAAGACACGCAGTAGAATGTTAATATCAGCACAATTCATAACAGCCCCAAACTGGACGCCCCTTGTGTTGTCTGGGTTCTCCAGAGAAACAGAAACATGTAAAATTAGCCATCACATTACCCAAATGCCCAGCAGTTAGCAGCACTGTAGTGGTGGGAATGAATAATCGACAGCTGCCACAAGGCATCTCATAAAAATGACATTGAGCAAGAGAAGACAAATGCCAAATAATAGACACTGTATAATTTCGTTTATGAAAGCATTGAAACAAGAAAAGATAAACTTGATGCTGGTACAGATGGTGGTTCCCTTGGGGTGTGATGGCTGAGAGGCAGAATAAGGTGCTCATCTGAGGTGTTGGTGACACCGTTTCTTGGTCTGGGTGCTAGCTACCGGGGTCTGTTGGGTGTGCGGAGATCCATGGGGATGTGCGCTTACCACGTGTGCTTTCCTGTGCTCATGTTGTACTTCAGCAGGGAATCTCAACAGCATTAGCCTCATCCAGGTGGCATTTAGGTCATCTAGCCACCTGGCACATTTATCTTACTCCTCGAGAGGATCAGAATTGGTGGGGGAAGGGTTTTATTGGCTGGGCCCCAGTAAAAAGCCATTTTAGAAAATTATAGATCATGCTTTCAAGAGTGCATGTGTTCTTAAAAAAGGATGGCTCTCGCCTGGCTCCTGGGAGGTCTCCTGTGAGCTCTTGGGATAGTCCTCCTGATATAGAACTGGGGCCCTGGGCCAGGCTGGATCAGCTGACCCCTGCAGGGATTGGAGAGTGAGTAGTAAAGGCCAGTCTTGTGGGTGCTCCGTGCCGCCATGGCTGTCCCTCAATAAGCCCTGGACACCAAGGCTCGGATGAGTGACCCTGGTCTGCAGTGCTCACACATCACTGCCCTCGGAGACTCCCGGAAGCTTGCAACCGGCTTCTCCTTGAATCATCCTGTGTGCCTTTGCCTTTGCTGATTTTAATCTGCATCCTCTTGTTGTATTTAAACCTAACTGTGAGCTTTTCTGGGTCCCCTGAGTCCTTCTAGGGGATCACCGAGCCCAAGTGTGGCCTTGGGGAGCTCCGACATGGCTAGCAATCGTAACACCCCCGATACAGCACGCAGTACCAAGGCAAAGAAATGGCCTATTTTTTGTCCAGCAAAACAGCATTTGGAGGACTGTAGTTTTAATCCATCTTAAAAAAAAAAAAAAGGGACAGACTGGGTGGTGGGCCAGGACACAGAGCCTAACCTGGGACCTCTGGGACCTCTGTCTAAGTAGATAAGGGCCGCTGTGTAGAGCAGTGGTGCCCTGTACCCCCAGCACCCCGAGACCCAGCATTTCTCCAGCTCCACAAGAAGAGTGGGCGTTGCAGTCGCACCAGTGCGGTACAGGAGGGCGAGGGTGGAAGTAAACAAGGGGTTCTCAGAATTAAAGAGGCAGAGGGATTCCCCCCTCCACACACACACTTACTCATATGTCTTTTCTTCATCTCTTCGGTTTTGTTTCAAGGGCCTGACAACTTCCCATTTCTTGCCTATGCGGAGGGAAACACACATTCATTTAGGAAGAATTAGCGCAACATGTGATTTGAGAATTAAGTCCTTAGAAACCAGGCAGGTCCAGGACATTTGAAAGAATTGCCGGGAGAAAACAGACTTGACACACAGAGCTAGTAAGTGACAGAGCTAGAACCTGAGCACCCGACCCCAGGGAGGGCAGCAACCACCTGGACACCATGTTTATCTCCTCAGTATTAACTTGGTGTTAATTATAACCTACTTATTATTAGGATTGGTTCAAGTTAAAGAGGGTAGGCCAGTTTTTGTCCAGGGTCACACTTGTGACCATATCTGAGAATGAAAAGTCTTCCGAAGGCAAATGGACAGAAGACTTTAGGAGCATAGAATGTACTTTTTAAAATGATTTTTTAATTTACTTTTTTTTTTTTTTGACAGGCAGAGTGGACAGTGAGAGAGAGAGAGAGAGACAGAGAGAAAGGTCTTCCTTTCCATTGGTTCACTCTCCAATGGCCACCGTGGCTGGCCTGCTGCGGCCGGCGCACCTCGCTGATCCGATGGCAGGAGCCAGGTGCTTCTCCTGGTCTCCCATGTGGGTGCAGGGCCCAAGCACTTGGGCCATTCTCCACTGCACTCCTGGGACACAGCAGAGAGCTAGACTGGAAGAGGAGCAATCGGGACAGAATCCCAACTGAGACTAGAACCCCGGGGTGCCGGCACCACAGGCGGAGGATTAGCCAAGTGAGCCATGGAGCAGACCTTTTTTATTTACTTGACAGGCAGAAAGAAAGAGACACAGAGCTCCCATCTGCTGGTTCAGCCCCACCCTCACCCCCTAAAGTTCCTGCAATAGCTGGGCCTGGGCCAAAGCTCAGAGGCAGGAACTCATTCCAGATCTCCCATGTGAGTGGCAGGTACCCAATTTCTTGAGCCATCACTGCTGTCTCCCAGGATCTGCACTGATGGGAAGCTAAAATTAGAAGCGGGAGTTGGGGGCTGGCGCCGTGGCTCACTAGGCTAATCCTCCGCCTTGCGGCACCGGCACACTGGGTTCTAGTCCCAGTTGGGGCGCTGGATTCTGTCCCGGTTGCCCCTCTTCCAGGTCAGCTCTTTGCTGTGGTCCGGGAGTGCAGTGGAGGATGGCCCAGGTGCTTGGGCCCTGCACCCCATGGGAGACCAGGAGAAGCACCTGGCTCCTGGCTCCTGCCATCGGATCAGCGCTGTGCGCTGGCCACAGCGCGCCGGCCGCGGCCATTGGAGGGTGAACCAACGGCAAGACCTTTCTCTCTGTCTCTCTCTCTCACTGTCCACTCTGCCTGTCAAAAAAATAAAAATTAAAAAAAAAAAAAGAGATTGAGGAGAATGACAAAGAAAAAGGTCTACTTCTTGTGCAGCCTTGGTTGAGGCAGGTTCTGAGCTGTGCCCAGCTGCAGTGGGAGGACAGTGCTTGATCACTGACGGATGCCTGCCCCAGGGGTGCCCAGGGACAGGTGCGGTACCCCTCAGTACATTTAGTACAACCACCCCCACCCCCACCCCTGCGTACTCCCGGCTTAGACCATTACGCAGGGTTGGGGAACTTTTCTATTGACTTTGAAGTCCTACCTGCAGTTGCCTTGGCAGGGCCAGACCAAATGATTATGTGGGTCTTATACGGCTCACAGGCCAGATATCTCTGCCCCCCCCCCCCCCCACTCCCCAGTAAATCTCCAAACAACACACTACGGAATCAAGGATTCCATGTTTCTGGAGATGAACAGCAAAGTGGAAAAACCACTTGTAAATAATCTGGAGTTAGTGCTACTTCCCCATTTATGATATCATTCATGACCAGAGGATGCCAAAGAGGCCTGTGTTCAAGGTGGGGATCACACAGAATATCATCCAATGGAGAAGGTGGCCAAACACTGTGGCCCTTGGTTGAGCGCGTGTTTCACTCCTCAACACAATTCCAGGTGTTCCGTAGCCCCATGTTCTCTTTCAAGCCCCAGAGACAGGATGCTGTGATCAGCAGTCAGCACAGGAAAAGAAAGCCCTGGAGCCTACCATGCCCTGAGGCAGACCCCGAGGACTGGAAGGCAACTCGGAGGTCAGTCGCCCTCCTTCCCTTTACTGTGCAAATGGGAGGAAGCGCTGAGGACCAGGGACCTAAGTCCGTGGCAGGACTAGGACTCAAACCCAGAATGTGTGATGCTTAATCCAAAGTTTAGCTCATACAGGCCCAGAACTAATCTGCCTGTCCTAAAGGGGCTCTAATGCCCTCAGCCCTCCCACCACCTGCCCAGGCGAGATGGCCATTACCTTGTCTAAGTTGACACCTGTAGATACAGTACATGATGAGGCCCAGGCTCACAGAGACAATGATCATGGCCACAGCCAAGATGATCCAGAAATTGTCCCTCCACCAACTCATTGCTGTGGGATCCTGGGGAGAATGGAGATGGAGGAAAGAGGTGTGAATCAAAGGCGTATGGGCTGGGGTGGGGCGGGGAGCAGTGTCTGCAGTGCTGTGTAGAGAAGCAGACATCTGCTTAGGAATCAGGCAAGCGTGGTTCAAGTCAAACCCTAGCCATTAGCAGGCCACTCAGGCAAGTCACTTAACCTTCCCAGAGTGTCTTCCTCTGTAATGTGGGAATGATACCATTTGCCATTTTACAGGGCTTGGTGAAGATTAACCTAGCTTTGAGGTACTCTTGAAGTGCTCGGTGTAGTCACCACTCTTTCTTGTACCTAAAACACGCAGCAGAGGGAGAAGTGCCATTCAAGGCCATAATTCATGGTTTTTATGTTGTGTGGGCACTAAGCAGGCATAGTGCAAAAGAGGGCAAAGACAACTCTGAGAGCTTTTTTTTTTTCAAGGTAGGAGTTAGGAAACTACTCTGGTGGGTCTCTCTGAATGCGGCATGGCCAGAAAGGCAGAGCCAAAGGTGCAGAGCAAGCTGAAGAAAGTAACAGGAGTTTGGGGGCTGAAGGCTGGCCGATTAGAGAAGGGGAGAGTCTTGGGGGAGGTCAGCAGCAGAGGGAGAGGCCAAGGAGAGAGCACCGAGTCAGACTGTGATGGGAGAGGCCCCGTAGCGGAGAACGAGTGGTGTGTGTGTAGGAGGGTTATGTGTGATATTCAATATTAATTATTAATTGATATTCTGCCTGTATTGTAACTTTCTGGCAACCTCATGCTTTCTGTAAAAACTGTGCAACACACCAGAGCTGCTGTGAGCAGATCCTGTGTCAGGGAATGACGTGTGTACAGAGCTTTTCTGAGCCACGGGGACACATGGGCAGGTGGAGAGGACACCAGCTGCTGGGCTCCCGGTGACAGTGGGGAGTGGCTGCAGGATGCAGGAAAGCCCCCATGAGCTCAGGGGGCCTGGAAAAGAGGCTGGGCTCATTTTTTTTTTTTTCAGATTTATTTTATTTATTTGAAAGGCAGGATGACAGAGAGGAAAGGAGGGAGGGAGGGAGGGAGGGAGGGAGGGAGAGAGAGAGAGAGAGAGAGAGAGAGAGAGAGAGATATCTTCCATTGGCTGGTTCATTCCCCAAATGCCAGAAATGACAATGACAGGAGATGAGCCAGGCCAAAGCCAGGAGCCAGGAACTCCTTCTGGGTCCTCCATGTGGGTAGAAGGAATCCAAGTACTTGGGCCCTCTGTTGCTTTCCCAGGCACATTTGCAGGGAGCTGGATCAGAAGCAGAGCAGCTAGGATTCCTTGAACCAGAACTCTGATATAGGGTGCTGGCATTGCAAGCAGCAGCTCAACCCACTGGACCACAGCACAGGCCCTGAGGCTGGGCTCCCTTCATCCATGGAAGGGGTATTGTGCTGGTTCATTTGGATATTAAAGTCAAAATGTCCATTTAGGGATCTTTGGGAGGTGTCCTGGCATCCTGGCTTCGGAGAGGCAACCACCTGTGTCCCATTCAAGCCCGCGGGAGCTCACTGGTGCATGTTCACACAGTGCCATTTCAGAGTGTTTGAATAATGTCAACAATGTAAAAGGTGGCAGAGAAACAGGGCAGAATTAGGCTGCTACTAAAGCCATTCTTACTACACAGATCTTCTGACTTGGCTGGAAATGTAAAAATGTGATTGTATCACTGGCATAGTGTCTGTGGACTTGGATTTTCAGTTTAAAATTTTGCTTCTTAAGCTTTGACTTGATTAATATAATGTTCTTTGGTCACTAATAAGTTATAAATGGCAAAACCAATCGTGTATAACTTGTACCCTCTGTATACTTCATTCTTCAGCTTATTTTTTTGGTTTTGTATGATACTTCTATGATTTATCCATAATGATAAATGAACTAGAGATTTAGTCTTTTTTTAAAAAAAGATTTTATTTATTTATTTGAGAGGTAGAGTTATAGACAGACAGAGAAGAGACAAAGAGAGAGGTCTTCCATCCGCTGGCTCACTCCCCAGATGGCTGCAGTGGCCAGAGCTGGGCCAATCCGAAGACAGGAGCCAGGAGATTTTTCCAGGTCTTCCACGTGGGTGCATTGGCCCAAGCACTTGAGCAATCTTCCACTGCTTTCCCAGGTCATAGCAGAAAGCTGGATTGGTAGAGGAGCAGCTGGGACATGAACTGGTGCCCATATGGGATGCTGGCGCTGCAGGTAGAGACTTAGCCTACTATGCCACAGCACTGGCTCCTATTCTTTTTTTTTTTTAAGATTTATTTTATGTATTTGAATGGCAGAGAGAAGGAGGGAGTAGCAGCAGCAGCAGTATTAGTAGTAATAGTAGTAGAGAGAGATATCTTCTGTCTACTGGTTTACTCCTCAAATGGGCACAACAGCTGGGGCTGGGCTAGACTGAAGCCAAGAGCCTGGAACTTCATCCAGGTCTCCCATGTGGGTGACAAGGGCTCAAGCCCTTGGACCATCTTCCGTTGCTTTCCCAGGAGCATTAGCATGGAGCTGGATCAGAAATGAAGCAACCAAGCCTTGAATCAGTGCTCCTATGGGCTGCCAGTGTTGCAGGCAGTGACTTAGCCTGCTGTGCCATAACACCAGCTCCTAGAGATTTATTCTTTTTTTTTTTTTTTTTTAAGATTTATTTGTTTGAAAGGCAGAGTTACAGAGAGGCAGAGGCAGAGAGAGAGAGAGGATGGAAGCATCTGCTGGTTTACTCCCCAAATGGCCACAATGGTCAGAGCTGCACCAATCCAAGGCCAGGAGCCAAGAGCCTCCTCCAGGTCTCCCATGTGCATGCAGGGGCCCAAGGACCTGGGCCATCTTCCACTGCTTTCCCAGGCCACAGCAGAGAGCCAGGACAGAAATAAAGCAGCCAGGACTCGAACCGGCGCCCACATGGGGTGCCAGCACTGCAGGCGTCAGCCCCAAGAGATTTATTCTTAAGGGAGCTGTCAGCTACCCAGAGTAGCTCACCCCCTAGGCATGCACACACCAAGATTTGTTGCAGATCATCTTTTCAGTATGCACAAAAGAGAGTAATAGAGGAAGAAGTATCAGGGGAAAGGAAGAAAAATGAAGACTGAAAACTTAGGGGGCCTGTACAATTTGTTTTGCAGGGCCTAGTGAGGTCAAAAAGACACTAGACATAAGGGGCCACATGTCAGAACCTTTGTTTAGAAAACATAAATTGGACTCTCACCTCCTTTAGTTCAGGGGAGCCAGATAGAAATGTAGATAAGTGGATAGATAGATAGACAGACAGACAGATGTAGTGTTGTAGTTTGGATATGGTTTGGGTGTCCTTCAAGGGTCCACTGTGATTGGAGACTTGGTCCACATGGTGGCAGTATTGGGAGCAGAGAGGCCTAGTACTGGGAGAGGCATGGCCTAGGGGGAGATTTTAGGTCTTGCTGTGGGTGCTGCCCTCGGGAGGACTTAAAGTAGCTGTCCTGGGACCCCTCCCCTCACTAGAAGATTGTTAGAAAAACTTGAGCTCGGCTCCACTCAATTTCTGTCTGACTTCCTGTTAAAGAGCCAAGAGGGTCCTCACTGGAGCTGTGCGGGTGTTGGCACCACGCCCTTAAGCCTCTAAAACTGTGAACGAAGTAAATCTCTTCTATTCATAAGTAGCCTGCTACGGGCATTTCATTATAGTGATGAAAAAGCTAATAGGGGGGCTGGTGCTGTGGCGCAGGTTAATCCTCTGCCTGTGGTGCCGGCATCCTATGTGGGCGCCACTTCTAGTCCCCGCTGCTTCTCTTCCGATCCAGCTCTCTGCTTATGGCTTGGGAAAGCAGTAGAAGATGGCCCAAGTCCTTGGCCCCTGCACCCACATGAGAGACCCGGAAGAAGCTCCTGGCTCCTGGCTTCGGATCGGCTCAACTCCGGCCGTTGTGTCCGTTTAGGGAGTGAATCAGTAAATGGAAGACCTTTCTCTCTGTCTCTCCCCCTCATTGTCTATAACTCTACCTCTGAAAGAAAGAAAGAAAGAAAGAAAGAAAGAACTAATATGGATGGATGGATCCAGATAGGCAGGTAGGTAGGTAGATAGAGAGAAAGAAGACAGAGGGCTGGTGCCATGGCTCAATAGGCTAATCCTCTGCCTGCGGTGCCGGGGCGCGGGATTCTGTCCCGGTTGCCCCTCTTCCAGTCCAGCTCTCTGCTGTGGCCCGGGAGGGCAGTGGAGGGTGGCCCAAGTGCTTGGGCCCTGCACCCCATGGGAGATCAGGAGAAGTACCTGGCTCCCGCCATCGGATCAGTGTGGTGCGCCGGCCGCAGCGGCCATTGGAGGGTGAACCAATGGCAAAAGGAAGACCTTTCTCTCTGTCTCTCTCTCTCTCACTATCCACTCTGCCTGTCAATAAATAAATAAATAAATAGATAGATAGATAGATATAGATATATATAAACAGGTAAATATGTTTTAAAAGAGAAAGAGGAAATGGAATGATGTTGCCAAAAGTAAAACTATAGGCTTAATGGGTAAAGCTGCCGCCTGAGACACTGGCATCTCATGTGGGTGCTGGTTCATATCCCAGTTGTTCCACTCACAATCCATCTCCCTGCTAATGCCCTGGGAAAAGCAGCGGAAGATGGCCCAGATGTTTGGGCCTCTGCCACCCACGTGTGAAACCTGGAAGACGCTCCCGGGTTTGTCTTGGCCCAGCGCTGGCCATTGAGGCCATCCGGAGAGTGAACCAGAAAACAGAAGATCTCTATCTCTGTCTGTCTGTCTGTCTGTCTCCCTCTCTGTAGCTCTGACTTTCTAAATAAATAAATCTTTAAAAAAGAAATAACTCCTCAGAATAATCTTTTTTTAAAAGTTTTGTTCTGACTAATGCAATGGGTTTTATTTGCCATCAGATGTTTCAAGCATACGCAGTGCGCTGAGCAGTTTTCCAAGTGCTTTCTTGACTCTCACCTCATTTCATCCTCTCTGCCACTGTGTTCTCCTGCCAGCGAGCTGAGACTGAGAGCAGCCTGCCCAAGCCCCCCTGGGAAGGAAGGAGGGCAAGAATGCTTTCCCTCTGAGTCAGGCAGGAAAAGTCAAATGGGGCTCAAGATATTTTGCTTTGGAAGGAGCATCATTCGACAGTGATTTGGTAGTGTTACAGGTCATAGGAAATCCCCCAAAAGGAATGATCAGGGTCTAGTCCCCCACATACTATGACCAGAGAAGCAGCGCTGTGGTCAGCCCCTTCTCCATAGGCTGCTAAGAGATGGCCTTTGCAACAGAGCAGAGAAGAGCTTGTCTTTTGGGGAGAGAACAGCTGAGAGAGGGGTCCCAGGAGAATCACATCGTGTTCCCAGCTGGATGTCTTCTAGGCCACTGGGCTAGTTTCAGGGGGGACAGCAGGGAGTTCTGCCAGAGAGCAGAGCACAGCAGCTGCGAGGTGACGAGGTCGAAGCTGGAGTCTACTCTTACCATCAGGCATGGAGTTGGGGTGCAGGACTACCGAGAGCTGCCGAAGCGTGGACACGGGAGTGCTTATATGACAGGACGCTGAGAATTAGCCCAAAGATATGGATGTGTCTCTCAGGGACTGACTTCAAGAGGCCGAGGAAACAGGAGGGTTCTCAGGGCAGGACTCTGAGGTCTACAGGAGGGCCCTGGGAGGCCAGAGTCAGGGCCCAAGATCAGTCTAGGCCGGGAGAGTGATGTGGGAGCAGAGCTGTTCCAGCCCCAGAGCACAGGTCAAATGCCAGGCCTTGGGCACAGGGGAGACTTGCACCCGCAGGTGCAGGTGTCGGGGTCCCAGCTGCTAGGAGAGCCGGCAGGGCCTGTTCCTGTTGTTTTGGGGGAACATTTGGTGGACACTACGAGTGGAAGAAGGAAGAGCAAGGTGCATTCTCGAGACATCCTCTAGTTATTAGTTACCAGGTCCCTTGTGTGTGCCAGGCCCTGGGTCAGGACCTTGAGGATATCGGAAGTCCCCACCCCCGCCTGCATGTGGAATCCCCCGAGGAGCTTTAGAAACCGCAGATGTGTGCGCCGCAGCAGAGATTCTGATTTGACTGGCTTGGACTGGGGTCTGGCCGTGTTTGTTTTTTTTTTAAGTTTTCTGGATGATTCTAATAGGAGGTCAAGGTTGAGAACCACGGATATACATGTTAACATTTCATCCTGCTAATAACCTTCCAGGCAAGGGGCTCTTCCAGCGGCCGTTCCTCAGTATCGTTGGGGGATTGGTTCCAGAACCCCCCATGGGTACCAAAACCAGCAGGTGCTCTAGTCTCTTCTATAAAATGATCTGGGTTGAATATAACCTATGTACATCCTCCCATATATCTTAAAAGTGATCTCTGGATGGCTTATAATACCTCATACAATTAAATGCTGCATAAATAGTTGTTATGCTGTATTGTTCAAAAAATAACAACAAGAAACAAGAGTATATATTCAGTACGGACACTTTTTTTTTTTTTTTTTTTGCAAATATTTTCATCCACAGTTGGTTAAATCCGTAGATGCAGAACCCGTGAGTATGGAGAACTGACTGTGCTTCCATTTTACAGACGAGGAAATAGAGCTCAGAGACATTAAGAAATTTGCCAGAGGGGTGAGTGTTTGGCACAGCAGTTAAGACGCTGCTTGGGACACCTACGTCCCATATCAGAGTGCCTGGGTTCAAGTCTGGGCTCTGCTCCTAACTGCAGTTTCCTGCTAATGCACACCTTGGGAGGCAAGGTGACAGCTTAAGTGGTTGAGTCCCTGGCCACCCAAATGGGAGAACCAAGTTGAGATTCTGGCTCCCAGCTTTGGCATGACTGCTGTGGGCATCTGGGGAGTGAACAAGCAGATAGCTCTTTCTCTCTTTGCCTTTCAAATAAATAAATAATTGAAAAAAAATAAATTTACCAAAGGCTACACAACTAATTAACCAAAATGAAGTTCCAGCTAAGTTCAGCTGACCCTAAACTTTGTTTACCCTGATTACCTTGTCACACTGACACCATGTTGGTGTATTCTTTTTGTTCATAACAGAACTGAAAGCAGAACCATTGTTTGAGAACTTCCAATATTGGCAAGACCTCAGTCTTTTGCTGTGACTTGTTCCATTCAATGAGAACCTCAATATGAAAATGGACTTTAGAAAACTGGCATGCGTTATGTGCTGACTTACCACGAGTTCTGACTACTCTGCATGCTTCAGCTCTGTAAAGTAGGTAATAATTATTACTATACCATTTATCACTTTTCTTATTTATCTTCATCTTATTTGAAAGGCAGATGGGCGCCAATTCGTGTCCCAGCTGCTCCACTTCTGATCCAGTCCTCTGCTTGTGGCCTGGGAAAGCAGTGGAGGATGGCCCAAGTGCTTGGAACCCTGTACCAACATGGGAGACCTGGAAGAAGCTCCTGGTTCCTGGCTTCAGCTTGGCCCAGCTCTGGCTATTGTGGTTATCTGGGGAGTAAACCAGTGGATGGAAGACCTTTCTGTCTCTGTCTCTCCCTCTCTCTTCCTGTAACTTTTGCCTCTCAAATACATAAATAAAATCATAAAAATGGGGGGAGACAAAGACAGAGAGTGAGAGAGTACGAGAGAGAGAGAGAGCGAGCAAGAAGGAGATTGATCTTCGATCTGCTGGTTCATTCCCCAAATGCCTGCAACAGCCAGGGCTCGGTCAGGCCAAAGCCAAGGGTCAGAACTCAGTCCAGGTCTCCTAAATAGGTGTGAGGGACCCAAGTACTTGAGCCATTACCTGCTGCTTCCCAGGGTGCACATTAGCAGGAAGCTGGATCGGAAGCAGAGTAGCTGAGACTCAATCCCAAGCAATGCTGTGGGATGTGGGCATTCCAAGTGGCTACTTAACTGCTGTGCCACAAACCTGCCCCCACTATACCATCTTATAGATGAGAAACCATAGATTTAGAAGAGCTCAATAACTTGCCCAAGGTTGCAGAGCTAGGAAGTAGAGAAACCAGAAGTTAAATCAAGGTCTGTCTGGCTTAACTTTTGACCACTAAGCCAGAGCCTTTCACATATCACATTCCGGTTGCCTGGGAAGCGTATGAAAAAGTACTTGAAGACAAGGTCCTAAGTCCCCACTCCACTCCCAACTCTGATCTGGAGGTCTGATGTGGGCATCGGGCATCAGCATTTTAAGTAAGCAGCCCTAGCTGTTCTCAGGCCTTCGCGAGGAGCACTGCACTTAGCCAATCTGCAGAGCCCGAGTGGGGGCAAATGAGGAAACTGGAGGCTTCCCCCATAGAACATTCATAGGTGGCAGCAGGATCTGGATAGAGTGAGAGTCACTGAAGAAGATTCCTTGAACACAGATGCCATCCCTGTCTGCTGATCACAGTGCCTGAAATCCCAACACCCGGTCCTGCCTCTCCATGGCAGGGCTCATCCCCCTCTTCTTGAAATCACGGGCAGCAAAGGATTCCTCTCCCCTTGTTCAACATCAAGCTTCCCATGGCTGCCTAACATACAGCCCATAATAGTTTCTACTTACCTACTGCATAGTAACTTGCAGCCTCATAATTGTTGCTTTAAAAAAAACAAAATCCGCTGAGCTGTCTTTCTAGGGTCCCTGATAAAACTGGACCGTACTGGCTGCTGCCAACCTTATAACTGGAGCTTGCAGAGAGGGTTACCTTATCGTTTATTATCATGTTAAATACACAGGTCCGATGACATTTCAGCAGCTCTCTTTGGACATAGGCTGTACACAAGACACGATTTGTCAAGGCGCATGCCCAGAGGACTCCCACGCTTTCCTCTGCACCTATGATGTCCTCTCACTTTCGTTCTCCCAGTTCCACCCCGAGTACCCTAACTCTGTAAATTCCCAAACCTGGAGATTGATTTAGGCCTCTGCATCATTTAAACTCACTGGCTGGGTGTGTAGCCATGGAGGAAGAGAAACAATTCGTAGCTTCCTGTTTTCCCTCCCTGGGGCATGAGCAGGAGCAGGGACATCTGTAAACCCTTGTCCTACGTCCTGGGAGGACGCTAAGAGCTGAATGTGACAGGGCTGCAGGAATGAAGTCCCTGCAGGGCCAAGACCCAGGAGGTCCACACCTCCTGTTCACCTCCCTGCCTGCAAGTGCTCCCCACTGAGGAGCTCGGCACCCCCAGGTTCTCCCTCCTCTCTCTCCGCGGCCGTCTGCCCTCGGAAAAGGCTCTGAATCTCCTGTGTTCAGAGAAGGCCAGAGGAAGAGATGGAGTCCTGAGGAATCCTTGCATCGGTTGGGAGGAAAGAAGAAGAAGAACTGGCAGAGGAGGGCAAGGAGGAACAGCTAGAGGAGGAGGAGGAGGAAGTGGAGGAGGAGGAGGAGGAGGAGGAGGTCAGGAATGGGAGAGGGGTTTTCCACTGGCACGGGGAGCCTGAATTCCGGGACAGGAGACTGAGCAAGGGCTGGCTGGCTGCAGTATGAGAGGCTTGTATGCGTTCCAGCTCTGCTGGGGCCAGGAGAGAGGACAGACATGAAACACAGGGAAGGAAGAGAGAGGTAGAGCAAGATGCGAAGAAGAGCGGAGGAGACACCTGCCTGGGGCCCTAGGGAAGAGTGAGCTCTCCAAAGAGGGCACGGATGGAGACGTGAGAGAGGTGCAGAATGGGAGCAGCGAGGACTGGGGTTGTGGGGACAGGAAGCTCACATCCCAGAGCTTCTGTTGTCTCCCGGGCAGGAGGCAGAGCCCAAGGCCTGGGGGCTGGCCGGAGTGGGCAGGCAGGAGGCAGACAGGCTTGAGGGCCATGGTCCAGCAATGACAAAGCCCTCTCCCACCTTCCAGCACCCCTCCCTGCCCTGCCCCAGGGCGCTTCCTTCCTTCCTCCTGCACTGCCCACAGAGTCAAGAGTGCTCCTCAGCCACAGGAAGGGGCACTTCTAACCCTGCCGTGTAGGGTGGCCGACATGTGTTCCCCCACACTGAGCCTGTGACAGTGACGGCTGTCCCTGGAGGCTTGTTCTGTCTGCTCGTAGCTGGCCTCCCAGGAGAGCAGGCTCTTACCTGTCTCTTCACCACTCTGTCTCTAGTCCTTGAACGTCACCTGGGACACTGTGATGTCCCCCGAGACCCCCGTCTGTGAATATGTGGGTGACTGAGTGATGCCCCGGGTCCTTTTCCGTGTTACAGATGGCCTTCCCCTGTAATGATGAATCTGAAACTCCAGCAATCTGAAGTCCAAAGCCAGTTTCCTTGGACACAGGACCTTAGGCAAGCTCCTTGCCCTCCACGAGGCCACTAGGGTCAAAAGGCTGGCTGGGAAGCAGAGGCCGTGCAAGTGTGGGGGTGGTGGGGATCCAGCTTCCCCCTGGCTTCTGCACATTCCTCTAGCTGACTGAGACATTGCCCAGGAACACCGGTGAGCCTGTTGCAATTCTGAGTGATTCACAGGGAACGGATTGAGCAAGTCCTTCCACAGGGAGGAGTGGATGGGTGGGGGAATGGCTAAAAGTCCTCATGGTCTCACCCCAACTTACTTCTCCAAAGGGCATTTCTGGGGAGTCACCGACGGATACCACATTGTCCCTCGCCAGGAGTTCCTGAGACTGTGGGTTCATGCAGCATTTCCCTATTTTATTTTTACCCAACATCCTCAGTAGGAAATGAAAGTTTACAAGGTGAAAGGTGCACATCTGTTCGTGTACACAAGTGAAGCACTGAAGGGCACTGGGCTGGACATCAGGGTGTGGGGCTCTTGTCACGAGCTTTGCTGGTCACTAGCTTTCCTAATTCGTATTTTCATTTTATTTGGAAGGCAGAAAGAGACAGAGACAGTAACATAGGCTGTAACAGTAGCATAGACAGTAACAGGCTGAAGCTAGGAGCTTGGAACTCAATCCAGGTCTCCCAAGTAGGTAGCAGAGGCCCAAGTGCTTGAATTGTCACCTTGCGCCTCCCAGGGTGTGAATTAGCAGAAAGCTGGGTCAGAAACAGAGTAGCTGAGCCTCACGCTAGGCACTGTGATATGGGATACAAACACCGTAAGCAGCAACGTAACCATACCATGCCCGCTCCTGGGTGCTAGCATTAGGTGGGCATGGGATTTTGGCTTAATTTTTAAGAAACTGTTAGGGACACCAACACCACATGTCAGAGTGCCTGGGCTTGGGGGAAGGCTCCACTCCCAATTCCAGCTTCCTGCTAAGGAGCACCCTGGGAAACCACAGGTGATGGCTCAAGAACTTGGGTCCCTGCCACCCACATGGGAGACCCAGATGGCGTTTTCAACTCCTGGCTTTGGCCTAACCCAGCCCCAGTTCTTGCAAACAGTTTGGAGAGTGGACCACCAGATGTGAGATCTCGGTCAATCAGTCTGTCTCTCTCTGTCTCTGTGCTTCTCAAATAAATAAAATAATCCAAAGCAATAACTTTTTAAAAATAAAAAAAGTTCCCCAGTCTCATGTTCTTCAGGCCCAGCAATGCCTGCTTCTGATGCAGTGGGGCAGGACAGGGAGTGGCTCAGGGACAGTGACTGGAAGTGGAGATGGCAAAGCTGAACCCAGGTCTCCTCTTGAGCCAACTTTCCCAAGGGCAAAGGCAAATGGCCCAGCACTCCCTGTCATCTCCCTGAAGCCCAGCACTCCCTGACCCAAGGCCTCTGAAAGGCAGGATGCCTTCTAAATCCCTGCATGCCATAGATGCAATGGCGACGATATCAAGGCCTGAGGGGTCCCGGTTCTTCATCTCTGAGCTGCAGTTCACACCATCGGTGCCTCCACCCTCAGCCTGACATCTAGCACAGTGCCGTGAGGGTCCCAAGTCCGAGCTCACCGTCAGTACCCAAAGAACGACACTGACACTGTGCTCCTGCCATGCCTCACTCCCAGTCCTCGTCTCCTTGACTTTCTCACGGCTCCCGACACAGATACCAAGAAGCAGTGCCCCAGAGAGGGGATGTGATGCCTCGGCTCACCCAGCCAGCGACTGGAAAAGCAGCAACCTTTAGGCTCAGTGTTTCTCTGACCCCACCCAGCAGTTGTACCAAGGCCCCAGGCCACAGCCCCCGGCCTGGCATCCAGGCAATCACTCCCATGGACATGCCCTGATACCAACAGGTGCCTGCGGTGGGGGAAAGTGGGAAATGGCCCGGGAGAGCCAAGGCGCTTACCGGAACGGGGAGGCTGTCCAGATGTGAGCGACTGTAGAGACGACCGTGGCCTGAGTGTGGCGGCTCGGCTGCAGCTGATAAGAGGTGTTCCTCACCCGCACCAGTGAGCCCAGCCTGACCACACTTCCCCTTTCTGGTCCACCCACAGGGGACGCAGGCGTCACCAGCTGGCAGTCATTCCCCTTTCCAGGGAAGCTGCCCACCCCAGACCAGAATGCTCCCACTGCTCTGAGTGCTGCCACCAGGCCCATCAGAGGTCTGTGATGGTGTGGGAGGGGCCTTTTTCACTGTGTGGGTGTGCATCTGCTCTGAGCATGCCCAGACCGGCAGCCTGGACCCCAAGGAGACTCACAGGGCCCTGACTGCCACTCAGAGACAGACATGGGTAAGAACCCAGCTCCCAAATGACAAACACACCGTCCACAATGAGCAAACCCCCAGGGAACCCCAGGACTACTCTCAGAGGAGCAAGACAAAGGTTTCATCTTTCTTTCTTTCTTTTTTTGACAGGCAGAGTTAGTGAGAGAGAGAGACAGAGAGAAAGGTCTTCCTTCCGTTGGTTCACACCCCAAATGGCCGCCACGGCTGGTGCATTGTGCCAATCCGAAGCCAGGAGCCAGGTGCTTCCTCCTGGTCTCCCATGCGGGTGCAGGGCCCAAGCACTTGGGCCATCCTCCACTGCCTTCCCGGGCCACAGCAGAGAGCTAGACTGGAAGAGGGGCAGCCAGGACAGAATCCGGCACCCTGACCGGGACTAGAACCCAGGGTGCCGGCGCCACAGGCGGAGGATTAGCCAAGTGAGCCACAGCACCAGCCGGTTTCCTCTTTCTAAGGTTGTGTGGGTAGGCTGCATGCAGGCTGTTTCAGCCGAGTCGGATCGCTCTGTGTAAACTTATGAGACAGAATTCCCAGCCAGGCTCACAGCCCATGAAAATGGGGCCTGGGGTGGGGAGACCAAGAAATGAATCATTGTGTCGAATGCGCTGTTTCTGAGATGGACCCTCACTTCCATAAAAACAGCCCCAGCTGGTGTGCTTTGTGCCCACTGGGAGTGAAGGGATTGTTACCGCTGTGGTAATGATGGGGACGGGGACAGTCTAGTGGGTCTGCAGCACCTGGTCACACCGGGTCTGCAGTGTTTGCTCCTTTCCATGATGTAAGCACTCCCAAAATGGTCAGCAGGGTGTCCGTGGACTTGGACGTGGGAGAAGATTATCATGACCGATTGGCTCTCTTGGGCCTTTCCGGGCCAGCTCCAGCATGCCACTGCCTTGCTGTGTCCCATCTGTGAGCACTTGGTCATGACGCTGGCCTGGAACCTGTGTCTGACACTCCTTCCCTCGCCTCTCTGTCACTCCCCTGTTTTACAAGCGAGAGCACTGAAGCTCAGGAAGTTTGCATCACTGAATCAGGTTTACATAGCCAGGGAGGGGACTTTGAACCCAGGTCTGTAAATTCACAAAGCCTGTGCCCTTTCTTAGTAGGCCCAAAGTTTAACTGCTCAAAAAACTTTCCCAAAAAGCAATTTTAAAATCGTCTTCTGGGGGCCGGCGCCGCAGCTCACTAGGCTAATCCTCCGCCTTGCGGCGCTGGCACACCGGGTTCTAGTCCTGGTCGGGGCACCAGATTCTCTCCTGGTTGCCCCTCTTCCAGGCCAGCTCTCTGCTATGGCCAGGGAGTGCAGTGGAGGATGGCCCAAGTACTTGGGCCCTGCACCCCATGGGAGACCAGGAGAAGCACCTGGCTCCTGCTATTGGATCAGCGTGGTGCACCGGCCGTGGCGGCCATTGGAGGGTGAACCAACGGCAAAGGAAGACCTTTCTCTCTCTCTCACTGTCCACTCTGCCTGTCAAAAAAAAAAAAAAATGGTCTTCTGGGACAAGCATCTGGCACTGTAGGTAAGTTGCTTGCATCCCATATCACAGTGCCTGGGTTTGAGTCCTGGCTTTGCTCTTGATTCCAGTTCCTGGCTACTGCACACCCTGGGAGAGAGCAGCAAAGGCGCCATTCGATGGGTCCCTGCCACTCGAGTGGAAGATCCGGATTAAGTTCTCAGCTCCTGGTTTCAGTCTGACCCCACCCTGCCCATTGTGGGCATTTGGGGAGCAAACCAGCCACTGAGAGCTCTCTCTGTCTCTACCTCTCAGATAAAATAAGTAAACAAAATTATCTTCTGAGAAGTGAATAAATGCTTCTGCAGAAGCCAGAATCCAGGAACTTAGTCCAGGTCTCCCTGGGGTGACAGGAACCCAACCACTTGAGCCACCACTGCTGCCTCTCAGGGTGTGCGCTAGCAGGAAGCTGGGATCAGGCAGAGCTGGGACGTGAACCCAGGCACTCTGATACGGGCTACAGGTGTCCCAAGCATCTTCACCATTGTACCAAATGTCTGTGCTCCTTTTAGAACTCTGAATATATCATCTCCCTCATAGCCTGCAGAGTTTCTGCTGAGAAATCTGCTGATAGTCTGAAGGAGGTTCTCTTGTATGTGGTGAATCTTTTCCCTGATCTCAAAATTCTGTCTTTAATTTTTGACAGTCGGACTATACCTCAGGGAAGTCCTTTTTGGGTTGTACCTGTCTGGAAACTTTGGAGCTGTATGTATTTAGAGATCCATATCACACCCAAGATTTGAGAACTTTTCAGCCATTCTTTTTTTTTTTTTTTTTTTTTTATTTATTTATTTGCGAGAGAGCAAGCTAGCCCATCCTCTGGTGCACTTCTCAAATGACCTCAGTGACACTGAGCTGGGCCGGGCCAAAGCAGAGAGCCAGAAACACAATCCAAATTGCCCTCATTGGTGGCAGAAACTCAACTTCTTGAGCCACCAATGCTGCTACCTAGGATCTGCCTTAGCAGGAAGCTGGAATCAGGAGCCGGAGCCAGGAATTGAACCTGGGCCCTCTGGTGTGGAACACAGGCATCTTAAGTGGGTCTCAACAGCCAGACTAAATGCCTGCCCTCGTCATTATTTTCTTAAATAAACTGTCTTACTCTTTCTCTCGCTTCTTCCAGAACTTCGTTATTATTATTTCTTGATAGAGTCATTAAATTCTATAACCTTTTTTCATGCCTTTTCTTGCTTTTTGTCCTCTGACTGCATAATTTCAAATGACCTGCTTTTGAGTTCACAGATTCTTTCTTCTGCTTTTGAAGCTCAGTATTGCATTTTTTATTTCATTCATGATCTCTTCAGCTCCAGAATGTAAAAAAGTAATTTCTATCTCTGTGGAACATCTCATTTTGTTCATGTATTTTTTTCATGATTTTTTTTTTTTTTGGTTGTTGTTGAGTTGAGTTGTCTGTGTTCTCACGCAACTTGTTGAGCTGCCTTAAAACAATTATTTTAAACTATTTGTCAGGAAATTAGTAGATACCCATTTCTTTGGAGATACTGGAAATTATGTTTTTTTTTTTAAACAGATTTATTTATTTATCTGAAGGTCAGAGAGAGAGAGAGAGAGGTCTTCCATCTGCTGGTTCACTCCCCAATTGGCTGCAATGGTCAGAGCTGCACCACTGTGAAGCCAGGAGCCAGGAGCTTCCTCCAGGTCTCCCACATGGATGCAGGGGCCCAAGGACTTGAGCCATCTTCCACTGCTTTCGCAGGCCATAGCAGAGAGCTGGATCAGAAGTGGAGCAGCTGGCACTCAAACTGGCGCCCATATGGGATGCCGGCACTGCAGGTGGTGGCTTTACCCGCTACTCCACAGCGCTGGCCCCGGAATTATGTTTCTTTGATGATGTGTCACACTTCCTTGATTACTCATGTGCCTTGTGGTCTTTACTGTCTTCATTTCTGAAGAAGCAGTCACCTCCTCCAGCCTTTACTCACTGACATTGGGGAAAAAGCACGTCACCTGTCGACCAGCATGAGGTTCTCAAGTTCTCTTAGACCCTTCCTATAGATTTACCTGCTCCCTCCCTCTTATTCTAGCTTGTTAGGGGAGATTCTTAATGTTGTATTGTTGTGTGTCTTTTTTTTTTTTTTTTTTTTTTTTACAGGCAGAGCGGACAGTTAGAGAGAGAAAGAGAGAAAGGTCTTCCTTTGCCATTGGTTCACCCTCCAATGGCCGCCGCGGCCGGTGCACCGCACTGATCTGAAGCCAGGAGCCAGGTGCTTCTCCTGGTCTCCCGTGGGGTGCAGGGCCCAAGCACTTGGGCCATCCTCCACTGCACTCCCTGGCCATAGCAAAGAGCTGGACTGGAAGAGGGGCAACCAGGACAGAATCCAGCACCCCCACTGGAACTAGAACTCGGGGTGCCGGCGCCGCAGGTGGAGGATTAGCCTAGTGAGCCGCGGTGCCGGCCAATGTTGTATGTCTTTATCGATCTTGTAAAGCTAGACTAGATACTGAGAGGTGCCCTGATGCTTAGGTTTGTGTGCTTCCTCCCGATCCTGCAGATTCAAGCCATCTGACTGTGCCGGAGCCGTCTGCAAAGGGTCACACTTGCCATCAGAGGGCGCACACAGGGAGCCACCTGTGGGAGTGGGGAGATAAGACATGCAGTGCATTGTGGGTGCCCCCAGGCCAGCAGGGGAGTCTGTAGGTGCAGCACCCCTAGTGACTCGTCAGCTGCCTGCTGATGAGGTTCATGAAGCAGTTAGTGGGCTATGGACCTTTGAGCCCTGGCAGCTGTGAGTCTTTGCCAGTCTTCCTTGCCCCTGGCTTCTCCCAGTCACCCTGCTAGACTCATACCCTCAGTGTTCTGGGTGCGGTGAGAAGGAGGTTAGCCAGCGCTGTATAGTAAGGGAAGTCGAATGCTCGCAGTACTCTTACTGCCCACCTTGGGGGAATTGTGGTCTGAGAAAGTCTCACATGGCACTGAGCTGTGCCACTTGAGGCCAGCGGTGATGTGAGTAAAGTGAAACTCTTCTTTTTACTCTCTTCTGCATCTATTTTCAGATTTTTAAACATTCTAATGGTGGAACTTCTGGACTCCCACAGGGGTGCTCTGGGCCATGGGTGGTTGTCAAAACCAGGGCACTGTGGGGGAGACAGTTGAGAACTGTTCCGCCATACTGGTGTCTTCCTTCTCCCTCTCCTCTCTTCTCTTAGTATGTGCTCTCCCCAGCTGGTAAAATCTTGGAGGATAGGACCCCTTCTCAACTACTCTCCCCAACCACGATACTCAACACAGCCCTGAACGTGAAAGAAAATGCCTGGTAGATTCTTGCTGACCTGAAAAAGAAGCATGAAGTAGTATTCCTTAAATAAAATAAAATAATTAAAAAAAAAAAAAAGCTGAGTCTTCCAGAGAGAGAAGTGAGTTACAGGCACAAAGGAAGGCAACTTCATTCTCCCCGGCTTGAGGGCCCGCCTTTCCAGGCTCTGTGCTAGACAGTAAGGATCAAAGAAAAGAACCACCCAGTGCCTGCCCTCAAGGAAGTCCCTCAAGGTATAGAAGGAAGATAAAGAGATAATAGAATACAAGTGAGGCTCAACTCCTTCACTTATGCTAAGTCCTACGCTCACAGGAAAGAAAGGCAGATACTGTTTCTTTTTGCATTTAAAAAATATTTATTTTTATTTATTTGAAAGTCAGAGTTAGAGAGAGGGAGAGACAGAGGGAGATCTCCCACTGGCTGGTTCACTCCAAACAGCTGTAATGGCCTGGTGGGACTAGGCCATGTCAAGCCAGGAGCCAGGAGCCAGGAGCCAGGAGATTCTTCCAGGTCTCCCACATGGGTGCCGGGGCACAAGCACTTGGGCCATCCTCTGCTGCTTTCCCAGGAGCATTAGCTGGGACCTGGATCAGAAGTAGAGCATCCGGAACTTGAACTGGTGCCCATATGGGATGCCAGTGTTGTGGGCGGCTGCTTTCACCCACTATACCACAATGCCGGCCTCTCTTGTTTTTTAAAAAAGATTTATTTGTTTGAAAGTCAGTTACAGAGAGAGGGGGAGAGTCAGGGAGAGAGAGAGAGAAAGAGAGAGAGAGAGAGAGAGATCTTCCATCTGTTGGTTCACTCCCCACATGGCTCCAGATGGCTGCAATGGCCAGAGCTGGGCTAGGCCAAAGCCAGGAGCGTCTTCTGCATCTCCCACATAGGTGTGGCATCTTCTGCTGCTTTCCCAGGCCACAGCAGAGAGCTGAGTTGGAAGTGGAGCAGTTAGGACATGAACTGGCACTCAAATACCCGCAAAGCCACAACACTGCCCCCCACCCCCAGATACTATTTGTTAACCACACTGATGAATGCAGAGGTCGGAGGGCTGAGATCTGGGCTTTGAAGAAGGTGTAGGAGCTCACCAAGCAGTGAATGTGTGCAAACAAAGCCCAAGTGTTAGGAGGAGAGTAGATGGCTGTGTGCTTGACCAGGACTGAATCTGCTGAGCAGAGGCCTGAGGGCAAGGTTTTGGGACACCCACCAGGGCAAGTAACAGGCCTGCCCACTTCCTTGCCACCCACACTCTTCTCACATTTGGTTTTCTACCACAAGAGGAGAGCAGGAAGTCGGGCATCTGGCCTCCTTAGGGAACATTTGAAATGTTGCCTGTAGGTCTGGATGGCTAAAGAAGGTAGGAGGACCCAAGGTTAGCTCAAACCAGACAGGGTCTAAAAGGATGGAGCCTGCCCTCTTGTGGTCATCTGTGGAATATTCTTCTCAGGAGTCTGGTCCAGCCCGGACCTCCCTAGGCTATGGCTGATGTTAGCCTCTTGAAGCCAAAGAGCTGGAGACCTCTGGGCTAGAGGACACTGGAGGAGTGATTCTTGTCCACTCTTCACTCTGTGACTCAGTGTCCTGGTGTCTGTGACTCAGTGTCCTGGTGAACTTCCCGTCAGGTGGCGCCTAGCCTCTGCTACCTTGTTTCTTCTCACTAAGGCATCATACAAGTTGTATATAAAATGAGGGCTTTCCTTTTGGTGGAACTTCACAAGTGTCAATCAATCCTTGTCATGAGAAGCAAGTGAAGAAAGGACTCTGTGGGGCTGGGCAGGAATCATATTTCAAGGCTGTTTTTTGCCTTCTGATCTTGCAACTGCTGACACAGAGGGAAAAATTCCACTTGTATTGTGTGGCATCAAAATATAGAACCAGAACCAACCCTGGGAGCTCCCAGTATGGAAGAAAGCCCTCCTGGTAGCAGCCGATACGCTCAGAGGCAGTGGCCGTGGGAGGGTGGCAGCCGGCAGCTTGATGCAATGCGGGAGCCGCAGGACACAGCTGAGCAACTGCACACAGCAGAGATCGTTCTAGAAATGTCGGGGCTTAACTTGAAAACGTGAACTTGCAAAAGCACCGGCCCCAGAATTCCCTTTTTTAAAATAATCATGTTTGAGGAGTGATTTTCTATGCTTACTACAAATCAGAAACCATAAAAGAAAACATGGACCACTATTATTAGTCTGTTTTGCTTATAAACAGACTGAGGAAGTCGTAAAGAAAAGAGACTTATTTTGACTCATGGTCTGATCCAAGGCTAGGGGGCAACATCTGGTGATGGTCCTCTTGCTGTCAGAGGCCTGAGCTGACACAGCGTCACATGACATGAGACAGGGGGCACATGCGTGTGTGTTTTCACCACATGAACTTGACATTGTACTGGAAGTTCTAAACAGTACAATAAAGTAAGGAAAAGAAAGAAAAAGAATAGATTGAAAATAAAACTATTTATTCCCTGAATATATGATTATTTATATGGAAAATTTTCTAGTGTGTGCAGAAAAGACAGTAAAATAAATGAGTCTAACAATGTTGCAGGATTTAATACAAAGCCAAATTGTATTTCTATATGTAAACAGTGATCAATCAGATATTGAAACTTTAAAAAATACTATTTAGGGGCAGACGCTGTGGTGTAGAAGGCTAAGCCTCCACCTGGAGTGCCAGCATCCCTTATGGGAACTGGTTCAAGTCCTGGCTGCTCCACTTCCCATCCAGCACCCTGCTAATGCACCTAGGAAAGTAGCAGCAGATGCCCAAGTCCTTGGGACCCTGTACCAGCATGTGAGACCTGGAAGAAGCTCCTGGATCCTGGCTTTAACCTGGCCCAGCCCTGGCCATTGCAGCCATTTGGGGAGTGAACCAGTGGATGAAAGACCTCTCACTCTCTCTCTCTCTCTGCCCTTCAAGTAAATAAATATTTTTTAAAAAATATCATTTATCGGGGGCTGGCATTGTAGCGTAGCAGATTAAGCCACCACCTGTGATGCTGGCATCCCATATGGGCGCCAGTTCAAGTCCCAGCTGCTCCACTTCCAGTCCTGCTCCTGCCACCCACATGGGAGACCTGGATGAAGCTCTTGGCTCCTGGCTTCAGCCTGGCCCAGCCCTGGCCATTGCAGCCATTTGTGATGTGAACCAGAAGATAAAAGATCTCTCTCTGTCTCCCCCTACCCCCCTGTAACTTTCACTTTCAAATAATCTATAATACTATCAGACATATTAAATACTGAAGGCTCTCCTGACATGTGATGAAAGATCTATAAGACCTGTACTTTGAAAACTATAAAATATTACTGAGCAGAATTAAAGAAAACCCAGATAAATAGAATGCTATGTATCATCCTTGGATCAGAAGATCAAGATCTTGGTTCTCTCCAAATTAACCAGTAAAATGATCAGACTTCTAATCAAAACCCCAGAGGGCTTTATTTGGCAGGGTGAACTGAGCTGCTTCTATAGTTTGGATGTATGGGTCAGGCATCCGGCATAGCAGTTGGGGTGGTGCCTGGAGTGCCAGCATCCCAAGGCAGATTGCCTGGATTTGAGCCTCAACTCTGCTTCCAGTTCCAGCTTCCTGCTAACGTGCGTCCTGGGAGGCAGCAGGTGACGGCTCAAGTGGTTGGGTGCCTGCCACCCATGCGGGAGACCCTGAACTCCTGGCTTCAGCCTGGCCCAGCCCTAGCTGTTGTGGACATTGAGGGAGTAAACTGGCAGATGGGAGATTCTCTCTCTCTTACTCTCTCTCTCTCTCTCTCTCTGCCTTTCAAATAAATTAAGTAAATAAATAAATAAAAATTAAAAATTTATATGGAAATGGAAAAAGCTAGGATGACTAAAATAACACTGAAGAAGAAAAAAGCTGGTGAGCTTACCACTATCAGATTGAATACTTGTTCTAAAACTGCAGTAATAAAAACAGTGTGTTCTTGATACATACAGTACACACATGGATCAGTGGAACAGAGGGTCAAGAAATAGGCCTGCATAAATATGGTCGATGGATTTTCAACAAAGGTGTAAAGGCAAGGAAGGCAATTCACTGGAGAAAGGAGAGTTTTTCCGTTGTCTAAAGAGATCAGTGGAACAGAATAAAGTCCAGAACTGACCTGCACACATATGTCACTTGATTTTCAACAGAACTACAACAGCAATTCACTGAAGAAAGAATAGTATTTGCGCCGGCGCCGCCGCTCACTAGGCTAATCCTCCGCCTTGCGGCGCTGGCACACTGGGTTCTAGTCCCGGTCGGGGCACCGGATTCTGTCCCGGTTGTCCCTCTTCCAGGCCAGCTCTCTGCTGTGGCCAGGGAAGGCAGTGGAGGATGGCCCAAGTACTTGGGCCCTGCACCCCATGGGAGACCAGGATAAGCACCTGGCTCCTGGCTTCGGATCAGCGTGGTGCGCCGGCTGCAGTGGCCATTGGAGGGTGAACCAATGGCAAAAAGAAGACCTTTCTCTCTGTCTCTCTCTCTCTATCCACTCTGCCTGTCAAAAAAAAAAAAAAAAAAAAAAAAAAGAAGAAGAAGAAGAAGAAGAATAGTATTTGCAACAAACAGTGCTGAAGCCATAAGACATCCACATGCAATAAACAAACAAAAAATGGATCATAGAACTAATGCTAAAAAAAAAAAACTATACAATTTCAGCAGGAAACAGGAGAGATCCTAATGAACTTTGGTTTAGCAAAGATTTCTTAATTGCTACATCAAAAACACAATTCATAAAAGAACAAGGATCAGCCGGCGCCGCGGCTCAATAGGCTAATCCTCTGTCTTGTGGCGCTGGCACACCGGGTTCTAGTCCCGGTCGGGGCACCGGATTCTGTCCCGGTTGCCCCTCTTCCAGGCCAGCTCTCTGCTGTGGCCTGGAAGGATGGCCCAAGTGCTTGGGCCCTGCACCCCATGGGAGACCAGGAAAAGCACCTGGCTCCTGGCTCCTGGCTTCGGATCAGTGCGGTGCGCCAGCCACAGCACGCTGGCCGCGGTGGCCATTGGAGGGTGAACCAACGGAAAAAAAGGAAGACCTTTCTCTCTGTCTCTCTCTCTCACTATCCACTCTGCCTGTCAAAAAAAAAAAAAAAAAGAACAAGGATCAATATATTGGGCTTCATCAAAATTATAAAATTCCCTTCAAAAAACACTGATGAGAGAGTGAAAGGAGAAGACACTGGAAGATGATATTTGCAAATCCCACATTTGATAAAGACCTGTGTGCAGAATATACGAAGAACTCTCAAAATAGTAAAAGAAAACAGGCAATCCAGTAGGGAAGTGATTTAAAGAGACACTTCACTAAAGAAGACACACACATGGCAAACGACCATTTGAAAAAACGTCCAGCATTTGTAGTTCCTAGGGAGAGGGAGCTGCAGACTGAAAGTCCAGTGAGACACCTGCACACCTATGAGAGTGGCTGACACGAGAAAGACTGAGCACCCAAGTGTTGATAAGGAGGAGGGAGCATGGGGACTCTCCTCCACTGCTGGTGAGAGGGCAAAACAGAGAAACCGCTTGCAGAAACACTTGGATAGTTTCTTTCCAAAGTTAAACATTCACTTCCCGCCAGACAAGCCATTGCTCTCCCAGCTATTTACCCGAGAGGAATGAAAACATCCACCCAGGTGAAGACGGGTGCAGAAGTGTTCCTAGCAACTTTATCAGGAAGAATAAAAAATGGAAACAATCTAAATGTTCATCAGCAGGTAAATGAATAGACAACTTGTCCTCCATTTGTAAGATGGAATACTACTCAGCACTAAAAAGAAATGAATGGCTGATACACACAACAGCATGGAAGAATCTCAGAATAATTACACTGAATGAAAGAAGTTAGATAAAAAGGAACCTGTACTGTATGATTCCACTTAGACACAAGGTTCTCCAAATTGCAAGCTATAGGGGTGGGAAGCAGGTCAGTGGGTTGGGAGGGTCCGTGGAAGAACTGGGGAGAAAGGATTACAAAGAGGCGACTTTCAGGGGTGGAGGGTGCATTTGTTGTCGTGATGATGGTGATGACTCTGTGGATATATACAGATGTCAAAACTCAAGTTGTAGACTTTGTTAATAATAATACAGCTCTTAACAAAAGAGACCAGTCTAGGGTAGGGGAAGGCTCGACATTAGAACAGGAGGAATTGGGCCGGCGCCGCGGCTCACTAGGCTAATCCTCCGCCTAGCGGCACCGGCACACCGGGTTCTAGTCCCGGTTGGGGCGCCGGATTCTGTCCCGGTTGCCCCTCTTCCAGGCCAGCTCTCTGCTGTGGCCAGGGAGTGCAGTGGAGGATGGCCCAAGTGCTTGGGCCCTGCACCCCATGGGAGACCAGGAGAAGCACCTGGCTCCTGGATCCTGCCATCGGATCAGCGCGGTGCGCCGGCCGCGGCGGCCATTGGAGGGTGAACCAACGGCAAAGGAAGACCTTTCTCTCTGTCTCTCTCTCTCACTGTCCACTCTGCCTGTCAAAAAAAAAAAAAAAAAAAAAAAAAAAAAAAAAAAAACAGGAGGAATTGGAAACACTGAATGGTACAGATGACCCCGTGCTGATTGGCACGTGCCCCTGCCTTTCAGACAGGATTTGACTGTGGGAAGCCAGAGCTGTCGGCAGGACCTGACTAGGCGGACCGGAAGACAGCAAGGAGTAGTGGGGGGAGGGTGGGGGTGGGTGAAGAAGATGGATTTAGAGATGTAAGGGAGGAGGAGCAACTGGCTCCATGACCATTGAGGGCCCATCCCCCAGCTCCCAGAGAGTCATTTGATAAACCAAATCTAGGACAAGGAAGGCCCTTGGGGCTTGGGGGAAAAATAAACAACCCTGCCATGTCTGCTTCTGTGCAGCTTTTCCCTTGGGAATGATGTCCTGTGACCCACAGCTCTGCTGACTACAGCTGGGTGGCACGCAGCAGGGAGGGGCCTGAGCTCCAGTCCCTGTGCCCACCTGGCCTTCAGGTCAGAAACGGCACCAAGGGACCAAGGGACTCTTCCTGCTGATCTCAGGGGCACTGCCTTTGCCCTACCCAAGCTAAAAATGGGTCTCTCTGTAAAGTCAAGTTCCTCCTGCAGTCTGACCTCTGTGTCTCTGGGTGCCACATAAGCCCTGCACTTCTCTCCTGCACTGTGACTTGCTCAAGTCAGCCTGAGAGCAAAGCCCAACGTTCTTACCTGCTTCCTCTCGTCCCACCTCAGTTTACTCCTGAAATGCGGCAGCTGCTGCTGTGCCCTGATTAATGGATGACCCCATCAGGTGACACAAGCCTAAATATAGCTGTGACTGGGTGGCTGGCTGACTTCCTGTGTGTGCTCTGGGCCAGAGACAAGGGTGTGTGCCCTCACCAGGCCTGCAGATCTAGATCTTGCTGCCTAGGGCAGCCATCTGGGTACAAGATTGAAATCTGATCAAAGAGAGAGAAATAGACATGAGGGCCAAACCCAACGCCGGATACACAGTTGAGAAGGTTGCTGAGTGCCTAATATCGCCAAACAGTGATTCTTACAAGGTGCATCCCACTCAATGGGAATCCGCAGCGAGCCTCTGATTGACATTCTAGTAGAGAACCAAGCCAAGGGTTTCGTTCTTTCTTCCCTTCCATTCATTCATGCATAAAAGACGAAGTGACTTCAAAAATTTGGTGGAAAATGGAACTGAAATATGAATTGATTATGACGGAAACAAATTTGAAATCCATGTATAGTTTATTCAAAATATGTGTTTTCCATAAACTTTTTAAAGACCCCTTGTAGTCATCAGAGTCCATTTGTGGTTGCAGGCCCTACATGCTGCCTTCAGGGAATGGTGACTAAAAAACACAACTAAAAACTGCAAAAGCTGGGGTGGGTGTTTGGCCTAGCAGTTGAGACACCGCTCAGGACAGCCACATGCCCTGTGGGAGTGCCTGGGTTCCAGTCCCGGCTCCACTCCTAGCTCCAGCTCCCTGCTGATGTGCACCCTGGCAGGCAGCAGGTGACGGCTCAGGTGATTGGGTTCCTGCTTCCTGAGTGGGAGACTTGGATTGGGTTCTGGGCTCCTGGCTATGGCCTGGCTCAGTTCTGGCTGTTGTGGACATTAAGGGAGTGAACTAGCCTGTCTCTACTTCAACAACAACAACAACAAAAATTTTTTTAAATATTTTCTTATTTATTTGAAAGAGTTACACAAAGAGAGAAGGAGAGGCAGAGAGTGAGACAGGTCTTCCATCCGCTGGTTTGCTCCCCAGTTGGCTGCAATGGCCAGAACTGTGCCGATCCGAAGCCAGGAGCCAGGAGCTTCTTTCGGATCTCCTACACGGGTGCAGGGGCCCGAGGACTTGGGCCATCTTCAACTGCTTTCCCAGACCATAATAGAGAGCTGGATCAGAAGTGGAGCAGCTGGGTCTCAAACCTGCACCCATATGGGATGCTGGCACTGCAGGCAGCAGCTTCACCTGCTACGCCACAGTGCTGGCCCCCAAAAAATTTTTTTAAAGGTTTGTTTAGTTATTCGAAAGACAGAGGAAAAGACAGCGCTCTGATGTGGGATACCAGTATCACAACTGGCAGCTGAATCCACTGAACCATAGCGTTGGCCGCAAAGCAGAATCTTACTAAAATTGCAGACACTATGGTAAGGACTCTAAGGGTCTTCAGGCACATCAGGAAGGGATGAGATCCCATCAGGCTCAAGTCCTGGGGGGTTGGTTGGAATCAGCTGAGAGAAGGGTGTCGCTCCCCCTCTTCGTGGAGGAGCAACACAGGACCCTGCGCTGTTCTTTCGTCTGCTCGGCCCTCCCCGGGTTTGCTGCTGGTTCTTCCCGGGTTGGCTACTATCCCTTCCACCTCCGTGGAAGGGCAGTTCCCCCTGGCCACATTCCCCACTTCCGCAGGGGAGCGGCACACCGCCGGCCGGTTCTCTCGGGGGCTGCACGGGTTCCCTTAGATGTTCCCCATAGATGTTCCTGGTGCATGCCGTCTCTCTCCTCCTTTATAGTCCTCCTCCGCCAATCCCAACTCGGCCGCCCACACGCCGAGCACGCTGCTCTCCAATCAGGAGCACGTCCTACAGTTAATTGGTTGAACTGGAGGCAGCTGTGCGGAAGCTGTTTACTTCTCTCCCAGCGCCACATTGTGGGAGAGCAGATGCATAGAATAAGTCTTAATTCCAGTAACTCAGTCTAGTCCGGGTTGCTCCCCACAGATCCCCCTTTCTTTTTATTTTTTGGCGTTGATACGCGCCTGTCTTCGGTGTCCCGCGGCACACACTCTGCTCTACTTGCTAGAGTTGCCACAGGCTCTTACAAGTCCTATCAATCAGGAAAACCGAATCCGGGTCCTCTCTTCGCCATTGTGAGGAGGTTTTTAGGCGCTGATGCGTGCCTGTGTTCGGTGCCCTGCAGCGCATGCTCTGCTCTGCCCGCAGGGGCTTACAAAACCTATCAGGCAAACCGAATCCAAGCCTTCTCATTGCCGTATTGTGGGGGAGACTTATTAGTGTTGGTTTGTGCCTATCTTCGGTGACCTGCAGCTCATGCTTTGGTCGAGCTGCTTGCTGGTGCTTACCGCCTTAAATCAGGCAGACCGAATCCAAGCCTCCTAATTGTTGCATTGTGGGGAAGCCTTACTGATGTTAATTCGTGCCTGTCTTCGGTGACCTGCGGCGCATAAGCTGCTAGCCGCCCAGGTGCTCATCGCCTCGCTTAATCAGGCAGACCGAATCCAAGCTCTCACAGTGCAGTGTTGTAGGGAGGCCTTTTTATTTCTCTATTTCTCTATCTCCGGGCATTCCTATTTCTCCCATTTTACTTCTATCTTCCAGCATTCCTATTTTTCTCACTTTACTTCTAAACTTCTGTATCTCTTATCCCTGCAGCTTCCCGGCGCCTCGCCCTGCCGGCAGCTTCACGGCTCTGCGCGCACGCTCCGCGGTCTCCACGCACTTCGCGCCCGCACCACGGCCTCGCGCCAACGCCCCGTGCTCTCTCTGCACGCGGCGGCTTCCGCGAATGTTTCCGCCACCACCGGCATTCAGTCCAAGTTCCCCGGACTAACCTGGCGAATCCTGGCGGCCCACGTCTCTGCCTCTGGTTCCAGATCTTCGCCTCTTGCTCCCCGGGGTGACTTGAAGAATTCCAAGATGGCTTGGCCTGCACTCGCGGCTTCATCCTCCCTAACATTTTTCTCTACCCGGTGTGTTTCCCTAAGTTTTCTTCCAACAATATTCCTCTCATTTCTCCTGGCTTCTCCCCACAGTCTGTATCCGAGTCCAAGCCTCTTCCAGGTTTCACTTTCGCTTTCAGTCTCCTAGCTTCCCCGCCATAGTCCGCATCCGAGTCTATGAAAGCTTTCACTTTCGCTTTCAATCCTAACTTCTTTCCCACAGTCCATATCCGAGTCTATGCCTAGGCTTTCAATAGCTTCTTCCGGCACCTTTTCCATCCAGCTTTTCCCTAGGCTGTTTGCTAGTCTCTCTCTCCGGTATTTTCCCATTTCTTTCCTCCTAAGTTTCCTATCCGTCCTAGGTTTCCTATCCGAGTCACGGCACCATTATGTCGCTCCCCCTCTTCGCGGAGGAACGACACTAAGCCCTGCCTAGGCTTCATATCCGAGTCACGGCACCATTATGTCGCTCCCCCTCTTCGTGGAGGAACGACACAGGACCCTGCCTAGGCTTCATATCCGAGTCACGGCACCATTATGTCGCTCCCCCTCTTCGTGGAGGAACGACACAGGACCCTGCGCTGTTCTTTCGTCTGCTCGGCCCTCCCCGGGTTTGCTGCTGGTTCTTCCTGGGTTGGCTACTATCCCTTCCACCTCCGTGGAAGGGCAGTTCCCCCTGGCCACATTCCCCACTTCCGCAGGGGAGCGGCACACCGCCGGCCGGCTTTCTCGGGGGCTGCACGGGTGTTCCTTCAGCTAGATGTTCCCCATAGATGTTCCTGGTGCATGCCGTCTCTCTCCTCCTTTATAGTCCTCCTCCGCCAATCCCAACTCGGCCGCCCACACGCCGAGTACGCTGCTCTCCTCCAATCAGGAGCACGTCCTACAGTTAATTGGTTGAACTGGAGGCAGCTGTGCGGAAGCTGTTTACTTCTCTCCCAGCGCCACATTGTGGGAGAGCAGATGCATAGAATAAGTCTTAATTCCAGTAACTCAGTCTAGTCCGGGTTGCTCCCCACAAAGGGTGCCTGATGGGCTGCGGATACCTTCAAGGAAGTCTGAGACATCTGATTTGGGGTGAGAGGGAGTGGAGGGGCGCTCCGTCAGGGCAAGGCACGGCTGGGAAGGCTGGCGGCTTCTGGATCTTGAAGCCGTCACTCAGTAGTGCACCCACCACCTGCTGGACAAGTATTTATCGGGCACTGCTCTGGGTCAGTGAGGGGAATAAGAACAGTCTAGAGTCGCTGAGACAGTGAGGTCACCGGAATGGTCACTAGACTTAGGAGAGTCTGTTGTCAACACCAAACAGCCCATGCCACCAACCAATCCAGTTCCTCACGTTTGGTTATGCATAGTACTCTGTTTTTCTCAGAATAGACTGTACACTAGGGGGTGCGAAGCATCGTTAATGAGGGCAGAGACGAGTAAGCATCTCAGTTGTTAGCTATGTTCACATCATATCTGTGAGTGCACTATTGTTTTGGTCTCAGGACTTCAACCAGGGATGAGAGAAGCATCAGATCTGTCGTTTGCCTGTTTGGGACGTGTGCTGGCTTCATTAGTTTATCTTTGCAAGCCACATGTCCAGTTTTTGAGGGGTGGGTTAGGGACACTTGGTTAATACAATCAGAAGATCTGTCCCGCCGGGCCCATTGACGCTGCCACACTTGAGCAACGTGGTGAAGCCAAGGTCGTGGTTACCATTGTGTCCTCCTCCCCCGATGCAGGTGCCCCCTCTTCCGTTAGGACCCCTGTGCACCCTGCCCTACTTGAAGTGACCCGATCCTCTCTGACTCTGCTTCTCGAATAAAAACCAGACGAGGTGAACCTGAGAAACTGCAGCTGTAAGAAGACCAAAGAGACAGGGCAGCTAAATGCACTGGGGTGTCCTAGAGGGGAGCCTGGGACAACAAGAGACACGTTAGGTAAAAGTGAAGCAAATCAGAATGAAACATGGAATTTAATTGACAAGGCACCAATAGTGGCTCATTAGAGGTAATAAGGTATCATACCAAGATAAGATGCCAAGACTCAGGAAACCAGGTATGTGGGGAATATGGAACCCGGCACTAACTTCACAGTTTTTCTATAAATCTAAAACTGTTTTAAAACGAATCAAGATACTGTATTTCAGTTATGAAAAACAAATATAGGAGCAGGTGTTTGGTGTAACATTTAAAACATCACTTCGGACTCCTGCATCCCTTCTAAGAGTGCATGGGTTCAAGTCCCATCTCTGTTCCTGACTCCAGCTTCCTGCTAATGCGCACCCTGGGAGACAGCCTTGATGGCTCAAGTGCTTGGGTTCCTACCACCCCAGTGGGAGACCTGAATGCAGTTCCCGACTCCTGGCTTCAGCCTGGCTGCTGTGGGCATTCGGGGAATGAACCGGTGGATGGAAGAGCTCTCTCTTCTCTCCGCATTTCAAATAAAATAAAACTAAACAATTAAAAAAAAAATTTCTTGAACAATGTGAAAGCATTTTTCTCTGGAAGATACAATTTTAGAATATTCTCACATTCATACTCATTTTCATGATATTTGAATCTTATCAAAATAAAACATTTTCATATAATAATGTAATTTTTTAGTAAATAATGTGATTTGAAAAGCTTCAGTTATTTCTAAAACTCAAAAAAATTTTTAAGATTTATTCATTTATTTATTTGAACAGCAGAGTTACAACGTGGCTGTTGGGGGAGAAGCAGAAAGAACTTCCATCTACTGGTTCACTCCTCAAAGGACTACAACAGCTTGGGCTGGGCCAGGCCAAAACCAAGACTCTAGAACTCCATCCGGGTCTCCCACGTGGGTGGCAGGAACCCAAGCACTTGGGCCATCTTCTGTTGCCTTTCCAGGTGCGTTAGCAGGGAGCTGGATTGGAAGTGGAGCAGCAGGGATTCCAACGGGCACACGTATGGGATGCCACTGTCTCAGGCAGCAGCCTAACACACTGCACCACGATGTCAGCCCCTGGAACTTTTCCTTGCTAATTTATTGTTGAATCTCAGTTGATGGCCTGCTGTCATTGGCTTAGTGATTTTCCCTATGTAAATACAGCATGATTTCATTAACACCTTCTAGGAAGTTAGAACAGAAACCAGAAACCACAGAGGCTGCAGAATATCCTAAAAAGAGTTCGGGTTTGCTGCCACAAAATTCTTTTCTTTTAAAGATTTATTTGTTTGAGCCGGCGCCGCGGCTCACTAGGCTAATCCTCTGTCTTGCGGTGCCGGCACACCGGGTTCTAGTCCCGGTCGGGGCACTGGATTCTGAACCGGTTACCCCTCTTCCAGGCCAGCTCAATGCTGTGGCCAGGGAGTGCAGTGGAGGATGGCCCAAGTGCTTGGGCCCTGCACCCCATGGGAGACCAGGAGAAGTACCTGGCTCCTGCCATCGGATCAGCGCGGTGTGCCAGCCACGGCGGCCATTGGAAGGTGAACCAACGGCAAAGGAAGACCTTTCTCTTTGTCTCTCTCACTGTCCACTCTGCCTGTTAAAAAAAAAAAAAGATTTATTTGTTTGAAAAGGAGAGAGGGAGAGAGAGAGAGAAAGGGAAGAGAAGAGAAAAGAGGAGGAAAGAAAGAAAACAAGAAATCTTCCATTCATTTGGTTCACTTCCAAAATGACTGCAACAGCTAGGGCTGGGCCAGGCCAAGGCCAGAAGCCAAGAACTCCATCCAAGTTTCTCGTATGGGTGGCAGGGATGCAAGTACTCGAGCCATCATCTGCTGCTTACCGAGTGCGTTAGCAAAGAGCTGGAATTGAGTAGCTGGGACTCGAACTGGCACTCAAGGGGCCTCGTTTTGGCATAGCAGGTGAAGCCACCACCTGTGATACTGCACCCCACATGGGTGCCAGTTCGAGTCGCGGCCACTCCACTTCAATCCAGTTCCCTGCTAATGGCCTGGGAAACACAGGGGAAGATGGCCCAAGTCCTTGGGCCCCTGCCAACCATGTGGAAGACCCAGAAGAAGCTCCTGGCTCCTGGCTTTGGCCTGGCTCAGCGCTGGCTGTTGCAGCTATCTGGGAAATGAACCCAAGCAGATTGCAGATTCTGTGTGTGTGTGTGTGTGTGTAACTTTGATTTTCAAATAAATAAATAAAACTTTAAAAATAAAAACCAAACTGGCACTCTAATATGGGATGTGAGTGTTCCAGGCAGTGGTTTAAACTGCTACTCCACCAGGCCCACTTCAGCTGCCCCCCAATTCTGTGTATAGACTCGCGTCTAGACTTGGCAGTTATTAATCAGCTCTGTGACTCTTGGGAGCTTTCATCCCTCATTTGCAAAATGGAGATTTACAAAACTACCGATGTGGAGGAGGGGGGCGTCTAAGAAGCAATGGTGGAATTCTTGAGGGCAGGGGGGAGGAGAATGAGCCAAGGTAAGTAAAATGTGAGTCAAAACTAATGTCTACTGCTCAGATCCCACCCACTGTCCTTTCTCCTACAGTCCAGGGTTACAGCCCTGGGGAGCCTGGCTTTACACTGGTCACTGACGGGAGAGTCCAGTTGCACAATCAAAAGGACAAACACAATTATCTTAATACTATTTTTTTTTAAAAAGAACTATTTTATTTATTTGAAAGAAAGAGTTACAGAGAGAGGCAGAGCCAGAGAGAGAGAGGTCCTCCATTCCGCCAGTTCACTCCCCAAATGACTGCAATGGCCAGAGCTGATCTGATCTGAAGCCAGCAGCCAGGAGCTTCTTCCAGGCCTCCCACGTGGGTGCAGGGGCCCAAGGGCTTGGGCCATCTTCTACTGCTTTCCCAGGCCATAGCAGAGAGCTGGATTGGAAGAGGAGCAGCTGGGAATTGAACCGGCACCCATGTTGGATGCCAGCGCTTCAGACTGGGGTGTTAACCTTCTGCACCACAGCGCTGGCCCCACCACTTCTGTTTCATAATCATGGAAGGTCTTTGCCAACACGATGAGACAAGAAAGTAAACAAAAGGCACAGCTGCTAAAAATGTAGACTCAACATGATAAGATTGAAAACTTTAGCCTTGGCTTAAAAAAATTATTGGCCACAATGATGTTTGGAAAGAAGCCTGGGGGCCAGCACTGTGGCACAGTGGCTAAAGCCCTAGCCTGCAGCGGTGGAATCCCATACGGACACCAGTTCAAGTCCTGGCTGCTCCACTTCCAATCCAGCTGCCTGCTAATGTGCCTGGGAAAGCAGCAGAGGATGGCTCAAGCCCGTGGGCCCCTGCACCCATGTGAGAAACCCAGAAGAAGCTCCTGGTTCCTGGATTCAGACTATTGCGGCCATTTAGGGAGTGAGCCAGCAGATGAAAGTTCTCTCTCTCTCTCTCTCTAACTCTTTCAAATAAATAAAATAAATCTCTAAAAAGCTTAGAAAGCAAATGTATGTTTTACAGCATCCTTTGAGAATGCAAGTGTTGTTACCATTTTAGTAAGAGAAAGGAGAAAAGGTTAGCACTGTTGGAGACTAGCCAGGTGTCACCAAAGATCTAATTTATGATTAAAGTATACATGCTTGCTTCCTTGTCAGAGTGAGGGCTGTTCCTCTCCAGGGTTTACTGGTATTCAAGGAGAAGGAAGTCGAAAGATTCCATGATCTCTTCATCTGTTGGAGTATAGGAGGCTTTTTGTTTTTGCCTAATCATCCAGAAATGTAACCTTTAACCACAGTTTGGGATAATCATAAAACCCATAAAACGTATTTATTATGACAAATTGTGTTTGCTTATTTAGGCCACAAAATACTCTTATGGTAAGAAACTGAATTTGGCTGCTCTTTTTCCCTGGCCTCTTGCCAGGAGGGGGCTTGCTGTAGCCCTGCGCCTCCAGGGTGCATGGCCTTTGGGCCATGTGCTCTAGGCTTCCTGACCTAGATGTTCATCCATGTGGCTGGTTCCTGGTGCTCAGTATGAACCCCTATTCACCTCTCTCTCTCAGATAAAGCTCTCACTCTCCTATGCATCGTTCTCACAAAATAAAAGCCTAAAATGTAAAAAAAAAAAAAAAAAAAAAAAAAGAAACTGAATTTGTCCACTTAATCTGTAAGGGAACTCAGTGGCTTTCTGATAATTATCGCTCCAGTTTATAAGTGAAGTGTTGACATGGCACAGACACTGGTTGACTCAAAGAACTGCTGGGGTTGCTGGAGAACCAGCTTTGAGGTTATGCAGCAGGAACCACGACTAAAGCTACGACAGAGAACAGCGGAGGCCTCCTCTGCTGCCATGCTGGGGGCTCAGGGTCACAGTGACGCTGCTGATGGCACTGGGAACTGGAGGCCACCACTGTCAGGGAGGATGCGCCACTGCCTCTGCTTATTCCTTAGGTCCCCGTTAAAAATTCAGGACCGTGCATCTGATCAGGTGCACCTAGGTCGTGTGCTCGGCACTAGCTGCAAAGGAGACTGGGAAAAAAGGATCTGGTGGCCTCAGCTTCTGTGATGGGAGAAGGGCTATACTACTAACCAAGACTGCAATGATGGGAAACGGGAATTCAAATACAGGGAATATAGGAGAAGGGGTTCAGAACCTGAGCAGCCAATAAAAATGACAAAAGCCCATTCTATCTGGCTAACCCCAACTACCCTCTTATTGTGCATCCCAAGCAAGTGAACACTAACTGAACTCACTCTCAAGTCATGGCTACAAATCTCGACTGAGCTTGCAAAGCTGCCAGATTATTCTATCCCCTTTCTTAGTAAATTCGCCTTTTTACTTTCTGAGGTACTGTTTTGCAGTTCCCTCTCTTCAGGTCTCTACCATCTCCCCCACACCCTGATGGTGTCTTGGTTAGTGAGCCCTGGAGAAGGTAGCTGCAATCAGAGGAGGCCTACTGGGGTCCCCTTTCCACCAGTGCAGGCCCCCACTGGCTCTCTGGACCCCATGCCCTCTCACCTACTCATAGACTTTGCTCCCGCAAGCTCCCTTCTTTTGTACTCAATTATTCTTCTGGAAAAGAAGTATGATTTAATATTACTTATCTTGCAGCTGGCGCTGTGGTGCAGCAGGTTAAGCTGTTTCTTGCAATGCTGGCAATCCATGTCGGAGTGCTGGTTCAAGTCCCCACCGCACCACTTTTTTTTTTTTTTTTTTTTTTACAGGCAGAGTGGACAGTGAGAGAGAGAGACAGAGAGAAAGGTCTCCCTTTACCGTTGGTTCACCCTCCAATGGCCGCTGTGGCCGGCGCACTGCAGCCAGCGCACCGCGCTGATCCAATGGCGGGAGCCAGGTACTTCTCCTGGTCTCCCATGGGGTGCAGGGCCCAAGCACTTGGGCCATCCTCCACTGCACTCCCTGGCCACAGCACAGCAGAGAGCTGGCCTGGAAGAGGGGCAACCAGGACAGAATCCGGCGCCCCAACCGGGACTAGAACCCAGGGTGCGGGCGCCACAAGGCGGAGGATTAGCCTAGTGAGCCGCGGCGCCGGCCTTGCACCACTTCTGATCCCAGGCACTTCTGTGCCTGGGAAAGCAATGGAAGATGGACCCAGTACTTGAGCCCTACCACCCACATGGGAGACCCAAAAGGAGTCTGGGCTCCCGGCTTCGACCTAGCCCAGCCCTGGGCATTGCGGCCATTTGGGGTATGAGCTAGCGCATGAAAGCTTTCTCTCTTGCTATTGCTCTCTCTCTCTCATTCTCTGTCTCCCAAGTCTCTGTCACTCTGCCTTTCAAATAAATAAATAAATATTTTAAAAAAATCTCTTCAGGGGTTGTTGCTGTAGTATAGTGGGTAAAAGCTGCCGCCTATAGTGCCGGCATCCCATATAGGTACCAGTTCGAGTCTCAGCTGCTCCACTTCTGATCCAGCTCTCTGCTATGGCCTGGGGAAGTAGAAGATGGCCCAGGTGCTTGGGCCCCTGCACCCATGGTGGAGACCCAGAGGAAGCTCCTGGCCCCTAGCTTCAGATTGGCCCAGTTCTGGCCATTGCGGCCATTTGGGGAATGAACCAGAAGATGGAAGACCTCACTCGCTTGCTCTCTCTCTCTCTCTCTCTGCCTCTCTGTAACTCTGCCTTTCAAATAAATAAAACTCTACAAAAACCTGTTTCAAGGCCATATTGGCTTGCAACTCTTGACTCTGTTCTCTTTCCTAGCAAACCTCCTCATTGGAACTGTCCATTCTTGTCCTCACTCTTCATCTCCAATTTTTCCTTAAGCCACTTAAACTGAGCTCCTGTCCTCACTATTTAACCAAGGTTTTATGATCTTGCCAAAGCGAATGTCTGTTTTATCTTTCTGTTGGCCTCATATTGAACTTCTTAGCAGCATTTGACCCTGTACAACACTTTTGTACTTTTTTTAAAAAAAAAATTATTTATTTGAAAGGTAGAGAGACAGAGGAAGACAAAGAGAGATTTTCCACCCACTGGTTCACTTCCCAAATGCCTGCAGCAGCCAGGGCCTCAAGCCAGGAGCCTGGGTCTCCCATGCAGCTGCCAGGACCCAAAGACTTGAACCATCACCTGCTACCTCCCGGGTCCATATTAGCAGGGAGCCGAAATGGGCATTCTGATGTGGGATGTGGGTGCCCCAAGTGGCCTCATAATGGTTTCACCAAACACCTGCCCAATTTTGTCTGTTTTGAAACTTTTTTTTTTTTTGAGCTTCTGTGGCTTCTCACACCTCTGACATTCCTCCCCCTTCTCTGTCTGCTTGGATTCTCCAGGCCTCTGTACTGAGGGCTTCCCCTCCTCTGCCTGCACCCTCTTCCTAACTGATTTCAGACCCTTGATTTCTTCTCTTCATGAATTTTCTATTTCCTATCAACCTCTTGTTCACAAAATTTTCAAGTTTACTGAAAAGTTGCAAGAGTGGTAGCTGTGAACTCCTCAATAAAGTTCCTCTGCTGCTAACATTTGCCAATATTTGTATGCACACTCTCTCTTTTCCTGTCTCCCTTACCTACCTATTTTTTTTTTAACTATTTGAAAGCAAGTTTCAATCAACATGATTCCTCTCTTTTAAAAGCTGTAGTATGGGGTCTGGTGTTGTGGCATAGCAGGTAAAACCTCTGTCTGCAATGCCAGCACCCCATATGGGCGCTAGTTTGTGTCCGGGCTGCTCTACTTCTGACCCAGCTCCCTGCTAATGTGCTGAGAAAAGCAGCAGAAGATGGCCCAAGTGTTTGGGCTCCTGAATTCACATGGGAGACCCCAGAAGAAGCTCCTGGCTGGCTTTGGACTGGCCTAGTGCTGGGCATTGAGGCCATCTGGGGAGTGAACTAGCAAATGATAGATTCTCTCTTTCAGAATAAATAAAATAAATCTTTAAAAAGAAAACTATAGTATGTACAGTCCAAGATTAGAATAAAGATGTTCCTAAATAACTCTAATACCATTATTACATCTAAGAAAATTAACAATAAATTGATATCATCTACTGTGTAATTCATGTTCACATTCCCTTGAAATCGCCAAAATATCCCTTGTTTGTGAGTTTTTCTTTATTTTTAATATTTATTTTTATCTATTTGAAAGGCAGAGTTATGGGGGCTTATGAGGAGGAGAGATAGAAAGAGATCTTCCATCCTCTGGTTCACTCCCCAAATGACCACATGGCTGGGGCCAGGCAAGGTTGAAGCCAGGATCCAGGATCTCCCATGTGGGTGCAGGGGTCCAAGGACTTGGGCCATCCTCCATTGCTTTCCCAGGAGCATTAGTAGGGAACTGCATTGGAAGTGGAGCAGCCGGGTCTCGAACGAGCACTCATATGGGAGCTGGCATTGCAGGCAGCAGCTTAACCCATCACACCACAACACCAGCACCAGTTTTTCTTTTAACTTCAAGATCCATCAAGATTTCCCCTACACGTGGTTGCTATATCTCTATTCTCATTTAGGGCAGAACAGATCTCATCCCCCACCCCCACCCCACCTTTGTGTGTGTGTGTGTGTGTTCATGATAGTGACTTTCTAAAGAGCCTACTCTTGCAGAATACAATGGCAATGTCTGGAGACCTATTTGGTTGCCACAGCTGAGAAGGTGACGCTGACATCTAGTGCGTAGAGGATGGGAAAGCTGCCAAACATCCTGCAGCACACAGCCCCGTCCCCACAGCCAGGAATGATCCAGCACCAACTGTCCACAGTGCCTGGGTTAAAGAAACTCCAGTCTAGGTGGAAGTGACTGGGTACTCATGATTAGACTCAGGCGCCACCGTTTTGTGGAGAGAACTACACAAGTGATATTGTAGCATCTGAGTGAATCTCATCAGGGGACCCTTCCCAGGTTGTTCTTCTTGGTGACCCCCAAATCTGCTCACTTAGTTAAACTTTTGCATCTCTGTATTGTAAACTACATGTCCCCATTCAGAATTAGTGAGCCACCTGTGGGGTGACGCATGGAGGGCGGGCGTGTGAATACTCTGTTGCCCAGAGAGTTTTGCAACTGTAGCATCTGCTCATGATCCTCAGCTGAACCAGCCATGATGCTGGGGCTTGCAGATGGTTATTTTCTTTCATTCTACCAGCCCTTCTATGATTATTAGCTTTTAATCACTCTCTTTTTCACTCCATAAGTTTAAATGTGGTATATTATAGTATCTCACTGTTATCGTTATTTATGCTCAACTTGCCACTACTGTTGGCTGTTGGAGCCAGTTTAAGCTGTCTCCTGTATCCTTTTGACATTTCCCGATAGTCTTTGAGCGCTTCTTTGCTCAGTGGGTTCCAGACTCACCTTCTGCTTTTCCAGCCCTTGCCATGGAATAACTCATTTCTCCAAACAACCTGTCTGTTTAATGGAGCATAGTATTTAGAAACCAAGAACTGGGTGCTAAGCATGTTCATTAGTCTTAGGGTACCATTGTTTCTAGACCTTTTCATTAGAGAAAGATCAAGGAGTTTTGGGAAATTATATACATTTAAGAAACAACACCAAATCCAGTAAATACCACTCCACTTTGATCCTTGTCTATTTTTATGTTCCTTTGCCTAGAGTGAGAATTTTTGGTTCTCAACAAAAAATCAGTCTGTTTTCTCATTTGCTCCATCCTATAATATACATAAAACAGTTTGATAATGATTCCCAATAGGTAGTGATTTTATTAGCCCCTGGTTTTATCCTGTAGTTCTTTTTTTAATTTTTAATTTTATTTATTTATTTATTTTTGATGTATTGATCTTATTCAGCAACTCTTTTCAAAATTTTTTGCAAAAATTTTTATTTGTTTTATTTGAAAGGCAAAGAAGTGGAGAGAGCCGAGGGGGAGAGAGAGAGAGATCAATCTCTCATCTTCTGGTTCTTTTCACAAGTGTCCAGAACAGTCAGGAATGGGCCAGGTCAAAGAAGAGTAGAGAGGGCAGGTGGGGATGTGTTGTGCACAGCAGGTTAAGCTGCCATTTGCAATGCTGGCATCCCATATCTGAGTATCAGTTCCCATATCTGAGTGCTGGCGTGAGTCCAGGCTGCTCCACTTCTGATCCAGCTCCCTGCTAATGTGCCTGGGAAAGCAGTAGGATGATGGCCTAAATACCTGGGGCCCTGCCACCCACGCGGGAGCCCAGCATGGAGTTCTGGGCTCCTTGTTTGACCTGGATGAGCCCCAGCTCTTGTGGCCGTTTGGGCAGTGAACCAGCTGATTGAAAACCTATCACTGTGCCTTCCAAACAAATAAGTAATATACCTCCAAACAACAACAACAACAACAAAACAGGAGCAGGGAATTCAGTGCGGGTCTCCCACATGGGTGGCAGGGACCCAGATAATGGCATCATTACCACTGCCTCCCAGCGTGCATACCAGCAGGAAACTAGAACTGGGAGGGGAGCCAGGACCCAAAGCAGGCACTTTGATGTGAGATGTGGCTATACCAAGCAGCCTCTTATCCACCAGGCCAAATGCCCACCCCCTTTTTTATTAATTAATTAATTCATTCATTTTAATTTTTTAAATGAAGAAATATAGGTAGAAACACTTTTTTTTTTTTTTTTGACAGGCAGAGTGGACAGTGAGAGAGAGAGAGAGACAGAGAGAAAGGTCTTCCTTTGCTGTTGGTTCACCCTCCAATGGCCACCGCTGATCCGATGGCAGGAGCCAGGTACTTCTCCTGGTCTCCCATGGGGTGCAGGGCCCAAGTACTTGGGCCATCCTCCACTGCACTCCCTGGCCACAGCAGAGAGCTGGCCTGGAAGAGGGGCAACCAGGACAGAATCCGGCACACCGACTGGGACTAGAACCCGGTGTGCCGGCGCCGCTAGGCAGAGGATTAGCCTAGTGAGCCGCAGCGCCGGCCTAGAAACACTTCTACCATGGTAGAGCAGGGATCCCTGGAATTGTACTCCTCTTCATAACAACACCACAAACACTGGCAAAATTTTTCCAAATCAACTTTTTCAGAACTCTGGAAATTAACCATAGGCCTGGAAAAAATTAGAGTAGGATTTATTCAAAGAAAGTAACTGGATCTGTTGTGGAGGAGACCTTGGTTCAAGTCTTTTGTCTCCATGTAGGAGCGAATTCAAGGAGGAGACATAGATGGGGATAAGCAGGAGATCAAAAATTTATTCAAAGTCAAAGTATATACTCAGATGGGCTACCAGGCAACCTGAGGAGGGAGAGTTGCAATTTACAAGATTTGGGGTCATCCTTTTTTTTTTTTTTTTTTTTTTTTAAGATTTATTTAGGGCCTGTTTTGTGGCATAGCAGGTTAAGCTGCCACCTGCAATGCCGGCATCCCATGTGAGTCATGACTTGAGTCCCAGCTGCTCCACTTCCAATCCAGCTTCCTGCTAACGTGCCTGAAAAGCAGTGGAAGATAGTCCAGGTCTTTGGGCCACTGCATCCAAGAGGGAGACCTGGAAGAACCTACTTGATTCAGCCTGGCCCAGCCCTAGCTGTTCCAACCATTTGGGGAGTGAAACAGAGGATAGACAATTTCACTTTGTCTCTGCCTCTTTTCTCTGTACAAATATGCCTTTCAAACAAAGAAATTTTTAAAAAGCCTTATTTCTTTATTTGAAAGGTAGAGTTACTGAGAGAGAGAAAGAGGGAGAGGATGGGGGCTTGGCATAGCATTTAAGAGGCCAGTTAAGACTATTGTATCTCCCATGTCTGCTCCCAATTCCAGCTTCCTGCTCATGCACCCTGGGAGGCAGTAGGTCAGGTCCCTGCCACCCACACAGAGACCTGGATTGGGTTCCCAGCTCCTGGCTGTTGTGGGCATTTAGAGAGTGAACCAGTGGATGGGAGCCCCCTGCTTCTCTTATAAAACAAACAAAAAAATACAGACTTTTCAGAATTAGTCCAGCAGCTGCTACAACAAAAAAAGCAGGGGCTGGAGGAGTCTGATTTCCAGAGTTGCCTTGTTATATTAATTAAAATGTCCAGTTTTCAAGAAAAATTACGAGAAAGACAAATGTGGAAGTTGGTCTATACATAGAAAAAGCAGGGGCCAGTGTGTGGCATAGTGGGTAAAGCTGCCACCTGCGATGCTGGCATCCCATATGGGTGCCCATTCAAGCCTTGGCTGCATCACTTCCAGTCCAGCTTCCTGCTAATGTCCTGGTAAAACAGCAGAAGATGGCCCAAATACTTTGACCCCTGCCACCCATGTGGGAGACCGGGAAGAAGCCTGGTCCAGGCCCTACTGTTGCGGCCATGAGGGGAGTGGAACATTGGACAGAAGATCTCTCTCTCAGTGTAACTCAAATAATAAATAAATCTAAGGGAAAAAAAAAGGAACCACAGTCAACAGAAGCTATCCTGAGGAAGCTCAGACATTGAATTTATTAAACATTTAAATCAATCATAATAAATATGTCCAAAGAACTAAGAGAAAATATGTCTTGAGAGAAATTGATATATAAAAAAGGGTCCAAACAGAAATTTAGGAATCAAAAAGTATAATCACTAATGTGAAAAAATCACCAGGGGCCAGCACTGTGGTATAGCGGGTAAAGCCACTGCCTGCAGTGCCGGCATCCCATATGGGCGCTGGTTCAAGACCCGGCTGATTCACTTCTGATCCAGCTCTCTGCTGTGGCCTGGGAAAGCAGTGGAAGATGGCCCAAGCCTTTGGGCCCCTGCCCCCATGTGGAAGACCTAGAAGAAACTCTGGCTCCTGGCTTCAGATTGGCACAGCTCCAGCCGTTGCGGCCAATTGGGTAGTGAACTGGCAGATGGAAGACCTCTCTGTTGCCGTTGATTTCTCAACAATGTTAGAGTGGATTCATTTCTGAGAGGAGCAGCGTGGTGGGGGCAAGAGGCGCGGAGCCAACACACAGACCCTGGGAGTCGGGTGAAAGCAGGCCTGAGGCGAGCAGCCCGCAGACTCGTTTATTTCAGTTGGTACAACATCTTATATAGCCAAGACCAGCCAATCTGGTCAAGGGGCAGTCTATGCCCCAACCAATCACAGCCTGTTGCCAGGCAGTTTCCAAAGCCATCCAATCACAGCCTGTTACCAGGCAGGCTCCATTGCCAGCTGGGTTTCAAAGCCATTCCTGAGTAACTGACGCTCTCTTGCCAGTGGCCACCTTGGCATGGCCTTCTCATTCCACCACACCTCTCTCTCTCTCTCTCCTTCTCTCTCTGTGTAACTCTGACTTTCAAGTAAATAAATAGGGGCTGGCACCGTGGCTCACTTGGTTAATCCTCTGCCTGTGGCGCCAGCATCCCATATGGGCACTGGGTTCTAGTCCCGGTTGCTCCTCTTCCAGTCCAGCTCTCTGCTGTGGCCCAGGAAGGCAGGGGAGGATGGCCCAAGTGCTTGGGCCATCTGCACCCGCATGGGAGACCAGGAAGAAGCACCTGGCTTTGGATCGGCGTAGCTCCGGCCATAGCGGCCATTTGGGGGGGGGGGGTGAACCAACGGAAAAGGAAGACCTTTCTCTCTGTCTCTCTCACTGTCTAATTCTATCTGTCAAATAAATAAATTAAAAAATAGTGTATATGAAATCTGTTCTGTTTTTTTAAAAAGTAAATAAATAAATCTTTAAAAAAAAAAGAAAAATTCACCAGAAAGCCTGAACAGAAGGTTTGAACTGGCAGAACAAAGAGTCAACAAGCTTGGAGGTAGGACATTTGAGATTATCCAAAAAAAGAAAATAATAATAATAATAAAAGAAAAACAAAACATCAAAAAATAGACTGTCCAGTCTGAGAAGTGAAATGAAGAAAGAATAAAGGAAAGCATTCCCATGCATGAATAATGAGAGTGCTAACCTTTACTTGCTTATTTTATTTTTATTTGAAAGGCAAAGAGACAAAGAGAGGAACAGAGAGAGAAAGAGAGAGAGAGAGAGAATCCTCCTTCCACTGGTCCATTCTCCAAATAACCACAATGGTCAGAGTTGCGCCAATCTGAAGCCAGGAGCCTGGAGCTTCTTCTGGGTCTCCCACATGGATGCAGGGACCCAAGGTCTTGGACCATTTGCCACTGCTTTCCCCGGCCATAGCAGAGAGCTGGATCAGAAGTGGATCAGCCGGGACTAGAACCGGTGACCATATGGGATGCTGGCATTGCAGGCAGTGGCTTTACCTGCTAAACCACAGCGCTGGCCCCAGTCCACATCCTACACTGGAGTACCTGAGATTGAAGCCTGGCTCCACTCTGACTCCAGCTTCCTGCTAATGCAGACCCTGGGAGTCAGCAGTGATGGCTCAAGGGATGGGTTCCTGTCACTCATGTGGGAGACGTGGAAAAAGCTGCAGGCTCCTGGCTTTGGATCAGTGCAGCTCTGGCCGATGCGGTCATTTAGGGAGTGAACCAGCAGATGGAAGACCCCTACTCTCTCTCTGCATCTCTGTAACTCTGCCTTTCAAATAAATAAGTGAAATTTTTAATATTTTTAATTTAATTTAATTTAATTTTTTTTTTTTGACAGGCAGAGTGGACAGTGAGAGAGAGAGAGAGAGAGAAAGGTCTTCCTTTTGCCATTGGTTCACCCTCCAATGACTGCTGCGGCTGGCACGCTGCAGCCGGCGCATTGCACTGATCCGAAGCCAGGAGCCAGGTGCTTCTCCTGGTCTCCCATGGGGTGCAGGGCCCAAGCACTTGGGCCATCCTCCACTGCACTCCCTGGCCACAGCAGAGGGCTGGCCTGGAAGAGGGGCAACCGGGACAGAATCCAGCGCCCCGACCGGGATTAGAACCCGGTGTGCCAGTGCCGCTAGGCAGAGGATTAGCCTATTGAGCCGCGGCGCCGGCCCCAATCTTTTATAAAGAAATAAAAGGCATCTAGGTTGGAAAGGAAGAAATAAACTATCTTAATTATCAGATGAAATTATCTTATATCTTATTTGATATATATATCAAGTATAGAATATATATCTTATATATAGCTTATATCTTTTTTTTAAAATAAGACTTATTTACTTATTTGAGATATAGAATTACAGAGAGAAAGAGAGGTCTTCTATCTGCTGGTTCACTCCCCAAATGGCTGCAATGGCCTGAGCGAGGCCAATCTGAAGCCAGGAGGCGGGAACTTCTTCCAAGTCTCCCATATGGGTGCATGGGCCCAAGCACTTGGGCCATCCTCCACTGCTTTCCCAGGCACATTAGCAGGGAGCTGGATTGGAAGTGGAGCATCTGAGACTCAAACTGGTGCCTGTATGGGATGCCAGCACCACAGGTGGAGGCTTAGCTTACTATGCCACAGTGCTGGCCTCTATGGAAAGTCTTAAGAATCAACTAAAAATGCTTAGATCTAAGAAATTAGCTCAACAATGGTACATAAAACAAGATTAATACACAAAGATGTATTTCTATATACTACCAACGAAAGGTCTAAAAATAAAAATAAATTCTATTTACAATGACTCAAACCTGAAATGTTTAGGGATAAATTTAACAAAAGAATTGCAAGGTCTATACTCCGAGAAATATATAATGTTGTTAGAGAAATTTAATACAGAAATAAATGCAAAGACATATCATGTTCATGAAGGACATAGTATAGTCATATAGATTGTTTAGTCTGTGATACTTCTCAAAATGACCTACATATTCAACCTGACGTTTTTCAATGTATCAGGTAAGTTCTCCAACAAAGTTGTCTTGAGATTCATATGCAAGGGCTGGTGTTATGGTGTAGTGGGTAAAGCCACCACCTGCAATGCTGACATACCATATGGGCACTGTATTCACAACATGAACCATTGTTTGGTTATAAAAGGCACCAAAGTACTGATGCAAAGGGTATTCAGAAGTTCATGGGAAAGTGTGTATCATGAAAACACATGCACGGAATTCAAAATTCCTCCACACCAGAATCAACTCATATCATTTTGTTATAATGTGTGTTCAGTATGTAGTTTGAGGCACTAAGGACAAGGTCCCCATTTGAAAAGAGTGCCTGTCAGAGCCACGTGAATTCTACTAAAACTGAAGCAAGAACAAACATCCAATTTATTATAACACTTGGGTGGAATACTGGTGAAACCATGAGGCTTTGTGAAAAGTTTGTTGGGACAGTTTCCCAAAGAAATCCGCAGGTTACAAATGGACACCCTGTCTAAGCAGGGACGAGATGATGCTGAAGATAACACTGGTAGCAGCAGACCACCCTTATCCATCTGTGAGGCAGCATTAATCTTGTTTATGCTCTGACTGAAGAGGCCCACTTACGAACAGCAGAAACGACAGCCAACACCACAGATGTGTCAGCTGCTCACACGATTTTAACTGAGAGAGTAAAGTGGAGCAGACATTCTACTTGATAGGTGCCAAAACTGGTGCATCCAGCTCTGCTGCAGACAAGGGCAGAACTTTCTCTTTAAAAATTTTTTTAATTTATTTACTTGAAAGGCAAAGTCACAGAGAGGCAGAGGAAGAGGCAGAGAGAGAGAGAGAGTTTCCATCTGCTGGTTTACTCCCCAATGGCCAGAGCTGGGCCTATCTGAAGCCAGGAGCCAGGAGCCAGGAGCTTCCCCTGGGTCTCCCATACAGGTACAGGGCCCAAACACGTGGGCCATCTTCTACTGCTTTCCCAGGCCATAGTGGAGAGCTGGATGGGAAGTGGAGCAGCTGGGTCTTGAACCATTGCCCATATGGGATGTTGGGACTGCAGGCAGCAGCTTTACCCACTACACCACAGTGCCGACCCAAGAGCAGAACTTTTGATGGAAAGTTTAAGCAAATGGGACCAAATGGAACCAGGGCTGGTGCTGTGACATAGCAGGTAAAGCCGCCACAGGCAGTGCCAACATCCCATGTGGGTGTTGGTTCAATTCCCAGCTGCTCCACTTCTGATCCAGCTCTCTGCTATGGCCTGGGAAAGCAGTAGAAGATGGTCCAAGTGCTTGGGCCCCTGCACCCATGTGGGAGACCTGGAAGAAGCTCCTGGCTCCTGGCTTTGGATCGGTCCAGCTCTGGTTGTTGTGGCCATTTAGGGTGTGAACCAGCTGATGGAAGACGCTTGCCCCCTGCCCTCCCTGCCTCTCTGTAACTCTGCCTTTCAAATAAACTAATTAATTTAAAAAATGGGATCAGGGTCCTGAAGGCTTTTTTTTTTTTTTCAGGAATTGTAATAGGACATGAAACGTGACTTTACCAGACTGGTCCTGAAGAGCAAGCACAATCAAAACAATGGTTGCCAAGAGCTGAAAGTAGTTCAGTCAAAGCAAAAGTCATGGCACAGTTTTCTGGGATGCTCAAGGCATTTTCTTGAAAAGATTTATTGGCTGGCGCCACGGCTCAATAGGCTAATCCTCCGCCTGCGGCGCTGGCACACCGGGTTCTAGTCCCGGTCGGGGTGCCAGATTCTGTCCCGGTTGCTCCTCTTCCAGTCCAGCTCTCTGCTGTGGCCCGGGAAGGCAGTGGAGGATGGCCCAAGTGCTTGGGCCCTTCACCCCATGGGAGACCAGGAGAAGCACCTGGCTCCTGCCTTCAGATCGGCGCGGTGCACCAGCCGCAACGCACCAGCCGTGGCAGCCATTGGAGGGTGAACCAATGGCAAAAGGAAGACCTTTCTCTCTGTCTCTCTCTCTCTCTCACTATCCACTCTGCCTGTCAAAAAAAAAAAAAAAAAGATTTATTTATTAATTTGAAAGATTGAGTTACAAAGACAGTGGAAGACACAGAGAGGAAGAGAGATCTTCCATCTGCTGGCTCACTTCCCAAATAGCTGCAATAGCCAGGGCTGAGCCAGAGCAAAGCCAGGAACCTAGAACTCCATCCTGGTCTCCCATGTGGGTGGCAGAAGCCCAAGTACTCGGGCCATCTTCTGCTGCCTTTCCAGGTGCATTAGCAGGGAGCTGGACCAGAAGTGGAGCAGTACACCTAGGGGATGCCAGCATTGCAGGCTGCAGCTTGATCCCCTGTGCCACAGCACCAGCCCCCATCACGACATTTTAAATGTCGATTTTCTGGATGGCTAAAGAAGAACAACATTTGCTTTTAGTGAGAGTGTTTTATCAAGTTAGCCAGGGCTTTAGTAGAAGAATGCCTGGGATATCTTCACCAAAGAGTCTTTCTCCACGACAACAATGCTTCTTTCATCAAGCAAGGGGAATTTCCAGAATGTTCAGGGGTAAATCATTAGGCATCCACCTTTCAGTCCTGATTTGGCTCCTTCTGTCTTCCTTTTGTTTCCAAATACTTAAAAGGCACTTAAAGGATCCCATTTTCCTTCAGTCAATAATGAGAAAAGAACTGCATGGGAGGCCGAGACCGTGGCTCACTTGGTTAATCCTCTGCCTGCGGTGCCGGCATCCCATATGGGCGCCGGGTTGTAGTCCCGGTTGCTCCTCTTTCAGTCCAGCTCTCTGCTGTGGCCCGGGAAGGCAGTGGAGGATGGCCCAAGTGCTTGGGCCCCTGCACCCGCATGGGAGACCAGGAGGAGGCACCTGGCTCCTGACTTTGGATCAGCGTAGCTCCAGCCACAGTGGCCATTTGGGGGGTGAACCAACGGAAGGAAGACCTTTCTCTCTGTCTCTCTCTCTCACTGTCTGTAACTCTACTTGCAAACTCCCCCCCCCCCAAAAAAAAAAAACCTGCATGGATGTGCTGAAATTCCCAGGACCCTCCGCTTTTAGGGATGGACTGAGTGGCTGACGTGGTCACTTACCAGTGACTTGAACTTGACGGAGCTTATGTTGGGAAGTAAAGTCTACATTTAAAATTGTCATCTTTTGATTCTATTTCTTCACAATTTTTTGAAGTTTCCTCATGTATTTATTTATACTACTAATCAAGAGTTAATGCAGATTCGGATTAATAACCTATGTTTCTGAGAGGTAGAGAGATGATGGAGAAAGATACAGCCAGAAAGAGACAGATTGACAGACTGGTTCACCCCCCCCCCCCAAGGTGTCTGCCATGGGCAGGACAAGCCAAGCTGAAACCAGGAGCTGGCACCTCCATCCAGGTCTTCCATGTAGGTAGCAGAGACCCGAGTACTTGAGCCATTACCGGCTGCCTCCGGGGTGTGCCTTAGCAGGAGGCTTGAATTGGAAGCAGAGCCAGGACTCGAACCCAGGCACTCTGATATGGGATACAGGTGTTCCAACACGCTGCTTAACCACTAGGCAAATGCCTACCCCTAGAATAAGAACTTTTAATCAGCACAAGATAAGCAACATAGTATAATTTCTGTCCAAAGCAAAGAAACTCGACATTTTAGCCTTGAGACTTTATCAAAGGTAAATGGAAGAGTTCCGTTAGGCTTTTTGCAAATATTGGCCACTTTTACCCTGGATCCCTAGGAACACCTGCCTAGCCCGGCTTCTGTGATGCAGAATCCCGATTTTCTCATGATGGAAACTACTTATCTAGAAGAAAAAGGAAGGAAAGAATGAGAGGGAGAAGCCAACATTTACAGAGCAACCGCCATATGTAAAGGGTTAGCGTTGGACCTCTTGATGAGCCAAAAGGCTGGCTTTTTTTTTTTTTTTTTACAGGCAGAGTGGACAGTGAGAGAGAGAGACAGAGAAAGGTCTTCCTTTTGCCGTTGGTTCACCCTCCAATGGCCGCTGCGGCTGGTGCGCTGCGGCCAGCGCACCGCACTGATCCGAAGGCAGGAGCCAGGTGCTTCTCCTGGTCTCCCATGGGGTGCAGGGCCCAAGCACCTGGGCCATCCTCCACTGCACTCCCTGGCCACAGCAGAGAGCTGGCCTGGAAGAGGGGCAACCGGGACAGAATCCGGCGCCCCGACCGGGACTAGAACCCGGTGTGCCGGCGCCGCAAGGTGGAGGATTAGCCTAGTGAGCCGCGGCGCCGGCAAGGCTGGCTCTTAAGATTCCTACTTTAGAGACACATAAGCAAGGGCTCAAAGAGGATCAGAAATGCAGTTTGCATCGACAGCTCACCTGTGCCAGAATTTCCACGGCTTCTGATTTTCGGCATCTTGGAAGAGCATGAGGGCGAAGCTGGCCTTCTGTTTGGGCACTCTCTCAAGCGCTCCTGACCTGGGAGTGAGGGGGAGGACAGACTGGAGCCACGATCACCAGTGCCATCTTCCTTCTCTCGGTCCCAGGAGGGGAAGGCAGCTGCTTCCGGTCAGACTAAGGGAGAACAGAAGTACCAGGTGGGAGGATCACTTCGGCTGAGGACATGATGGGTGTCTACTCCTGGTGTGCTTTTCCTGGGAAGTCAGGATCCAGCTTAAGGCTTCTCTAGAGTATCCGTGTGCCTGGAAGCAGAACAGGTCCCTGGCTGGGGGAGTCTCTGGTTATAATCCTTTCTCCATAATCTGCACTAAAGTTGTCACAGCGGGTTAATGCCCTGGCATCCCATATGGGCGCCGGTTCTAGTCCCAGCTGCTCCTCTTCCCATCCAGCTCTCTGCTATGGCCTGGGAAAGCAGTAGCAGATGGCCCGAGTCCTTGGGCCCCTGCACCCACATGGGAGACCTGGAGGAAGCTCCTGGCTCCTGGCTTCGGATCATCATTGCAGCCATCTGGGGAGTGAACCAGTGGATGGAAGACCTCTCTTTCTGTCTCTACCTCTCTATAACTCTGTCTTTCAAATAAATAAAATAAATCTAAGAAAAGAAAAGAAAAGAAAAGAAAAGAAAAGAAAAAGAAAGCTAGGGGCTGGTGTCCTGGCTTCAGTCCCTGGTCCCTTCCCACCCTGGAGAATCTGGGTCTCAGAGGGCGAGGGACACTTTAGTGAGTACAGCCAGCTGCCCCCTGAGCTGGGTGGGACACCTGGCCTGAAAGCCGTGGTAGTACGAAATGGAAACTACAGGACAAGATTTAATTTTTTAACAATGATTGAATTAATTTAGAGAGAAAGAGTGCTCCCACCCACTAGTTTATTTCCCAAATGCCCAAATGGCTGAAACTAGGCCAGTCTGAGACTTGGAGCTGGGAACTCAGTCCCAGTCTCCCATGGGCAGGGGCCCAGGTTCTTGAGCCTCCCAGGGTGTGCATCAGGAGGAAGCTGGAACAGGGAACTGAGCGGAGACTCTACCTCAGGCACTCCAATTTGAGATATGGGCAATTTTTTTTTCAAGATTTATTTATTTATTCTGAAATTCAGAGTTACAGAGAAAGGGGGAGAGACAGAGAGAAAAAGATCTTCCATCTGCTGGTTCACTCCCCAGGTGTCTGCAACAGCCAGGTCTGGGCCAGGCTGAAGCCAGGAGTTTCACTTGGATATCCCACATGGATAGCAGGGGCCCAAACACTTGGGCCATCTTTGGCTGCTTTTCCTAGGCCATTAGCAGGGAGCTGGATCTGAAGTGGAACATCTGAGACACGAACTGGCGCCCATGTGGGATGCTGGCGTCACAGGCAGAGGCTTTACCTGCTATGCCACAGCGCTGGCATCAGGTAGGGGCATCTTAACTGCTAGGCCAAACACCTGCTCCAGATAGAGTTCTTGAAATGGAATGCACTCAGGAAATTTTGATTTATCTATTCTGTGCCTATCATCCATCCTTTGAGTTGTTGTGAGGTGTAAAATGAAATGGCATTTATGACAAATACCTTGTAAATCTGAAAAAAATGCAGCAAACTTCTTATTGTCGTTAGCATTATGGAATCTCGGAGCTGAAAAGAATGATCAAGACAATCCTGTTGAATACCCCACCCGTAGCAGGAGTTCCTTCTCCAGTACCTTTGACCAACTGCCGGCCAGCTGTACTTGCACTCCTGTGGCGACAGAGAGCTCACCCCATAAAAGGCAGCCTCTCTGCTTTCTGGTCAGCTCTGAGGGAAAGTTCTGTAGGGTGAGTTGAAGTCTATCTTGCTGCCATCTTGGGACTTTTGTACCCACCATCTTCCACAGATCTGAGGACCCTCTTCAAGGTGCAGCTCATTGCCCCCTCTCCCCACCCAAGTATAACTCCTATTGTTATCTCCACATGTGTTGCACAGAATAATTTTCAGATTCGTCATTCCCTGGGGCTCTGTCCACTGCAGCTGACCAGTGTCCCTTTGCTAATAACGGAGCCCAGAACAAACACAGCCATCACCACTGATGTGACCTGGCCAGGGCAAAGAGCAGGAGAGACACCACCTCTGGTAGCCTGCAGCGTGAGACTGTGAACAGCGCCCCATGTGGGTGCTTTGCAACACTTCCATCACATTGGCTCATTTTAACGTGGTAATTGGCAGATATCCCCAAGTCTTTCTCTTCTCACCTACACCAGGTGTACCGGTTACTTTAAATGGACCCAGCTTAAGGAACAGCCCATTGCTGGCCCTATAGAAGGAGACCTTCAGATCCATTTTCAGTGGCACGTCCTCCCCTCCCCCTTCCGTGATGCTGCTTCTCTTCTTCAGTTGCCCAACTGTGAGCGCGTGCTATTTCGTGCTGCCTGCTTGGGGATTTTATATAACTGGACTTGTTTTATTATGTAAATTTTTAAAAATTTGATTTTGAAAGGCAGAGAGAGAGAGAGAGAATTTCCCATCTGCTGCTTCACTTCCCAAACACCTGCAGCAGCTAGGAGCTGGGATCTCAGTTCAGGTGTCTCACACACTTGAGTTGAGCCATCGCCTGTTGCTTCCCAGGTTACTGGAATCAGGAGCAGGGCTGGGACTTGAACCCAGGCAGCTGGAAATGGGATGCAGGTGTCCCAACTGGCGTCTTAACTGCTATGCAAAATGCCTGCTTCTATAAATTTTTATTTCCCTCAAACTTGTGTCTGGGAGATCCATTTGCTTTGCATATTTGGGTGTAGTCTGTTCATTTTCATTTCTGTAGAGTACTCCAACATGTGAATATTTCATTAAAAACTGTAAAAATCTATCGTTGTATTGTTGACGAACGTTTGGGTCATTTACTTACTGCGCCATGAACTATGTCACTGTAAGTATCCTGTATGTGTCCCCTGGGGCACACATGTAATGTAATTGATAAGAAATTATTTCATGGGTTTGTATCTTATCTCTGAATTTCCTTCGGAACAGAAGAATCACATTTGTTTGACAATCAGTAAAGGCCTTTGGGCACACACTAGTTTTCTCTAGACTGTATACCTAGAGGTGGACTTGCTGTGTCTTAGGATTTACCTGTAAACAGGAAAATGTGCACAACTCTCCGAGTTCCCATCTGATTTCAAAACTGCTTTTTCAGCTGCCTCTATGGCATGAGGAGCCTTAGGCGTCCAAACCAAGTGCCTGACCATATGGAGTGACCTTGATCTTGAGGGCCTGGTTTCAAACCCCATTATCAGTGGCAATAAATGTACCACTGACTCATCGGCTTGAGCCCCGTCTGTGGAGGACATCAGCATATGCTATCTTTATGGCCCCTGCCTCATGTTAGTCAGCACAAGACAGAGGCAGCAATGGGCTGCCCTGGCCTGGCCAAAGGTTTCCCTGCTGAACCCGGATTTGCTCACCCAGGAGTTACTTAAGGGAGGTTGGGTGTGCCTGTGTGTGGAGTCCTGCTTGCTCTCTCAAAGGCACAGCAGCCTTCTGGGGGATATTAACTGCTCACAAACCTCAACTGAGGATACAGGCCCTCTTTAATGTTAGCAGGACTAGGGGCCGGTGCTGTGCCATAGTGGGTAAATCTGCCGCCTGCAGTGCCGGCATCCCATGGGGGTGCTGGTCCGAATCCTGACTGCTCCATTTCCGATCCAGCTCTCTGCTGTGGCCTGGGAAAGCAGTGGAAGATGGCCCAAGTCCCTGGGCCCCTGCACCCACATAGGAGACCCGAAAGAAGCTCCTGGCTTCTAGCTTCATACTGGTGCAGCTCCGGCCATTGCGACCATCTGAGGAGTGAATCAACGGAGGGAAGACCCCTTTCCCTCTACCCCCCACATCTCCCCAACTCTGCCTTTCAAATAAATAAATAAATCTTTAAAACAACAACAAAATAGATTCCACCTATCTACTTATTTAAAATTATACACCTCCAAGTAACCACTGCTCTTCCCAGCCTGTGTCTTCTGCTGTGACAGACTTGCACTTTCAGGATCTGCAAGACCAGGGTTGAACTTGGACTACCTGGACTCCTGGGACTGTGTGTACATGAATGAGCTGGTGAGGGGAGCACAGGCCTTGGCCCTGCACCCTTAGAGATCTGTGGACACAGCAAGTACCCGTGCCACCTCCCCAAACACAGCTGCCCTCTGGCCACTTTTTAGGGGTGCCTCGGCTCTGTCCCACAGGGGATGCACCTGGACAACAGGCCAGCAGTTCAGCTGTCAGAGGAGGGAATTCCGGGGTCACGGGTACCTAGAACTTGGACCTGAAGAAGGGGCACCGGTGCCAGACCCTGTGCACTCCTCACGCCGGCTCTCGCCCTCCCTGGTGTGCACCGTTTCTCCTCCGCCGTTATGAGCACAGGGGCTGTGGCTGTAACCCCAGCATCTCTCGTAAAAGGCAGACTTGTTTAAAGGAAAGCGCATCAGCCCGTGCACCAGAGCACCTGGGGTTTAGGCCCTCTTCTGTCGGAAACAGCCTTTCACGCTTTATTTCCTCATCTGAGCTTTTCTTAGCCATCACGGCAGTGAAGGTCCCAACAGGGTTGAGTGACTCTCCCAAGGTCACACAATCGGGACAGACAGAAGCTACGCACACTTCATTACCCAGCCTCTTCTCCGGTCCCTTACTTTATTTTAACGACTCATCTTGCTTCCGTGCAGGGGTGCCGGCCTGGGAGCGCCCCTCCAAGAGACCAGGCCCTCCCCACCCCCAGGCCTGCCCCGCGCCGCGCTCCCCTCCGCCTTCGCGAAGCCCCGCCCCGCCCCTCCCCTCCCCTCAGGCTCACGTCACGTGCCGCCCCATCCCCCCGCGCCTGCGCACTGCTTATTTCCCGCTGTCAGGATGAGGAGGCGGAGGTCGGCGCTCGGGTCCGTCTCTGCCCGGGGCTGTGGCGGCGCCGGCAGCTCCAGCCTTAGCGGTTCCTCCCTGGGCGGCGGCGGCGGCGGCTCGGTCGACGCCTCCTCCGCCAGCTGAGCCCGCAGGAGCCCGGGACGCCGCTTCCCCGCCCATCCCCGCTCCCCGAGGCCGGTTGCCTGGCCATGGCGCAGCCGGGCCCGGCGCCCCAGCCTGACGGTGAGGCGCCCACCATGGCAGGCGCGGCGGGCGCGGCCTGCCTGGCGCCGGCGTCGCCGTCGCGGGGGGACCTCGGGGCGGGCGGGCGGGCGGCGGGAAGGGCGCGCGCAGGCTCCGGGGGTGACCCGGCCGGGCGGAGGCGTGCGTGCGCGGGCTTGGGCGCAGGGGCCTGGGGAGGCTGTGGCTGGGGAGGGGGCGGGAGGCGCGCGGGGCCGCGCTTGCGGGAGGGCGGAGGGAGGCTGCGGGGGACCTGGCAGAAGCTGGGGAGCGTGGGGAGCTGGCTGCTGGGGGAGCGGTGGGTCCGGCACGTGTGTTCTGCCCGTGGGGAGGAGAGAAATGAGGAACATGTGCTATGTTGGCTAAAGAAAAAAGACTGTTCGCTTAGGTAGCGGTGTTGTGCCCTCTCCCCGCCCACCGTCGCCCCGGCGCACTGTGTAGAACCCTTTTGCATTCAGCTTTGCAACTGAAAAACTAATTCGGGTCGGTAACTATGTTTAGTAGTTGAGAGGCGGTGTGGCTTAGTGGTGAGTGCTGAGGCCAGGGACTCGGATCCTTCACTCGCAGACGCGGGGCGCATGTTTTAACCTCTCTGAGCCTCCGTGTTGTCGCCCATGAGAGGTTATTTCGTGCCTTTTTTATCTGTGCGAATGGCAACGGCACGTATGGCATGTGAAATGATAGTTGAGTATTGTGAGGGTTTCAGCAGTGAGGAGAACCGTGTTTTGCGAATGCCAGGGTCGAGGGAATGTGTCTTGGGTGGCATTTGTGCTCCTGGAAGCGAAGATTCCCCCTCCCGCATGGTCCAGGTTGGTTGTCAGAACCCTCCATGACCTTCTGGAGTGGACCAACCTCTGCTTCCGAGGTTCACCCCATCCGTCCGGAACTGCATTGGTGTTTGGTCTTCGGCAGGATCCAGCTGTATCTAGTTGGGAAAGTCCTTTCAGGCCTGTTCAATGGCAGCGCGTGTGCCCAGCATCTTTAAGTGTGATTGAATGTCGGGATATGCAGAGCTTGACACAGAAGGTTCTTACGACTTGCCTTTGCGGGGTCGCTCTTGAAATGGCCTTTCATGAAAACTTCACTGGGGAGCTTGAAACAATGTTATCATATTTTAAGGCTCTCTGGAAAGCGCTGGACAGCCTACTCGCCTCCCTTGGATTTTGCTAGTTGCCTACGGGGAGACAGCCAGTGGGGGTACACTTGGAGAGGTCTGAGAACTTGCTTGTAGAAGAGCAGCGAGTCGTTTCTGGTGGGCTGTCCAAGAGAGGAAAACTGGCATGTTTCCGGGCTGCATTTTAATCCTCACCTTTTGCATTTGGTGTCAGGGAAGCAAGCTTTGCTCTTCACAAGCCCTCTTTGTTAACAGCAGACAGAGGCAGAATAGAGAGAGCGCCCAGCGGCTTCTGGGTCTGATCTGGGCTGGTCGGTGTGCCCAGGCGGCCGCTGCCGTCCGGTGAGCTGCGTGGAAACAAAAGTGAGGGGTGGCTCAGGTGACCTGACACCTGGAATCGGAATTCCTGCCTCTTTCGAGACGTGGAATGGTCTTCCTTGTACACAGGCAGAAGTGACTAAGCACTTGCAGGAGGCTAGGAAAAAGGAGCTTCTGGAGATGGGGCACTGCTGCTATTCTTAGTGCAGGTTTATTTCCTATTTTTCAAATCTTGTGACTCTAGGATGAGATTTTGTTTTTGTAGTTTGCAGTTACCTTAAATTTATGGAGTAAATGGACAGACACTGCTTACAAAAGGAGAGCGATCGGGTCTCTTTAGTTGAACGCATCTAGACTAGTTTAGCTTTAAGCATACTTTAATTTCCTAACCCTACTGGTTAAAAAAAAATTCCAGAATTTTTTAGCACCAAATTGACAATAAAATATAACTGCCTGTCTTTGCCTTTTATTGCTTGTATCCTCTTTAGAAGCGCTTGTCTTTTATAACATTGCCCCCCGCCCCCCACATCTTGCTTTGCTTTTCATGGAGATGTGGTAGATTAGGAAAACGGTAGATTCTTGTATAAATTGACAGGCTAAGATGTAATTTCTTTTTTATTTTCTTGAACAAGTTTTTCTTTGATGCTGCATTCTTAGCTTATTAGTTTCAACCTTATTTTAATAGCTAGTAAAAATTCAATTATTTTTACCTGAGAATGCAAGGCTTAACATTTTCAAAAATTTTTTTAAAGATTGATTTATTTATTTACTTGAAAGGCAGAGTTAGAGAGTTAGGAGAAACAGATCTTCCATCCGCTCCCCAAATGGTTGCAATGGCCAGAGTTCAGCTAGGCCGAAGCCAGAAGCCTGGAACTCCCTCTGGGTCTCCATGTGGGTGCAGGGGCCCAAGCACTTGGATCATCTGCTGCTGCCTTCCCAGACTCACTAGCAGGGAGCTGGATCGGAAGTAGAGCATCTGGGACTTGAGCTGATGCCCATAAGGGATGCCAGTGCCACAGGCTGTGACTTAACCCACAGTGCCACAGTGCTGGCCCCAACATTTTCAAATGTTAATATTTATTTTAATCTAAGTTGAACTGTGTCTTAGACACATCTGTTCTGACTTTATTAAAAAATAGTGCTTTCTATAATCCCTCCATTAAAAATAAGTATATTTAGAAGTAGAATTCTGTCTTCCCCTATCTGCCAGAGATAGCAACTGTTAAGTTTTCTGTCCTTTTTTTCCTTTTTTTTTTTTTTTTTTTTTTTGACAGAGTAGACAGTGAGACAGAGAGAAAGGTCTTCCTTCTGTTGGTTCACCCCGCAATGGCCGCTGTAGCCGGCGCACTGCGCTGATCTGAAGCCAGGAGCCAGGTGCTTCTCCTGGTCTCCCATGGGGTGCAGGGCCCAAGCACTTGGGCCATCCTCCACTGCCTTCCCGGGCCACAGCAGAGAGCTGGACTGGAAGAGGAGCAATCGGGACTAGAACCCGGCGCCCATATGGGATGGCGTTGCCGCAGGCGGAGGATTAACCAAATGAGCCATGGCGCCGGCTCCCTGTCCTTTTTTCTGTAGCTAAACAAGTGAGATACATTTTATTCCTGAAACAGATGCACTTTACATGCCAAACCCACTCCTTGACTTTCTCAGTACATGTTAGCTATCATCATTATAGTCTTGTGAATAGTTATGTGGCCATGTCGTATGCTGTAAGTCGTGCAGGGATTCTCTCAGGACATTGTCATATCATTGAGGTTGAGTACTGTTGTAATACTTCCGCTCTGATTGTATTGATGAGGAAACTCAAACACAGAAAAAGTCAAAGAATCATGCTTAGAGTTACACAGTGAGCAAGTGGGGGCAGCAGGATTCAGAGCCAGGTCATGTGAAGCCAGAGCCCTCTGTCTTGTTCACCAGATCATGGGCTACTTTCCAGCTCAGTGTTAGAAGTCTGCCTCTTTTTCTTTTTCTTTTTTTTTTTTTTTTTTTTAAATATTATTTGAAAGGCAGAGCTACACAGAGGAGGAGAAAGGAGAGAGAGTTTGTGTGAGTGTGGGCTTGTACCTGCTGGTTCACTTCCCAAATGGCTACAACAGGTGAGGCCAGGCCAGGCTGAAGCTGGGAGTCTGGAACTCCATTGGGTCTCCCATAGGGATAGCAGTGGCTCAACTACAGGGGACATCTTCCACCATCCTAGGTGCACCAGCAAGGAGCTGGTTGGAAAGTAGAACAGCCAACCCTGGAACCCATACCCATATGGGATGCCAGCGTGGCAGGCAACAAACGAACTGGGTACAACACAACAGCAGCCCTCTGCCTCATTCTTAGTAAAGACAGTTTCATATTTGCCTCTCTTTTGATGGACAAGTAGATTGCTTTCAGTTTTGTCATTATTTTATAAGCAGTGTTGTAATGGATGTCCTTGTATGTATTTTTCAGACATTTTTCTGTAAGATTGCTGATTTAGTGCTGAGTGATTTAAATTTTTAAAAAGATTTATTTATTTGAAAGGCAGAGGCAGAGAGAGAGAGAGGTAGGTCTTCATCTGTTGGTTCACTCCCCAGATGGCCGCAATGGCTGGAGCTGTGCCAACCTAAAGCTAGGAGCCAAGAACTTTTTCCGGGTCTTACACGTGGGTGCAGGGGCCCAAGGATTTGGGCTGTCCACTGCTGCTTTCCCAAGCCATAGCAGAGAGCTGGATAGGAAATGGAGCAGCTGGGACTCAAACCGGCGCCCATATGGGATGCTGGCACTGAAGGTGGTGGCTTTACCCACTATGCCATGGTGCTGGCCCTGTGATTTAAATTTTAATAGCTGTTCCTGGCTTACTCTCAAAAAAAGGTGTCAGTTTGTATGCCTGCCAACTATGGGAGGGGGTGGATTTCCCCCACAATCTTACAAGCTCCAAATGCTGTCAGTTTTAAGTTTGTCTTCTGATGAATTTTTTAAAAATGTACTGTTCAACCAACAGTGTGCCTATTCTATGGTAAGTCCTGTGTTAGACTCGAAGAAATTTAAGGATGAACAAAACCAGATCCAGATTCAGTCATTAATTAGATAATCCCACAGACAAGTAGAAAACCATTTATTCAACTCATAAAAGTGTGTACTGCTTGCCAGGCACAATTCTGGGGTACTTGGGATCTATCAGTGGGTAACACAGATAATAACCCTGCCCTGGTGTGGGAGAAGCAGATACTGAACAACAACAAAAATAATCAGATGACATGGATTATCAGGTGATAAGTGCTATGAAAAAAGAAAAAGTGGAGCAGGGTAAAGGAAAGGAGTAGGGCTGATTTTAAATAAGATCTTTGCAAAGACTTGCAGGAGATAGGGGAGTTAGCTGTGAGGATCTGGAAAATAGTGTTCCAGACAAGAGGGATCATTTTTCGCAAATGGCTTAAGGGTGTGTGTATGGTATGTTTGAGGGATGGCATGGAGGTCGGTGTGGCTGGAATAATGTTCCGAGGGTGAGGGGAGGGAAGGCCATGGTGGGCGGGAAGATCTGGGAGAGCCCTCCAGGCATTGTGAAGACTGGCTTCTGCCATGGAGAACCATTGCAAAGATTTTGAACTAAGGAGTGATGTGATCTAGCTGGGCTGCAGGATTGGGATTAGGGTAATAGGGAGGTGAGGAAGGCATGAATTCACTAAAGAGATGAGGGGACTTGGCCCACGGTGGACTCTGCAGGTAAGACAGGGTTTGCTGATGGTTTGGATGTGAGTTGCAGGAGGAAGAGAGAGGGCAGACATTACCCACAGGTTTCTGGCCTGAGCAACCTGGTGGTACACAGTGGTATGATGTCTTAATTGAGAAGCTTGTCCCATTTAGGAGAGGTTTCTGAGGAGGTAACCCTGGAGCTGAGATAGCGTGGGTGAGCAGGAGTCCACTTCTTAGGAGGAAGCAGACGGATATTACAGAACTGCAGAAACAGCCTGAGTGCCTGGACAGGAGAGGTGTGGGTTGGCCTGAATGCTCTAGATCCTTTGAGCTGTTGGGAAGCCACTGAAGGGTTTTAAGTGTAGATGACATGCTGGTGTTCTGATTACACTTAACTTGATCATGGGTGGTTAGGTTGTTAAGTATAGCATCATTTTGTTTGTTGACCACCTTTATTTTATGAATTGTCTGTTAAAATCTATTGCCTGTTTTTCCCCTATTGGGTTCTTTTGCTCATCAATTTGTAAATTAAGAGCTGCTAATCCTGTGTGTCCAACTACATTCACCAAAATGAAACTGTTTCTAAACTTTTCTCTATGTAGCTACTTACCAAATTTTTTCCACTTACCAAGTCCCAATTGAAAGCTTATCCATACTATAGTCTTTTCCTTAGAGGTCTCTGCCTCTTCCCAGGCAAAATTGACTCTTGTCTCCTCTACATACCCCTGTGGGGCTCTCTTACCCTCCAGGAGGGCTGTGTTCCCCTTCTAAGGTGTGAACTCTTGGACAGAAACCAGAACATTTTCGGAGGGTAAAGATTTATTTATTTGAAAGGCAGAGTTAGTGAGAGACTGAAAGAGAGAGAGAGAGAGATGTCTTCATCTGCTAGTTCCCAGTGGCTGTAGCAGCCAGGTCTAGGCCAGAAACTCCCATCCCAGTCTCCCATGTGGATGACAGGGGCCCAAGTACTTGAGCCATCTTTTTTCTTTTTTTTACTTTTATTTAATAAATATAAATGTCCAAAGTACAACTTTTGGATTATAACGGCTTTCTCCCCCCATAACCTCCCTCTCACCTGCAACCATCCCATCTCCCACCCCCTCTCCCATCCCATTCACATCAAGATTCATTTTCCTGCTTTCCCAGATTCACTAGCAGGGAACTGGATTGGAAGTGGAGCAGCCAGGACTCGAATCGGTGCTTATATAGGATGCAAGTGGTGGCTTAGCCCACTGAACCACAGTGCTGGCCCAGGACATTTTCATCTTCATAGTTTCAGTTCCTGGTGTGACAGAACTGATACTACAAATTTAATGACTTTTGGCTTTGCCTGATGTTCTGTAGGGGTATTTAATGCACAGAATGTAGTAGATAGAAACCAGATAACTGAAAGGAATTCTAGAGACGAGTTATCTGTATTTCACAAATTAGGAACTTAAGGACTAAAGGGGTAGAAGTGATTGAACATTGTAGCTGAGCCAGGACTAGAACTTATTAGTGGAGTGGGACTCGGGCTTCTCTTCTGACTAGTGTTTCCTTTTGTGTGGAATGAGCCTTTCTAGAAAATGCTGCTTGAAAAGAATGACAGAGTGGGTACAGCCTGGAAATAGTTAATGAGGTAATCGGCAGTAATTTCTTTTACTTCAGTACTTTCATTCTTTTTTTTTTTTTTTTTTTTTTTTTTGACAGGCAGAGTGGACAGTGAGAGAGAGAGAGAGAGAGAAAGGTCTTCCTTTGCCGTTGGTTCGCCCTCCAATGGCCACCGCGGCCAGTGCGCTACGGCCGGCGCACCGCACTGATCCGAAGGCAGGAGCCAGGTGCTTCTCCTGGTCTCCCATGGGGTGCAGGGCCCAAGTACTTGGGCCATCCTCCACTGCACTTCCGGGCCACAGCAGAGAGCTGGCCTGGAAGAGGGGCAACTGGGACAGAATCCAGCGCCCCGACCGGGACTAGAACCCGGTATGCCGGCACTGCTAGGGGGAAGATTAGCCTATTGAGCCGCGGCGCCGGCCATACTTTCATTCTTTACACGAATATTTATTGCTTATGCTTATTGATAATGGGCATTGTGTTGGCGATATTATAGCAAGGTGAAGTGCTCCTTTCCTTATGGAGCCTTCAAGTTTAGAGGTGAACAGGGATATGCACCACTGATACTGGGATTCCCGGTACAGTGCTTGCCTTAGGGTAAATATGAGCAGTCGATATCTGAAAGGTGACAGCGTACGGTAGTGCGGTGGTTCTTCACAGTTTGCAGATGTTTTGATATCACACGGCAGAGACGTCTTCTATCACTCAGAATGTTTCTTACCATAGCCTTCTGCCTCTGCTGCACACTGCTGGGTCCCAGGTTATGTTGGAAAAGGTAGCGTTTGAATAGAGCCATAAGAGTTGTGTAGAATTTTTGACAGGTGGAGAAGAAATGACAAGTTCCTGGGCAAATGCAAATTGCTAAGATTGAATAATGAAGAAGTACAATATTTGAACGGACTAATGAGTGGTAGTAATGAATCAATAAGAAGTCTATCATTAAAAAACAAAGCCCAGTACCTGGTGTCTTCCCTGTGAATTCTAACAAGGTTTTAAAGAACTAATGCCAATTCTTCGTAAACTCTTGCCAAAAATTGAAGAGGAGGGAATACTTCTAAAATTCATTCTATGAAACCAACATTATCTTGGTATCAAAACCAGACAAGGATGCAACAACAACAACAAAATACAGGCCAATATCCCTACTGAATAAAGATAAAGGCATTGTGGAATAGTGGGTGAAGCTGCCGCCTGCAGCACCAGCATCCTACATGGGCACCAGCTTATGTCCAGGCTACTCCACTCCGAATTCAGATGCCTGCTAATGGCCTGGGAACAGCAGCAGAAGATGGCCAAGTGTTTAGGCCACTTTCACATGTGAGACCTGGCACCTGGCTTTGGCTTGGCCGAGTCCTGGCTGTTGTGGCCATTTGGGGAATGAACCAATGGATGGAAGACCTCTCTGTGTCCCTCCCTCCCTCTCTCTGGAACTCTTTCAAATAATTTTTTTTAAAAGATGACATTGTCAACAAAATATTAGTAAATCAAATTCAACAGATTCAAAAGATCATTCACCATCATCAAGTGGAATTTCATTCCAGGGATGCAAGGATGCTGCAACACGTGCAAATCAATAAATATACATTACATAAACAGAGTGAGGAACAAAAATCATATGGAGATTTCAGTAGATCTAGAAAAAGTATTTGACAAGAATTTACTATGATAAAGACTCTCAACAAATTATAGAAGGAACTTAATTCAACACAATCAAGGCCACAGCTAACATATTGAATAGAGAGAAGTTAGGTTTTTCTTCTAAGCTCTAGAGGAAACAAGGATTCCTACTTCTACCACTTCTATACAACATAGTACTGGAAGTCCTAGCCACAGCAATGAAGCAAGAGAAAGAAGTAAATGAACATACAAAAACAGTAGCATCTCTATACACTCACAATCATCTGAAAAAGAAAATATAATGGCTACAATTTTTTCTGATTTTATTTTTTAAAAAGATTTATTCATCGGGGCCAGCGCATGGCTCACTTGGTTAATCCTCCATCTGCGGTGCCGGCATCCCATATGGGCACCGGGTTCTGTCTCGGTTGCTCCTCTTCCAGTCCAGCTCTCTGTTGTGGCCTGGGAAGGCAGTGGAGGATGGCCCAAGTGCCTGGGCCCCTGTACCCACATGGGAGACCAGGAGAAGCACCTGGCTCCTGGCTTCGGATCGGCGCAGCTCTGGCCACAGCTGCCATTTGGGGAGTGAACCAATGGAAGGAAGACCTTTCTCTCTCTCACTGTCTAACTCTGCCTATCAAATAAATTAAAAGATTTATTCATTTGAAAGGCAGAGAGAGAGAAAGAGAGATATCTTCCAGTGGTAATTCACTTCCCAAATGGCTGGAGCAGTCAGGATTGGGCCAAACCAAACTCAGAAGCCAGGAATTCATCTGGGTCTCCGTTTTGGGTGGCAGGGACCCAAGCACTTGAGCCATTACCTGCTGTTTCCCAGGCACATTTGCAGGGAGCTGGATCAGAAAGAGAAGAGCTGAGACTCAGACCAGGACTCTGATACTGGATGTAGACATCCCAAGCTGAGGTTTAACCTGATGTGCCACAGCACCTGTCATAAACACAATTTAAGAATAAATTTAACTGGGGCTGTGCTTGGGCACCTGCACCCACGTGGGAGACCCAGAAGAAGCTCTAGGTTCCTGTCTTCTGCCTGGTCCAGCCCTGGCTGTTGTGGCCTTTGGAGACTGAATCAGTGGATGAAAAGATCTCTCTCCAAGTCTATCCTCTCTGTAACTCTGCCTTTCAAAAAAAAAAAAAAAATGCTAGTAACCAGGGAGATCTCAGCACTGAAAACTGTAAAACATTAGTGAAATATATTGAAGACACAAATGAATGGAAAGATGCTTATGGATTTGAAGAATTAATACCTGTGAAAAGTTCATACTACTCAGAGCAATATGTAGAATCAATGCAATCCCTATCAGAATACCAGTGACGTTCTCAGAAGTAGAAACAAAAAAAAGTTTAAAAATTTGAATGGAATCACAAAAATTCTCAAATAGCTACAATAGTCATTAGCAAAAAGAACAAAGCTGGAGACATCATACTATGATTTCAAAGTGTACTATGAAGCTATACTAGGCAGAATAATATGATATTGGCATAAAAACAGACACGCAGACTTAATGGAACAGAATAGAGAGCCCAGAGAGAAATCACATTTACAGCCAAATGACTTTCAACAAGGGTGAAGAACACATGATAGTGAAAGGACAGTGTCTTCAATAGTGTTGGGAAAAGTAGTATGTATACAGCAGAAGAATGAAATTAGATCCTTTTACTGCACACAAAAAAATTAAAGTCTTAAACATAAGACCCCCAAACTGTGCAATTACTAGGATAAAACATAGGGGAAGCACTCTATTGATCTGGGGAATGATTTTGGATGTGACCTCAAAAGCACAGTCAACAAAGGCAAAAATGAACAAATAAGGTTACATCAAATGAAAAAGCTTTTTTTTTTTTTTTTGACAGGCAGAGTGGACAGTGAGAGAGAGACAGAGAGAGAAAGGTCTTCCTTTGCCGTTGGATCACCCTCCAATGGCCGCCGCTGCAGCCGGTGCACCGCGCTGATCCGATGGCAGGAGCCAGGATCCAGGTGCTTTTCCTGGTCTCCCATGGGGTGCAGGGCCCAAGCACCTGGGCCATCCTCCACTGCACTCCCTGGCCATAGCAGAGAGCTGGCCTGGAAGAGGGGCAACCGGGACAGAATCCGGCGCCCCGACCGGGACTAGAACCCGGTGTGCCGGCGCCGCAAGGTGGAGGATTAGCCTAGTGAGCCACGGCGCTGGCTTCAAATGAAAAAGCTTTTGCACAGCAAAAGAAACAAGTGAAGAGACAACCTGTGGAATGGGAGAAAAATTGGGAAACTGTACATTTGCTGAAGGGGTTAATATCCAATATGTATGAGGAACCCAAACAACTCAATAGCAAGAAGAAAATAATGAGCAAAAGACCTGCATTGTGTATTTCTCAAAGAAGACATACAGATGGCCAAAAAGTATATGAAAAAATATGTGGTATCACTTATCAGGGAAATGTGAAACAAAACCCGCTGAGGTACCACTTTCCCTCTTACTAGAATGGCCATACCAGATGGTGAAAAGGCAGAGAATGTTGGGGTGCAATAGGTTAACCACCACTTGGGACCACCACATTCTATACCTGAGTGCCGGTTCAAGTCCCAGCTATTCGAAGCTTTCTAGCCTGCTTCCTGCTAAGGTACCTGGGAGGCAGTGGATGGTGGCTGAAGGTACTTGGGTTCCTGCCATCCCTCTTGGGAGACCTTTATGGAGTTCCTGGCCCCTGACATAGTCTCCACATTTGCAACAGATGGAAGTTTTCTCTGTCTTGCTGTCTCCGTTACTCAGCCTTCCAAGTAAATAAGTCTTTAAAAAGAAGAGAAGAGGGGCAGGCATTTGGTACAATGGTTGAGATGGCACTTGGGACATCCACATCCATGTTGGAGTGCCTGCCTAGCTTCCTGCTAATGTACACTCTGAGACAACAGATGATAGCTGAAGTACTTGGGTCCCTGCTACCCATGTGGGAGACTGAATTGAGTCCAAGGCTCTTGGCTTCAGTCTGGCCCTTCCCCTGGCAGTTGGGGGCATTTGGAAAGTGAACTAGCTGATGGAAGATCTCTGTCTCTTTGAAATCAAATTAAAAATACAAAAGGTAAAAGTTCATGAGGATGTAGAGAAAAGGGAGACTTTAAGACTTTACACCCTGTTGGTGGGGATTTGAATTAGTATTGTCATTATGAAAAACAGTATGGAAGTTCCTTGGAAAATTAAAAATAGTAGTACCCTATGCTCCACCTATCCCACTATTGGTTATATATCCAGATAAAGTGAAGTCAGTGTTCCAAAAAGATACCTGCATTCTGGTATTTATTGTGACACTATTCATAATAGCCAAAATGTTAACCTGCGTGTTTGTTAATGGATAAAGAAAATGTGGTTTATATTCACGATGGATCACTTCTCGGCCTTTTGGCTAAGATCAAGTGTGTGTGTGTGTTCACGATGGAATACCATGCAGCCCTAAAAAGGAAAGAAAGCTTGCTTGTGACAGTGTGGACCAACCGGGAGACCAGTACATTGACTGGAACAAGCCAGGCACAGAGACGAATAGTGGGCTTCTAAAAACATGGAAGATGTCTGTTAGGAACAGAACTGTGTGAATTTCGTATTTTTTTTACACCAAAATACACTTACCTTTAAATTCCATTTTTTTCCACAAACTTTTTGAAGTAACCTGGTATTGCATGATCTTACTCATGTGGAATTTGAGGAAGTTGACCTCATAGAAGTAGAATTAAAAACAAAAAAAAGTAGAATGGAGAGTACCAGAGGCTGGGTGGTTGGAGGATGTGGAGTTGTGGAGATGCTAGTCAGAGGCGGTGTAGCTCTAGTTAGGAATAAATTCAAGAGATCTGTTGTACAGCGTAGTGGCAATACTTAAGGGCGTTACATTCTTCAAAGATGCAAAGAGTGGACATTGCCACACACACACAAAAAAAATAACTGAGGGGATGCATTTATTGGTCGGCTGGGGCTATCCATTCCATAGTGTATGTATGCTGTAGAGACAACATGTACATGATAAATGTACTTTTCTGTCACTTTTTAAAAATAAAGAATTTTTGATATATGGATTTGGTGCCTGGAGAAAGGTGTTAGAGGAGAGGGAGAGTCTTGCAGGGTGGGGCTGGAGTGTGTGCAATGTGAAGTGATGGGTGTAAATAATCTGGTGGTTTGTGTGAAGCCTGCTCAGGGGCAGGTTTAAAAACGGAGGTTGAGCTGGCATAGTGGGTAAAGCCACTGCTTGGGCATTGGCATCCCATATGGGTGCTGGTTTGAGTCCTGGCTGCTGCACTTCCAATCCAGGTCCCTGATAATGGCCTGTGAAAGCACCAGAGGATGGCCCAAGTCCTTGGGCCCCTGCACTCACATGGGAGACCCAGAAGAAGCTCCTGGCTTTGGATTGGCCCAGCTCCAGGCTTGGGACCATTTGGGGAGTGAACCAGCAGGTGAAAGATCTCTCTATCTCTTCCCTTCAAATATACAAATAAGTCTTTAAAAAAAAAATTGAGCCTGAATGGTAGAGCTTTGCCAGCCAAGAAGTTTGGATTTTCCTATGATGTGGCTGTGTGTTTTGATTAATATTGTGCAATATTGTGTGGAAATCACACAGGAGTTAGATTGGCTATGAGGCAGATGGTTGGGTAAGAAGATGGGATTAGGCTATTGCTTTTGCCTTGGCGAGAGATGAGGTTATAACCTATGGTAGTCAGAATGGAGAGAAGGAAATAATAAATTTGAGAAGTACTGTGGTGTTAAAATAGCAGTTTGCTGAGCATTTGGTTTGGGGTGTGGACAAGAGAGGAAACTAAAGATGCTGCTAAGAATGTTGCTAGAGCAACCAGTGCAAGGACAGATTGGGTACTAGGAAGTGGCCAATTTGGCTTAGATGTGTTGATCTGGAATACTCTTGGGGCAGCCATGTAATTAGCTAGAAATACAAGGGTATTTCTAAAAAGGTTGTGGAGTTCATCTACTTGAAAGATGGAGAGACAGAGAAAAGTCTTCCATCCACTGGTTCACTCTAAACAGCCTCGATGGCCCCGCTGACAGTCAGGAGCCAGAAACTCCTTCTGGGACTCCCACATGGGTGGCAGAGCCCAGGCACTTGGGCCTTCCTCCACTGCTGTCCCAGGTGCTGGTTCAGAAGCAGAGCAGCTGGGATTCAAACTGGTTCTCCAGTATAGGATGCCCACGTCTCCAGTGGTAGTTTAACCTGTTGTGCCCCATGCCAGTTCTTTGCATAGGCTTGGAACTCGGGTAAGAAATCAAGGATGAACACTGCTCAAGGAGAAAAGTGTAGCTGTGAGGAAGGCCACAAGTAAGATTAATGTGTTAGATGAGAAAGGGGAAACCAGCGAACCTTATAAAAGGGGATCTGGGAGGAAGGTTAGAAGTCAGTAATGGCTGGCGCCGCGGCTCAGTAGGCTAATCCTCCACCTAGCGGCGCCGGCACACCGGGTTCTAGTCCCGGTCAGGGCGCCGGATTCCTTCCCGGTTGCCCCTCTTCCAGGCCAGCTCTCTGCTGTGGCCAGGGAGTGCAGTGGAGGATGGCCCAAGTGGTTGGGCCCTGCACCCCATGGGAGACCAGGAGAAGCACCTGGCTCCTGCCTTCGGATCAACGCGGTGCGCCGGCCGCAGCGCACCGGCCGTGGCGGCCATTGGAGGGTGAACCAACAGCAAAAGGAAGACCTTTCTCTCTGTCTCTCTCTCTCTCACTATCCACTCTGCCTGTCAAAAAAAAGAAGTAATAAAGTTAGAAGGCGTGTTGGGGGAGCTGGTCAGCAATAATGAATGCTGCAGAGAAGTCAGATGAAGACAGAAATGGTCATTGAAATCAGCATCTAAGTGATCTGAGGAGCATGTGCAGAATGAATTTTAAAGCTATGATACACAGAGATGGGGGAGTCACTTGAAGAGTGGTAAGGCTGTGGCAAGATGTCTGTGTGTTTAAAGAACAGAGATTAGATCACTGTGGATGCTAGAGGACTGCCGATGGTAGGAGAGAACCGAAGATGTGAAATTAAGACTGTGATAGATCTCAAGGGAACTGAGAGAACAGATGGGATGGATCGAGAGCATGGAGGTCAGCAGGAGAGACAAGGACCACATCCTTCAAAACAGAAGAGAAGGTGTAGCCTCCCTTCCCTATTCTTTTATTCAAACATGCATGATTTGAATGTCTATGGACACGGAAGCCCAGGTGCTTGTACTCCACGGTGGTTATAGTTTTGAAACCTTTACCACAGTCAGATTAGGTTGTTTATACTCTCCTGGGTTCCTCCCAGTTATCTTAACCAAAGAACACAGGAAATAAGTTGGCGATTTTCCCAGTTGTCCTAAAGGTGTTATAATCAGTACCATTCTAATTGCACAGGAAACAAGTTAATTCGTTATGTACATTGAATGCCTTGGCATTAGGGCTTAATTCTTTCATGGAACCTGGGTTGAGATAGATGGGCAATCCAATAAGTGCAGAATATGGTTGGGTCCTCCTGTGAGAACCTTGATGCATTAGGTGGAGAGAACCTTGATATGGGTTGTGTTGCTATTCCTTTGGTTTCAGCTGTCAAAAATGAAGACACAGCTTTATTTTGCTTTGATTTAAGCCAGTTAACCCCCAATTGATACTGCTTTCTCTAAACTACATTTATTATATATAAACTGCTGCCTCTCATGTAGATCGCATCTCCCCAGCTTAGCTATTCAAGAGCAGAATCTCTCTGAAACTACTGCCATCATTTATTTTATTGTGACTCTAGTAGTCTCTGTAGAGAGTAATGAAAGGATATTAACAGTTTGGATGAATGTCTACTGCAGAATATTGTTCTGCATTTATTCCTAACAGATGGGAATGTGGTCTCTTTAGAACATTTCCACTGTCTACGGTAGCTGTAAGTGTTAGAAAATCCTTAGTTTTGTTGGGTACAAATTATTGTCCTCCTACACTTTGGTTCTGGCCTATTGAACAAATAATCAGATTATTTTCTCTTACGTCAAAGGTCTTCAGAGCTCTCTTCGGTGTCGGCAGTTCCTCCTGTAGAAGGGTTCAATACCTTTGCTAGTTGGTGTGGCCTCCTCTGCTAGACCAGCCAAATGTGTTAGTAATTTGTAGTTTGCTAATACTCTTATTAAAGTGGTGCACCTGGGAGTGAATGATTAGGATTAAGACACATGTGCCCCCCATCAGAGTGCCTGGGTTTGATTCCCAGCTCTCGAATCTGATTCCACTTCTCACCAGTGCAGACCTTCAGAGGCAGCTATGGTGACTCAATTACTTGGAGTTACTTGGAGTAATTGAGTACTTGGATTGAGTTTCCCCCCACCTCCCAGTTTTGGTCTGGCTCAGTCCCAGGCATTGTGGGATTTGGAGAGTGAACCAGTGGGTGGTTCTCTGTCTTTCTGCTTCTCTAATAAATAAAAATTTGAAAAAGTGTTGTACCTAAAATTGGTGAAACTATTCCAGATTTAGAACCTAAATAATTTGTGCAAAGAACAGCAAAACCATTCTCTTTTGATCAGGACCCTTAACTCTCTCTGTATTGTAGGCTGATACTCCCTCCATTTGTTTTAATCTTCTGTATCATATTCATAATAAAAATAGCAGTTCCCTAGTGATGTGATATTAAACATCTTTTCATATGCCTGTTTGCCGTCTGTATATCTTTGGTGGGATGTCCATTCAGATCTTCTGCCCATTTTTTTAAATTAGCTTATTCATTTTCTTATTGTTGCATTTTGAGAGCTCTTTGTATTTTTCAGATAGTAGTCCTTTGCCAGATACGTTGGCACATGCTTTTTCCTAATATTCACAGTTTGTCATCTTGTTCTGTGGACAGTGTCTTTGCATAGCAGAACTTTTTAATTTTATTGAAGTCCAACTTAATAATTATTTTTTTCATAGACTGTGCTTTTGAGGTTGTAGTTAAAAAATCATCTCCAGGGCTGGCGCCGTGGCTCACTTGGTTAGTCCTCTGCCTGCACTGCCGGCATCCCATATGGGTGCCGGGTTCTAGTCCTGGTTGCTCCTCTTCCAGTCCAACTCTCTGCTGTGGCCCTGGGAGGGCAATGGAGGATGGCCCAAGTGCTTGGGCCCCGGCACCCACATGGGAGACCGGGAGGAAACACCTGGCTCCTGGCTTTGGATTGGCGTAGCTCCGGCTGTGGCGGCCATTTTGGGGGTGAACCAATGGAAGGAAGACCTTTCTCTCTGTCTCTCTCTCTCACTGTCCACTCTGCCTGTCAAAAAAAAAAAAAAAAAAAAAATTCATCATCTCCAAACCGAGGTCATCTAGATTTTTCTCCTGTGTTCTTTCCTAAGCGGTTTATAGTTTGGCGTTTTACAGTTAGGCCTATGACCTATTTTTATGTGAAGGTGTGTGCCTAGGTTTTTGGTTTTGTTTGTTTTTTTTTTTTTTTTTTGGTATGTGGATATCCAATTCTTTCTTTAAAAAGTCTTTTCTGTACTGTATTACCTTTGCTCCTTTGCCAAAGATCCATTGACTATACTCATATTTATGTAGATCTGTTTCTGGGCTCTCTAGTAATTTTTTAATTGTTTTTGCCTCAAAAATAATAGATGCTTGTGGTAAGTCAAGTTGTAACTACATCATATAGATGTCCATGTATAAGCTAATAAGGTCACCTCTTGGAGATAAACACAATTAATGCCCTGGTATATATTTTTTCCATTAAAAACAATGTATATTCTGAGGACTAAACGTGGAATCATGCTATATACTGTTCTCAAGCTTCCTTTTCTTTATTTTTGATATAGACTCCTTATTTTTGAAATAAATCACCCATTGTTATAGCTTCATAATATGGAGGCACCATAATTTTTAAAAGTGAGTCCTCTGTTGATGAATAGTTAGGACAGAATAATGCTGCATTGAATGTCCTTGTGCATCTCTAAGTCATTCATGTGAATATTTTGTGGGATAAATGCGTTGAACTGGAATTAATGAGTCAGAATGTACACATGGAAAAATTAAATGACAGGTACCAAATTCATTCACAAAGAAGTCTGATAATATACAGGCTTACCATGGAGATATGAACAGGATTGTAGCTCCTCCATTTAATAAGTTTAAGTTCTTTGCATATGGGGAAATCGACCATTTGCATGTGGATAGTGAAATTTTGACAGTCAAAAACAGTATTTTACTTTATCTGATTTGATGATCAGTTTTTCTTTCAACTTCTAGGTTTGTATTCTGCCTCTTTGTCAGCATTACCGTTTACTATTTACGTAAGAAAATTTGATCACTTTGAAGTTTATTTTAAGGGAGTAGAATCCAGACTTTCCTGTTTATTTTCAAATGGGTAGCCAGTTTTTTTTTTTTTTTTAATAAATTAATTAACTTGACAGGCAGAGTTTACAGAGAGAGAAAGACCCAGAGAAAGAGAGATTTTCTATCTGCTAGTTCACTCCCCAAATGGCTGCAGAGCTAAAGCTGGAGCTGGGCCGGTCTGAAACCAGGAACCAGGTGCTTCTTCCAGGTCACCTCCGTGGGTGGCAGAAGCACAAGGACTTGACCATCTTCCGCTGCTTTCCCAGGCACATTGGCAGAGATCTGACTTGAGGCTTTACCTGCTACGCCACAACGCTGGCCCAGTTGTTGTTATACTATACAGTTGATTAGTCCATTTTTCTAAATTGATTTTGCATTGCTATCATTTATTGTATGCTAAATTTCCAAGAATAGCTGAACCATTTTTGAACTATTTGTGTTTTTTTTTTTTGAACTATTTTTCTTAATGAATTTGTCTGTTATGGCTGTCATCATACATAGTTAAAATTCCCGTTCTTTCTTACTTTCTAATGTTTCAAGGAGCCAGGCACCCTTCATTATTCATTTGCTGGAATTTTCCTTTTCTGTTCTTAAGTATTTACTCATGCAGGTTAAAGTCAGACTAGGCACATGAAGTCTGCCCACCATGCTTCCCTTTCTTGCCAAAAGAACAAAACAAGGGACTTAAGAATACCTCACTGAGTTTATAAACTAGGAACATATATCTTTAACAAACATCTTCACAATTAAATGCATTAATTATGCTTATATATTATTATTTGAAGGTGGTGGTATCCCTATTTCACAATTGAGGAAATGAAAGTTTTGTAATTTTTCCAGGATCCAGGTTCCTCTGACTCTTCGTGCCTGCTGTTCTCTATCAGATCAGTTTTAATTACATAAACTGTCAGGTATATAAAAAAGGCAAAATTAAAGCAAAGCCCTGTGTTTCCTTACTGATCGTAAAGTGTAAAGAAAATGTAAAGGAAAGTGAACTTAACCATAAATCTGTCCTTCAGAATAATTTTTCATTTTGATATATTTCTAGTTTTATATATCTTATATATAAAATATATATTTAGTTTTTATATCTACAACTAAAAATATTGGAAAACTATAGATCACATTTCCCATGTGATTTTGTATCCTACTTTAATTTTAATTAGGATGTGAATGGTTCTCCTGTCTTGTAAGTTAGTTTTTAAGAAACCTTGGGTTTAAGTCTGTGATTTATCATATGAATGTGTCATTTTCTATTACTGCCATTTTGATTATTTATAAATTCTACAGGAAACATCCTTGGCCATTAATCTTTAATTCCTTCTTTGGTTATTTTCTAGGGTATTTGTTGTGGATCAGAAAGTATGAGGTTTTATAAACATTGCCAAATTGCTTTCCAAAAAGTTAGATCTCTGCTACATTTCTACCATTACTGCTGGTGTTCATTAGACTTACCAGATCCTTGGCCGGCACCGTGGCTTACTTGGCTAATCCTCCACCTGCGGTGCCGGCACCCCGGGTTCTAGTCTTGGTTGGGGCATGGGGTACTAGTCCTGGTTGCTCCTCTTCCAGTCCAGCTTTCTGCTGTGGCCCGGGAGGGCAGTGGAGGATGGCCCAAGTAGTGGCCATCTGGGGAGTGAACCAACAGAAGGAAGACCTTTCTCTGTTTCTCTCTCACTGTCTATAACTCTGTCTCTCTCTCTCACTATCTAACTCTGCCTGTCAAAAACAAACAAACAAACAAAAAGACTTACCAGATCCTTGCCAGCATTCAGTATGGACTTAAAATTTTCTTGTCAGCATGTTAGGCAAAAAGTGGTATTTTACTGATGTGTTAAGTTACATTTTTAGTGTGAAATTATATTAGCCATTTGTTTCCTTTTTTAGTACATTGCCTTTTCATATCTTTTGCCATATTCCTATTAACTTATAAATATATTTTCTTTTTATTGGTTGCAGATATTTTTCCATGTTTTTCCTTTGCCTTATTTTGTCATTTTGGGTAATTTTCAATATAGAAAAATCTAACATTGGACTTGAGCAAACTTCTTGATAATACTTTGAGACATTAAAAACTTTCTCTTTGAAACATGAAAAACTTTATCTCAAAATCAATTAGATATCCATTCATACTTCAATTTATGTTTTTATTTCTTTTTCTAAATAGTGGCTAGTTTTTTTTTCAATACTTTAATTCCCGATTGTTACTTCATAAACTATCTCTCAAATTAGGTTTTCTACATCTTGTATTTAAGTTGCTACTTTCTGAAAATTTTTTTTTTATAATTTTAGGTGAGAGGTCGGTGCTGTGGCTGTTAAAGCTTCTGCCTGTGATGCTGGCATCCCACAGGGATGTCGGTTCAAGTCCCGGCTGCTCCACTTCTGTCCGAGCCTCCTGCTGATACACGTGGGAGAGCCGCAGAGGATGGCCTAAGTACTTGGGCCCTTGTATCCATGTGGGAGACTCAGATGAACTTCCTGGCTCCTGCTTTGGCCTGGCCTAGCCATGACCTTTGCAACCATTTGGGGAGTAATCCAGTGGTTGGAAGATGAATCTCTCTCTCTCTCTCTCTGCCTCTGCCTCTCAAATAGATAAAATTTTTTAGATGAAGTTTATGCTGCTCATTATGAACATCTCAGAAAGTATTGAAAAACATAAAGGAGAAAAGTGACGAGGCAAAGGCAGTTTCCATTAACGTCTTGGTATATTTTCTTCAGTTACAATATGTGTATAAAATAGAAGAAAAAAATTCTTAAAAATTATACTTTTATAGCATTTTCCCCCACTTAAATGAAGTAATGTCCATGATACATTAATACTATTTTTAATAGTGTTTAATAACTAATAGTATTCTTTTTTAAGATTTATTTATTTATTTGTAAGTCAGAGTTACATAGAGAGAGAAGGAAAGGCAGAGAGAGAGGTCTCTTTAACATAACGGATTACAAAAGTAGATTTCCTGATGTTAGATGCAATCTCAGTTTGGTTGTGATAGATTTTTCTGCTAGTAGGTAGCTAGATTTCATTTGCTAATGTTTGAAAATGTCAGTACTTGCGAGTGATGCCTTTAATTAAAAAAAATCAACAAAAATCATTTTGGTGAGCAAAGATTTACGTTTCTTTGATTTTTGTTGGCATTTGGAGTTAGTTTGCAAATTATCTCTATCCTTTAACTCTTAAGTGATGTTTGCCTTTTTATTGATCAAGAAGAGCTTTTTATACAACCATACAACTCAAATTTTTTTCGACAAAGTGTGTTATGCATCTGAACCCGTTTGGCAAATGATCAAAGGAGAACAAATTAGGGAGGGGGAGTAATGTGGACATTGCTACCCGTATCACCTGATTCGACTATTGATAGAAACATTGTATATCTGTGGTCTGTGTTTGTTTCTTCCAGAGCTTTAAGGATTGTATAGAAGCTACTTGGGGATAAAGCCTTTCTTTCTTACTCCCATAACCAGCGTGTCTCATGTTTGGTGACAGGACGATGAAGCCTTTTTGTTTGTTATGGAGTGACCTGATTGAATTTGGAACAAGAGAGCAAATTTTTTTTTATTGGAACTGTCTTCCACATTAAATTTTTTTTAAACTGGCTGTTCCAAAACATACAAAACCATACATTTTTTAAAAACCATTTTTGTAGGTTATTTTATTCAGTTAAATTAGTTTTTTTTTTTTTTTAAAGTGTGTTGTTGTTTCAAAGGCATAATGACAGAGATAGAGAACGATTTTCTGTTTGCTGGTTTATTCTGCAAATGCCCACAACAGGGTGGGCTGTGCCAGGCCAAAGCCAGGAGACAGGAATTCTATCCGGGTCTCCCATGTAGGGGCAGGACCCATAGGGATCCAAATACTTGAGCCATTGCCTGCTGCCTCCCAGGAATCTGGATCAGAAGTGGAGGAACTGAGCCTACAACAGGCCTTCAAGTATGGGATATGGGTTCCCAAGCTGTGCTTAACCCACTGTGTCACAATGCCCGGTCTACCCGTGAATATTTTGGATGCAATGTTTGCCTAGTTTTAGTAGGACTGCTGTGTCTAACCTGTATTTCTTTGATATTTAAAGCAAGCTTCATTTTATGAAGTGAACACAATGAAAAGTACCTAATCAAGTGGTAAATGAGTTTTTGAGAGAGCTGCCACAGAGGTTTATGAATTAGATGCAGATTCAGACTAGATGATCTTCAAATTTCAGGGTTGGGAGGGACTTTGTGCCAGTCTTCTCTATATAGGTTCTCAGCCCTGTCAGTTTACAACAGGTTTCTCACTTTAGTTCCTCTTGGCATTTTGGCCAGATAATTATTTGTGGTAGGGGGCTGCCCTGTCCAATGTATACTCTTTAGCAGCATCTCTGACTTCTGCCCACTGAATGGATACTAGCACTCCAGTAATAACAGCCAAAGTTGTCTTCAGATATAGCCATTCTGTCCCTTGGATAACGAAATTGAGAGCCATTGTTTAAAGTGCTATAGAACACCCTTTTACTTCTGATAATACACTTACACACAAGACTTAAAAGCTCAAGACCCTAACAGTATAATTCCCTTACTATAAAGGAAACAATTTATAATTAATCTGTATTTTAATATGTAAATAAATGGTGTGACTACAGAAAAGCACCCCAGGAGTATTGCACCTATTACCTCTCCTGCCCATGTGTAGCCTGAGTCTGCTGTAGTAATCTCCTGTGACACCTGCAGTCACAGATCTGGAAGACTCTGCACAGGCAAGTCCGTGTTTAATCCAGCTCTGCCACTCACCCGCTGGGGGTCTATAGAGAGATTACTTCATTGCTCAGAGAATATTTCTTCATTTATGACTTAGGGTGATAACATCTGCTTTATGATTTGTTTTGAAAATTTAATGAGTATATAAAATAACCTGCCTAATACTCTGTAAAGAGCTATATTTGGATTATTTAATCCTTACTGTCACTCCAGAGCATATTACTGTTACTAGTTTCCATTTTTACAGATGGGGAGAAGGAGCCAGTTTGTAAACGGCAGAGCTAGGATTCGAATCCTGTTTTAACTCCAGAGCCTGCTTTCTCAAGTGTCATGCTCTCCTGCTTCCCATTTACCACTGGATACATAGGTGATACTCAGTTGTTAGTGCCTTTATTACCCATTTCATTTTTCTAGCTGTAATTGAGCTGCCCCCCACAAGTGTTAACATCAGCATTCTCTCTTTGAAATGTTGACTTGTTGGTTCTAATGTTCCCTTCCCGAGAAAAATCTTTACCCACATGTAGACAGGAGAGCTGTTTATCAAAATTCTGATCCCTTTGTATGTATGACCTTGGTATTTCTGAAAAGTTCATAAATAATGCATCTAGCTTTCCTTGTGAATAAAATATAACCCTGTGATTTTATTTATGAAGAAATTTTCTTCAGATAAGTAACCCCCTTGATATAGATTTTTTTAGCTAAAGTGTAACCTTTTTATAATACAAGTTGTATGGAGTCAAAGAATTACACCTACATTTAAAATTTTCCATGTTAACGATAAAGGCCAATATGTACATAGAGAATTTGATTTGTTTTACAGTATTATTAAACATGGTCTTGAGAGGTATCTTATGCTGCCTTCCTTGTGGGTTCAGGGGCCCAAGGACTTGGGCCATCTTCCACTGCTTTCCCAGGCCACAGCAGAGAGCTGGGTTGGAAGTGGAGCAGCCGGGACTTGAACTGGCACCCATATGGGGTGCTGGCTCTGCAGGTGGCAGTTTTACCCACTATGTCACAACGCTGGCCTCCAGAATGATGTTTTATGGTTACATTGTTTTTCAGTTAGTTTAGATTAAGTCTCACAGACACAAATGATGACTTCAAAAATTAACCTTGGGGCCAGCGCTGTGGCGTAGTGGGTAAAGCCGCTGCCTGCAATGCCAGTATCCCATACGGGTGCCGTTTCAAGTCCCAGCTGTTCCTCTTTCGATCCAACTCTCTGCTATGGCCTGGGAAAGCAATAGAGGATGGCCCAAGTCCTTGGGCCCCTGCAGCCACATGGGAGACCCAGAAGAAGCCCCTGACTTCCGATCGGTGCAGCTCCAGCTGTTGCGGCCAATTGGGGAGTGAACCAGTGGATGGAAGATATCTCTCTCTCTCTGGCTGCTTCTCTCTCTGTGTAACTCTCAACTTTGAAGTAAATAAATCTTTTTTAAAAATTAACCTTATATTCTTTTGCTCTTACTTAAAAATCTCTGTGACTGGAACATCTTAGATGCTTAAAAAGTGAGAAGATGAGGATATAGACTCACCATCCTCCATGTGTCATGATGACTAAGGTATGGCCAGTCTTATCTCTAAGCCCACTACCCCTCCTGTATTTTAAAAGAGCAAATCTCAAACATCATGTGATATCGCTGGAAAACATTTCAGTCTATATCTAAACATACCCACAATACTATTATAACCAAAATTAATTTCTTAAAGACTTATTTATTTGAAAGTCAGAATTAGGGAGAAACAGAGAGAGACCTCTTCCATCCACTGGTTCATTCCCCAAATGGCCGCAGTGGCTGGAAATGCAGAATAAATGCTTGATTCTTGACTTGTTTTTGAAATGATAACTTGGTTCTCTAGAGTCTTTCAGAGGTGATCAGTCATGTTTTGTTTGCTTTTTTCTATAGCATCAAAGACACATGATTTAAATAATGAATATTTTGTTTTTTCCTTCATTATAGTAATTCTTACTGATTATATGTATATATAGTTTGCTATGGCCATTGACAGTTCACCACAGATTGGTTGGTTAAAGCAACCCCAGTTGATTCCCTCACAGCTGAGGGGCCCGAAGGCCAGTATGCATGTCGCTGGGCTGGAATTGAGACATTGGGAAGGTGTGTTTTCTCCAGCGGTTCTAGGGCAATGTCTGTTTCCTGCCTCCTTCAGCTTCTGGTAGCTGCTGTCATTCCCTGACCACTCTGATCTCTGCCTCAGTTGTCACATCACCTTGTCCCCTGTGTGTCCAAAATTCTTAATCCTCTCCAAGGGTATGTGTGATTGCATTTAGGGCCTGCCCAGATAATCCAACCCTCCTATCAGGACACTTAATTTAATCATGTCTTTTGCCAGGAGTTGTTATTCACAGGTATTGGGACTTAAGGAGTGAATGTTTCTTGAAAGGGGGTTCAGTCTATCATGATAATATCCAGACGTTTGCATTTGGGCATTTTTTAAAGATTTATTTACTTATTTGAAGTAGTTACAGAGGATTGGGGGGGAGATCTATGTTCTATCTGCTGGTTCATTTCCAGGATGGCTGCAACAGCGAGGGATAGGCCAAGCCAAAGCCAGGAGCCAGGAGCTTCATCCAGGTCTCCCATGTGGGTAGCAGGGGCCCAAACACTTGGTCCATTAGCAGAGAGTTGGATTGGAACTGGAGCAGCGGGCATACAAACTGGCACCTTTGTGTGTTGCCGGTGTCCCAGGTGGTGACTTTACCTGCTGTGCCACAATGTTGGCCCCTGAACAGCTTCAGATCGACTGTAAAATCCTTTGCTGTAACTGATAGACAAGATGTTCTGTGCTTCTCTTAGGTATTCCTTGGCTGAGAACTGTAGTCAGTCCAGGGAACCCTGGTTCCTTTTAGTGGGAAGTGATATTTAGACCACAATCTGGGTGCTTAGGAATGTGTCATGTGTTTTTATTAGCAATTTTGCTAAAATCACATTATCCTTAAACAGGGCATAGAAGACATGCTACTTTCTTTTATAGATGACTATTATGGGCATTAATTTCAATGTTGAGCTGTAATGTGGTGACTCCCCATTGCCACTGAAGTTTGTTTATTTTTACTGAAGTTTCTTTTAAATTAGGTTTGTCCTTAAATGGTTCAGAATTCCAGTTAGTCAGGTAACAACATATGGAACGTGTGGGATGGTTAATGAAGGCTGGGATACTAACACTCTGAGCTGCTAAATTTCAGCAGGTTTCATGTTGTCAAAGGCTGGCATTAGCACTATCTAAGTTGTCCATGATGCTGTAAAGACAGGTGGTCATAGACAGTGGTGTGAGACGCAAGTCCAAGCATGGAACTGAGTCAGAACCGTGAAACTGGAAGCAACTTCTGGTCTTTTGTGGCTACATACAAATGGTCTCACTCTATTTTTGTCTTTATTTAAATTCCACTAGTTTAATAATAGCTAACATTTATCAAATATTTTATATGCCACACTATAAATGCTTGTTTACGTGAATAGTTAGTTAGTTATTGTGAACTGTTAGCCACTAGGCTAGAAAAATAATACTTTTTGTGTGATGAGAGCTATTTTCATTTTGATTTGTGGTTGGTTTCTAATGCATATTCTAGATATGCCTATTTGTAAATTTTCCTGCTATCTTGTTCAGGATGAATTGATTTTTCTTTTTTTAGAGTTATTTTATGTTTTTAAAAGGCAGAGTAAGAGGGAGAGACAAGAGACAGAGAAAGAAATCTTCATCCACTAATTCACTCCTCAAATGGCCGTGACTGCTGGGGCTGGGCCAGGCTGAAGCCAGGAGCCAGGAACTCTTTCTTGGTCTCCCATGTGGGTGGCAGGGGCCCAGGCACTTAGACATCCTCTGCTGCTTTCCCAGGCACATTAGCTGGAAGCTGGGTTGGAAGTGGAGCAGCCAGAACTCAAGCTGGTACTCATGCGATCCCGTTATCGTAGGTGGCAGCTTAACCCACTGTACAAGGCTGGCCCCAAATCAAGTTTTCTAGGTGTAGCTGTAAAGTCATTTTTATAAAAAGTTGTTATTTTGGTGTTTCTACATTGTACAATTGCTGTCTAACAGTTGTACAATTGTTAGAAATGCTTGAGATGGATTATTTAATTAACAACAAAATGATAATAAGGAATTCCTCTATCGACCCTTAAACAGGTGCAATTCCTAGGACTGCAGACTGTTTTAAAGGCTGGAGAGGCAGTCAGACTTGTGCGTGTGGACTGGGTCTGAACCGTGCGTCGGAGCCAGCTTGGATTTAGGAGTGGTAGAAACAGTCTTGGCAACATTGTTTTGTTTGTGTGGATTCATTAGCCTCATTTCCTAAATAGAAATGTAGCAATGTTGAGTGGAGTGGACATTTTGTGTGTGTGTGCTTGTATTTTGGGGGTTGGGGGGATTTGGAGTAGAGTGGAGATATAGTTATAAAAAAATAGAGGGACCTTATTTTTCCTTTTATTTATTTTAAGTGAATAGGTAACACTGTATGCTTTATTGTATAGCATGCTGTTGTGAAGTATGTATACTTTGTGGACTGGTTATCTCCTTGATGCCTCAGAGCCCTTCCTTACCTCTGTAGTGTTAAGTGGCTACCAGTAATATTAAAGTATTAAGAGAGGGCCTGCACCATGGCGTAGTAGGGTCATCCTCCGCCTGTGGCGCCAATATCCCATATGGTCACCGGTTCTAGTCCCGGCTGCTCCACTTCCAATCTGGCTCTCTGCTGTGGCCTGGGAAAAGCATTGGAGGATGGCCCAAGTCCTTGGGCCCCTGCACACATGTGGGAGACCGGGAAGAAATGCCTGGCTCCTGCCTTTGGATTGGCCCAGCTCCGGCTGTTGTGTCCATCTGAGTAGTGAACCAACGGAAGGAAGACCTTTGTCTCTGTCTCTTCCTCTCAGTCTGTAACTCTGCCTCTCAAATAAATAAAATATTTTTTAAAAATTTAAGAGAAAAGCTGTATCATGTATTTAACAGTTGGGATTAACAGTAAAATACCAGCAGAAGTAAATAGCACAGAGAACAAATTTCCTTCATGATTTCAAATGGTAAATATGAAATAATTGCATTTTCCCCTTCTAAGGTATCCCTCATTCCTCTTTTTTCAAAAAGTTAATAAGGGGGCTGGTGCTGTGGTGTAGTGGGTAAAAGCTGCCACCTGCAGTGCTGGCTGGCATCTCATATGGGTGCCGGTTCAAGCCCTGGCTGCTCCACTTCTGATCCAGCTCTCTGCTATGGTCTGGGAAAGCAGTTGAAGATGGCCCAAGTCCTTTGGCCCTTGCACCCATGTGGGAGACCCGGAAGAAGTTCCTGACTTTGGATTGGCCCAGCTCCGGTCATTGGGGCCATTTAGGGAGTGAACCAGTGGATGGAAGACCTCTTTCTCTCTCTTTGCCTCTGTAAATCTGCCTGTCAAATAAATAAATCTTTTTAAAAAGAAAAAAGGAATGCTGCATTCATTGAAGCAGCACAGTCCCTTTGTTTAAAAAAAAAAAAAAGTGCCTTCAGATGTCAGTGCTATGACCTAGATACCTTAGACATTTTCCCTCAGAATGACTCCTTACCTTAATAAGATGGAACTCAAAACAGGAGGCAGTTCCTCTTTATGGTGGCTTGAACTGATACTGCTGAATCTGTAGTGAGGCTGGTCTAGAGATGCCACGGGAATGAAATACTGGCTTAAATCCATTATTACTGTCATAGGAATATATATCCTTACTGTGTAGAATTTTGAAAAGTATATGGAAGCATTTAACAGAATTAAAAAGATAAGTTTAATTTGGTGCAAAAAAATTTGAAATCCACTCATAGTTACTCTATAATATGTATATTCCACAAACTTTCTGACATATCCTTATAAGTCCTTGGTACGTTTTTCCAGTTTCCTGGTGCATTAGAAAATCAGCTGTCAACTAAATGGAGTGATGGTTTCAGGTAGGGGGTGGCCTTCAAAGATAATCTCTGATCTTGGTTAGAACTGCAGGTGAATCATCATTAACTGGCTTATAACAGGGACCTCTGCTTGCCTCTTAGACAGTGGCTGATTAACACCCATAGGTATCTCCTGAATTGAAGAGGTTCGTAACTTTAAGGTGGATTGCTGTTGAGGCAGAGGAAGAGATCAAAGATTTGGACTCTTGGACTTTTTACATTGTGCTTCAACCAAAAGAGCCACTATAGCCAAACTGTAGAGCCTCTACAGTAAAAAGTAAAGTAAAAGGCGCCCCACTATGACCAGTGTTAATCTGAAATCCACACTCTCAGTAATTCAGAGTTTGTGCAGAATTTTTTTTTCCTCTGTTGTCAAGATCCATCCATTTATTTGAAAGGCAGAGAGACAGATCCTCCATCTGCTGGTTCACTCATCAAATGACTGAAACAGCTGGGAATGGGCCAGGGCAAAGCCAGGAGCCCAGAACTCCACCTGGGTCTCCCATGTGGGTGCAGGGGCCCAAGAACTTGGGCCATCTTCTGCTTTCTCAGGAACATTAACAGGGAGCTGGACCAGAAATGGAGCAGCCAGGATTTGAACTGGTGGCCACGTGGGGTGCTGGCATTGTAGGCGGTGGCTCAACCCACTGCATTACAATGCTGGTCCCCATGGAGAATTCTTTATCCTTTCTTCTGTAGGAATTTTTTTTTATTATTATTATGATTTTAGAATGATTATGATAGATATATTTACTTTTTATTTTATTTTATTTTATTTTTTATTTTGACAGGCAGAGTTAGAGAGTAAGAGAGAGAGAGAAAGGTCTTCCTTCCATTGGTTCACCCCCCAAATGGCTGCTACGGCCAGCGCGCTGCGCCGATCCGAAGCCAGGAGCCAGGTGCTTCCTCCTGGTCTCCCATGTGGGTGCAGGGCCCAAGGACTTGGGCCATCCTCCACTGCCTTCCCTGGCCATAGCAGAGAGCTGGACTGGAAGAGGAGCAACCGGAACAGACTCCAGCGCCCCAACCGGGATTGAATCCGGCACCCCAACGGGGACTAGAACCCGGGGTGCTGGCACCACAGACGAAGGATTAGCCTAGTGAGCCGTAGCGCCGGCCGATAGATATATTTTTTTAAATTACAGAACTGGTTCAGACTGGTCTGGCTACTGTAATTAGAGAACCCATTAGGTTTTGCTGATAACACTTTTCAGAAACAGGAGGTAACAAGATGGGTGGTGAATCCATTTGTGAGACAGATTGCTTAAACCAACCAGTGTTTAACAGTTCCAAATGTGTACCGACATTCTGTGAGTTGTTCGAAGGAATTTGAGGAGCTCTTCTTTCAGAAGTTGGCTGTATGTGAGCCTCCAAATATAAGCTGTTTCTCCCTGTATGAATCATTCACAATTGTGTGTGAAATCTAATAGTCTTTTTTTTTCAAATTGGAATTTCCTAGAATATAGTGATCTTAGGAAGCAGCCTGGCTACTTGTTGAATGTGTAGCTGGAATACTAATTTATTGTAACTTTAGTTGTAAATAAGGGTTACTACTACTTAGCTAGTTTTATTTTTTTTCCTCAGTTTCTCTCCAGCAGCGAGTAGCAGAATTGGAAAAAATTAATGCAGAATTTTTACGTGCACAGCAGCAGCTTGAGCAAGAATTTAATCAAAAAAGAGCAAAATTCAAGGAATTATATTTGGCAAAAGAGGGTAAGTTCATTATGTTTCCTCCCAACTTGAAGCTGCCTTAAAGTGTTAAGTTTTCTGGTAGACTTATCATTAAACAAGTCTTGATTTTATGTGTACTTATATTGTATAACAAAACTATTTAGATGTTAGGGTTAATAATTTTATGGAGTTGAAAATGCATTCTTAAGGTTTTTTCTTGGTTTTTGACCATGATCATGATACTCAGTAGGGTACAGTGGGCTGCCCAGTTCTGATAAATGAGGCTTTCAATTCTCTTAACACTTGCTAGTATGGTGCCTGACAAACCAGTGCTGTTGACATTTTAATAGTAGATTTAACTGTTTATATTAAAACTGATGTTTCATGGAATCGGTGCAACAAATGTTATTTATCAGCAAATATATGCTTAATACCTGTATCGAGGCAGACAGTGTTCTTAAGTTCTGGGTATACAGAAGGAGCAATATTCATGTAGGATTCATGTAAGATTCAAGTGAGGAATATAGATGCTGAGTAATCTGGTGATGAGTTGTTAAGCAGCCAAGTGTATTAGGTAGGTGAGTGAATGTAATGGGAGGCCTAATTTGAGGAGTCGAGGATGGAGTAATGACGCAAAATGTATGGATACAGTTTCCACAGTTCTCAAAGGATGATTGCAGAACAACAGCATCAGCAGAACCTGGGAGAGTTGGTAGAAATGGCACATAAAAGTTTATGTCCCACTGGATTTACAAAGTCAGACATTGTTTTTTTATTTTATTTATTTGAAAGGCAGAGTTATATAGAGAGATGAGTGTGTGTGTGTGTGTGTCTGTGTGTGTATCTATGTCTATATCCCTCTATCTCTCTCTCTATCTATCTGTCTATATCAGAGAAAGAGAGGCCTTCCATCCACTGCACAATGGCCTGGGTCAGGCCAAAGCCAGGAGCTTCAGCTGGGTCTCCCATGTGGGCACAGAGGCGCCTTTCCCAGGCGAGCTAACAGGGAGCTGGATCAGAAGTGGAGCAGCTGGGACTGGGATGCTGGCATTGCAGGTGTTGGCTTAACCCATTAAGCCAAAGTACAGGGCCCCAAAGTCAGAAATTCTATAATTAGGGCCCAGTGGTTGGTGAATAACAAGCTCTCTAGCTGGTTCAGATGTACATTAAATTTTGAAAACTACTCTAGTCCACAATAGTGGCTCTCCAACTTTAATGTAGATGAAGATTACTTGGAGAGTTTGTTAAACCACAGTATTTGGCTGGGGCCTACATTTCTAATAAGCTCATAGGTGATTCCAGTTACTATCAGTCCAAGGACAAGTTTGAGAACCCTGATTTAGATTATTGATCACCCAGCTTTTTAAATGTTTATTCATTTAATTTCACCTACTTGAAAGACAGAGACAGAAAGAGAGTGACTGATTTTCCATCTACTGGTTTGCTCCCCAAATGGATGCAAAAAGAGGGTAAGTTTGTTATGTCTCCTCCCAAGCCCCTTATGGGATGGGCCAAGCGGAAGCCAGGAACCTAGAACTCCATCTACTTACCCACATGGATAGCAGGGATCAAGACATTTAAACCATCATCTGCTTCCACTCGGAACCGTTAGCAAGAAGTTGGATCCAAAGCAGAGTAACCAGTTCAGGGTGCAAGCAGTACTCCACTATGGGATGCAGTTGTCCCAAGCAGTGACTTAACGTGCTGTACCACAATGTCCACCCTCAGTGAACTTTGTAGTTTATATACTCCATAAAATATTTATGTGTGCATACTTTTTTAGGTTGATGTTTAAATTTTATTAACTTGCAAGATGTGAAGGATATAAATTCAATCATGTCACTATTTAAATTAAAGCTTCATCCTTTTAAACATTTCCAGTGGAATAAAAATATGGCAGTGATTTACATTGTTATCTGTTTAACAAAAAATTTCACAAACAAGCTTTTTTTTTTTTAAGATTTATTTATTTATTTGAAAGAGTTACACGAAGAGAGGAGAGGCAGAGAGAGACAGGTCTTCCATACTGCAATGGCTGGAGCTGTGCTGATCTGAAGCCAGGAGCCAGGAGCTTCTTCTGGATCTCCCATGCAGGTTCAGCGGCCCAAGCAATTGGGCCATGATCTTCTACTGCTTTCCCAGGCCATAGCAGAGAGCTGGGTTGGAAGTGGAACAGCCGGGACTCAAATCGGCGGCCATATGGGATGCTGGCACTGCAGGTGGCGGCTTTACTCACTATGCCACAGTGCCAGCCCCAACTTTTATTAAAGATTTATTTATTTACTTGAAAGTTACGAGAGGCAGAGGCAGAGAGAGAGACATAAAGGTCTTTCATCTGCTGGTTCACTCCCCAAATGGCCACAATGACTGGAGCTGGGGTGGTCTGAAGCCAGGGGCCAGGAACTTCTTTCAGGTGTCCCACACACTTGCAGAGACCCAAGGACTTGGGCCATCATCCACTGCTTTCTCAGGCCATAGCAGAGAGCTGGATTAGAAGTGGAACAGCCAGGACTCAAACCGGCACCCATATGGAGTACTGGCACTGCAGGCAGCTGCCTTACCAGCTACACCACAGCGCTGGTCCCCACAAACAAGTTTTTTAGCAGAAATTTTATGTTGTTTTCCTTGAGTCAGGTTTTCTTTTTTATATCTTCCTTAGACTTTCATTTATTTTTAATTTGAGAGACACAGAGAAAGAGCTAGAACAAGCATGAATGAGAGCACTCCCATCTGCTCGTTAACTCCTTAAGTGCCTGAAATAATTGATGCTGAGCTAGGCTGGGCTAAAGCTGAGATCTAGGGACTCAGTCCAGGTCTCCTGTGTAGGTGGCAGGAACCCAGTTACTGGAGCCATCACCTTTGCCTCCCAGGCTCCGTGTTAGCGGGATGCTAGAGTCAGGAGCCAGAGCTGGGTATTGAATCTGGGCATTCTACTATGGAATGTTGGTGTCTTACTGCTGGGCCAAATGCCTGCCCCTAGGATTTTATTCTTAGAAGTGGGTCTGAAGCTTGTGTATATCAGAATTACCTGTGAGGTTTGTTAAAATAACTATTGCTGAGCCACATTCCTGGAGTTTCTGATTTTCTGGATCCCTGGGATCCCAGCATTTGCACTTTTAGTAAGTTGTCAGAAGATGCTAATATTATTAGCTCAAGGACCACACTTTGAGAACTACTCAAGAGAGAGAAGGAGAGGAAGAGAAAGAGAGAGAGAGAAACAGAGGTCTTCCATCTGCTGGTTCACTCCCCAATTGGCTGCAATGGCCAGAGCTGTGCCGATCTGAAGCCAGGAGCCAGGAGCTTCTTCTGAGTGTCCCACGTGGGTGCAGGGATCAAAGCACTTGGGCCATCTTCTACTGCTTTCCCAGGCCAAAGCAGAGAGCTGGATCTGAACTGGAGCAGTTCCCTTTGGGATGCCAGCACTCCAGGCAGCGGCTTTATCCACTATGCCAAGCACCTGCCCCTAGTTACTCACTTTTTATTATTAGTTATACTGGTATTATAAAGTGTCCCTCTGGTTTGATACAATACTGCAGTTTTGATACAACAGAGTAATGCATAGTAAAATTCAGGATGGATGAAAAGCATTTTTTGTGCTGAGTAGAAAATGGGTGATTATGGAAGGGAGATGCAGAGACTGCATTCACATCCCTCTCTGTTTATAGGAAGCAGTATTTACCAAAGTTGAGGATCTGGAAGTTGATTCCTTTAAAACAACATATGTTTTTGAACCCCTTGGCAAAGCTTTTCTACCCCCAGGAATATGGCACCTCACTTTGAATACCACTGGTCTGGAGTGGTGTTTTTCAGACAGTTGAGGGTAATAGAGTCAAGTGAATTGTGACCAGCAACTTGAAAAAAGAATAAAATGTAATATAAAATAATATATATTGATAAGGTTAAATATAGCTGCAGAATTTTTCTTGGAGTTACATGTGTATATATATTTATATAGTTGTGATATAAAGTATATTTCTTACTGGGAGTTTGTGGGCAAAGTTTGAAAGCCTTTGTACTAAGGAAAGGCTTTTTTTTTTTTTTTTTTAATTTTGACAGTGAGTTATAGACAGTGAGAGAGAGAGATGGACAGAAAGGTCTTCCTTCTGTTGGTTCACTCCGCAAATGGCCACAATGGCCTGCGCTGCACCAGCCCAAAGCCGGGAGCCAGGAGCTTCCTCCTGGTCTCCCATGCAGGTGCAGGGGCCCAAGCATTTGGGCCATCCTCCACTGCCCTCCCGGGCCACAGCAGAGAGCTGGACTGGAAGAGGAGCAGCCGGGACTAGGACCTGGCACTCATGTGGGATGCGGGTGCCACAGGCGGAGGACTAACCAAGTGAGCCACGGCGCCGGATAAGGAAAGGCTTTTAGGCCTCACAGAATTTAGCCCTGGCTTGGAAAACTTGCTGTGGTATGGATGGGGTTTCGTTTCCTCATGACTTACAAGAGAGGCTGTTCCCTTTTTATTTTGTTCTGTCATAGGCTGATAGGGAAATGGGAAAGTTCATGTTCATGTCTTGGCTGGTTGGCACTCTGCAAGACACTGTGGAGACTGGGATAAATGAGACATAGTTTCTGTCAAGAAAGTATTCTACTGGGGTAGATCATGTATTTTGCACAGTGTCTTCATTGTTTGAATGCAATTTGTCATGAAAAATAGTTCTGAATCTTCTGTGTTTTTGAGAATTTGTTATCTTCATCTCCTTTTTAAAATTTTTTATTTTTTATTTGAAAGAGTTACAGAAGGGTGAGACACACAGAGAGAGAGAGAGAGAGAGAGAGAGATATCTTCTGTACACTGGTTTACTCCCCGAATGGCCTCAAGGGCCAGGGCTAGGCCAGATGGGAGCCAAGAGCTTCTTCTGGGTTTCCCACATCAGTGGCAGGGCCCAACCACTTGGGCCATGTTTTACTGCTTTCACAGGCCATTAGCAGAGAGCTGGATTGAAAGTGAGCAGGCAGGACATAAACCAGCACCCATATGGGATGCCTGCATCATAGATGGAGACTTAACCCACTATGCCACAACGCTGGCCCCTAAATTTGTTTCAATCTTGAATCGACTTCACCTTAAACTGTGTACAAAAGTGTGTTCTTGTCAGGGTTACCTGTAGTATACTTCATGTATACACATGGTTGTGTTTCTGCCACTGACCTGTTCCAAGCCAGTACTGTCCTGGCTAGGACAGCCTTTACCTTGCACCCCAGTGTTTTTTTGTTTTTCTTTTTTAATAAATGGAAGTTAATCTTGTCTAAAACTTGTCAGATTTGCTTTCTGTTTTTCTCTGTCCCTGGATAAAGCTGTTAGAGTTTTGTTTTTTATTTTCTTTGAAATTATAAGATTGACATTCTGCAAAATTCTGAAAAAGTGAAAATGACCGAGAAACTCTCATTTCTGAACTGCATCATCAGTTGCAGTGTTCTGTCTCTGAAGTAAACAGCTTATAACGTAGGTTAGTTCAGAAAACATACTTGCTATGTTTAAATTGCTTTGACAACCAATCAGTAATCTCTTGTGTACTGTTGTGTCTTTACTGTCTGAGGTTCTCAGTAAGATGAAGCTGGTCAGAGAGAGTTAACGTAGAGAATTTCAGTAGGAATACTGAAATCGACTTGAAGAGTTTCTGGTGGCTTTACTAAGGGGAACACATGGTACATAAGAAGCCAGTGCTGATTAGTTAGCTTCTAGGTTGGCTGTTTGCCGACACATCATAAAATATTTAAAAATTTCCTCTAAAGCAGCAGCTTGTATTATTGCATCTACTGTGAAGGCTAAAGCTAGTTTTTATGATGGCCACAGGTGTTAACAGTATAAGGCATGGTTTTGATGTGCTCAGCAGTCTTTGTTTTATCTGTCAGCAAACCAGGCCAAGGTAACTCTGGAAATCCAAACATTGCTCTTCCCAGTAGGCACAGCTTTTACTTCAGTGTTGTAATAGCTGTGCTTGCATTTATTTGGAGAATAGCTGAAACATAAGTACAGACAGTAGTGAGAGAAATCTAATAAAAAAGATCATATCTTTTTGACTCCTCTTACTTCCTGTTTTTGCCTTACTACCCATTCTTTCCCAGCTGACTGCTACTGGGACTGTTGCAGATTTTTTGAAAGTTCTGTTGTATTTCTGTTGAACCTGAAGAAAGGATTTTCTGATTTAGCTTTCCTCTTTAGCCAAACACAGTACGAAGCTTGGCACCGTGGCAGTGTTTGTATTTTGGAACTCCTTAGTCTTGGGCAATGAGTAAGAGCCTAGTACATGAAGCACCAAACGAAAGGCCTCAGCTTTCTCAGTTTGAAGGAAAACAGGAGAAAAGGAACCTATGTGAATCATTGGAAGGCAGTGCCATTTTCTAGTTTGTGGTCATAATATGTGTAGCACCCTGAAGGTGCCAACTAACCAGAACTCCAGTAGTGACAAGCTAGATTTAGGAAGCTGTAGTTCAGATGCCAGAAGCCTGCACTTAGATATGGAAGTGAAATAAGAGTGTATATGAGGCCGGCGCCGCAGCTCAGTAGGCTAATCCTCCGCCTGCGGCACTGGCACACCGGGTTCTAGTCCCAGTCAGGGCGCCGGATTCTGTCCCGGTTGTCCCTCTTCCAGGTCAGCTCTCTGCTGTGACCCGGGAGTGCAGTGGAGGATGGCCCAAGTGCTTGGGCTGTGCACCCCATGGGAGACCAGGAGAAGCACCTGGCTCCTGCCTTCGGATCAGCGTGGTGCGCCGGCTGCAGCACGCCAGCCGCGGCGGCCATTAGAGGGTGAACCAACGGCAAAGGAAGGCCTTTCTGTCTCTCTCTCTCACTGTCCACTCTGCCTGTCAAAAAAAAAAAAAAAAAAGAAGAAGAAGAAGAAGCTCCTGGCTCCTGGCTTTGGATCGGCGCAGCTCCAGCCTTTGCAGCCAATTGGAAGACAGCAGATGGGATGGAAGACTTCTCTCTGCATCTCTTCTCTCTCTGTGTAACTCTGACTTTCAAATAAATAAATAAATAAATCTTTAAAAAGTATATATGAAATTAACAATTAAAAACATAATAAAGAAATTGAGATAAGGTTACTAAATGGTTTAAATTGTGGACAAGACAGGTTTAGTAAATCAGAGAATAGTATAGAGGAATTCCCCTTCCTGGCAAGACAGAAAGGGAAATACCAATGATGTATCCGAGATAGAGAGGATCAGTTGTGAGAACAGTTCCTGGAGAAGAGAATATTTGAGGAGATGATAACTGAGATTTTACAAGAATTAAAGAAAATGTGAGTCCTTAACTAAATACTGAGTGCTGTGTAGGGTAATTAGTTGTAAGTTTATGCTCTGACACATCTTAAAATATCGAACATCAAACATGAAAACATTAAAAGGTCCCAGAGAGGGGCTGACATTGTGGTGCAGAGGGTTAAGCCATTGCCTACAATGCCAGCATCCTGTGTGGGTGCTGGTTTGAGTTCAGGCTGCTCCACTTCTGATCCAGCTCCCTGCTGATGCACCTGGGAAAGCAACAGAAGATGCCCAAATGCTTTGGCCCCTGCCACCCATGTGGGAGACCTGGATGGAGGTCCAGGCTCCTGGCTTTAGCTTGGCCCAGCCCTGGCCATTGTGGCCATTTGGAGAGTGAACCAGTGGATGGAAGACCATTATTTCTCTCTGTCACCTTCTCTTTCTATAACTCTGCCTTTCAAGTAAATAAATAAATATTAAAAAAAAAATGCTACTTAAGAGAAAAAACAATTGCACTTAAAAGGAGTTACCCCATAAGCATAGAGATGCCAGAAGACAATAAAATAAGACATTCAGAATGCATGGAAAAAATAATTGTCAATCTAAAATTTTATATGCAAATGAATTAGTCAATGGTGAGGGAAAACAAATCTCTCAGGTATACTAAAACTAAGAGCATTTATTGCCTACAGAATCACTAAAACAACTGATAGAGATACAGATTTGTGAGAAGCAAAATAGATTATATAGTAGAAGAAACAATATAAAACCCAGAAACTGACAAAGCTGTTTAAAAATTCATTTCTTTTAAAGATTTATTTATTTATATGAAAGTCAGAGTTACATAGAGAAAGTTAGAGGCAGAGAGAGAAGTCTTCCATCCACTGGTTTACTCCCCAATTGACCGCAACAGCTGAGCTGTGCTCACCCGAAGCCAGGAGCCAGGAGCTTCTTTTGGGTCTCCCACGTGGGTGCAGGGACAAAAGCACTTGGGACATCTTCTCTTGCTTTTCCAGGCCATAGCAGAGAGCTGGATCGGAAGTGGAGCAGCCAGGATTCTATCTGGCACCCATATGGGATGCCAGCACTGCAGGTGGCGGCTTTACCTGCTCCGCCACAGTGCGGGCCCCAAATTCATATTTTTTAAAGGAAGAAAGCGGGGCTGGTGTCATGGCCCAGCAGTTTAAGCTGCTGCTTGTGATGCCTGCATTCCATATTGCAGTGCCAGTTCAAATCCTGGCTGCTCCATTCCCAATCCAGCTCCCTGAATAATGTACCTGGAGAGGCAGTAGAAGTTGGTCCAATTACTTGGACCCCTGTACCCACATGGGAGACCAGGATGGTGTTCCTGGCTCCTGGCTTCAACCAGCCCCGGCTAATGTGGACATTTTGGGAGTCAAACAGTAGAGGCAAAATCTGTCTCTTTGTCTTCTTTTCTCTATCACTCTGCATTTCAAATAAAATAAATCTTAAAAAAAAAAAAACAAACGCAATAATGTTGGTGCTTAAGGCAAAAAGAAAAAATGTTGAGGAAAATAAGACTGCCTTATAATAAAAGATCATAATAATGAGTTAAAGAAATATAATCATCAGCCTTTATGTATCTGACAAAAAGTTTGACATACCATATGAGTCAAGAGGTGAATAGAACTGCAAGGAGGAGGAGATAAATGCATGTATGGGAAATGTTTAGCAGCCTGTGAAAGTTAAGGATGTAATAGCTGTGAGTAACATAATTGTTGGGGTAGGTGTTCAGTGCACAGACTGAGCCACCATTTGAGATACTCATATTCCCATGTTGAAAAACTTGGGTTTGAGTCCTGGTTCTGCTCTCCATTTCAGCTTCCTGTTAATGTAGACTGTGGGAGGCAGCAGGTGATGACTCAAGAACTTGAGTCTCTGTAACTTTTTTTTTTTAAAGATTTGTTTGAGGGGCCAGCACTGTGGCATAGTGGGTAAAGCCACCACCTACAGTGCTGGCATCCTATATGGACACTGGTTCGAGTCCCGGCTGTTCTACTTCCAATCTGGCTCTCTGCTATGGCCTGGCAAAGCAGTAGAAGATGGCCCAAGTCCTTTAAAGATTTATAAAGATTTAGTTGTTTATTTGAAAGGCAGAGTTACACAGAGAGAAGGAGAGGCAGAGAGAGACAGCTCTTCCATCCACTGGTTCACTTCGCAATTGACCGCAACAGCCGGAGCTGTGCCAATCCAAAGCCAGGAGCCAGGAGCTTCTTCTGGGTCTCCTTCATGAATGCAGGGGTCCAAGGACTTGGGTCATCTTCTACTGCTTTCCCAGGCCAGAGCAGAGAGCTGGGTCACAAGTGGAGCAGCCGGGACCTGAACTGGCTCCCATATGGGATGCCCGCACTGCAAGTGGCGGCTTTACCTACTTCACCACAGCGCCAGCCCCCTCTATCACTCTTGATGGGAGGCCTAGATTGAATTCTAGGCTCCTGGCTTTGGCCTGGCCACATACTGGCTGTTGTGGGCATTTGTAGAGTGAACTAGCAGATGGGAAAGGTGTCAGTCTTTATATAAATTTTAAAAAGATTATTTTTTAATTTTATTTTTTTTAAAAAGATTTATGTATTTATTTGAAAGAGTTACAGAGAAGCAGAGGCAGAGAGAGTGAAGACTTCCTCTGCTGGTTCACTGCCCAAATGGCTTCATTGGCTGAAGCTGGGTCAGTTCCAAGCCAGAAGCCAGGAGCTTCTTCAGGTCTCCCAAGTCGATGCAGGGTCCCAAGCACTTAGGCCATCTTCCACTGCCTTCCCAGGCCATTAGCAGAGAGCTGGATCGGAAGAGCATCTGGGCGATGAACTGGTGCCCATATGGGATGCTGATACTGCAGGTGGGGGCTTATCCTACTATGCCACTACACTGGCCCCTAGTATAACATTCTTAACCGTTTCACAAAGGTTATAAAACAAGGCTTTAAAAAACTATAATTGCAGCAACACTGATATATACAAATATTTCTTTTTTCTTTTGTCTTTTAAATTTTTGTTTGCTTTTTAACTATAAGAGAGAACATGTGATGTTTGTCTCTCTAGGTCTGGCTTACTTTACTCTACATGGTGTTCTCCAGTTGAGTCCATTTTGCTTCAAATGGTGGAATTTCATTCCTTTTTATAGCTGAATAATATTCCATCATGTATATTTATCACATTTTCTTCATTCATCTGATAATGGACACCTTAGTTGATTCTAAATTTTGGCTATTGTGAACAATGCTGCTGTGAACATGGTGGTACAGATATCTCTCTGATAACATTGTGTTCAAGTCTTTTGCATGTATACCCAGTAGTGGGATTGCTGGATCATATGGCAAGTCTATTTCTAGTTTTTTAAAAGATCTCAGCACTGTTTTCCACAGTGGCTACACTAACTACATTCCCACCAACAGTATATAAGTGTTTCCCTTTGTCCACATCCTCCCCAGCATTTGTTACTCTCTGTGTTTTGGATTTTAGCCATTCTGAGGGGTAAGGTAATGTTGTGGTTTTGATTTGCATTCCCTGATGGCAAGTGATATTGAACATTTTTTCATATATTTGTTGTCCATTTGTATTTCTTTTGAGAACTGTCGAAATTCTTTACCCATTTCTCAACTGGATTGCTTGTTTTTGTATTGAGTTTTTTTTTTTTTTAAGATTTATTGATTTATCTGAAAGTCAGTTACACAGAGAGAGGAGAGGCAGAGAGAGACTGAGAGGGAGGGAGGGAGGGAGGGAGGGAGGTCTTCCATCTGATGGTTCATTCCCTAATTGGCCACAATGGCAGGAACTGTGCTGATCCGAAGCCAGGAGCCAGGAGCTTCTTCCAGGTCTCCCATGCCGGTGCAGGGGCCTAAGGACTTGGGCCATCTTCCTCTGCTTTCCCAGGCCATAGCAGAGAGCTGGATCGGAAGTGTAGCAGCCGGGTCTCAAACCGGCACCCATATGGGATGCTGGCGCTTCAGGCCAGGGCATTAACCCGCTGTGCCACAGTGCCGGCCCCTCATTGAGTTTTTTAAGTTGCTGATATACTTGGGGTATTAATCCTTTGTCAGGTGGTTTGCAAATATTTTTTTCCCATTCTGTTGGATATCTCTTTCCTCTGTTGATCATTTGCTTTGCAAAAGCTTCTGAGTTTGATATAGTCCCATTTATTTAGTTTTACTTTTGTTGCCTGTGCTCTGGGGGTCTTATCCAAGCCATCCTGTCCTACACCAGTGTCTTGGAGTGTTTCCTCTGTTTTCTGCCAGCAACTTCATAGTCTCAGGTCTTAAATTTATGTCTCGGATCCATTTTGAGTTGATTTTTTGAATATGGTAAGAGGTATGGATCTAAATTCATTCTTATACGTATATAAATCCAGTTTTGCCAGCACCATTTGTTGAAGAGACTATCCTTACTACACTGTATGGTCTGAACATGTCTGTCAAAATTCAGTTGGCTCTATGTATGGAAAATGCATGATACTTGAAATTCCTGGTGCCCCCAATGATGAAGCAGTACAAATATTTTTAGAATTTGAAAGAGTTGAGTCAGCTGCACTGTTTATTCTGTTCCATTGATCTATGTATAGGTTTTTATGCCAGTACCCTGCTGTTTTGATTACTATAGCTTTGCAGTATGCTTTGAAGTCAGGTACTGTGATACCTCTACCTTCCTGGGTTTTGTTGTTGGTTTTACTGGTTTTTTTGGGGGGGATTACTTTGGCTATTCTGGGTCTTTTGTGATTCCATATGAATTTTAGGATTGCTTTTCTTAGTTCTGTTAAGAATATCATTGGTATTTTGATAGGGATTGCATTGAATCTCTAGTTTGCTTTAGGTATATAAACATTCTAATGATATTGATTCTTCCAAACCATGAACAAGGAATATCTTTCCATTTTTTTGTGTCCTTGATGATTTCTTTCAGCAATGTTTGATAATTTTCATTGTAGAGGTCTTTCACTTATTTGGTTAAATTTGTTCCTAAATAATTGATATTTTTTGTGGCTGTCGTGAATGAGATTTCTTTCTTGTTTTCTCTTTCTGTGAGTTCATTAGTATACAAAAAAGCTACTGTTATTCATGTTTATTTTGTAACCTGCAACTTTACTGAATTGGTTTATTAAATCTGGTTTTTGGTGGAATGTTTAGATTTTTCTATGTACAACATCATGTGATCTGCAAATGTGGATAATTTGACTTCTTTTCCAATTTTGATGCTCTTTGTTTCTTTCTCCTCCCTAATTACTCTCACTTAAACTTCCAGTACTATATTGAATAAGAGTGGCGGAGATCTGAGAGGAAATGCTTTCAGCTTTTCCCCATTCAGTATGTTGGCATTGGTTTGTCATATCTAGTCTTTATAATTTTGAAGAATGTTCCTTCTATAACTAATCTGTGGAGGGCTTATATCGTGAAAGGGGTGTTGAATCTTATCAAATGCTTCCCCTGCATCTATTGAGATGACCATGTGGTTTTTGTTCTTTGTTCTGTTGATGTGATAGATGATATATATTGATTTGTGAATATTGAACCACCCTTGAGTTTCTGGGATAAATCCCACTTGATTTTGATGTGTAATCTTTTTTATGTGTTTTTATATTTGCTTTGTTAGTGTTTTGCTGAGAATCTTTGCATCTATGTTCATTAAGGATATAGGTCGGTAGTTTTCTTTTTGTGTCATGACTTTGGTTTTTGTAGCAAAGTAATGCTAACTTCATAAAAAGAGTTTAGCAGAGTTACATCCTGTTCAATATTTTGGAATAGTTTGAAGGATATTGGAGTTACTTCCTCTTTGAATGTTTTGTAGAATTTGGCCATAAGCCATCAGGTCCTGGACTTTGCCTTGACGGAAGACTTGATTACTGCTTCAGTCTCATTGCTTGTTATGTTTTGTTTGTCTATATTTTCTTAAATTAATCTTGGCAGGTTATATGAATCCAGGAATTTATCTATTTCTTTGAGGTTTTTCAGTTTGTTAGCATGGAGTTCTTCATAGTAGTTTCTTAAGATCCTTTATATTTCAGTGGTGTTGGTTGTAATGTCCCCTTTTTCATCTCTAATTGAGTTTTTTCTCTTTTTTTTTTAGTCTGGCTAGACTATCAGTTATTTTATCTTCTCAGAAAGGCAACTTTTTGTTTTGTTGATCTTAAATTTCATTTATTTCTGCTGTGATCCTTATTTCTCACCTTCTGCTGATTTTGGGTTTCATTCTTGTTTTTCTAAGTCTTCGTGATGTATCATTAGATCTTTAATTTGAGACATTTTTCTTTTTTTAAATGTAAGAATTTAATGTTATAAACTTCCTTCTTAGGGTATTGCTTTTGCTGTATCCCACAGGTTTTCATAGTTCTTTTTTTTTTTTAAATTTTTTAAAAAATTTTATTTATTTTTTGACAGGCAGAGTGGACAGTGAGAGAGAGAGACAGCGAGAAAGGTCTTCCTTTGCCGTTGGTTCACCCTCCAATGGCCACTGTGGCCGGCGCGCTGCGGCCGGCGCACCGCGCTGATCCGATGGCAGGAGCCAGGTACTTATCCTGGTTTCCCATGGGGTGCAGGGCCCAAGCACCTGGGCCATCCTCCACTGCACTCCCTGGCCACAGCAGAGAGCTGGAAGAGGGGCAACCGGGACAGAATCCGGCGCCCCGACCAGGACTAGAACCTGGTGTGCCAGCGCCGCAAAGCGGAGGATTAGCCTAGTGAGCCACGGCGCCGGCACACAGGTTTTGATATATTGTGTTTTCATTTTCATTTATTTCAAGAAAGTTTTTTATTTCCTTTGTAGTTTCTTCAGTGACCCATCGATCATTCAATAGCATGTTTAATTTCCAAGTACTTATGAGTGTTCTATTGTTGTTGACTTCTAGTTTTATTCCTTTATGGCCTGAGAAGATACAGATTTCAATCTGTTTAAATTTGCTGAGACTTGATTTGTGGCCTCATATTTGGTCTATCTTAGAAAGTGTTCCATGTGCTGATGGGGAGAATGTTTTCTGTAGCTGTTGGGTGAAGTGTCCTATAAATGTCTTTTAGGTGAATTCATTTGCTTGATGGTGTTTTTTTTTTTTTTTTTTTTTTAACTCTGATGTAGCTTTATTGATTTTCTGTTTGGATGACCTGTCCATCGATGAGAGTAGGGTATTGAAGTCACCCACTATTGTTGTATTGGAGTCCATCTCTCCCTTTAGTTCTAATAATATTTGCTGTATATATCTGAGCAATCTTGTGTTGGGTACATATGTATTTCTGATGTGTCTTGCTGAATAGAACCTTTTATCAAAAATATAATGTCCTTATCTCTTTTTACAGTTTTTGATTTAAAGTCTGTTTTACCTGATACAAGAATAGCTATGCCTGCTTGCTTTTGGTTTCCATTTGCCCAGTATATCTTTTTCTAACCCTTCATTTTCAGTCTGTGTGTCTGTGAAGTGAGTTTCTTGTAGGCAGCATATAATGAGGTCATAGTTTTTTACCCATTCAATCAACCTAAGAGGAAGACTCACACTTCTTGATTTCAAAACTTACTACAAAGTAACAATAATGTGATATAGATCAGTGGTGTAGAACCCAGAGTCCAGAAATAAACCTTCACATGTATCTCTTCCCTCCCCCTCTTCCTCTGTTTCCTTCCCCCCAATTAAAATCTTCTTTAAGTATTTGAGGACTGATACTACCTGATTTTAGATATAGTGAACAGACAGTGTGATATTAGTGAAATAATAGTTAAATACATCTTTGGAACAGACAGAACAGAGAAACAAGGAATAGACCAACATCAATAAAGTCAGCTAAATTTTGTATGAAGTTATTTACTTCAGAAGCAGTAAAGACAGAGAAAAGACAGAGACGCAGAGTGGTCCCATCTGCTGGTTTACCCCCCAAATGCCCATGAAGGATGGTTCTGAGCCAGGGCTGAAGCGGGAGCTGGGAACTCAGCCAGGTGTCTCACGTGGATGGCAGGAACCCAGGGTCTGCATTAGTAGAAAGCTGGAATCAGAGCCAGAGCTGGGACTGAAACCCAAGCACTTTCACGTGGCTGTGGGCATCTTAATTGCTGGTCCAAGTGCCTGCAGAGGAGCAGAGGCTGCACTGTGGAGAAAAGATTGTATTTTCAACAAACAGTGCTGAAACTGGACGGCCACATTCAAAGCAGTGACTTCCTTTATAGCTTTCAAAAATCAACTCAAAATGGATCATAGATCTAAATGTAAAGTACAAACTAAATCTCCTAGAAGATAACATAAAAGAAAGCCAAGCTGACCTTGGATGTGACAGTGACTTCTTGGATACAAAACCAAAGGCATGATCCATCAAAGAAATAATAGATAAGCCAGAGCATGTTAAAATGAAGAGTGTGTACTCTGGGAAAGACTGTTCAGAGAGTGTGAAGGCAAGCCAGAACTGGGAGACTATGTTTGAAAATGATATATGTGGTAAAGGACTGTTAATCTGGATTATACAAAGAACGTGAGTAACTTGATTTTTAAAAAATGGGCAAAAATCCTGAATAAACACTTCACCAGTGACGAGGGTTGGCATTGTGGCATAGTGGGTAGAGTTGCTGCCTGCGATGCTAGAATCCCATATGGGCACCTGTTCAAGTCCTGACTGCTCCACTTCCAATCCAGCTCCCTGCTAAATGCTCCTGGGAAAGCAGCAGAGGATGACTCAAGTGCTTGGTCCTCTGCACCTATGTGGGAGACCCAGATGAAGTTTCTGGCTTCTGCCTCACCCAGCCTTGGCTGTTGCAGTCTTTTGGGGAGTGAACCAGTGTGTGGAAGATACCCCCCTCATCTATCTCTCCCTCCTTTCTCTCTTTCTCTGACTTTCAAATAAATAAATAAATCTTTTTTTTTTTTCAAATGACAGATGGCTGGGAAGCATATGAAAAAATGCTCAGGATCTATATGTCATTAGGGAATTGCAAATTTTTTAGTTTTAGGGAATTGCAAATAAAATTAAAACAGTAAGATGCCACTTTATATCTAGTTGATTAATCAGAATCCAAAACATTGGCAACAACAAATGCTGATGAGGCTATGGAGAAATGGGAACGTTCATTTGATTTTGGTGGAAATTCGAAATGGTAAGCCATTTGGAAGATAGCTTGGCAGTTTCTAACAAAATCAGATATATTCTTACCATTGGGTATAGCAGTCATGTTCCTTAGTATTTACTCAGTTGACTTGAAAACCTACGTCTGCACAAAAACCTGCATATAGATGTTTATAGGAACTGTATTCTTTTTTAGAGATATATTTATTTGAAAGAGTTTATACACAGATTGAGAAAAAGAGAGTGAGCGAGAGATTGATCTTCTATCCACTGGTTCACTTCCCAAATGGCCAAAATGGCCAGATCTGGGCCAGATCGAAGCAAGGAGCCAGGAGCTTCTTCAGAGTCTCCAATGTGGGTGCTGGGGCCTAAGCACCCAAGGAGCAGTAGCAGGGATCTGGATTGGAAGAGGAAAAGCCAGGACATGAACTGGTGCCCATATGGGATGCCAGTGCCACAGGTGGCAGCTTAACCGGCTGGGCCACAGTGGCAGCCCCAGGAGCTTAATTCTTTATTGTCACAACTTGAGAGATAACTAAGAAGTCCTTCAGTAAGTCAGTAGATTAAACTGTAGTAGTTTAGACGAGCTAAAAATGAATGAGATGTCAAGCAATGAGCAGACATAGAGGAACTTTGAATGCTTATTACTTGGTAAAAGAGGGTAATTTCAAAAGGCCAACTCTATGACATTCTGGAGCCGTCAGAACTGTGGACGTAGTAGAAGATTGCTGGTTGCCTGGAGCAGGAATAAGGGAGGATGAATAGGCAGTACAGAGATTTTTTTTTTTTCTTTTTTCCTTTTTCCAGATTGATTTATTTTATTTGAAAGACATACGGAGAGACAGACAGAGCAAGGAATCCTCCATCTACTGGTTCACACACCAGATGGCTACAACAACAGCTGGAGCTGGGCCAGACTGAAGCCAGGAGCTTTATCTGGATCTCCCATGTGGGTGGCAGGGGTCCAAGTACTCAGACCATCTCCTGCTGCTTTTCCCAGGCCAATAGCAGGGAGCTGGATCAGAACCATCTACTGGTTCACACTAGCTGAGACTGGACCAGGGCAGAAGCCAGGATCTGTGAATGCCATCCAGGTGTCTGGTGTACACGGGTGGCAGGAACTGAAGTACTAGAGCCATCACCACTGCTTTCCAGGGTCTTGCATTAGCAGGAAGCTTACATTTGGAGGCAGAGCCGAGGACGGAACTTCAGGCACTACAGTGTGGGATGCAAGTGTCTTAACTGATGTCTCAGCTGCTAGATTGACCACCTATCCTTGTTCAGAGATGGGGATAGAGACCTGAGAAATTAATACTAACTTTAGAAAGCCTGAATCTATGGGGCAGATGCTGTGGAGCCGCAGGGTAAAGCCCTGGCCTTCAGCACTGGCATCCTGTATGGGCGCCAGTTTAAGTCCCAGCTACTCTACTTCAGAACCAGCTCCCTGCTAATGTATCTGGGGAAGCAGTGGAAGATGGCCCAAGTCCTTGGACCCCTGCATCCATGTGGGAGACCTGGAAGAAGCTTCGGGCTTCAGATTAGCCCAGCTCTGGCCGTTGTGGCCTTTTGGGTAGTGAGCCAGCGGATAGAAGGCTCTCTCGCTCGCTCTCTGTCTCTCTCTCGCTCGCTCTGTCTCTGCCTCTGTCTGTAGCTCTGTCTTTCCAACAACTAAAATAAATCTTAAAAAAAAAAAAAAAAAAAAAAGCCTGGGCCGGCGCCGCAGCTCACTAGGCTAATCCTCCACCTAGCGGCGCCGGCACACGGGGTTCTAGTCCCAGTTGGGGCGCCGGATTCTGTCCCGGTTGCCCCTCTTCTAGGCCAGCTCTCTGCTGTGGCCAGGGAGTGCAGTGGAGGATGGCCCAAGTGCTTGGGCCCTGCACCCCATGGGAGACCAGAAGAAGCACCTGGCTCCTGCCTTTGGATTAGCGCGGTGCGCTGGCTGCAGCGCGCCAGCCGCGGTGGCCATTGGAGGGTGAACCAACGGCAAAAGGAAGACCTTTCTCTCTGTCTCTCTCTCTCACTGTCCACTCTGCCTGTCCAAAAAAAAAAAAAAAAAAAAAAAGCCTGAAAACCTGAATCTAGTGACTGCCAGGTTCTCTGGCTTTCTTTTCTTTCTGATTAAACTTCTCTTGCATGTTTGCTTTGTGGAAGATACTGTACTCATAAACATATCCAATAAATTACTTTATCATCACAACAACCCTGTGAGGTTGGATTGTTTTTTTTTTTATTTGAAAGGCAGAGTTAGAGAAAGAGAGATCTTCCATCTGCTGTTTCATTCCTCAATTGGCTACTATGGCCAGGCCAAAGTCAGGAGCCTGGAACTCACAGGGGCCCAAGTACATCATACCGTCTTCTGCTGCTTTCCCTGGTGCATTAGCAGAGAGCTGGATGGGAAGTGGAGCAGCAGAGATTCAAACTGATGCTCACCCGCTGCACTACAACCTGCCCAGAAGTGGTTATTTTTAATCTTTATTTCCCAGATGTGGGAACTTAGGCCAGAGAGGTTAAATAATTTGAACAAATTCATTGCACCAGCCGTGGAAGAGCCAACAACATTTAACTCTGAAATTATGACTTAACCACTATTAGAAAGATAGTACTTTAAATCTCACCTCTTTTTAAAGTGATGTCATTTTGCATGTTAACATTTTAAAATTTAGTGCTTAATTTCTTCATTAGAACATCAGCCTGATAGAAATGAACCCCTCATTGATGAAAAGTCTGATACTTTTCCCCCAGAGGATCTGAAGAGGCAAAATGCAGTGTTGCAAGCTGCACAGGATGATCTGGGCCATCTTCGGACACAGCTGTGGGAAGCTCAAGCAGAGATGGAGAACATCAAGGCGATTGCCACGGTCTCTGAGAACACCAAGCAAGAAGCTATCGATGAGGTGAAGAGACAGTGGAGAGAGGAAGTTGCTTCACTTCAGGCTGTTATGAAAGGTAAGGACAAAGACCCGCTTTATGATTTTCTAAAATAATGGATTCAGAGGATCTTATAATTGATAACAAGTTTCATTTCTGGCTCTTTGTACTGCCATCTTCAAGATGTACTGTCAGATAAAAACCTTACTGTCAACTAAAGTCCCTGTTTAGCGGACAACAGGTGATTGTAAAGTTTAAAGCAGGACTTAAAGGTGAACTTTTCCTGTAGAAGTAAGGCAGGTGATGGCAGTGAGTGCAACCGTGTGGGCACAGGGAGTGTGCTGAACTGCAGAGCGGCCAGGGGCAAAGTGGCTGTGTACACTCACTGGCTCCAGATAAGTATTGCTCTTCCAGCTCGGTGTTGCCATGGTTTTTTGATTTTTAAGAAAAATTTGTATTTGCATGTGAAATCTTTCATCTCACACATTTTTGGTCAAGTGTGGTTATTCATAACTACAAGTGAAACAGGAACATGTAGTTTATAAACTGGGCACAGTTGAGTTCCTGAACAAAACTGGGATCTTGGTAAGGAAGAAGTGGAGTTTAATAGGTAGCCAGCAGTTATCTGCCATAAAATATTTTAAGATTATATTAAAAACCAAACTTTTGTATTAAAAAACTTTTTAGAGGCCTTAAGATTGTTCTCAATTTAGAATCTTGGGTTATAGCAAAATATTACAGCAATATATCCACTTTGTATCCTTTCAGATAATTGGATTGGGGTGACAAGATTTGAAATTTTTTTTAATATTTATGTATTTATTAGAAAGGCAGAGTTACAGAGAGGCAGAGGCAGACACTTCCATTGGCGGGTTCACTCCCCAAATGGCTGCAATGCCCAGGGCTGGAACAGGCTGAAGCCAGGAGCCAGGAGCTCCATCTGGGATTCCCATGTGAGTGATAGGGCCCCAAGGACATGGGCCGTCTTCCTCTGCCTTTTTTTTTTTTTTTTTTTTTTAATTTGACAGGTAGAGTTAGACAGTGAGAGAGAGAGACAGAAAGGTCTTTCTTCCGTTGGTTCACTCCCCAAATGGCCACTACAGCTGGCGCTGCGCCAATCCGAAGCCAGGTGCTTTCTCCTGGTCTCCCATGTGGGTACAGGGGCCCAAGCACCTGGGCCATCCTCCACTGCCTTCCCAGGCCACAGCAGAGAGCTGGACTGGAAGAGGAGCAACCGGGACAGAATCCAACGCCCATATGGGGGATGCCGGTGCCGCAGGCAGAGGATTAGCCAAGTGAGCCATGGTGCCAGCCCCTTCCTCTGCTTTTCCAGATGCATTTGTGGGGAGTGGTTGGAACTGGATATGGGATGTGGGTGGCAGCATAACCTGCTGTACCACAACACTGGCCCTAAGTTTGAATTCTAGCTCTGCTTCTTTCTGTTTATGAAAAATTGGAAAGACAATTTCACCTTTCTTAAGTTTTCCTCATCTGTAAAATAATATGTAGCACAGATGTATTGTAAAAGTTAGAGATGATTTAAAATCCTTATTTCGTAAATTATGAGAACTAGAAATGAAGTACATTGTTTCTTAATGAATTAAATATTCTTTAGAAATTAGGCCTAAGCTCTTCATGTCATTTAAAGAATGAGTGTGCAGAGTATTTGTTTCACCTTCGACATGAAATATTTGGTGATGTTTTATAGAAACGGTTCGTGACTATGAGCACCAGTTCCACCTTAGGCTGGAGCAGGAGCGGGCGCAGTGGGCACAGTACCGGGAATCTGCAGAGAGGGAAATAGCTGACCTACGAAGGAGGCTGTCTGAAGGGCAGGAGGAGGAAAATCTAGAGAATGAGATGAAAAAGGTACAAGGGGAACGTGCTCGTCTGCAGAGATGCGTGTGTGCAAATGCCGAGTGCTCTAATTGTTGTGGTGATAGTTGTGATTTTGTTTAGAGGAATTATGTCTAGTACTGTAGTGCTGGACAATGTGATGCCCTTCCCTGAGATTAACCCGTAGCTAATTCCCTCTCCTTCTTCCAATCTATGATGAAATGTCCCTACCACATGAGGCCCAAGACCACCCTATTCAACACTGCAGCCTGCCCCACTGCCCACCCTCACCCATCACTAGTTGCCTGATTTCCCTTATGCTACACTGTATATTTCCATTGCACCTGTTACTTTATAACATGTAGAGTTCACCTGTTTATTATGATTATTGCTTGTTGCCTCTCTCTCCTTACTAGGATTTTAACCTTTGGAAGTCAGAATTTTTTAAGTTTTATTTATTTATTTGAGAGGCATAGTGACAGGGAGAAACAGAGACAGAGCTTCCACCTGATGGTTCACTTCCCAAATGTCCACAACTGCTAGGGCTGGGCCAGGCTGAACTCAGGAGCCAGGAACTCCATCGAGGTCTCCTACATAGGTGGCATGAACCATCAGTTGCTGCCCCCTAGGTGCATTAGCTGGAAACTGGATCTGAAGTGCGGAATAGCCAAAACTATCACTCCAGTGTGGGATGAGGGTGTCCCAAGTAGTGGCTTAACCTGCTGCCCTAGGATTCTTTTTGTATCCTAAATGCCTAGAGTAGTGCCTAGTAGTGCCTAGAGTAGAGCACATAGGTACTGAATACATTTTTAAAAAAGATTTATTTGGGCCGGCGCCGTGGCTCAATAGGCTAATCCTCCACCTTGCGGCGCCGGCACACCGGGTTCTAGTCCCGGTCGGGGCGCCGGATTCTGTCCCGGTTGCCCCTCTTCCAGGCCAGCTCTCTGCTATGGCCAGGGAGTGCAGTGGAGGATGGCCCAGGTGCTTGGGCCCTGCACCCCATGGGAGACCAGGAAAAAGCACCTGGATCCTGGCTCCTGCCATCGGATCAGCGCGGTGCGCCGGCTGCAGCGGCGGCCATTGGAGGGTGAACCAACGGCAAAGGAAGACCTTTCTCTCTGTCTCTCTCTCTCACTGTCCACTCTGCCTGTCAAAAAAAAAAAAGATTTATTTATTTGAAAGTCAGAGTGACCGAGAAGGAGAGAGAGAGAGAGAGAGAGGACAGTTGATCTTCATCTGCTGGTTCATTCCCCAAATGCTTGCAAGTCAGGGCTTGGCCGGGGCGAAGCCAGGAGCTCCCAATGGGTCTCCCATATGAGTGACGGGAACCCACATACTTGGGCCATCATCCCCTGCCTCCCAGGAACATTAGCAGGAAGCTGGATTAGAAATATGGGGTCACAGTAACTTTAACTGGCACTGTGACATGGGATGTAGGCACCACAGGAGTGGCTTAAGCTGCCACACAGCCTGTGCCAGTAAATACTCACTGAATGTTGTTGCTTGATGATTGTGCCTAAACTGAAGTTTTAGAACAGATGTTATTTTTCCTTTTTTTTCTGTAAATCTTGGTTCCTGTGTGATGAATGCAGCACATATTATGCTTGAACATAGGGCAACTAAATATAAGGTGAGATATTTTATCATTGAGAAAATTTACTTTTTAATTTTTATATATTTGAAAGGCAGAGACAGACAGAGGTCATCCATCTGCTGATTCGTTCCCCAGATGCTTGCAGTGCTGGGTCAGGATGAAGCCAGGAGCTGGGTACCCTGTCTGGGTCTCCCATGTGGGTGGCAGGGAACCAAGTACTTGTGTCATCAACTGTTGTGTCCCAGGGTGCTAGAATCCCAAGCAGTCACTGTTGATATGGGGATGGGCCTTTGGCGCTGTCTTAACTGCTGCACGAAATGCCCATCTCCATTGAGAAAACTTAGAAAGCTTTTGGCTGGTTGGATGTAAATTTTCACTTTGTTAATTGGCATATATATACACATTTAAAATCATATATAAAATAATTAGAAATTGATTTTTCTCTTCAGTTCTATTAATAATGCTATTTTGTTCCTAACCCATGGCTCATTCTCAAATATATACATAGTCATTGTTTCCAAAGTATGCCAGATTTGTCACTCAAAAAATTAATTTTTAAAATAATGTACTTTTTGGAGCAGTTTTTGATTAACAGAAAAATTGTGAGGAGAATTTGGAGCTCCACTGTACTTATGCCCAGTTTCCTCTATTACAAATATGTTACATCAGGATGATGGTGTTTGCCACAGTTAATAACTAACACATGTTCATTCTCATTAACTAAACCCATTCTTTATATTTTGATCATACTGGTCCTTTCCTTTGTCCCTTGTTCTGTTCTGGGAGCCCAGCCAGGACACTACACTGCATTTAGTCATGTCTCCTTGGGGGCCTCTTGGCTGTGGCAGTCTCTCAGATTTTCTTCCTTTTAATGACTTTTCTTTCATTTTTTAAAAATACCCTTTGAAAGTTTTGTTTGGGTAGGTGTTTGGCTCAGTGATTAAGTTGCTGTTAGGGATGTCTGTATCCTGTGTCAGAGTGCCTGGTTCAAGCCGCGGCTCCTCTGTTTCAGAGCCAGCTTCCTGCTATTGCATCGCCTGGGGGGCAGCAGCTGATGGCTCAAGCACTAGACATCTCCCACCCGTGTGAGAGACTTGGATTCAGTTCTGGGCTTCTGTCTTCAGCCAGGCTTAGTCCCAGCTGTTGGCATTTTTGAAAATGAACCAGCAGTCAGAGGGTCTCTGTCTCTGTCTCTCTCTCTCTGAAAACAAATTTTAAAAATTTAAAAAGCCATATTTTTAAAAAAAGTTTTCTGCAGTGATATCCAACACTTGAAACCAGGAGGTCGTATTGCATTAATAACTCAGTCTGTCATGAGTTCTTTGCTTCCTCCTGCTTTTCTTTCCCTGTGTGTTTCTGCCAGGTGACCTCTGTGAGTCTTCCAGAGTAGCCTTGCCTGAGATACTTTAAGCTGACCTTTTTTTTTTTTTTTTTTTTTTTTTGACAGGCAGAGTTAGACAGAGAGAGAGACAGAGAGAAAGGTCTTCCTTTTTCTGTTGGTTCACCCCCCAGATGGCTGCTACAGCCGGTGCACTGCGCCCATCTGAAACTAGAAGCCAGGTGCTTCCTCCTGGTTTCCCATGTGGGTGCAGGGCCCAAGCACTTGGGCCATCCTCCACTGCCCTCCCTGGCCACAGCAGAGAGCTGGACTGGAAGAAGAGCAACCGGGACAGAATCCGGTGCCCCGATCGGGACTAGAACCCAGGGTGTTGGCGCCGCAGGCGGAGGATTAGCCTAGTGAGCCGCGGCGCCAGCCAAGCTGACATTTCTTATCCACAAAATATTTAGTTCTGAATAAAATAAATGATGACTTTGTAAGGATCTGAAAATAAAGTGAATCTAAATCCTCCTTTTCTAAAGGGTATGTTTTTGTGGGGAAGATTTCCCTCACATTTGGGCGTGTATTATTTTCCTTATCCTGAACAATTTAAGGTGAGTTTGAGCTCACTTAAATTCAGTAAATAGGATTTTCATTTTCAATAGGAGACAAAAAGCTATTAGTTTTGAGTCTGCAAAAGAGATCCTCACCACGACACGTGGTAATTAAACTTACCACAGTGAAACATAAAGAAAAGATCCTAAAATGTGCAAGAGAGAAACGTCAGATTACTCTCAGAGGATCTCCAATCAGACTCACAGCTGACTTCTCATCAGAAACCCTACAAGCTAGGAGGGAATGGCGAGACATAGCACAGGTGCTAAGAGAGAAAAATTGCCAGCCCAGAATATTATATCCTGCCAAGCTCTCATTTGTGAATGAAGGTGAAATAAAGACCTTTCATAGCAAACAGAAATTGAAAGACTTTGTGGCCACTCGTCCGGCCCTGCAAAAGATACTTAAAGATAGTTTTGAGTCTGTCTTTGTTTCTATATGTGTGCATGTAGGTGTATATATATGTGAAAAATTAAAATTTAATTTCTGTAAACCTAGTTTATAGAAATTGATTCCTTTAATCCATGTTCTGGGAAGGGAGTTTAGAAAATAATGTGGAGGTCATTCTTTATTTGTTTCATTTAGATACTAAAAAGCAACATGATATTAAAGTTTTCTTTTTAAATGATAGAAGGCTTTAAAAATTGTTTAACATGCACAGAAATTGTTTATGGGATACCATGTGATGTTTCAACACCCGTGTACATTGTGAAATGTCCAAATCAGGATGGACTGTTCTCAAATGTAAGCCTTTTTTGTAGCAAAATAGTTTCCTAACATTTTTAGAAAATACATGTTCTATTTTGTTTTTTAAATATAATTATTTTAGTAGTTCATAGGAAATTATGGCCTCATTAACTTAGTAACCAGGAATTATAACCATTATGTGTATTTCCTTTTATATGTGGTCTATTTTTTAACTTAATTAAAAAGTCAGATTTGCCATAATGAATCTATTTTCCACTGACTTCAAATTCTAAATGTACGCCGGCGCCGCGGCTCACTAGGCTAATCCTCCGCCTTGCGGCGCCAACACGCCAGATTCTGTCCCGGTTGCCCCTCTTCCAGGCCAGCTCTCTGCTGTGGCCAGGGAGTGCAGTGGAGGATGGCCCAAGTGCTTGGGCCCTGCACCCCATGGGAGACCAGGATAAGTACCTGGCTCCTGCCATCGGATCAGCGCGGTGCGCCGGCCGCAGTGCGCCGGCCGTGGCGACCATTGGAGGGTGAACCAATGGCAAAAAGGAAGACCTTTCTCTCTGTCTCTCTCTCTCACTGTCCACTCTGCCTGTCAAAAATAAATAAATAAATAAAAGTAAAAAAAAATTCTAAATAATATTTGGGAAAACTGATTATGAGTTCACAAAATAAAATAATGCACCATTTAATCAGTTGGATGCAGTGTGATTTCATAAATGCTAACATGGAACATGACAGAGTTGTTATGTGAATTTTTTACAAAGGGATGGGTCAGTATTTCTTGGAAAGCATCAAGAGAAAGTTGTAGCATGTACTTATTTTTAACCGTAGGCCCAGGAGGATGCTGAAAAACTCCGATCTGTTGTGATGCCCATGGAGAAGGAAATTGCCGCTCTGAAAGATAAGCTGACAGAGGCTGAGGACAAGATTCAAGAGCTGGAGGCCTCAAAGGTGTGGAACCCTGTAATCCATTTGTACGAAATCCAAGGTCTGCTTTAATGCCATGAACAGAATTAGAATCACTAAGGCGGGAAAAACTGTAATTTAGACTATGCATCTTAAGAATCGTGCTTTCTCTAAAATACAGAAAAAGAAAGAAACACCTCCTTTGAGATGATTTTGCCCTTAAGGATATTTTGAATAATCACAATAAGGATGCTTTGTCACAAGTGGCACTTCATCACAAAGTTGTGTTCATTTTCTTATGCGAATGAGACTAGGTCTCATTCTTTTTTTTTTTTTTTTAATCAGGGAAAATAAACTGTTCAAAGTTGATTTTGTTTTCTGATGCCAGCCCCAAAATTGATCTTTCAGAGTATGGCTGAATTTGTTGGCTACAGAGACACAAAAGAAGAAATATGGGACTGTTAAAGATTTTAATAATTGAAAGAAAGTAAGAAAGAAGAAAGATCAAAAAAAGATAAAAGTACAAACTAGGAATGTAGAAATAAATGAGAAAGTATCAAGTACATATAAACTGATAACCTACTAAAAAAGATGATCAGATTGGATTTTTTGAATCTAACTTTGTATTTCTTATAAAAGATAAAGATGCACTGAAAATAAAACCACAAGGTAAGACTGAATATAAAGGAATAGAGGAAAGAAATATCAACAAATTTTTTCCCAAAGAAAGCTGATATAGCAAGTGTAATGTCAAATAGGATATGAGAAAAAAGAACTAGCAAATAGGGACATATCTAATAAACAGCTCATCAGTGAAGTGTAGCTGTCACGAGCATCACTGTACCTTTCATACCCTGGAAAGAAGTGAGCTAGAAAATGACAGTTTCAAGAATTTGACATTGACAATTACAGTGGGAGATTGAAACTGACCTTTAGAGAATGCAAGCAGGAAGCATTATTGGTAGGGCCATAAGGAGTTCTGAACAGGTTAATAATTTAGAGTTAAGAGAGACACAGAGTCCTGTACCCGGGAAGGAGATGATGCTGTACACAGTAGTAGAACCTAGTAATGAAGAGCTCCGCACTCTTAGTCTCGGTGACCTTGGCCACATGACAAGTATTACTGTGCCTTGGTTTTCTCAGCTATGAAATGGAGATAACTACCTCCCTTATAAGGCCATTATGAGAATCATTAAGTTAAAACATACAAACATTAAGGATAGTCCAGGTGACAAAGTATTATTCAGGTACATTCTACTTTAGTATTATGATACAACATATTTTTCACAAAAGTCATAAAGGAAATGTCAACAAATTTTGCAGAATTAATGTTGTACAGACCTAACTCTCTGACCATAGGTTACATGGTTATTTATAATAACATTATAGTTAAAATGCCTGGAAAAAGAAAAAACTGATGGAAAAAATAATTATAAGAGGTTTAGGTGGGAGATCTTTGGTGCAGTAGTTGACAGTGCTTGGGACACCCACATCCCATATCAGAGTGCCCAGTTGGCCCCAGTTCTGCTTTCTCCTGATGTGCACCCTGGAAAATAGCAGAAGAGGGCTCAGCCACAGGGATCCCTGCCATCAGCAACTTGGATTGAGTTCCAAGTTTCTGGCTTCAGCCTGGCCCAGCCACAGCTGCTATTGGCATTTAGGGAGTGAAACAAATATAAATTTTAAAAATTTAGAATTAGAGTGGAAAGTAGACCTTTGAAACTTTCAGATGCTAAAAAAGAGAATATCTTGTTGTGATACACAAAGTTTAAGTAGGACAAATATATTGACTGTGCAAGGAAAATTGACAGATTTCAATTCACTAGAAAATAAAACATACTTTTTATACAAAAAGGGTTGGAGAGGTAAGTCACTGACTGTGAGAAGATACCTATAAATCATATACCTGACAAAAAAATTAATACCCAAAACTAATAAAACTGCCAAGTTCATAAATGACAAAAATGGAAAAACAGATGAATGAGCTGTGCACAAAAGCAGACTAGGCATGCATGTAGAAAGGTAGGCAGCGCTGCTAGAGACAAGGAAGGGGAGTGAGAATGAAGGTGTCTCTCACACAAATGGGTCACATTCACCTGCCATCGGGGTGGGTGAGACTCCTCACTGTCAGCTGCCGCTGTTATATTGGACCCTTGTCGCCGCCTCTGCTTTCTCTTGTACAGATGATGGTACTCTCCGCGTTTTCCTGGATAAGTGGTTTCAGTGGTTCCCCCCGACCGCCCGTCCTGCTCCTTTGTCATCCTTTTTTTTTTTTTTAATGTCCATGTGTTTTTGGTTTGGGTTGTTAGAGGGTATCGAATCCAAGGACATTAAAACACTATACCACCCTACCACCATCTTTCCAGAGTGCTACTCAGTAACTGTCAAATGTCAGAAACACAGTCATTGTTGAGTATTTACTCCAAGAAGTAAGAGCTGGTAGAATTAGTGGTGATTTGCCACCACTTCCTGTCTTCCCTCTGGAGTCTGTTACTGTCAGCTCTGTGACCACCCTACCCTCTCTACCTGTTAGGAAAGGTGCCTCCCCACACTGCGCACTTTGCCACGCTTGGCTTGTCTTCTGGTTGATTACCTGCAATTAAGCAGCAAATAGCAACCTACTAAATAATTTTTTAAAATTTATTTTTAAAGACATTTATTTTTTAAATTTGAAAGGCAGAGTTGAAGGGAGAGGCAGAAAGAGAGGTCTTCCATCTGCTGGTTCACTCCCCAGATGGCAGTGATGGCCAGGGCCGGGCCAGGCCATGCCAGGAGCTTCACTGGAGTCTGCCACATGGGTGGAAGGGGTCCAAGCACTTGGGCCATCCTCTGCTGCCTTTCCCAGGCCGTTAGCAGGGATCTGGATTGGAAGTGGAGTAGCTGGGACACAAACCAGCACCCATACGGGATGTCAGTGCTGCAGATGGTTGTACCTGCTAAGCTACAATGCTGGCCCCTACAGAATTATTTTAGTCTGTGACTGGTATTGTTTAATGACCTAGGAGTAAAGATAATATAATAGAATATAAAAAGAGGTGAAAATTTCCGTGAAAGTGAAATTAGACATAATATTGAAAAAATAAAAAGATAATAGAATTTAGGGTGGACGATTTACATGACCGGGTAAAACAAGTCCTGTATTTTCTGGGGTGGGATTTATTTTCATTATGACTACAAATTTTTCAAACGTTAGACTTTTTAAAAACATTAGACATGTTGATATTATGAGTGTTATAGTTAATTGTTCAATATATAGTTACTTTTTTGAAAAGAAGGAATTTTAAAAAGTGTTCTATACTTGGCCTTCAAGTTTGTGTAATCGCAGTGTGAGACTGCTTTTCCCATCATGACTTTCCCTTTAACTTCTGTGAATAAATGTGTGGGTGAAAGTGTCTCTCTCTCTCCCTCTCTCTCTCTTTTAAATTTAAGGCATTTGGAAATTGAAGAAAAACAAACAAAGTATGGTACCATTTTTATCCTAGAAATTAACAGCTGCTTTTTTTCTTTTAAGATTATTTATTTGAAAGACAGAGATAATTTCAGCCTGCTGGTTCACTCCCCAGATGGATGCAGCAGGCTGGGTCTGGGCCAATCTGGAATCAGGAGCTTCTTCCAGGTCTCCCACATGGATGCAGGGGCCCGAGGACTTAGTTCATCCTCCACTGCTTTCCCAGGCCTAATAGCAGAAGCTGGATTGGAAGTGGAGCAGCCGGGACTTGAACCAGAGTCCATATGGGATGCTGGTGTCATACATGGTGGCTTTACCCACTGTGCCACAACGCAGCCCCTAAGAACCTTTTTTAAGAAGCAAAATATCATTGGTGGGGCTGGTGCTGTGGTGCACAGGTTAACGCCCTGGCCTGAAGCACTGGCATCCCATTTGACCTGCATGGGAGACCAGGAAGCTGGCCGTTGCAGCCATCTGGGGGGTGAGCCAGTGGTTGGAAGATGCCTCTTTCTCTGTTGCTCCCTCTCTGTAACTCTTTCAAAATAAATAAATCTTAAAAAAAAAAAAAAGTAGATATCAATTTATGTAAAAGTATGTGTAATGTTTTCAAAGTACAGCCAGAACTTACTATTATTCCTAAGTTAGAAAGAATTGAAAGTGTCAGTTTAATAGACTTGTATCTCCTTTCAGGTTAAAGAACTGAATCATTATCTAGAAGCTGAGAAATCTTGTAGGACTGATCTAGAGATGTATGTAGCTGTTTTGAATACTCAGAAATCCGTTCTACAGGAAGACGCTGAGAAACTGCGGAAAGAATTGCATGAAGGTAAATACATGCTCTGCATAGTTTGTACTCAGTCTGTAGGAGAGCTGTGGAAGTAACACTGATACCCACTGACAGCAAAAACCAATCCTAAAGTGCCGATGCAATGTTACTCATGTAGTCAAAGCTTCGTAGTAGGTTTGAATGTTCTCTTGAAAAGCTGAAGCTGTGAGGGTTACGCTAGTAACTTGGATACTTAATGGCTTCTATTTCTTCCTTGACGTCAGTAAGAACTTCACTGGGCATGAGCTCTAGCCAGAAAGATAAAACTGGGAATTTCTGCTTAAATTGCTTTTGCCCCAGGGACCAGCTCTGTGGTGCAGTGGGTTAAAGTCCCGTCCTCCCATATGGGTACTAGTTCAAGTCCCAACTGCTCCACTTTGATCCAGCTCCCTGCTAGTGCACCTGGGAAATCAGTAGAGGATGGCCCAAATGCTTGGGCCCCTTCACCCACGTGGGAGACCCGGAAGAAGCTCCTGGGTTCAGATCAGCTCAACTCCAGCCATTGCAGTCATTTGGGGAATGAACCAATGGATGGAAGACTCTGACTCTCTCTCTCTCTTTCAAATTAATAAATTGTTTTAAAGATTCATGCATTTTTGAAAGGTGGAGTTACAGAGGCAGAGAAAGAGAGGTCTACCATCTGCTTGTTCACTCCGCAAACGGCCACAACAGCTGGAGCTGGACAGATCTGAAGCCGGGAGCCTGAAGCTTCTTCTGGGTCTGCCACATGGGTGCAGGGCCCCAAGGACTTTAGCCATCTTGTACTGTAATAAGTGGGCTATTTTAAAGTAATATATTAAATAACAAGATGTAGCAGCAGGTGTAATAACACTGTAATTTAGAACACTGGTGGACTTAAGTGAAGTAGTAAGATACGTACAACTGTAATGAAATTTGAAAATATCTGTGACTTCTGTTGGTGACACAGTGATAGGAATTTTTATGTTACTGTGGTTCCTGCCTATGCTGTGTAATCCAAGGAAATAGTAAATTGTGGTTATAGGATAGTAAAAATAAAGATGAACTTTTTTTCTCATCCAAATATATAGACCCCTTGAAATCTCATGCTTGTTGTAGGTTGTGCTAGTAACCTCTTTTAATGTGCAGGAGTGGTGACAGAGTCCTACCTCTGAATATATCTAATGCTGTGGAAAATATAGCTATAAATAGTTGAGATTTGCATATGAGTAAGTTTTATTCCAAATAGTGGAAAGTTGGAATGATAAGTCTCCAGGATTATTTCATAAAATCTCTTTTAAGATTTATTTATTTATTTGAAAGAGTTACATACAGAGAGAGAAAGAGAGAGAGGTCTTCCATCCACGTGATTCATTCCCCAATTGGCCTCAACAGCCAGAGCTAGGCTGATCTGGAGCCCGGAGCTTCTTCCGGGTCTCCCAAGTGGGTACAGGGGCCCAAGGACTTGTGCCATCTTCCACTGCTTTCCAAGGCCATAGCAGAGAGCTGGATCACAAAAGTGGAGCACCTGGGACTTGAACTGGCTCCCTTATGGGAAGCCGGTACTGCAGGCGGAGGATTAACCAAGTGAGCCGCGGCGCCAGCCCCAGGATCAGTTTTCATATGTGCTGTTAGCATCAAAAGACACCCATACTCTCAGAGTCTTCCTTCCATGGAAATAAAATAAATGTTTGAACTAATCCTTACAGAAAAAAGCAGTGTAAGTCATTGAGATGATTAAACCTTTCTGGTGTACCTGGAAAAGTATCTGAGAAGGTTAATAAAAATGAGGAAGGGAATGAGTAATTTCTATACTGAGACACCAAAAAAAAAAAAAAGTCTTTAAATGAAAACAGAAAAGTTGAGCAGGCATGTAATTTACATTCTAAGCTGGGGAGTTAGCTATGTGGCCAATTGTGTTACTACAGTTGATTTTAAAGGTTCTGTTCATGGAAGTGTTTTAGGGTTTGGCAGTGCTGCCATTAAAGATTGACCAATTCTTTTTGTTCTAGGGACAGATGGGTTTCTTTTTTCCTTGTTTTAAAGATTTATTTATTTGGGGCTGGCGCTGTGGCACAGGGGGTTAATGCCCTGGCCTGAAGCACTGGCATCCCATATGGGCACCGGTTCGAGACCCCGCTCAATCCAGCTCTCTGCTTTGGCCTGGGAAAGTAGTAGAAGATGGCCCAAGTCCTTGGGCCCCTGCAACCCTGTGGGAGACCCGGAAGAAGCTCCTGGCTTCGGATCAGCGCAGCTCCGGCCATTGCAGCCAATTGGGGAGTAAACCATCGGATGGAAGATCTCTCAGTCTCTTTCTCTCTGCCTCTCCTCTCTCAGTGTAACTCTGACTTTCAAATAATATTTATTTATTTGAGAGGCAGAGTTACAGACCGAGGTGGAGAGGGTGGGGAGAGAGGTCTTCCACCCACTGACTCACTCCCCATATGGCTGTAACAGCTGGGGCTGGGCTAGACTGGAGCCAGGAGCTTTTTCTTGGTCTCCCATGTGGGTGCAGTAGCCCAAGCACTTGAGCCATCCTCCACTGCCTTCCCAGGCACATTAGCAGGGAGCTGAATTGGAAGTGGAGCAGCCGGAACTGGAAGCACCAACCATATGAGATGCCGGTGCCACAGGTGAAGCCTCAATCCACAGAACTGGCCTCAGATAGGTTTCTTAAAAGAAATTATTCTTAAATAGAGTGTTGAAAGATGAGTAACTACTTTTCAGGCAGTTAGGCCAGTTGCATGTGGTACAGCAGCTTAAGGAAGTATAAGAAAAGTAGTTCACAATTCTGATGCAGGAGGCAAGAGGCAACATGTGAAATTGGTGCACTGGATTTGGGCCAGTCCTGGAGGTCTGCTACTAAGGATGTGAGCAGTAGAAAGTCTTGGGAGCCCCCCCCCCCCCAACAGATTTATTGAGGTATAATCCACATGCCAAGTTCACCCTTTTCAATCATACATTTCAATGTTTTCTTTAGTCTATTCACAAAATTGAACACCATCACTACCATCTAATTGCAAAGCGTTTTCATTACCTCACACAACAAGTCCTGAACTCGCTTGCCATCATTTCCCAGCTCCCACCCCAAGCGCCTGGCAACCAGAGAGTTCTCTATAGATATTTGTGTGCTTCAAACTGAGGAGTGATAATACCAGTTTTGTGCTTTAGAAAGTTCAACTTAATGGCATTGTGGACACAGAATAGAGAGGACAAAGCAGAGGGCAGGAAGAATGAAGAAGGAACTACTGCTGTAGTTGTTGAAGTCAAGAAGACTAACCTAATTCCAAACCCACAGAGAGATGTTTGACAGAGAGAGAGGTCTCCGTGAGAGGTGCACCTGTGGGGATGGGGAAAGGTGAGCTGTGTGAGTCGATGCTTAGGCTTCTGGCTTGGGTGGGTAGGTGAGTGGCTAGAGGGTGCCAGCTCCTTTTTCAGTAGAGGACAGCTGAGCCAATGCATATCAGCAGTGCACACATTTCACATAGATCCCTTGCTTTAGCCTGAGAGGCCAAACCAGCTGGGCCCTGGAGCGTTCCTGGGTGACAGATTTACCAGAATGTATTAAAATGAATAGGAGTGGTTACTTAGTATATTGCCTAGAATACTTACTGAGTTGAGGGTTTTTATGTTAAATAAATTTGGGGAATGCTTGTATTATATATCGTCTCTAAAGAAGACACTGGTGTGATTAAGACTTTCAGCTCAGTCATGTGGTTAAAAATAAAAAGTTTAAAAATTCTGTTTAGCTCTGGCCATTGTGGCCATCTGGGGAGAGAACCAGCAGATGGAAGATTTTCTCTCTCTCTCTCTGCCTCTCAAAAAAATAAATTTAAAATAAAAATTCTGTTTAATCCAGGGTTTCTAAAACTTAGCACAGAAATCTTTTTCTCATATATTCTCAGGAGCACACTTTCGGAGACTTTGTTTAAGAGAGATGGTGTGGGGATGGCTCCATGTTCAACCATAGGCTGCCAGGCAAGGGCAGAATTCCAGGCAGAAGAGACAACCATTGGCTGGACCTAATCTAGTAGCCATTTGCTAAAGAAATTGCCTACCATTAAAATTCAGTGTTTCTGATTGGGGGTTCCTAAACAGTTTGCCATCTGTTGGAGCAAGAGCGGCAGCAACACAACCAGTTAAAACATACCTGGCAGAAAGCCAATGACCAGTTTCTGGAATCTCAGCGTTTGCTGATGAGAGACATGCAGCGAATGGAGATCGTGCTAACCTCAGAACAGCTCCGACAAGTTGAAGAACTGAAGAAGAAAGATCAGGTGAATAGCATACTCAGGACTTGATTGCTTTGTTAATGCTGTCTTCACGCACATGATTGTGTTACCGTACACGTGTTAGATTGACATCAGCTGAAACAGGTGATGGCTGTCCCCCTAAAAATATAACAGCTGCATTAGAAATTGCCTTTGTGGGGTTGGCGGGGGGAGGCACTGATTTAGAAGTGATTCTCTTCAGAGGGTGTGGGATGCCACAGTGTGTGTTTCTGGGGAAATCCTCTCCACAGTGCTATCCAGTTCTGCGGGGGCTGCTGACTTGTGTCAGTCCAAGCCAAGTCTGAGGTGTTCTAAAATCCTCACTAGGAGGCGCAGGATGGTGATGGAGAGGCTGAGTGATGTGGAAGGGCGGGTGTCCAGAGTGCTGAATTCCTAAGATCCTTTCCCCCCTTATCTTTTAAAAATGTATTTCAATTACATGAGTAATACACAAGTACATTCTCATTACAAGTTTGTTTGTTTTAAATGCAAAGTGAAATGCTCAAGTGAATACAAAGTGATCAAGTGAAAATCCTTGCCATTTCCCACACTGCCCCTTTTCAGAAGTAAGTTTGGTAGGGAGTCTGCAGACAAGTTCTCTGTGTCATGTGTATATTTAGGGCTTCCCTCACCCTATTTTTTTTCCAAGATTTTATTTTATTGATTTGAAAGATGGAGTTAGAAGTAGAGAGAGAGAGGTTTTCCATCTGTTGGTTCACTCCCCAGATGGTTGCAAGGGCCAGAGCTGAGCCAATCCAAAGCCAGGAGCCAAGAGCTTCTTCCAGGTCTCCCACGTGGGTGCAGGGACCCATCCTATGCTGCTTTCCCGGGCCACAGCAGGGAGCTGGATCGGAAATGGAGCAACCTAAACCAGCACCCATATGGGAGGCCGGGGCTGTAGGCCAGGGCTTTAAACCCGCTGTGCCACAGCACCGGCCCCCTACCCCACCCTATTACAACTAGTATCAAACTGAGTATTTATGCTATTATATAGTTGTCCCTTAAGTATTATCCTGGGAGTATTTTCATCAGAGTTCTGTCTTGTTAACTGGTAGCATGTATATACCATAATTGATTTAATCTTTGTCCTTATAGTGGACTGTCTAGATGTCCCACATACTTTGATCACCTCAAATAGTGTTAACAGCTAATATCTTTTACCATGTTGCATATGTGTGCAAATATTTCCCTATGGTATTTGCACACATGTGTTCATAGGTTTTCTAGGTATTTTAAGATATATTTTACAGGGGCCGGTGCTGTGGCATAGCAGGTAAAGCCTCCGCCTGCCATGCCGGCATCCCATATGGGCACCGGTTTGAGTCCCGGCTGCTCCTCTTCTGATCCAGCTCCCTGCTATGGCCTGGGAAAGCAGTAGAAGATGGCCCAAGTCCTTGGGCTCTTGCACCCAAGTGAGAGACCTGGAAGAAGCTCCTGGCTTCTGGCTTCGGATCTGTGCAGCTCTGGCCATTGTGGCCAATTGGGGAGTGAACCAGCGAATGGAAGTCCTCTCTCTTTCTCTCTGCCTCTCCTCTCTCTGTGTAACTCTGACTTTCAAATAAAAAAATATATTTTACACTGCCTTATTGGACTTAGGTGCAATTTTATTTTTCATAGGTTTGTCTCAAACTGTTGTCTGTTAACTCTGACTCATTCATCTTGTATGTGGGAACCATAACATAAGGATTTAGATTCTAAAGTATAGATCTTCACATGCCTCTCTTGCTTTCCCTAAAGACAGTCTAACCTTTACTGAGATGGTCATTTAAGGCCGTTATTAACACTTCCTGAGGACTTACTGTGTGCCGGTGTCATGCTAAGGCTTCGTATCTAAAACTGTATCTCAAGTGGTTCTCAAAAACAAAACTCTGTATACAGTAGAGACTGCAGTATTATCCCTGTGAGAGAGGTTATAGCGGATCTGAAGTCTGAGCCAACCTCGAGGTCCAGAGTGTAAGCCTGTAGTCACCACCCCTTCTGCATGCCCCTCAGTCCCCAGGCACAGCTGTTCAGCACTCCCCCACGGGCAGCTCTTGCAGGCTCGTCATTTGTGCTTGCTTTCGTTCTGCCTGGAACCCTTGCCTGTCTGCTCATCTTACTGATCTTTGATGATCCAGCTAAGTGTTAATTTTTTTTGGACCCCCTTTGCTGGCACCCTTAAATGAAATAAGCTATTGTTTTTTCTCCTATAGAACCTTGCACTTAGGTGAGTAATTTTAAAAGTTTATGAAAAATTGAAGTTAAAAATAAGCTTATTTTAGTGCAGAATTTTTTAAATCCATGCATACTATGGGTCTTTAAAAATTTCAGGGGAAATGCATATTATGAAAAAGCTATTTTTGAATTTCAAAACTTTTTTGCTGGAGCCAGCATTTGGTGCAGTGGTGAAGGCACCTGGTCCAACCCCAGCTTTCATTTGGGGAGTGGGCTAGCAGATGGGAGATCTTGTCTTTATCTCTGTCTTTCAGAAATAATAAATACAGAAAAAATTTTGCACCAAAATAAACTTTTTTTCTGAGAGATTGAGACCTAGGGCTCCCACCTGTGAGTTTACTCCCTAATTGCCTGAAATGGCTGGGCCTACGCTGGGAGCCAAGGACTGAATCCTGGTCGCCCATGTGGGTGGCAGGAATCCCGTTACTGGAGCCGTCACTGCTGCCTCTCTCAGGATCTGCGTTAGCAGGAAGCTGGGGCCAGAGCTGCAAACAGGACCCAGGGACTCCAGTGTGGGACATGGCTGAGCTAAACACCCATTCCCTCAAATTGATCTTTAATTTGATTTTCCACGAACTTTTGAAGTACCCTCAACTTGCACTGTGATCATGTGTTTCTCCCTCTTTGCTAGGCTGTTCTGTGGGACATGAAATTATTGAACTAATCTTTGTTCAGTGGATTATTATACTGACTAATCATTCCTTTTGTAGTTCATATAAATTTGTACATGTTTCTAATGGATGTGTAATGTCATAATAACTTATTCATGTTTCTTTTCTACAGTAGAAAGAATGTCCTATATAAATTTTCCTTTCTTGTATGTATCATTTGGTGGGGGAGGGGCATGGGTTAGTTTCTTTTGTTTTGCCTACTTTCACATTGTATGCTTTTCTTGGAAGCTACTTCCTCATTTTTTTAGTAGACCAGAATTCTAACTTTGTGCTTTTAGCATTAAGATATTTTGTTGTGACCAGAGGCCACGGGTGTGATTGCAGAGCAGGAGGCCGAGGTGTCCGTTGCCCTCACCGGAACGTTCTGGTCTTCATTTGTTTGCAGTGGTCAAAGAACTGCGTGACTCATTCAGTGCAGATTACCTGGGTAATGTTCCTGTTTTTTCTTTCCAACTTTTAGGAAGATGATGAACAACAAAGACTTAATAAGAGAAAGGATCATAAAAAAACAGATGTTGAGGAAGAAGTAAAAATACCAGTAGTGTGTGCTTTAACTCAAGAAGAATCTTCAGCCCAGTTATCAAATGAAGAGGTATGGTGAATAGAGTGACAGGGATTGTTCACACAGTGTCTCCATTTCAGCTTCTTGTACACCAATTAATTATTGTATTCACGGGGGAAGTGCTTAGCTTCTAGCTGAAAATTAGCTAGAATGACAATATTTTCAGATGTTTTTCTTGGCAGTCTAAATAGCACTATTTGAAACCTGTTTCATTTGCCATATGAAATAGATATTCCTTTTTCCAGTAGTACCAGAGTTTAAATTTCAGTTTTTTTCTTTTAAAAAGATTTATTTATTTATAAGTCAGAATTAGAGAGAAATCTTCCATCCACTGGTTCACTCCCAACTGGCTGCAACGGCAGGAGCTGGGCCAGGCTGAAGCCAGGAGTTTCTTCAGGTCTGTCACTTGGGTACAAGGGCCCAAGCACTTGGGCCATCTGCTGCTGCTTTCCCAGGTCATCAGCAGGGAGCTGGATGAGAAGTGAAGCAGCTGGGACTTGAACCAGTGCCCATGTGGGATGCTTAACCTGCTGTGCTGCAGCACCAACCCAGTTCCAGAGTTTAATCCCTTACAATAAATCTCTAAATATTGTCTGCAAAATTTTTTGATGTAAATGATAAAGGTTAGTAATACTTTGAGGTTTTTATTGATAAGAGATGATCAAAAGTATCTAAACACTTAGCTCTCTATAGCATGTGTATGTATTTTAACCAGTGTTAGGTCTTAAGCCCTGAGAACAGTGGGTGAGGTTGGGGCAGATTGTGATGAAGCATAGCAGAACATTTCAGGTATTGGGAATGGGTAGAGAAGAGAGATCTGGAGGTGGAAGACATAAGTGTTCCTGTGGCCTCCTCACCTCTCACTGTGGTGTGTGTGGTGAGGATCTCCTCACTGGGTATCTCTCTGCAGCCTTTCCCGCTCCATTTTCCCACTGCATTACTATGAGAAATTGAAGGACATTCTTTCTCCCCTTCTCCCTCTTCCCCTCCACTTCTCTCCTGTCCTTTCTTCTCTTCCCTGTCCCCTCTTTCCTTTTTCTCCTCTCTCCTTTCTTTCCTTCTTCCTCTCTCTCTTTTACTTCTTTTAATATTTATTTGAAAGGCAGAGTGATGGAGAGGAAGAGACAGAGGTCTTCCATCTGCTGGTTAATTCTCCCAATGACTGCAGCAGCCAAGGTTGGGCCAGGTAGAAAGTAGGAGTCAGGAACTCTGCCTGTGTCTCCTACATCAATTGGATGATAGTTTGGGCCATCATCTACTGCTTCCCGAGTGCATTAGCAGGGAGCTGAATTGGAAGCAAAGTATCCGGTCTCAGACTGGCACTTCAGTATGGGATGTTGGCATTGCAGGTGGCAACTTAACCTGTGCCACAACGCTGGCCCAGATTCATTTTCTCCCATTAGCTACTTAATTAAATACACATTTCTTACTCATACAGGTGAGGCCCTTCAGAATCTGGATTCAGTTTTAACCACATTGATTGTTGTCTTGTGCTACTCTTTCCACCTTGCAAGATGGTTCCTTCATCTGGAATGCTTATCTCCCTCTGCCTTTCTGAAATCCTTCAAAACTCATGCTGATAATCTCCTCAGAGAAAGAACTACTACTTTTAACTACCTTTATGGGAAAACTGGTGTCCAAGGGCGTTGCCAATTGAGTGTGTCTTCTGGCCTTGTTCCCTCAGTTTAGCCAGATCTTTCTGCTTACTGGCCATGTAGACTTGCCTCGTTTGTACTGTTTCTGCTATTTAGAATTCTGTACTCTCCCAGCTTGGTGAATGAATTTCACTTAAGTTGAATAAAGGTCTTTTCTTTCAAAGGGATCGTTTTTCTGTTTAGTTTGCAGATTTATTCTTAGCCATGGATAATCTGCTTCCTGGTGACTTCTATTTCTGGTCATGGATTGGCATTTTAAAAAGCTTTTTTATGGACGAGCATTTGCCTTAGTGGTTAAGCTGCCAGTTGAGACTCAATCCCATTTTGGAGTGCCTGGGTTCTGGTCCCAGCACCACTTCTGATCCAGCTTCTTGCTAATGTATACCCTTAGAGGCAGGCAGTGGCTCAAGTACTTGGGTCCCTGCTACGCACATAGGAGACTTGGATTGGGTTGGTTTTCTGCCTTCTGGCATTAGCCTGGTTCAACTCTGGTTGGTGTGGACATTTGGGGAGTAAATTAATAGATGGAAGGTCCCTCTCTCTCTCTCTTCCTCTGTCTGCCTTTCAAATCAGAAGAAAATAAATAGAAAATTTTAAACTGTTAAAAAAAAACTCTAGTAGATGCTGAAAAGTGTGATGTACTTGTTTTTGTACATTCTTTGTTTTTGACTTCACTGGGAAACACTTGACCTGATTCTGTGCTTTTTTTTTTTTTTTTTTTTTTTTGTAATAGATTCCCAGGAGAATGTCTCAATTTTTGGTACAGTCAATGTTACATATTTTTTGTATCACTCAGTCATCTACCCAGGAATGTTTCAAAAGCGGGAAAACAGGGAAGGGAAATTCATTGTGATTTACACTGAAGTATTTTTCTTATTCTTGATTTTGTCTTAACAGATCCATCTAACATATTTGTGTGGTATTATTTTTCAACATTGAAATACTCTTTAGACTTTCAAATCTTGTATTTTGCAGTTTGAATGTTGATTTGGAAAGTACAGAAAAAAGTCTTGTAGAATAAAAATGACTGGTAGATTATCTTGCCACCTGGAAAGAACCATTACTAACATTTTGGGATGCATTTATCTTCTTCATTTTTCTGTTTTCTTTCCCAAAAATAACATAGATGTTTTTCTGTTTACACTTTTTAAACATAGTCCCATTATAACTACATAATTTTTATGTAAATCCTCTCCCTCCCACTCCAGTTATACTCTAAAGTTTTGGCACATCATTACATGTTTCTCCCTAAATAATATTTACTGACAGAATTTTGGTGTGTACATGTACCATGGTTGCTTTGAAATTCTTACTGATCTGTGCTGGGCTTTGATTTATCAAGGTGACAGAGTGATGCTGACAAGGGGAAGCCGGTGCTTTTGGAAGAAAAGTTTAGGTTACTGTTCCCCTAGGAACGTAGGGACAGCACACCCTGCAAGGCCACACAGAGAAGCACCAGGGCTGGTCAGGAGGCAGAAGCAGGGGTGAGAGGAAAACGTGGGCCAAAGCACTGTTGAGATTTCTCTGGGAAGTGCAAGAGGGAAGGGACATAGTTTGGGATTGTTTGAGTCGTCCCAGCAGATCTGGTGACATAAGAATTGTTTCTAGCTGTGTAGCCCCTCCTGCCTCAGGTTGGTTGAGGGAAGGGGAGATAGTGGCTTGGTGTGTGTGAGAGACATCTTCACCAGCAGGTGTTGTTATCTCTGACATTAGCTAGCCCGGAGAGACTGAGTCTCCTCAGTCAGCAAGGACCACACCAGGTCAACATCATGTGATAATGAAAACCATGACTGACATGCTGATACAGTCAAGTTCTTCTCTTCACTATAAACGTTTTCATTGTCATGCCATAATGCTATACTATATGTAACTTCCTTGTTCAAAAATCATCATGACTGTATCTGATTATTTTCTTAGTTACAGTTGTTAGGAAAGGATCTGCTAAATTCAAGCATGTAAAAGGTATTTGGACGTTTTCTTGAGTCATGTTTCAGAAACACAAGAGCAGTTCACACTTCTCCCAGAGTGTATGTTTCTTATACTATTGCCAGTGTGGTATTAAGTTGTTTGAAAAACGTCCTTTGCAACTTTTCTGTCCCTATTCACTTCCCTCTTTGGTGTCATTGCAGAACCCTATGTGATAGTAATAGGTGTTAAGTTCCTTTGTAGGCTAATGGAATGGGTTCTTATTCCAAGTTTGATTAAAGTGCTTATTTGGGACTTTAGCCATATATACTAGATCTGTGTTCTTAGACATGTGAACTTCAAATGAGTAAAAATAGGAATCAACATAAAAGTCAAGTTTAAAAAAGTTTATTTTTAAGAGAGAGAGTTTCCATCTACTAATTCACTCCCAAAATGTCCACAATGGTTGGGACTGGGTCCAGGAAGTTGACATCCAGGTCCTCCATGTGGTTATCAAGAATCTAATTACTTAGCTGTCACCTGTTACCTCTCATGGTCTGCATTAGCAGGAAACTGGAATCAGGAGCCAGAGCCAGATGTTGAGCTCTGGAACTCCAATACGAGTCATAGATATCTTAATCAGTAGGTTGAAAGCCTGCCTCATGTCAACTTTGTATTATATTTAAATAACATATACATTAAATGTGGTACACTGAGCGAAAGATGACAAAAGCAAAAAAAAATCACATATTAGGAATTATTTTTTAAAACACGAAAAAACCAATTATATTCCACAGTCTCCTTTAAAAAAAAAAAAAGATTTATTTATTTGAAAGGCAAAGAGAGAGGTCTTCTATCCACTGGTTCACTCCCCAGATGGCCGCAACGGCTGGAGCTGTGCCAATCCAAAGGAGCCTCTTCCAGTTGGGCGCAGAGGCCCAAGGACGTGGGCCCTCTTGTACTGCTTTCTAAGGCCATAACAGAGAGCTGGATCGGAAGTGGAGCAGCCGGGACTCGAACCAGAGGCCATATGGGATACCATCACTGCAGGCGGCGGCTTTACCTGCTATGCCACAGCACTGGCCCCAACTCTCCTGTTTTTTGTAAAAGAAAGGTCAATTACAAAAAGTAGAAAGGATATTAACATATAAGGGTAATCCTTTACATTGGATTAATTTAGTTTAAGAAAAACTTAAAAATCGTAGAACTTTCCTTGTTTTTCTTTCCTAACTGTGCAACTGTATTATGTAATGACACTGGTCTGCTTATTTTCCTTTGGAAATATGTTGTAGCACATTTGCTGTGGGAATTGAGATGGGGTAGATTTTGGCCTAGTGGTCAAGAAGCTGGTTAACAGGCTGACAGTATGGTGCAGTGGGTTAAGATGCCTTGGAGTGCTGATTCTGAGTTCTGACTGCTCTGCTTCTGAGAGGGAGAGAAACCGTTCTTGCATTCACTGGCACATTCCCCAAATGGCTGCAGCAGCCTGGTCTGGTCCATTCTAAAGTCAGGGGCCCAGAACTCCAACTGGATCTTTCATGTGAATGGCAAGGGACCAGGTACTTGGGCCATGAACTGCTGCCTTCACGGGCATGTTAGCAGGGAGACTGATTAGAAGCACCGCAGATGGGACTCAGACTGACACTCTCATGTGGGATGCTGGTGTCGCAGGTTGTTGCTTAACCTGTGCCACAACACCAGCCCCCTCCTTTGTCTGATGTGAAAACATTGTTACACCCCAAAGTAGACCCCCAAACCCACAGAAGATGTACTCCCCATTCCCTCCCAACCCCAGTCAGATCTGCTTTATCCTGTGTGGATCTGCCTGTTTGGGACATTGGTACAAGTGAAATCACTCAGTATTGGACTTTTTACCTCTTGTTTCTTTTGTTTAGTGGACCACTTTTAATGTATTGAGTACATCTTTCTTGAAACTTGGTTTCTAGAATACCACGTTCTCATTTTCCTTCCGGTACTACTGACTACTCCTTTCTCGGCCTGTCCCTTGAATGTTGATGTATCTCAGTGCTCTGCCTTAGCCGTTGTCATGATATAATGGTTTCTCCCAAGTCTCTGTGCCCATCTATTATGTAGATATTTCCACTTGGGTAAATAACAGACACACTTGACATTACTAATACTGAGTTCCCCAACTCCTTGAGTCTGGGTAAATTTCTCTCCCTGAGCTCCCAGAGGATTCATCATTTTATTTCAGACAGTTTTCTAAGTGCCTGCTTACTTTTTTTTTTTTTTTCATGGAACTCTGTGCATCTTGGGGGTCAGAGATTGTGTCTTGCTCACGGTTGGGTCTTGAGGGCTTAGATTGGTACCCAGCATATAGAAGACACTCAATAAATGTTTGTTCAATGATTAAATGAAGGTAACACATTCACTGTTATGTGTTAACATGTGCTTAATATATTATGGTATGCAGAGAATTGTCTAAGTTGGCAATATGTGTTTTCGCATTTCAGGAGCATTTAGACAGCACCCATGGTTCAGTCCATTCCTTAGATGCAGACCTGTTGTTACCATCTGGAGACCCATTCAGTAAGTCGGACAATGACATGTTTAAAGATGGACTCAGGAGAGCGCAGTCTACGGACAGCCTGGGAACCTCAGGCTCTTTGCAATCCAAAGCTTTAGGCTATAACTACAAAGCAAAGTCTGCTGGAAACCTGGACGAGTCGGATTTTGGACCACTGGTAGGAGCAGATTCCGTGTCTGAGAACTTTGATACTGTATCCCTTGGGTCACTACAGATGCCTAGTGGGTTTATGTTAACCAAAGATCAGGAGAGAGCAATCAAGGCGATGACACCAGAACAAGAAGAGACGGCATCCCTCCTCTCCAGCGTTACCCAGGGCATGGAGAATGCCTACATGTCCCCCAGTGGTTATCGCTTGGTCAGCGAGACGGAGTGGAACCTCCTGCAGAAAGAGGTATGGGGCCTCTCTGATGCTTTTCCTTTTGCTCACTCTGCGGGACACTGAGTAGCTCTGGGATTTGTTGCTCATTCAGAGATAGTCTTGAAATTGATGCAAGCACATATTGCCAGCAAGTGAGTGTTAACGCCCATCATCTGCCCCTGGTCATAGCCTGCTTTGGCTAATCCGGGTGACTGTGACAGAGAGCTAATAGCATTGAGTGAGAGCGTCTCTGCCTAAAGTGACACCCCTGAAGTTGGAACAACCTGCCTGACTAGCATCGCTGAGTTTCAGTAGCCTGAATTTGGTTTGCAGTTTTCTAAAATCTTATTTTAAATCTACAGTGCAAATCTTTGTCGGCAGGCAATGTGGAGAGGGGGTGGAAGACATGGGAGAGAAAAAAAGGCAGCCTTAATGAGGTTAATTTTCCTCCTGGGAGTATTTGCAAAGCCAGAGCGTTGGGAGATGGGAGTTTAGCTGTGCACTTGCGTAATTCTTTGTAGTTTACAAAGCCCTTTCACACACCTCCTCTCTTTGAGCTTTCTGATCATCATGAGGCAAACAGGATATGATTGTCCCCAGTGTAGATGAGAAAAAGTGTTCCTGAACAGTTATATGATCTGCCCAAGTGTTTCCCTTGACCCTGTAGCAAATCCTGGGTTAGAATCCAGGTTTTTTGATTTCTAGTGCTTTCCTCTACTCAGGGCCGCTTCTCTTTAAAGAACCAAATTGGTAATTAACTGGAACAGCTCATTAAACCTGAAAGGAACTGTTCTCCTTGGTCTCATGCAAAGCATACATGAGAAAGCGCTACCTAACACTGTCACACCCGCTTGTAGTTGGAGCTGGTGAAAGGGGAGAGTGGCACTGTTTTCCCCTCCCTGTTGGGTGAGTAGTACTGACTTCAGCTGTGGGTGCCACAGAGGGGGTCACCTTTGCTTTCTCTGTGTTCTCCTCAGATGTGTTTTGTGGTCCTTAGCTTCTTGGCAGTGCGTTGTGTCCCTTGTTCCACTGTCATGCATGCACTGGAGATTGTGACTTTTTAGATCCAAACTTCCATTGTAACTTCTTCCCTAAATCCTTGGAGAACTTGTTTACTCCATGTGACATTTTGAGCAACATCAGTAAGACTGCCTATGCATCCCTCTAGCATATGTCCCTCTATGTGTGATCCAGAATGGTTTTGTTTTGCCTGATAAGAGGTGATTTTGATGCCCTTCAGGTACATAATGCTGGAAATAAACTTGGTAGACGTTGCGATATGTGTTCCAATTATGAAAAACAGTTACAAGGACTCCAAATCCAGGAGGCTGAAACGAGAGAGCAGGTGAGCTTCACTTTATGAAAGGCGCACGCGCAGAGTCACGAAAGCCGGTGATGTGTTCAGGGAAGTCCCAGCAGGTGAGGTGGCCGGTGTGTTACAGACAGGACAGAAAGCTGTCGAGGAAGACTGTGATGAGGCCTTTGAGGGGGAGGCAGTGACTGAAGGGGCTTAAATTTTACCCAGAGGGCTTTGGGAGGCAGTTAGTGCCTTTAGGTAGGGGAAATGTGTGACGTGACTTCTGTAGGAGTTAGGGTGTTAGTATGGCTTGCGGGTCTGAGGCAGAGGACAGGGTTGAGAGAGGGAGGCCAGTGCTGCAGACCAGAGGAGAAGCAGACATTTTGAAGTGAGATCATGGATGTGAAAAATGATTTGTCAGCTATATAGTACAGAACAGGTGGTTGTCTCTTGAGGTCTTTTTATGATATTTCTCAGCAAGACAAAGGTAAACCATTTTTAAAAATTATGGAGTTAAGCTTTTAAAAATTTTTATAAAGAATTCTGGTTCTTTGTCCTAAATTGACGTTTAAAATAATACAGGTGAAAAAGCTGCAGGTGATGCTAAGACAGGCTAATGACCAGTTGGAGAAGACAATGAAGGATAAACAGGAGCTGGAAGACTTCATAAAGCAGAGCACGGAGGACTCCAGTCATCAGGTAAACGAGGGTTTCTAGTGTGGCCCAAGGCAGATGACTGGCGTATCGCAATGAAAACAAATTTGAAGAATGTGGTCATGTTTCTGTTGCCCTGAAGATTTGTCAGGTTTTGTCTTGCTGTTTTGTGTGGGTGTGTGGTGTGTGGTGCCTGTTTGTTTGTTTTATTTTTTGTGGTGCCTATTTTACAGATTTTTTTTATGAAATATTTTTGAAATAGTTAATGGATATATATCGGAAGCCTCTGCTTCTCCTTTCCCCTTTTATTTATTTTTTTAAGATTTTATTTATTTATTTGACAGGCAGAGTTACAGACAGTGAGAGAGAGAGAGAGAGAGAGACAGAGAAACTTCTTCCTTCCGTTGGTTCACTCCCCAGATGGCTGCTATGGCCAGTGCTGCACCTATCCAAAGCCAGGAGCCAGGAGCTTCTTCCTGGTCTCCCATGTGGGTGCAGGGTCCCAAACACTTGGACCATCCTCTACTGCACTCCCAGGCCATAGCAGAGAGCTGGACTGGAAGAGGAGCAACCAGGACTAGAACCTGGCGCCCATATGGGATGTCGGCACCACAGGCAGAGGATTAACCCAGTGTGCCACAGTGACGGCCCTCTCCCCTTTTATTTTTATTAGATTTTTCTGCTGCACAAGAAACCTGCTAACTAGAAAGATACTAATTCTTTTTAACTTCTTAAAAGTATAGTATACAAAGGAAAAAAAGTCCTAACATAAATAGATGTACCAAACGTACAGGAACTACATCTGTGCAAGCACTGTCTAGACTATGCAACAGAACATTAGCCAGTACTTTCCCCCTCTGCTTATAGCTCCTCCCAGGTAACTACTGCCTCAACTCCATTATATGTAGCTGTTTTTTAATTTAAAAAAAAAAAAAAAAAAAGCTAAGCAACCCATATTATTTGTCTGCATTTACCGGTGTGATCCACACAGTGGTTCGTCCTGTTGTCGTGCACTGGTGCTGTTGTCTGGGTTACCAGCCTCTCGTCTTGTTATGGATGAGCATCGTCGTCATTTCTGGTTTGGGGAAGTTGTGCATGATGCTGCTTTGGGACTTCAGTATGAGGCTGAGTGGGTGTGTTTCTGCTTTGAACACAGGGATACTTCAAAGAGTTCATGGAAAATAGAGTTAAAAGATAGGTTTATTTTGGTGCGAAATGATTTTGAAATCCACACAAAGATTTTCCATAGTATGTGTCTGCCGTGTTGAAGATTCATTTTCATTCTGTTTTCCACACACTTTTTGAAGTGTCCTCATACGTCTCGGAGTGGAATGACTGAGTCAGAGTGTTCAGAGTGGCGTTCAGCATGAGCACGTCATGATGCCAGACCGTTTTCCACAGTGGTTGTAACAGTTTACGCTCCCAGAGCGATGTACGACCATTCCTGTGGGTCCCTGGTCTTGAAAAGCTTCGTTTTATAATTGTTACTTGAATTATTGTCTTTTTGGTGGGTGTGTAATGAAGAGTGTTTCATTATGGCTTGGTTTGAATTTCTCTCATGACCATTGAAGTTATTTTGCAGTTTTCATGTATATTGGCCATTTAGTGTGTGTGTAAGAGAGAGAGTGTATGTATGTGAGTGTGTATGTGTATGTGAGTGTGTATGTGAGAGAGATGCCCACTGAAGTCTTGCACTGATTTTTCTACAGGATTGTCTGTTTCATTTTACTTTTTAGTGGTTTTTGTTCTTGATTTGCTAGTTCTTCAAAATGCCGGGTGACAGGCATTGCAAATGTTTTCTACTCAGTAGCTCAAATTTTTATTTATAATGTCTTGATGAACAGAAGTTCCTAATTTTAGTATGGTCACATTTATTGATCTTTAAGTGATTTTTGTCCCTTTTTTTAAGATTTTTTTTCCTACCCAGGAGTTATAAAAATACTTTCATATATGTTGTAGAAACTTCATTATTTGTAGTTGTTCATAACTCTATCTAGAAATCCATCTAGAACTGATGTGTACAGACATCTTAGATTATGTGATGTAGGTAATTTTGTTTCTTTCATAAGCTCTCCAAGGTCCTCTTTGTCATCTGTTGCATGGATATAATATGCGTGTGGACTAGTTTCAGGGACAGATATAGTTGATCTATTTTTCTATTTTGGTATCAAATTCTACACAGTGGTTTATAATACAACTTTCATTTGATTCTTTTTTATGTTTTTATTTCTCTGCTAAGAGCTATCCTTTCGTTTGTTGCAAAAGCGTTCGCTAGGTAAGTACTAACAGCTACTTGGAAATCCTTGATAATTCCAACCTCGGTCATCATGGAGTTGGCAGCTGTCGATTTTCCTTGCTCTTGAGAATTGGTCTACGTCAGGTACTTTCATACTGCTCCCTGGAAATGGGGAATGTTTTATTGTGAGACTCTGAGTTCTGTTAAAGTCCTCTGGAGGAAGTTGAATTTTTATTTTGTCTTAGCAGGCAGACAGCCTGATCAGGGTCACTTTCCAGGTTGTAGTGTGCCTTCTGTGAGCGGTAATTCTAGTTGCATTTTAAAAGCCTTTGCCGTGCTGCTTTGTGTGTGGCCCCGTGTACACAGCTCAGGCGTGAGTATGGGAATTGGGCTGGTTCATATATGGAATTAGGGGATCTTTTTTCTAGCTGTCTCCTTGCTTAGATCACCTTCAGGCCATTTGGCCACCCTGTTCCTGGCCCTGTGGCCAGAAAGATTGGTCTGCTGTGCTGCTGCAACTGTGAAAGTGGCACAGCTGTGGCAAACTAGAAAACATCTGTATGGATCCTGCTGGTCATGATTCCCCGCCCTGGTCTGGCTGCTTTTTTTATTTTTCAGTCCTTGGGTAGATGCTTTTTCTGTGTTTTGTCCAGAGTTTTTGGCTCGATGGGAAAGAAAAGCCTTAGTGGACATATACTGTCTCGGATAGCACCGGAGGTCTTGGTTCTCATATTTTTTTATTATTTGACAGATAGACAGTGAGGGAGACAGAGAAAGGTCTTCCTTCCATTGCTTCACCCCCCCAAATGGCTGCCACGGCTGGCGCTGCGCCGATTTGAAGCCAGGAGCCAGATGCTTCTTCCTGGTCTCCCACGCAGGTGCAGGGTCCAAGCACTTGGGCCATCCTCCACTGCCTTCTTGGGCCACAGCAGAGAGCTGGACTGGAAGAGGAGCAACCAGGACAGAACCTGGCGCCCATATGGGATGCTGGTGCCACAGGTGGAGGATAAACCAAGTGAGCCACTATGCCGGCCCTAGACATAATCTTTTTATTTGTTTCATTTTTAAAGATTTATTTCTGAAAGGGAGGACAATGGAATGGGAGAGGGCGTGGAGATGTCAGTCAGTTGATCTTCTGTCTGCTGCTACACTGTTGCAAAGACTGGGCCAGGCCAAACCAGGAGCCAGGAACCACATTCTGGTCTCCACGTAGGTGCAGGGGCCCAAGTGCTTGGGCCATCATCGTCTGCTTTACCAAGTGCATTAGTAGGAAGCTGGATTGGAGGCAGAGCAGCCGTGGCACCAGCTGGCTCTCTGATATGGGCTGCTGTCATTGCAAGTGGCAGCTTAACCCGCTGTGCCACATGCTTTGTGTTTTTATTCAAGAAGGATACTTTTGCCAGGTATGGAATTCTCAGAACTTATGTTATTTTCTTTCAGCACATTGAAGTTTATTATTCCATTGCTTCTGGCTTCCATGTTTCTGATGAGAAGTCAGCTATCAGTCTTGTTGTTGCTCCTTTGAAGGTAAAGCGCTGTTTTTCCCCTGGCTATGTTGAAGATGTTCTTTGTCTTCTGCTATAGCAGTGTTACTAGGCTAGACCTAGGTGTATTTTTCTTCATGTTTTTCCTGTGTGGAGTGATCAGAGGGTTTCCTTGGATCTCTGAATTTGGTGTCTTAAATCATAATTGGAAATCCTTAGCTGTTTATGTCTTTTTTAAAAACTTTTTATTGAGATATACACAGCATAAAGTGCATAGTTATCAAGTGTTCAATTTGTAGCATGTGAAAAATGCTGCCAGGGTAATCACTCTAAGACTATTTCTAATTCACTCTTACCTTTTCCCAGTTAGTAAATATCCCATCAACCTGTGCAGGCCACCAGTATTTTGACTTGTCTTTTAAAGATTTACTTAGTCATGTATTTGAAAGGCAGAGAGAGAGAGAGGGAGAGAATCTTCCATCTGCTGATTTCATTCCCCAACTGGCTGCAACAGCCCTGGCGAGGCCAGGCTGAAGCAAGGAGCCTGGAACTCTGCCTGGGTCCCCCCACGGGTGGCAGGGACCCAGGTACTTGAGCCTCATCTGCTGCTTCCCAAGTGCATTAGCAGGGAGCTGGCTCAGAAGCCGGAATAGCCGGGACGTGAGCCGTCACTCAAGTATGGAACACGGTGTCCCAAGCAGTGACTTAGCTTGCTGTGCCACAATGCTGGCCCCACTGTTCTGACTTTTAACACTTTGCTTTAGTATTACTTGTTCTTGAACTTGATGTAGACCCTGTGTAAACTTTGTATGAGCTTCATATAAATGGCATCATATATGTATATATAAACATATGTCTGTATATTTGTGTGTGTCTGAGGTTCAACCATATTGCTTTGTGTATCAGTAACTTTTAATGCTTGTGAGTAGTCTGACTAGACCGTGATTTACCCGTGTTACAGCTGAGGGCTACTGAGGCTGTTCCTAGAGTTTGTCTACTTCAGGTTTTCTGTGAGCATTCTTCTGCATGTCTGTTGTAGACATGTGGACTCATTTCTCTCGAGCATATCTAGGCGTGAAATAAGACCGTCGTTCCTTTGGCCGTTATTTCTTCAACTATGCACATTAGAACTTCTCATTGCATTAAAATGTCTTTTAACTTTTCTGTGTTTTGTCTTTTTGTCTTTATTTTCTTTAAGTCTGTGTTCTAGTTCACAAATTTTCTCTCCAAATATAACTTATCTGTTAGCCTGTCAAATTTTTTAATTTTTAAAAAAGATTTATTTATTTATTTATAAGTTAGAAATACAGAGAAACAGAGAAACAGAGAAAGAGAGATCTTCCACCCACTGGTTTATTCCCCAAATGGTTACAACAGCCTGGAGCTTCTTCCAGGCTTCACATGTGGGTTCAGGGGCCCAAACACTTAGGCCATCCTCTGCTGCTTCCCCAAGTGCATGAGCAGGGAGCTGGATCCGACACGGAGTGGCCGGGACTCAGATCGATGCCCACGTGGGATGTGAGCCCTGCAGGCAGCAGCTTAACCACAGTGTCAGCCCCTGTCTGTTGACTCTTTAATTTAGGTAATTGATATTTCTAGCTTACCGTTTCTACTTGGTTATTCTTCATTGTTTCGAGCTCTCTGACAATTGTAAGTTTTGTCTTGTAAATCCTTGACTAGTATGTGAGCATTAGAAGTAGAATTCTGACAATAATTTTAAGATGTCTAAAAACTTATATCCCTATCTGTTGTTTTTATGTGTTGAGTTACAATTTGCAGATAAATTCCTTCTTGAGAAGATTAATAGTTAAATGGAGCTTAGAGTTCAGCAATGCTAATTATGTGTATATTACTCTGTGTGTGTGTGTGTGCGTGCGTGTGCACATGTGTATATTGCTCTTAAGTAAACCATTTTAGGAGACAGCAACTAGTTCAGAAAAATTCATTTATCCTTTAAATGTGTGTTTTTGTGTATGTGGACAGGGTTTCAGATTTCTGTTGTATTTTTTTAGCTCCTGTATAAAGAGTATCTGGGTTGTGTGGGTTCGGGTGCGTCTGGAGGCCCACATGGTGCTGTTTGTGTGTGGTGGGCAGTGCATGTCTCAGGGCTTTGGCGCTGCCTCGTGTTGCTCCAAAAGGCTGAGGGTTTGCACTCTACACTGTAGAAAGAGTGACGAGTAGCTGCCGTGAATGGATTAAATGCCGGTTCTTGACACTGAAAGATCAGGAGATAGAAGAGTTAGTTTGAGAATAACTTGTTTCCTAACTGTGTATTTTCTGTGTGTGCTTTTTCTGAAAAGATCTCTGCACTTGTCCTGAGAGCCCAAGCATCTGAGATCTTACTTGAAGAGTTGCAACAGGGCTTTTCCCAGGCAAAGAGGGATGTTCAGGACCAGATGGTAAGTTACATTTTGAATAGACATTGCCTGTGCTTTGTATTCCTTTTTGTTCTGTGGTGAAATCATCATTGTTAGGACTCCATTGCGCTCTCTTCATTGCTCTTCATGCTCTCTTGTTATGTTGTCCAGTGCCTACAGACACCTGCACAGGGCTGATCTTGGAGCCCAGCAGGCTAAACCACATCCTGCCTCTGATCCAGCTTCCTGCCAGTGTGCCTGTGAAAGCAACAGAAGGCGGCCCAAGTGCGTGGTCCCCTACTGCCTGGGTGGGGAACTCGGGTGGAGTTCCTGGATCCTGGTTTTGGCCTGCCCAGCTCCGACCGTTGCATCCATTTGAGGAGTGAACCAGGGGATGGAAAATCTCTCCCTGTCTCTTTCTCCCTGCCACTCTGCCTTTCAAATAAATAAATCTTGACAAACAACAAATTACCTCCTAACCAAAACATAAAATTCTCTCGTTTAAACTTATTTTTCTGATTAGGGAAACTGAACGATAAAGCAGGACCAACATTTAGTTTTCAGTTGAAAATACAAGCTAAAAAGTTAAAATCTCAGAGCATTGCTGGCGCAGTTTTTGAACAGTCATTGTGGTTTTTCTGGGCTGCTCCATTTACTGAGAGTAACTTCATTAATTTCATGGATTATGAAAAAATGTATGTACGTTATGTATTGTAACTGCTGGCGACATTCCAGAAGGCTCTCAGTTCTGAGAGGGACCATGGCAGAGTTTCCCGTGCCAAGAGTGGCCTGGAGTCTTTACAGAAGAGTGCCCAGGCCTGAGGCCTGCTCTCTGGTCTGGCCACATTTGCCCAGTCCTGCCTTCTTCTCAAGGCTGGGACCTTCATCTGATGGTCTGTGTGAGTCAGAGCAGAGCTGGCCCTGCTGGGACGCCCCTACACAACACCTCCTGCCCAGTTCTCCCCAGGGCAGGTGGTGTTTTTAAAAAGCATCTCAGTGGGAATGGTTTTTGTTTCTTTGTTGAGAGGCAGAGACAGCAGATGCAAGCGTCCCCATCCACTGGGCTGGTCTGCGGCTGACGCTGGGAACCAGAACTCAGTTCAGGTCTTCCATGTGGGTGACAGAAACTTAGAACTCAGGCCATTACTGCCTCCGGAGTAAGCATCGGCAGGGAGCTGGAGTCAACAGCTGGAGCAGGAATCAAACCCAGGCCCCTGATGTGGGACGTGGCATCCTAACCGTTAGACCAAACACCCACTCCCCAACAGTTTGTCTTGATCGGCATTGGGTCAGCATCTGAAAGGCCTGTGAGCTGACCCTGAGTCTGGGAAGCCTCGCGTCGTGACTGTTGCCTGCAGAGTTTCAGGCCTTATTTTCTCAGTAGAGAATGCGGAATAGTAACCACTGGGCTGAAAATCCCTGCTAAATGCTGACGAGGTTTGATGGTGTTGGGACTTCTGTGCTCCTTTGTTCCCTTGCATCTTTTTTTTTTTTTTTTTTTGACAGGCAGAGTTAGAGAGACAGAGAAAGGTCCTCCTTTCTGTTGGTTCATCCCCAAAATGGCCGCTACAGCCAGTGCGCTACGCTGATCTGATGGCAGGAGCTAGGTGCTTCCTCCTAGTCTCCCATGCAGGTGCAGGGCCCAAGCACTTGGGCCATCCTCCACTGCCCTCCTGGGCCACAGCAGAGAGCTGGACTGGAAGAGGGGCAATTGGAACAGAACTGGGACTAGAACCCAGGGTGCCGGCACTGCAGGTGGAGGATTAGCCAAGTGAGCCGTGGCGGCAGCCTCCCTTGCATCTTTTTCCTTCTTGGTTTTTTAGAAACATCTGCTTTTACAACAGTTTTCAAGTTGATTACACCTAAAATGAATGTGTTGCAGGTGAAATTAGTGAATTGCCAAAATTAGAGTTCTGTAAACACGAATACTTGAACTTTATCCTTTTCTCAGAATTACCATGAGTGATTTTTTGTGTTTAAAATTTACTTATTTGAGAGACGGAGAGCACCCATCTGCTGCTTCACTCTCTCAGTGCCCTGGGACCCAATACCTGAGCCATCTCCTGCTGTCTCCCAGGGTTCTACGTTAGCAGGAAGGTGGAGACAGGAGCCCAAGCTGCAAATAGAACTTGGGTACTAAGATGTGGGTGTCATAACTGCTGGGCTTAATGCCTGCTCCTCCTCCCCTTCCTCCTTTTTTGAATAACAAGCAAAGCGTCACTTAGCTCACGGTGAAGGAGTTCAAGTCCACGCCTGGGTGGCTCCGAGGGTTTGGCAGCTGTGAGGGCAGCAGATGGCAGTGGCAGAGCACGTGTGGAAGGAGGATTGCGTGAGGCAAGCCACGAATGCTGCCTGTGCTGGGAAACAGAAACTTGTTTTTCCTTAAGATCTGTGTATTTGAAAGGCAGAGCAAGAAAGAGAGATACAGAGATACCTTTCATTTCCTGGGTCACTACCAAATGGTTGCAACAGCCAGATCTGGGCCAGGCTGAAGCCAGCAGCCAGGAGTTCCATCCTTGTGTCCCACAGGGGTGGTGGGGACCCAGGTACTTCTCAGGCACGTTAGGAGGAAGCTGAATCAGAAGTGGGGTAGCTGGGACTCCAGCTGCCCTCCAGTGTGGAATGCTGGTGTCAGTAGCAGCGTAACCCACTGCGCCACCATGCAGGTCTTGAAACTTAGTGTCTGAGGCCCTTTCAGAGAAGAGTAGCTACAGCAGGAGTTAAGATCTTGATATTTTCTCCTTTTTATTTTGAAAAACAAAGTATGGAGTTAATACTTGCTAGACCTATCCTCACACTTAGCAGTTGCTAATATTTGTCTACATTTGTGCATACTTGACTTGCTCTCTCAGTCTCTGCATGTGTGTAGGTGAATGTGTGTGTGTGTTGGTTTGTGTGTTTGCTGGACTATTTGAAGTTAAGTTGTACTCCATCACAGCCCACCTATACATTTCAGCCAGTAGCTCCTGAGAACGAGTTGTTCTTCATGCCCCAGTGCTAATACTGCATCCTTCAAATGTAACTACTTGTCTCCCAGAGTTCTTGATTGTTTTTAGTTGGTGGACTTACATTTTTTCCAATCCAGATCACATTTTGTTGCAGTGTCGCTTTAATCTCATTTAACCCAGTCTTTCCCTTTTATTTTTCTTTTATGACATTGACATTTTTGAAGAATCCAGGCCAGTGGCCTTGTAGAATGTTTGAAGTTAATGGTCTTATAGAGTGTGTGTATCTGATTAGTTCCTCATGATTCAGGTCGGGTAGGCATTTTGTCAAGAATACCGCAGGGAGGGAATGATTGGGTGGAAATCCTGGCGGCACGGCCACATAGTGATGGGTGGTTCCGAGTCTGATGACTTGTCCAGGGGTGGGGACCAGGCAGTTTCAGAATTACGGCTTCGGTGTTGCTGCCAACAGCAAACTTCCCAAGTCATTGAACATTTCTTGGCAGTTGCTTCTCCCTTAGTGTTTCCCAGGGAAAGGTGACACTTTGGATACTGTGTCCCAGAGTTACTTGAGTTGGTTTTTTCCTCTGTCGTGGCACTCTGTTTGATAATATGGTGAGCTCCGTTTGCTTCTCTTAGCATTGTGTTTTCAAATTAGCTCTTTTCTTGTTTGATTACGCAGTGTGGGTCATAAACCAAAACTATATAAACATAAACATCTGGCTCCCACTTCCATTCCCACCTACTCCATGCACAACCGTTTGCTTCTGCCTTGTCCTTTCACTCTATAAAAGTAAACACATACATCATTTTCTTTCTCTTCTTTCTATTCCAGATACAGTGGGGCCCTAATATTCTGTTGTAAATGGGTTGAAAGAGGTCAGAAAGCATGGATGCCTCTAGTCTGAAAAAAAAATCTGAGCCAGTGACGTTTAATCAAAACTGCTGACCCAGGATGCAGCTCAGCCCCCACCCCGCCTCTGGGAAGTGTCCTCCCCCCTCCCCCCAGGGTCCTTCTCTGTCCTCCTGTCACTGTGAAGCCCAGCTCTCTCAGCACCTCGTGGTCCTGCAGGGCACCTTGTGGTTTACTTTGTGCTTGATCTCTGTTCCCCCTGGGCAGCAGAACACCTAGCCTAGAGCAGTAGCTGATAAAGTAAGTGTTGGGTGAGTTATCTGTGTGTATGTATGCCCTTAAAGTAGATGACGTAGTGGATTAGTCAGCTTTTTGTTACAAAAGTCCTAAGGTAAGCCACTTATGGAAAGGAGGCCGCCCTCCTTGACATCTGGTGATGGAATTCTTTGTTTTGTTTAAAATCTATTTATTTATGTGAAAGAGTTGGGGGGGGGCTTCTGTCTGCGGTTTGCTCCCCAGGTGGCTGTAATGGCCAGGGCTAAACCAGGCCAAAGCCAGAAGCTTCTTCTGGGTCTCCCTTGTGGGTGCAGGGACCCAAGCACTTGGGCCATCCTCCGCTGCTTTCCCAGGCACATTAGCAGGGAGCTTGATTGGAAATGGAGCAGCCAGGACTGGAATCGCCACTTATATGGGAGGCTGGCATTGCAGATGGCGGCTTTTCCCACCAAACCACAGCACCAGCCCCCTGCTGGTGACATTCTGACTGGCAGAGGCCCAGGGTGGCACAGGATGTCACACAGCAGAGAAGATGAAAGATCACATGGTAGGCCAGGGGGCAGAGTGGCTGGGCCCAACTCTGCTTTTACAACCAACCCTCTTGCAAGAATTGCTTTTTAAGGGCATGCCTCCAGAGGTCTCAGCACCTCTCACCAGGCCCACTTCCTATACACATAATTGGATTAAACTTACGCCCTCTTAGTTCTACTAACTTGCAACTTCGGAGTGTAAACATCTTCATGAGTTAGGGACCCATGAATGGTGTTCAAACCATACCACTTAGTATTAAAAATTAGCAGAAATTACATGCTTTCATAGAACTTTATCTTACACTCAAATTAGCAAAAATAACATTTTAAAAAGCTTTTTAAAAAATTATTTGAGGCTGGTGCCGCAGCTCAATAGGCTAATCCTCCACCTAGCGGCGCCGGCACACCGGGTTCTAGTCCCAGTCGGGGCGCCGGATTCTGTCCCGGTTGCCCGTCTTCCAGGCCAGCTCTCTGCTGTGGCCCGGGAAGGCAGTGGAGGATGGCCCAAGTGCTTGGGCCCTGCACCCCATGGGAGACCAGGAGAAGCACCTGGCTCCTGCTATCGGATCAGCGCGGTGCGCCGGCCGCAGTGTGCCAGCCGTGGCGGCCATTGGAGGGTGAACCAACGGCAGAAAAGGAAGACCTTTCTCTCTGTCTCTCTCTCACTATCCACTCTGCCTGTCCAAAAAAAAAAAAAAAAAATTATTTGAAAGGCAGCTCCTTCGTTGACCTCGAGTACGTGAGACTTCTGGCCCATTTGTGGGATCCTGAGCTTGAACAGAAGTAGATGCAGTGGAAAGTCGCCCCATGCTTCCTGCTGAATGCACGCCGTGAGGAAGTAGGCTTGGATGAGCTGCTCTGCCCAGTGTGGGTCTTGGTTGTGTCAGCCTCTTCCCCTGTGCTGGAGTGCAGGGGTGTGGAGGGTAGAGATCACTGGTTCTGCTCTGATGGGAGAGAGAAGGGAGGAGGAGGTCAGGTCCTTGCCTCACTGCCTGCTTCCTGGGGACTGTGTGAAGGCTGCGATTTTACGCCCTCGGAGCTGTGCTTTTCTAGGTAGGCAGAGCTTCGCTGTGTGGCCCTCTGTCCCTGCCTCTCATTTGGTTAGGCGGAGCATCTCTGCTGCAGCTGTCTGCAGGCTGGGGGCGCCTTCCTGGCAGTGATTGGTGTTTGTTTCTCTTTCAGGCAGTGCTGATGCAGTCGCGGGAACAGGTTTCAGAAGAGCTGGTGAGGTTACAGAAGGATAATGACAGCCTCCAGGGGAAGCACAGCCTGCACGTGTTGCTGCAGCAGGCTGAAGACTCCATCCTCCCAGACACTGCTGAGGTAACGGACCTGCCCGCGGTCAGAAACGTGAACGCGTGCCTTTCCTTGAACTAGCTCTGTTGAGATACAATTCCCATGCCAAGCAATTCAACTGTTCATTTCATTTTATTTGAATGGCAGACAGACATATATTCCATTCACTGATTCCCCCACAAATGCCTGCAACAGCCATGGCCATGCCAGGCCAGGCCAAGCCAGAAGCTCAATCCAGGTCTCCCATGTAGGTGACAGGGACCTAACTACTTGAGCCAATACTTGCTCTCTTGAAGGGTGTGCATTAGTTGGAAGCTAGAATTTAGAGTGGAGATGGGACTTAAACCCAGGCACTTTTATATGGGATGTAGATATCCCAAGCAGCATCTAAACCATTGTGCCAAACACCCACCCCACATTTCAGGCTTTTCAAATGTACAATTCAGACCTGGCGGTGTGGCACAGTGGGTGAAGCCACTGTCTGCAGTGCCTGCATTCCATATGGGCACCAGTTCGAGTACTGACTGCTCTGCTTCCAATCCAACTCCCTGTTAATGTGCTTGGGAGAGCACCTGAGCATGGCCCAAGTGCTTGGGCGCCTGCACCCATGTGGGAGACCCAGAAGAAGCTCCTGGCTCCTGGCTTTGGCCTGGCCCAGCCCTGGCTGTTGAGGCCATTTGGGGAGTGAACTAGCAGATGGAAGATCTCTCTCTGTGACTCTGCCTGCAAATAAATAAATGTTTAAGAAAATAAATGAAGTGTACAACTCAGTTGTTTTCAGTATATTCATAGAAAAGTCCAGTCTTGACCACAGCCAATTTTAGAACCTCAGAATGAAGATCCTGCTCTTAAATTGTACCTCTGTTTCCTTCCCTTCCAGCCTTGAGCAGACAGCAGTTCACTTTGTCTAATTGCCTCATCCTGACTCTGCCTGTGAATGGAGTCACAGCACATGCTCTTTTGTGTCTGGCTTCTTTCACGTGGTGTGATATGTTCAAGGTTCATCCATGTGGTAGCATGTATCAGCTCTCCATTCCCTTTCATGGCTGAGTAATACCCCATTGTATGGATATATTGATTATGTGCTGATAGATTGTTTCAATGTTGAGCTGTTATGAATATGCTGCTGTGAGCATTCATGCACAGGTGTTGGTGTGGACATGTTTTCATTTCTCTTGAGCGCATACCTCGTAGTGAAATTGCTGGGTTGCCTGTGGACTCTTAAATTGTTGAGCAACTGCTAGATTGTTGGCCAGAGCAGTGCATCATCTTGTCTTCCCACCAGCAGTGTGGAAGGCCTCAAATTTCTCCACATTTTTTTTTGTTTTAAAAGATTTATTTATTTATTTGAAAGGCAGAGTTACAGAAAGGCAGAAAGAGAGAGAGAGAGAGATCTTCATCAGCTGGTTCACTCCCCAGATGGCCACAACAGCTGGAGCTGAGTCTATCTGGAGCCAGGAGACAGGAGCTTCTTCCAGGTCTCCCACATGGGTGCAGGGGTCCAAGGACTTGGGCCATCTTCTGCCGCTTTCCCAGGCCACAGCAGAGAGCTGGATCAGAAGTGGAGCAGCCAGGACTTGAATCAGCAGGAGGTGGCTTCACCTGCTACGCTGCAGAGCCGCTCCCCGCTACTCCCTTTAGCTTTATTTTATTTGTTTGAAAGGCAGAGTGGCAGAGAGAGGTTGGGAGAGACACAGGAAGAGATCTTCCATCCACTGGTTCACTCCTTAAATGGCTGCAGTGGCTCCTGCCATCGGATCAGCACGGTGTGCCGGCCGCAGCGCGCTGGCCGCGGTGGCCATTTGAGGGTGAACCAACGGCAGAGGAAGACCTTTCTCTCTGTCTCTCTCTCTCTCACTGTCTACTCTGCCTGTCCAAAAAAAAAAAAAAAAAAAAGGAGTTTAACTGTTAGATATTCTGGATATGTGCAGTAGCAGATGCATGATTTGCAGGTCCTTGCTTCTGTATCTGCCCAGTCTTGGTCACTTTCTTGATGGTGTACTTTGAAGCATAAAAGTTCACATTTTTAATGGCTTTTTTTTTGGGGGGGGGAATTTACTAATTTATTTGAAAGAGTGACAGAGAGAAGAGAATCTTATATTTGCTGGTTGACTTCCCAAATGGCTGCAACAGCTGGGGCTGGGCCAGGCTAAAGGCAGAAGCCAGGAGCTCCATCTGGGTCTCCCACGTGGATGGGAGGGGCCCACGTGCTTGGGTCATCATCCCCTGCCTTCCCAGGTGCGCTACCAGAGCTGGATCAGAGATGGAGCAGCTGGGACTCAAACCAGAATATCCATATGGGACGCTGGTGTCACAAGCAGTACTACATTGCCAACGTGCACACACACGCACACACTCACCCACCCCAATTTTTACTTTTGATGAACTCTGGTCTTCTGTTGTATCTGCTTTTGCTGCCTTGGTCTTGTCAAAGAATCCTTTGCCAAATCCTGGGTTCTTCTTGCAAGAACAGATTGAGAATGCACCAGAAGTTAAATGTTTGAATGAGTTACCAAGCTGGCCTCTTGTGAAATTTGTTTCAAGTCTGGCCCTTAAAAGGCTATACTACATGCACTGTCTCTGTCCATAAAGATGACACTTTCTATGGTTTTCATTCCTCTGTGGTTTGGTGAGTCTGGGCTGTATTGGTTTCCCTGAGACATTTGTAACTATCTCCAACCTTTATACCCACACGTTTCTACACCTTTCCACCTATAGAAAATATTCTCTGAGGGCCAGCACTGTAACACAGTAAGTTAATCCTTCGTCTGCGGTGCCAGCATCCCATATGGGTGCTAGTTCCAGTCCTGGCTGCTCCTCTCCCAATCCAGCTCTTTGCTGTGGCCTGAGAAAGCAGTAGAAAATGGCCCAAGACCTTGGGCCCCTGCACCCACATAGGAGACCAGGAAGAAGCATCTGGCTCCTGGCTTTGGATCAGTGCAGCTCCGACTGTTTTGGCCACCGGGGAGTGAACTAGCAGATGAAAGACCTCTCTCTCTCCACCTCTGCCTCTCTATAACTGCCTTTTAAATAAAATAAATAATAAATAAGCACTTGGGCCATGCTCCACTGTACTCCTGGGCCACAGCAGAGAGCTGGACTGGAAGAGGAGCAACCGGGAGTAGAACCCAGTGCCTATATGGGATGCCAGTGCCACAGGCAGAGGATTAACCTAATGAGCCACAACACCAGCCCCTCTTAGAACAATTTTCATTACTCTATGTTCCTTTTATCTTTTTTTTTTTTTTTTTAAAGACAGAGTTATAGAGAGAGGTAAAGAGAGAGGACTTCCATCTGCTGGTTCACTCCCCAGATGGCCGCAACGACCAGAGCTGTGCCGATCTGAAGCCAGGAACTTCTTCCAGGTCTCCCATGCAAGTGCAGGGGCCCAAGGACTTGGGCCATCTTCTACTGCTTTCCCAGACCATAGCAGAGAGGAGCAGCCGGGACTAGAACCGGCGCCCACATGGGATGCCGACGCTTCAGGCCAGGGCTTTAACCGCCACAGTGCTGGCCCCCATTTTTTCTTTTTAAATAAAGAAATTTTGCTCCTTCAGAATTATTTTAAAATCAGATGCTACAGAAGTGGAAGTTTCCCCAACCCTCCACTGTAGATTCAACCTCTACAACTTAGAGCTCATTCTTTTTTCATATTAGCATTGTTATTTAAAAATAATTATTTAAAAAATTATTTTATTTGAAAGGCAGAGTTACAGAGAGGCAGAGGCAGAGAGAGGTCTTCTATCCATTGGTTCACTCCTCAAATGGCCAGAACAGCCGGAGCTGGGCCAGTCCAGAGCCAGGAGCCAGGAGCTTCTTCTGGGTCTCCCACGCAGGTGCAGGGGCCCAAGGACTTGGGCCGTCTTCTTTCCCAGGCCTCAGCAGGGAGCTGGATAGGAAGAAGAGCAGCAGGGACTCAGACTGGCACCCATATGGGATGTTGGCACTGCAGGTGGTGGCTTCACCTGCTATGCCACAGGCCGGCCCCTAAAAATAATTGTTAAAAAAGGTTTATTTATTTGATAGGCAGAGTACACAGAGGGAGCTGAAAACTTCACCTGAGTCTTCCACATGGGTGGCGGGGGCGCAGCTACTTGGGCCATCTTGTGCTGCTTCCCCAGCGTATTAGGAAGGAGCTGGATTGGAATGGAAGCAGTGGGGAGTCAAACCAGCACTTTGATCACGGATGCCAGTGTCGCACAGGGTGGCTTAACCTGCTTTCCCACAATGCCACACCTCCTGCCCCTCTTAAATTCGAATTATTTATTTGAAAGGCAGAGAGACAAAGAACTCCCATCTGCTGGTCCATAGCCCAGATGTCTGCACGACTGAGGCTGGGGCTGGACCAGGCTGAAGATGAAAGCCAGGAGCTCCAGTCAGCTCTTCCCCGTGGGTGCCAGGAGCCCAAGTACTCAGCGCCTGCTGCCTCCCAGTGTGCACATTAGCAGGAAGCTGGAGTCAAGGCCAAAGCCAGGACTCGAACCCAGGCACACCAGTATGGGATGTGGGCATCCTAGGTGACATTTAACTGTTATTGCTACTATTTCTTAATATTATTTAAAATTTTTATTTTGATCATTTACAAAGACTTCAAAGCCCATTTTGCCATCAGCTCCTTGTTTTCCCAACCTTCCCACACCTTGTGGTCTCAGCAGGGGCCCTGGCTCTCTGGGGGACCCCTTTCTCCTGAACTGGTGACTGTTTGTGAACTCTTTCTGCTGTTACTGATTTTGAAACTGCTATCCTTTAATTTATGTACATTTTTAAAGAGATTTATTTATTTAGTTGAAAGGCAAAGTGACAGCAAGACAGAGAGCTCCTCTTTCTGCTGGTTCACTCCCCAGATGGCCACGACAGCCAGGGCTGGGCCAGGCCGAAACCAGGAGCCGGGGGCTTCATCCGGGTCTCCCACGTGGGTGCAGGGGCCCAAGGACTTGGGCCATCTGCTGCTGCTTTCCCAGGTGCACTAGCAGGGAGCTGGTTCAGAAGTGGAGCAGCTGGGACTTGAACCAGCGCTCCAGTATGGGATGCAGGCATCACAGGTTGTGGCTTAACACCCAGAGCCACAACACTAATTTATAAGTGTTTGTTACCTGAGAACCTTGGGACTCTTTTTAAAGATTTATTATTTATCTTATTTAAAAGGCATTTATAGAGAGGCAGAGGTGGAGAGAGAGAGGTCTTTCATCTGCTAGTTCACTCCCCAGGTGGCCGCAACAGCTGGAGCTGTGCTGATCCAAAGCCAGGAGCTTCTTCCAGTCTCCCACGCAGGTGCAGGGGCGCATGGACTTGGGCCATCTTCTTCTGCTTTCTCAGGCCACAGCAGAGAGCTGGATCAGAAGGGGAGCAGCCAGAACTCAAACCGGCACCCCTATGGGATGCCGGCACTGCAGGAGGCGGCTTTACCTGCCTGCTATGCCACAGCACTGGCCCCTGAGAATCTTGGTTTTTACTTCAAAATTGCTTCAGGATATAATTGGAAAGGTTTCTTAAAAAAATAATAAATAAGTGAACATAGAAGATTTAAGCTGAATTTGTTGTGACAAAGAGCCGATCACCTTAGAGAGTCATTCTCTACCGTTGTGTGCCCTTGGCCTAACCTAGTACTTAGCTTGTTTGTGGTAGATGTTCAGTGAGTGAGTGGATGAAGGATTAGGAATAAGTAAAGAAATTTTATCCTGTTAGCAGTCACTCTTGGTTCTGAGAATCAGTCTTTTTTTTTTTTTTCAATCTTCATTCCCTAATTCCTTCCAAATTTATGTAAACATCAGAGATCTCTGTTGTTATTCCTAGTGACTCTCATTAAGTGTAAGAAGTCACGTAAGGGGCCAGTGCTGTGGTGTAGCAGGTAAAGCCGCTGCCTGCAGTGCCGGCCTCCCATGTGGGCACCAGTTGAGTCCCGGCTGCTCCACTTCCGATCCAGCTCTCTGCTATGGCCTGGGAAAGTAGCAGAGGATGATGCAAGTCCTTGGGCCCCGGCACCTGCGTGGAAGACCCTGAAGAAGCTCCTGGCTTCAGATTGTCTCAGCTCCAGCTGTTGTGGCCATTTGGGGAGTGATCCAACAGATGGAAGACCTCTGTCTGTAACTCTTTCAAATAAATAAATCTTTTTTAAAAATTTTTAAAAAATCACTTAACATTTTTGTTTTTCTGCTTATGAATCAGTTTTGAGGGAAAAATGTAGTTGGCAGCACACATCTTGGGAACTGGCATTGTAGCATAGTGGGTTAAGTCTGCCATGCCGGCATCCCACGTGAGCTCTGGGTTGAGTCTTGGCTGCTCCACTTCTGATCTAGCTCCCTGCTGATATGCCTGAGCAAGCATCAAAAAGATGGTCCAGGTGCTTGGGCCCCTGACATCCCTGTGGGAGACCTGGATGGAGCTCCTGGCTTCTGGCTTCAGCTTGGCTCAGCCCACACCATTGGCCATTTGGGGAGTGAATCAGCGATGGAAGACCTCTCTCTCTCTAACTCTGTCTTTCAAGTAAATAAATCTTAAAAATACATATTTATTTGAGAAGGACACAGACAGTGGGGAAATACAGTGGGGTAAGGGCGTGGTGGTGGTATAGAGTACTTAGAGTCTGTTGTAAGTCAGGCCATGTGTCAGCTGCAGACAGACAGCACTCCCCCCACGTGCCTGTGACGGCCAGGAGCTGGGATCCTAATGCCGTCTTCCACGTGAGTGGAGGAGCCCGCGTGCTGCCCTCTGCTGCAGGGTGCGTTGCTGGGCAGCTGGAGTCGAGACCTGGGACGTGGACTCGGGCGCTCCGTCGTGGGTGCAGGGTCGTCACTGCCAGGCTAAACGCTCCATCCCTGACTTCTGTGTTTTCTCTCACCCTCAACCACCGCTTGTTTCTTGAACACAGGCGCTCCGGGAGCTGGTATTAAAATACCGTGAGACCATCGTCAGTGTGCGGACGGCAGCAGATCACATGGAAGAGAAGCTGAAGGCTGAAATACTTTTCCTCAAAGAGCAAATCCAAGCAGAGCAGTGTTTGAAAGAAAACCTTGAGGAAACTCTGCAGCTCGAAATAGAAAACTGCAAGGAGGAAATAGGTGAAGCTCGGAGTGCTGTGGTGTGGAACTAGAATCACTGATCGTCTCTGACTGCAGGCAGTGCACGTGGGCGGGGGCACGGCAGGGTCTCTGCAGGCAGCAGTACGTGGTCGTGGGTAGGGCAGGGTCTCTGCAGGCAGTGCACGTGGTCGGGGGCACGCAGGGTCTCTGCAGGCAGTGCACGTGGTCGGGGGCACGCAGGGTCTCTGCAGGCAGTGCACGTGGTCGGGGGCACGCAGGGTCTCTGCAGGCAGCAGTACGTGATCGCGGGGCACGGCAGGGTCTCTGCAGGCAGCAGTACGTGGTCGGGGGTAGGGTAGGGTCTCTGCAGGCAGCAGTACGTGGTCGTGGGTAGGGCAGGATCTCTGCAGGCAGTACACGTGGTCGGGGGGTACGGGACACAGGACATGTGTCGGAAAGAATTCGGTAAGGACTCGGCCAGGTTTTCCAGGTTGTCGGGTAGATCCAGGAATCTAGGGCTAGGAAAAGAAACCAAACTCCTGTCTTCTCGGAGCGCTGCCTGCCTGGTGGCTGCTGAGAGTATGCGCAGCTCTTGAGCCAGACCACCGGGACCATGGCTGGATAGGTGGCATGTCCCCAGCCTGGATGTGGGGTCTCTGCCTGGGACAGAGTGGCACGGTGCCCCCCCCCCCCCCGGCGCGCCACCTCTGCCTGAGCTTGGTGACCACGCTGGCTGCGTGGAGGTGATTTTGAGAAAGGTGCCTCACTATCTACAGAATAAATCTGAATTCTTTAAGAAAACAGTTTCAATGCAAAATAATAAATGAATGCTAAATACCTCTCTCTCTCTCTCTCTCTCTCTCTCTCCCCCTCCCCCTCTCTCTCCCCTTCTAGCTTCCATTTCTAGCCTGAAAGCTGAATTAGAAAGAATAAAAGTAGAAAAAGGACAGGTGAGTTGGAAGTTCGAGTTTTGCCTTCTCTCGGCAGCCAGGGATTGTCTGTCGTCCCTGCTGTGCTGGCCGCGGGTGGTGGAGGTCGGGCCGGCTTCCTGACTTGGAGGAACTTGGGTCAGGTGGGCGGGGGGCAGCGGGCAGCTGTCTGGGAAGAGTCTGTGGGGCGGTGGCCCGTGGCAGCTGCAGGAGGTACAGGGTTGACTGTGCCGGGCTGTGGCCCGGAGTTCCTGCTGTGGCCTGCCACAGTGGGGCCTGCTGCAGTGGGGCCTGCCCTTCCTGCTGGCTTGGAGTCCTGTGGCCGGCGTGCATACCCGCAGCGGGCAGCCCTGCTCACCCCCACCCCGCCCTCGGCCAAGGCCCCCTGACCAAGGCCTCGGCCCTTCCAGCCCTTCCTGCTGCAGGCCCCTCCCTCAGGGCCTCATTCCATCCTCGTTGCCCCGCGCCCCTTGTCTCCTGGTCTCCGCAGCGTGTGGACAGGTCTGGCCCTCACTCCTTGTGCTGCCCCCTTGCCTCCCGCCCAGGCTGCTGCTGTCTCCATAGTTGGCGAGAGCACACGCCCGGCCCGTCCCTGGGCTCAGCGCTCCTGGCAGCCTCTCGCCTGGCCTCGCTCCACCTGGCCTCGCCCCGGCCCGCGGCTGTCTGTCCCCGTCCCCGTCCCCAGGCAGCGCCGTTCTGCTTCCTGGCTGTGCACGCGCTCTTCTGCTGTTGCGCCCAGCCGTCTGTCCATCATGTTGATGCCGTCTCCAGGGGCCTGACGGAAGCCTGTCAGCCCGCAGCCATGGCCTTCTCTCTGGGCCTTTGCCATTTTGCATAAACCGCGGTCGGCCCTGTGCCTTCTAACAAGAGGGAGACTGCCTCCCCTGGGACGTGCCATGCTCTGAAGCTGCCCATCTGTTGGCTGCCCGTGGCTGTCTGGCTCGGGCGCTCGTGTCCACCGCCTGGCCCGCAGGTCCCCTGGCCGCTCTGCCCCGACTGCGCTGCTGGGGTTGCGACTTCCCTTCTCGCCTGGCTTTGCTGTGACAGCCTAGCTTGTTCCTCAGACTCCACGTTAATGTCCTCTGCCAGCTGGCCACCACGTTGGAACCAAGGTGACCTTAAGACGTTAGACTTGACCGCGCCCCAGCCCTGCTGAAAGCCCTCGCCCGGCTCTTACCCGCAGAAGCCGGCCTGGGTCCTTAGGCCTGGGGGAGCCCTGCCCCATGCCACCCGGCTCTGCCTGGCCTCGCAGGCCGGACGCAGCACTGTTGGGAACACGTGTTCGTGCGTGCCATCCAGCCCTTCCCGCGTGAAAGCTTTCCGGGACGCCTTCCTAAGCTCACTATGCAGAAGCGATGCCGCCTGCTCCGTGCCAGGCGCCAAAGGACTTGTCTCCAGGTTTTCCATCTGCGGGCCTAGACTGTGGTCGGTGCCTGCTGAGTGGCGTCTGAACGCACAGGGCTGGCCGAGCTAGAGAGGGCTCCGCGAGGAGGGCCGGACTTCCGGAGTTTCAGCTTCCTCCCTTCCCCTCGCACAGCTGGAGTCCACGCTGCAGGAGAAGACCGAGCAGCTGGAGCGGCTCCAGGAGACGAGGGCGCATCTGGAAGAACAGCTGAAGAAAGAGACGGCCGCCAAGGTGGGCCTCACGGTCTCCTAAGAAAAGTTGGGTCACCTCTCGCCTGTTTAAAAACCACACTGCTGGGCCCAGCGCCGTGGCTCACTAGGTTAATCCTCCGCCTGCGACACTGGCGTCCCAGGTGGGCTCTGGGTTCTGTCCCGGTTGCCCCTCTTCCAGGCCAGCTCTCTGCTGTGGCCCGGGAGTGCAGTGGAGGATGGCCCAGTGCTTGGGCCCTGCACCCGCGTGGGAGACCAGGAGAAGCACCTGGCTCCTGGCTTCAGATCAGCGCGGTGCGCCGGCCGCAGCGGCCGTTGGAGGGTGAACCAATGGGAAGGAAGACCATTCTATCTGTCTCTCTCTCTCACTGTCTATAACTCTACCTATCAAATAAAAAATAAAAAAATTAAATAAAAACCACACTGCTGCCTTGGCACATGCCCCTGAGCGTTGGCTTGTGCCAGGAAGGTTCTGTGGGTGAACTCTCCCTCTGCCAGCCCCGCAGGCTCCCCCAGCCAGGCCCAGTGCCATTGTCCTCGTGTCTCCCTGATGTGGCAGGTCACGCCATCGTCCTCGCGTCTGCCTGATGCAGCAGGTCGTGCGTGACAGAGACTGCGTCACACCCGCGTGGCCGCCTGCCTTTTCCTTAGTCCGGTAGAAAATGCGCAGCTCACTGGGAGGGAAGTGGGTTGGCCGGTGTGTGGCCTCCGGAGCCACGAGTCCTGCCGGTGTGTTTCTGTAGGGAAGGTGGGAGTTGGCCGGACCCCACTCCCTGAGGGTCTTCTAGCAGAAAGACACCGCAGGAGTCCCCAGCGTGTGTGTCCCGCTGGGGTTTTGTTGATGAGTCGCTGTCACCACTGCTGGGAGGTGGGGCGGGGGCGCCGCACGCTCACCGCTCCTTGTCCTGGCTTAGATGCCCAGTTCCCTCCAGGACACGGAGAGGAAGCGGGGGCAGTCGCGCCGTCGCCCACCAGGCTAGAAAGCGAGCAGCAGGGCTGAGGGCGTGGCAGCCGTCGCCCGGCCTCTGCTCAGGTGGGCGCTGCAGGCCCCTCGGTGACCTAAGTGGTTCAGGCCTTTGGCTCTGATCTGCTTTCAAACTGGTATTTTTTAGGCCTCTGTTGAACAACTAATGTTTGAAGAGAAGAACAAAGCCCAGAGGTTGCAGACAGAACTGGACGTCAGCGAGCAGGTGCAGAGGGACTTCGTGAAGCTTTCTCAGACACTGCAGGTGAGCTGGGAAGGTTCTGCACACACGGCCGCGCCAGCCCCGCCTGCACCCCACCCCCCACCCCCCGCCCGGCCTGGCCGCTCGGACCAGGTGCTGTGGACGTGCACCTGGCCAGCACTGCCTCCTTAGCACGGAGTGTGCCTGCTGCTGGGCCCGGTGCTGGGAGCACCCTGGAGCCCGCGTCCTGGAGAGGGGTGCCTGGCTTCGAGTCCCAGCCCCTTGCAGATTCTGGCCTCCTGGCGGCTGACAGCCTCCTGTGTGGGAGACCCGGACTGAGTTCTGGGCTCCAGGCTTTGGTCTGCTCCAGCCCTGGCTGTTTTGAGCCTCTGGGGAGTGAATCATTGACAGAGCTCTCTTTCAAATAAATGAAAAAAATAAAGTGGCATCTAACCCGTGAGGCTCTTCCCCATTTGCCCTGTGGTTTATATGGTTTTGACCCAGCTGTCTGGTTCCTGGCTCTAAGCATCGTCTCCTGTCCCCACCCGACTCCTTGCTTCCCGGGCCCCAGCTTGGGTTTGTCCTCTCCGTGGAAGCCTCCGGGTACCCGAGCCGGGCTGCCTCGGCACTCTCCGACCCGGCTGTGGGTCTCAGGACGTGGCCGTGAGCCCTCGTGTGTGTCCCCCATCCTGTCTGTCACACAGCTGCTTTGGGAAGTGTGCTCTGATCTGAGTTCTCGCTCGCCTCCCCTTTGTGGAGTGACCCCCTTCCCCGCGGAGTCAGTCCGCTCCATCTCCGCACTCAGCATCGTTGTCTCTGCAGGTGCAGCTGGAGCGGATCCGGCAAGCCGACTCTCTGGAGAGGATCCGGGCCATTCTGAATGACACCAAACTGACAGACATTAACCAGCTCCCCGAGACATGACGCCCTGGAGGCAGGATTCTAGCCTGCACTTTGGATTTCTAACTCATCTTTAGAGCAACATTAATTATTATTTAACTCTTAACTGAAGAAGCAGAAGTCACAACAAAAGGAACACTGGAGAAATGCTTGTTTCTAACGGGAGAGGCCACGCAGCACGGGGCAGCAGCCAGCCAGGCGACGCCCCAGAAACACCTGTGGCTCGGAACACTAGGGAGACTCCAGACGGGTGCCGGCGGCGGGGTCAGGTTTGGTGACGGGGAGCGCGGTCCCCTTGCCTGCTTTCTCCAACATAGATTGTTTGGAACATACTTCCCTACCCCAGAGCAACATCCCAGTCAGTAGTGTTTGGATGACGTTTTCTGTTCATAGATACTGGGAGAAAGAATTTTCTTTTTCTGTTGTCTAGGGCTCCCCAGTACCAGTATTCAGCTAGCACAGAGGTGTAGTATGCTGTATGAATATTTTATATTAAAATATGAAGTTTGAGAGCAGGCCGTTGGCTACTGACTCTACTTCCCTTGCTCAGTGCATTTTTATTTCTTTGTACTATTTTATCTTATATTGGAGGACCTTAAATGCTACTGAAACTTGCCTGGAAACCACAAGACTGTGGCAACCAAAACTAATTGAAGAACTGAATTAATTATGAGGATTTGAAAGCTTGGCTGAGGCTATGCGTGCATCGCAAGTCAAGTTTAAAGGAGAAGCACAAGCAGCTGGAAGCACTTTTTCTGATCCCCGGATGACCTTCACGGGCCCACAGGCACCAGGGCAAAGCTGAGCTGGCACCATCTACTCTTTCAAAGTGTTTTAGCTTAGGTATTGGATCGGTGAAAACATAGTGTTAATACAACAAGCTATGCCTGACGTCATGCAATGTCCAGTTACAAATCTCATTTTAAACTTAACCAATGGGCTTGAGTCTGTTTCCAGTGTCAAGTACCAAAAAAGGGTCGTAACTAGGTCTGACAGGTACTTTATATTTCCATTTAATGATTAGAGCAGGAGCCTAAGTGACGTGTTCCCAGGAAGCCGGGGCCAAGCCAGTTAGGACACTGCTCAGCTGAGAAGTCTGCTTTGTCCTTTTGCAAGAGCCAGACTCCTTCCCTCCGTGGAGGAAGCCTCAGTGAGCCAGGCCGTGTTGCAGCAAGCACAAAGGATCCGTGGGCACTGCTGGCTGCTGCGGTCCTGTGGCCAGAGTGGCCGGTGGGAGGCTACCGTTTAACTCGTGCATGCGGGCGGCCCGAAGTAAAGCTGTTCCCAGGTGATTTTTGTGATTGGGGTTGCCTGACAGTGCAGGTTCCCAGGAGCCCTGTGGGAATTAGTCAATTAAATGCACTCTTGGATTTGCTTAAAGTCACCATCAGTTTACAGTGAAGTCTGTTACAAAAACCTTTACTTCTCCCATGGGACAGACAGTAAGGACTCCCATCGCCTCCTCCCAGGGTTCGCTGTAGTCTTGTGTTCATGATTATGGATGAAAATAAACACCGATTTTGGAAACAGTGTTTCTGAAGGCTCACCGTGCATGAAACATTCTTTAACTGGTTTAAAGGCCCTCTGTATTCTAGTGTTACCAGGTTTAATGGAAACAGATCCAGAAGTTACAGGGAATTTTAATTACAAAATGTGTTGACTTAAAAGACCAGTCCCCTGGACAGCCCCAAGCTCATCTGCCTGGATGACTGGGGTGAGCCCTGTGCGTCAGGAGGGGTGGTCTTGTGCCAACTGGGTGCCCCAGACAGGCAGTGAAGCCGTCACCGTTAGGGAACCGTGTTGGACTCCACTCTATTGCGAAAAATCTCCCAAGACTCTAGGTTGTGCCTCACAGTATCTCTGGTTTGTAAGAAGCAAACTCTGACAACGCTACTCTCTATGTGGGAAAAGTTCTTTAAACTGGGTTTTCTGTATAAATTGGGATCTGATCTCGCAGGTGGGGTTCAGCGCTTGGGACAGAGTTATCAGTTGAGTTTTGCAGGTGTTCCGCACTTATGTTCGGTCTGTAATCGTGTCCTCATGCAGAACTAGCCTGATTTACCTTGAACCTGTAACGTCCCTTACTGTGTGGCTGTTACCTGGCGTCGCTGAGGCACTCCAGGCAGGCCCGGCTTTGCCTCTCGGAGCTCACGCTGGCGAGCAGAAAGAGGACGTAAAGCCCGAGGACAGACCACACAGACTGCAGAGCACGCCGTTCCTCCCTTGAGGGGAACCTGCAGCCACTCGGTAGCGACTGCTGCACGCAGCGCAGCTGGCCCCAGCTGAGAGGAAGTGCGCGGGCACGGGCCTCTGCGGCTGCGCTCCTGGGCTCTGTTCCGAGCAAACTGCGGGTGTAGCCGTTTGTGAACTGTCCTGAAGGTGTGTCCTTAACTAGAAAGTGTTCAAATTAAAAAAGCTGCTGCCCCCTGCACCGTGTGGCCTCCTCTTTGTCTCTTCAGAGCCGCAGTTCTGGTGCTGCTACCTAAACACACAGCTCGTGTGCTTGCTCAGATAGGCCAAGAACGCGGTCGTGTTTGTGGCGAGCTCGCAGTGTGCAGCCCAAAGGCTGTCTCAGGACTTTAGCAATCACAGACATTCCACTTTTTAAAATAAAAGCCTTTATTCAATAATTAAAAAACAAATAAAATATTAAAAAATGAACCATCACACCAAAATTCATCTAAAATGCCTGTTTATAAATTAGTGCTGTCCGCGCTACAGCGTGGGTTTCGGCCTTCAGTTGACTCTGGTCCTTGCGGCGTCAGAAGTTCACGTGGTTCCGGATGTCGTTGATCTGCTTGACCATTTCTCTTATGTGTTCGCCCCTGTGAAAGTCACCATGACTGCCACGGCTTTGAGAACCAGGAGTCCCTTAGTAGGGGTTCCTGCCAGTCTCCGCTGTCATGGTGAACTCGAGTGTTCCGGAGCACAGCGGGGCCGCTGCGCACGCGCTCCCTGGGAGACCCTCGACCACACACCTCCTAGCGGGGAAGTGGCCTCCCCAGCCCTGCACGCCGTGTCCCAGCCCTGGCCCAGGAACCACCTGACCTGCTCACGGGGGCCGGGGCCGGGTACTTACTCCTCCTTCAGGATGGACTGGATGCACCGGCGCTGGTAGGCGCTGAGCGTGATGCTGGGTTTCTGAGCGCTCAGCACCCGCTCCATCTTGCGCTGCTGGTAGTCCTTCTTCATGGTGACCTGAGGAGCAGACAGAGGAGCGGGCCGTGGCTGTGGTTTGCCATGTATTTTCAATCTATTTTAGTCTGTCCTTTTTATATGTTATAAAGTCACTTTTGTGCAGAGCTGACGTAGACCGCCCGCAGCTGCTACCTGCTTGATGGCACTGGCCAGATGGCGGAGCTGCTCAGGAATGCGCTGCAGCTCTCTCTTCATGTCCCTCTCGCTGTCGGAGAGAACGGGGAGCTGAGAGTGGAAGCTGTGAAGCACTCTCTTCATCCTGCAGGGGAGGTAAGCGGACGCCTCAGCTCTAGCGCGCCGCTGCTGACGAGAAACACAGTCACAAACAGGAGCTGGCCAGGCCCGGCTTCCACCGCGGCTTTGGTGGGCACCGTCGACTGGCTGGGGGTCTGCAGAGACCCACTACACAAGGTGGGAGAGCACAGCCAGGCCTTACACTGCACGGTGAGGGCGACACCCTCGGCTTCCCTGGTTCCAGGGCGCTCGGGCACAGCGGTGCCACACCAGGGATCCAGCCTGCCGGCGGCCTGTGGTGGGACCTCCCAGCTGCCGCCGTCATGCAAGCACTGCCCCAGATACGTGCCCCTCATTGCCCTACCTACAGATCCTACCGACTCCACCCCGCGCAGGTCTGTGAGCACCTACTAGGCGGGCCCTTTTCTTAACACTGCTGGTGCCCGGGCACGGACCTGTTCATGATGTCTTCTTGTTTCTCCTTGGCTTCCTCATACTTGTCAGCTAAGCGCTCGGCCATTTCACGCAGACTTTTCCTAATGGCATAAAAAGCAAGAGACTTGGGCCTCCCTGGCCGGTGGGGCTCAGCGTCCAGGGGCGACCACACAGCTCCACTCTCAGGATTGGTTCCTTCTCCCTGTCTTGACGCTCACCTCTCCTCCCGGCAGTAACTGAGATCTTCTAGTTGCTTCTTTTTCTGGTCACATAATAATTTGACCCTTTAAGAACAAAAAGAAAGTTTAATCAAAGGCTAGGCCTGTGCCGTGACCCGGCCTCAGGTTTGGGAACACAGCCGGTCACACCTCCGCTGAATCTCCTCCTTTGCCAGGTCCTGCTTCAGGATGTACTGTTCCCGGAACACCTGCGTGGCTCTGCTGATGAGCTGCAGACACTCCTCCGGAGGAGGGGCCGTATCCTTTTCAGACGACCTAGACACAAAGTTCCCGCGTGACCTTCCTTGAGCAAGCAGCACCACGGAACACGGTCCCCAGTCCCAGCTCCTCCCTTCTAACACTGTCTCTCATTCTCAGGAGCCAGGCCCCATCACCGGCTCCTCGGACCTGCCCGCGTCTCTTCAGCGCCGCCCAGTGGACGTCTGACATGCTGACGCGCAAGGAGGCCGCACGCCCTCTTAGACCGTGCCCCCGCGATCCCGTACTTGAGAAACGCCGGATTGGCGGCGCTGCGCTGCAGGATGCTCCTGATGTGTTTTTCAAAGGAATCCGGAGTTTCGGCCAGAATTCGGAGGGGAGACGCGGCCACTTCGGCGTCCTCTCGGGTACAGAGCAGGGGCGGAGACGCCGGATGGACAGTACTTCTGCAAAAGGAACAGAAGAGCAGCGCCACAGAGTTGACGCAGGCACCACAGGAGCGCACACGCCGTGCTGACTCGGCACTCTGGTCCAGTGTGGCTTCCCCAGCACCCCAAGAATGCACGTATTCTGACTGGCGGAGCTCAGCTCAGGGAGCCACACGCTTCTCCACCAGTGCTGCCGCTGGCACTCTGCCCACCTGCAATTCTGTCTGCCGAGATTAAAGCAGCACAAAACAGACACTGATTCAGGGCACTGCAGGGGAGCCGGAGCCACAGACGGAAGCGAATGCTCGCTTCTAGGTATGGATTTGATGAGACCCAGCACTAAGTCAGGTAGCTATTAAATCAAATATACTTGGTTTTATACACCTTGAATTCTAGAAATTACATCCACTCAAGTGAAAATATCTGCAGAGGCAATTTCAGAAAGAATCTGAAAGACTACAAACTTTGGCAGTAGGTTAAGTGACTTTTTTGAAGGCAATGATTCAAATTTGTAAAGAAAATACCATTTTGTAGACAACCTGTATTTCAGGGATTAGCAAAAACACGGTTTGAGGGTGACCTGATGACGTCAGAACATTTCCCCCTTTGAGACTCACGTTCTCTATTTGGAAGTCGCCTGTCACAACTAGACTTTGTTAAAGGGGATGAGGCTTTTAAAAATAGCTGAAGCAGTGGGAAGTAGGCAGTTTTCTCCCAGTGACTTCAAATGTTTTTTTTTCAGCCATGCTAGAGTTTTGTCTTTTGGTATAACACATCAATTATTTATTTTCCTTTCTAAGTATCATAATTTGTCAATCTTAAAAGAGGATAGAGATCCTCTGAGGACAGTGAGGACCAGTACTTGGCACCCAGTATCTAGAAGCGCAGGCTGAACCGGCACTGGGAGACGGGCGGGCGGGGCCTGCTGCTCGAAGCCCATGCCATCTGCTGTCCACTCTTCTTTCTGCATTCCTAAAACTCAGAGAAGCTTCATACTGGAACCAAGACCGAGCTCAGCTTCAGACCATCTCCAGTTACGGAGGTTGGCAGGCGGTGACACGGAGCGTGAGTGGGACGCCCAGTGAGTCGGCCCTGCATCTGCTGCCTCCTGGCCTTGACTGCCCTTCAGGGGACGGGGGTGACAAGGCTGCTGTGGGGTTCCAGGAGGCAGTGCAGGTGGAGAACTAGCTCTCGGCTGGCACACCGTCAGGCTGAGACTACTGCCAGTCATTAAATCTAATTCATCGGGATAATGCAGTTTATTATTTTAGTATTAACAAGAGCTGTTTTCTCAGCTAGAGGAAGATGCCAGAAACGACCTAAAATGAAAACATCCAGAAATGTCCACCTCTGCAACCCTCCAGTTAGAAGCCGGGCATACACGGTGTACGTAAGGCGAACCCAGTTACTGCGGCCATTCCCCAGCTGTGCAGAAGTAACGAGAGTGAGTAACGGGACATACAGCAGAGGCCGGATGAGGCACTCGTAAGCACTGGTGATGCATATCATCGTGGGCCCCAGAATGTCAGGGACGATCCAGAATCCTCGAATTGGAGCCGGCTGCCTGGAAAAACAATCACAGTCCAGTTACAAAGCAGCGAATACAACAGAACCAAGAGCCATGACAGGAGTGAAGTCTGCAGGCTTTCTGGGCTTGGTACAGGCTGCTCTCAGTGCTGGCAACCCAGAGAGATGTACTGCTGCCCGGGATGCAGCAGACTGGAGGCCATTTACTAAGTCAGGTGAGCCACAGCCTCACCAGTCACACCCGGCACTGAAGTTCCGCCGGGTCTTCCTCCCCCACTCACGTAGTCCCAGCTGTGTGTCTGGCCCAGGGCCGAACACAGAATCAGAGCTCAGAAACCCGAGTGAAGAACCTGAGTCTGCCTCACATTCGGCGTTCAAGGGAGCCCAGCTCTGTGTCCCAGGACGCCGTGACTGTGCACCGCGGCAGCTCCGCCTCAGGGAGAACTGACCACTCTCTTCCTCGTCAGGTGCCTGTCCCACCCCCACGCCCACGTTTCAGCCCTGGCTGCTGACGCTACCTCTTTTTACATCATCTGCAGATCCGCACTTTGGATGTACAGTTTCAAAAGGTATTGCGTTCTCGCTCGTCTCCTCCATTCACAACACTCCCTATTACAGCTCCACAGGGAGCACCATTATGTCCCCATGTCCAGCTCTCATAACCTATTTTTGAAAGATTTATTTATTTCAACAAGAGCAAAGGAGAGCGAGCGAGCTTCCATCCATTTGTTTACTCCCCAGATGGCTACAGTGGTCAGCACTGGGCCAGGCTGAAGTCAAGAGTCAGTTTATCCAGGTCTCCCACGTGGGTGGCAGGGGCCCAAGGATTGGGCCACCTTCCACTGCTTTTCTTAGGCCATTAGCAGGAAGCTGGATCAGAAGTGGAGCAGCCGGGACACGGACTGGTGCCCACATGGGATGCCGGGGCTGCAGGCAACAGCTTTACCTGTTATGCTGCAATGCAACCCCGACACCCTTCCATTAAAAAAAAAAAGTTTATTCTCACCTACTTGAAAGGCAGAGCAAGAGAGAGACAGAAGTTCTTCCATCCACTGGTTCACTCCCCAGACGCTTGCAGTAGCTAAGGGTAGGTCAGGGTGAAGCCAGGAGTCTGGGGCTCCATCCAGGTCTCCCACATGGGTGTCGGGGACCCAGCACTTGAGCCGTCATCTGCTGCCTCCCAGGTGCACTAGCAGAAGCTGCACTGGAAGCAGAACAGCCAGGGCCAGGAGGGGCTCTCGGATCCGGAATGGGGTGAAGCGAGCGGCTTACCCCGCTGCACTGCCGCGCCTGCCCTCAGAACTAGTGGTCTCCACATAAGAGCTGACAGGAGTTCCCATATCTGTGAGTGTGGAGATGGCAAGGGGTGGAACCCTGAGGTTCTCAAATTCTGCTTTGTCATCATGAAACCCACATATGAAATGCGTGTTTTCCCCATGTAACCAGTATCTAGGATAAGAACTGGAACACTGAGCAGCCCACAGCCTCACTTCCCGGGAGAGGAGTCACACGTCCTCGTTTTGTTGTATACTTCCTATGTGCCTATGTAGTCATTCCTAAGCACGACTGTTGAACTTCACTGTTTTGTTTTTTTTTTTTTTTGACAGGCAGAGTGGACAGTGAGAGAGAGAGAGACAGAGAGAAAGGTCTTCCTTTGCCGTTGGTTCACCCTCCAATGGCCGCCGCGGCCGGCGCACCGCGCTGATCCGATGGCAGGAGCCAGGTACTTATCCTGGTCTCCCATGGGGTGCAGGGCCCAAGCACTCGGGCCATCCTCCACTGCACTCCCTGGCCACAGCAGAGAGCTGGCCTGGAAGAGGGGCAACCGGGACAGAATCCGGCGCCCCGACTGGGACTAGAACCCAGTGTGCCGGCGCCACAAGGCGGAGGATTAGCCTAGTGAGCCGCGGCGCCGGCTGAACTTCACTGAGTTTGATACGGATATATACGTGGGATTTTACTATGTTTGCCCTGCCCTGTTCACTTTGCAGCCTGGTACAGTTTTCTGTCCTCCCAGTAACCTCAAAAGTAGAGCCCCAGAGGAGCCTGCGGCAGCTCCCATGGAACAGCCTGGAGGCCACCTGCTGAGTCCCAAGCATCTCCCGGGCTGTGGTGTCACCGCGGCCTCTGGGCAACACCTCCCCTAGCCCCTCCTTGTCTCCTTCTGTCCAGGTTTCCCCTCAGACTCCGGCAGCGGTTTCCTCAAGCTTCCCGCCTGGCCTGGCCGCCTCTGCCTCTACTCCCTGCTCGTGAGAAAGTGCTGGTCACAGCGCCCTTCTCTGCTCTTTCTACTTAGTCTAGGCCCTTTCCTGGGAAACCTGCCTTAGAATCATGGCTCCAGGGGCCGGCACAGTGGGTTAATGCGTTGGCATCCCATATGGGTGCCAGTTCGAGTCCTGGCTGCTCCTCTTCCGATCCAGCTCTCTGCTGTGGCCTGGGATGGCAGTGGAGGATGGCCCAAGTGCTTGGGCCCCTGCACCTGCGTGGGAGACCTGGAAGAGGCTCCTGGCTTTGGATCAGCACAGCTCTGGCCGTTGCGGTCATCTGGGGAGTGAACCTGCGGATTGAAGACCTCTCTCTGTAACTCTGTGTTTCAAATAAATAAAAAATAAATCTTAAAAATGAATCATGGCTCCAATGCTGACAATTCCCAAACTGTCTTGGCCCAGAACACTCCAAACTCTAGGTCTAGATAGCCAACTGCCTCCCGGGCTCTTACACTCGGATGTCTGGATATTCCATAGGATCAAAAAACTCCAGATGCCCCCAATAACTCATCCTCTGTTCTTTTTCCTATGTCTCCGTCTTTCTGAACGGTTCCACGTCTACCCAGTTATTCCAAACCTGGGACTCCTTCCAGACACCTCCTTCTATGCTGGACACTGTAAAGACAGAGTCCACAGACATGAGGCAAAAATGCACCCCAAGAAACAAGGCCGGCACTGTAGCATGGGTTAAGCCTCCACCTGTGATGCCAGTTCACGTCCTGGCTGCTGCACTTCCAATCCAGCTCCCTGCTAATGCCCCTGGGAAAGCTGCAGAAGATGGCCCAAATTCTTGGGCCCCTGCACCCACATGGGAGACCCTGAAGTTCCTGGCTTCAGCCCCAGCAGCCATTTGGGGAGTGAATCGGTGGATGGAAGATTTTCTTTAACTTTGCTTTTCAAATAAATAAAAAATTTTAAAAAGACCAAAAACACACATGCAACATCTCTATCCAGCAGTGACAGACACTAAACAAACTGCAAACATAAATCTGAAGAGGTGCTACAAGAGAGCAGACAGAACCAAGGGAGTCCTTCCCAAAGAAGTGACGCTAAGACCAGAAGGAAGAGTAACACTGATACAGGGCGGACAGCAGGCGGGGGCTGGGGCGGGGCCCGGAGAAAGGAAAACGGGACGGCCCCGGAGTAGAAGCAAGCTGCTGTTCATCTCTCTGATGAACCAGACTCTCAGGGATGCAGGGCCACATCTGCAAATTTTCGAGCAATGAACCCTGAGTGTAATGTACTGAATTACTGGAGGACCGGCTGCTAGCTGTGTAGACGCGGGAGAGACGGGCCTTACCTGCATGGCAATGGCTTCGTACAAAGAATATGTTCTACAAAACACTTCTGTTCTGTAGCAAGTTCCTGTAAGCTATCCTTATCTTCTTCGTCTATAGAGAAACACATTATATACATTAACAGATGTTCACACAGGTCTGAGTTAAAAATGCTAATAACATTAGTTCCATGCTGTTAAGTGCTTCTCAAGGACTGTGCCTGATGGAAATATTCTTGATCCAGGAGGTCTAGATTTCTGCCCCAAGGACAGCAAGACTTTCTTAGGTTTCTAAATGCAGAAATGTGTTGCTAAGAACAGTCCCCCAAACCACTACTTTTTTTTTTTTTTTTTTTTTTTTTTTTTTGGGACAGGCAGAGAGAAAGGTCTTCCTTTTGCCGCTGGTTCACCCTCCAATGGCCGGCACGCTGAGGCCGGCGCATCGTGCTGATCCGAAGCCAGGAGCCAGGTGCTTCTCCTGGTCTCCCATAGGGTGCAGGGCCCAAGCACTTGGGTCATCCTCCACTGCACTCCCCGGCCATAGCAGAGAGCTGGACTGGAAGAGAAGCAACCAGGACTAGAACCCGGCACCCTGACTGGGACTAGAACCTGGGGTGCCGGCGCCACAGGCAGAGGATTAGCCTAGTGAGCCGCAGCACCGGCCACCACTACCTTTCTATAGTCTCTCTTCCTTACCCACAATGATTTAATTTTTAACAGCTTTTTGAAACATAATTCACAATACATTAATAACCTATTTTAAAGCATATGAGTCACTAGGTTTTTAATATAGTAAAAGAACTCTACAATTATAATCACAATTTAGACTATTTTCATTTTGCAAAAACACTCCCATACTCATTAGTGGTCCCTCTAATTCCCACGGTGGGAACTCTGCAGGCCTAGGCAACATTAAACTATGTTTCTGGGTTTGCCTATTGTGATTTTGATGTCATATCTAAGAAATCATTGCCTAATCCAAGGTCACAAAGACTTATGACTGTGTTTTAAGTCTTAAATATATTTTGAGTTCATTTTTGCATATGGGATGAAACTGAGATCAAATAATTTTTTTAAAGATTGATTTATTTGAAAGCTAGAGTTAGAGAAGGGGGAGAGACAGAGATCTTCCATTCACTGGTTTACTTCACAAATGGCCGCAACAGCCAGTACAAGTCTAGGCCGGAGCTAGGAGCTTCTTCCAGGTCTCCCACATGCGTGCAGGGGCCCAAGCACTTGGGCCACCTTCCACTGCTTTCCCAGGTACATGTCAGGGAGCTGGATCAGCAGTTGAGCAGCCGAGACTTGAACCGGCACCCAAATGGGATACCGGCGTCACAAGCCAGACCTTAACCTGCTATGCCACAGCACTGGCCCTGCAATGTAATTCTTCTGAATGCAGATGTCCAGTTGTCCTAACTGCATTTGTTTTAAAGATTATTACTGCCACCAAATTGATGTGCACTCCCCAAAAGGCTGAACAGCCACGTATGGGCCACACAGAAACCAGGAGCCTGGAACTCCATCCGGGTCTTCCACATGGGTGGCAAGGGCCCCAGGCACTTGGGCCATCAGGTGCTTTCCCGAGTATATTAGCAGGAAGCTGGATCAGAAATGGAGCTAGGACTGGAACCAGTGCTCAGATCGAGCACAGGTGTCCCAAGCTCAGCTTAACCCGCTGGCCCCTTCTCTTCCATTTCTCCCATTGGAACTGGAGTTGGAGTGTCTGTAACTGGTATCCTACACCAGTCCCTCCACTGTGTTCTGGGAGCAGATAACCTGTTATCTAGTTTTAGGGTCCACAGATAGAGAAGAATTTTGCCTCAGACTGGATTATACTCAGGGTCTCACTTCCATGGGATTTACATGAGATTTTTATTTTCATGTTGATGCTCTGAAGGTTTGAGACAGCTGAGACTGTCGGCATGAGGTGAACATATTTGCTTTTGGAGCCATTAGGACTCTGTGGTGGTCAAAGGGGTAGACTGAAGTAGGCAGAATAATCGAATCTCTAAAGATGTCCATGTCCCAATCCCCAGAACCTATCTAAATGTTGAGCTGTGTGAAATAGGGGAATTAATGTTGCAGATGGAATTAAATTTGCTCATCTGACTTTAATACAGGGATATTATCCCGGATTATCTGGTAGACGCAATGTTAAAAAGTGGAAAGGGTAGGACCAAAGCTGTGGTATAGCAAGGAAAGCTGCCTCCTGATTCCCTAAGGGCACTAGTTTGAGTCTCAGCTGCTCCACTTCTGCTCCAACTCCCTGCTAATGCACCTGGGAGAGTAGTGGAAGATGGCCCAAGTCCCTGGGCCCCTGCATCCACATGGGAGACCCAAAAGAAGCTCCTAGCTTGGCCTGGCCTGGCCATTAGGGGAGTGAACCGGAAAACGGAAGATCTCTCCGTCTCTTTCCCTACTCTTTCAAATAAATAAGATTAAAAAAAAAAAAGAGAGAGAGAAGCCATCACTATGGCATAGCAGGTAAAGCCACCACCTGCAGTGCTGGCATCCCATATGGATGCCGATTCAAGTCCTGGCTGCTCCACTTCTGATCCAGCTCTCTACTATGGCCTGGGAAAGCAGAGGACAGCCCAAGTCCGTGGGCCCTTATACCCACGTAAGGGACCTGGAAGAAGCTCCTGGCTCCTGATCAGCTCAGCTCTGGCCATTGCTGCCATTTGGGTGGTGCACCAATGGATAAAAGATCTCTCTCTGCCTCTCAAATAAACGAATAAATCTTTTAAAAAAAACTAAAGCTGCATTTGTGGGATAAGTCCCATGCTAGGATTTTCTTGAGAATGTTTACTCCTAAGAGATATCTGTCTATAGTTTTCATTTCTTGGAAGTTTTTGTCCAGTTTATCAGAGTAATACTGATCTCACAAGATGAGCTGGGAAAGTGTTCCTTTCATTGTTGGGACAGTTTTCTGATTTCTATTTTTATTTTTTGACAGGCGGAGTCAGACAGTGAGAGACAGAGAGAAAGGTCTTCCTTCCTTTGGTTCACCCCCAAAATGGCCACTACTGCCGGTGTGCTGCGCTGATCCGAAGCCAGGAGCCAGGTGCTTCCTCCTGGTCTCCCATGCGGGTGCAGGGCCCAAGGACTTGGGCCATTCTCCACTGCCTTCCCGGGCCACAGCAGAGAGCTGGCCTGGAAGAGGAGCAACTGGGAAAGAATCTGGCGCCCCGACCGGGACTAGAACCCGGTGTGCTGGCACTGCAGGTGGAGGATTAGCCTAGTGAGCGGTGGCGCCGGCCAGTTTTCTGATTTCTAATCAATCTACTTGTCAAAGGGCTACTCGGTTTTCAGCATTCCTTGAGCCCGCTTAGGCAGTTTGTTTCTTTCATGCATTTTATCTGGGTTATCTACTGGCACAGCTGTTCACAGCACCCCTCTCACGGTCCTTTCTCACAGGTCTGGTAGTCACAGCCTCTTTTTCAGTCCTGATTGTGGTAATGTACAGTCTTTTTCTTTCTTTCTTAGTCATTCTACCTAAAGATTTGTCAAAACTTTATTGATTTCTCAAAGAACCAATTTTTGGTTTCACTGACTTTCTTATTTTTCTTATTCCAAACTACTTTTTGATGGAAACTCTAAAAACCTCTGTAATGTAGAGAAAGTTAGTAAACTCACCTGATCCAAGAAATCTGTGAAGTTTATGAATCCAAGTTAGCCCAACACTGTGTACACCAGCTTCGTGAGTACAGTGATACCGTGATGAACATTTGGGATCTGCAAGTGGAAAACCATTAGTGACAAAGGTATCCATCAGAAAACTGAAAGAATTGACCCAGGTAGCACTGACACAGATTTGCTGGTGGAAGGTCTACTGGACTTTCATATTGTGGTAGGGAGTTCAAAATTTTCAACTTTGAATTCGATTTTCAAATATATTTTAACTGAAAGTATAATAAACACAATTTCCAAGTATTAACAGAATAGTGTCCACTAAAACATTTGCTGGGCCAGTCATGGTGGTACCCAGTGCCAGATAAAACCCACAGGCCTCTAGCGCCAGGCCAGTGCTAGCAGATGGAGCCTCTAGATGTGCCCTAGCAGCAGGCAGAGACCAGCACCCTGCTGAGATGAGCTTGTTTTGGCCTGTGTCGCCACCAGCATCGCACAGACCTAGCCGACATCCCAACACTGCACAGGACCCCAACACTGTGTACCTCTACTCAGGTACAGCCCAGGTAGCTAAGGGACTGTTCTAGTACCTCTCAGCCAACCTGGGGGGAGACAGCAAGTACTGAGTCACAAGTCACAAGAAAGCAGGGGAGGAAAGCCAGCTCAGGGGTTTGCCTTGAGGCCCAGTGACAGTCCCACTTCGATGAGACCAGCACAAGACAGAGCCAGGAGGGCCCAACTCCCAGGTCAGTACTCACAGAGACCTGCCTCTGTGTCAGGTAGAGACCTGCGTCCTGACAGGATGGATGAGTGTCATCACCCCCTCTCCCAAACAGGTGTGGCAGGCATCCACAAAACTGCAGGGTACTGTGGCTCCAACATTCAGGTACAACTCAGCTTGTGCCTGGGCAACCAAGGGACTCTGCCTACACTACCACTCCCCTAAATGTGGTCAGATATCAAGAAGCAAGCCAACAGCCACTAGGGAATGTGGCACCAAAGTGAGCACTGGTAAGATGACCATCACTGGTTAGGTACCAATGGCCCTGACCTCAGGCCTGTCCCAAAGTGAAGACCACTGCCCCAGTGAACTGGATCTGTATCCTGGACAGCATCACCTATAGCTGGCGCCAGTGGCCTTGGGCCACAAGTCCTCTCAAGTTTCAGCGGCAGGCAGCCTAGAGATAAGCGCGTCTTGAGGCAGCTGTTTGGTGTAGTGGATGAGATTCTGCTCGTGATGCCTGAATCTATACAAAGACTGCCTGGGTCCAGATCCTGGCTCTGCTCCGATTCCAGCTTCTTCCTAATGCACAAACTGGGAGGTAGCCCGTAATGGCTCAAGAATAGCAGGGTTCCTGCCAACCATGTGGGAGACTTGCAGTGAATTCTAGCTCCTGGCTTCAGTCTGACCCAACGCAGGCTGTCATGGGCATTTGGGGAGTGAACCAGTGGATGAGAGATCTGTTTGTCTCTCTGTGTCCATGTCTCTCTCTGCCTTTCAAATAAATAAAATTTTAAAAATAAGAAAAATGTGCCTGGGCCCTCCCTGTGCTATACTGGACTCGGTGGGCTGCAGCTCAGTGTGTGTTCTACCATTGTGGCACAAGCAGCCACTGGAATACTCACTCCATTCCTCGCCCAAACCCAGACAGCGTTTAACACTTGGGACAGAAAAAGTAGGTGGGTGCCAAGACATGGCATAGAAACCTAGGGCTGGCACTATAGGGACTCCCGCATCCCTGCCATTTGGGCAGGTATTACTGCAACACTGACCATGTTCCTGTCAATGGGGGTTATAAAGTAACCAGCACTCCCCTGACTCGAGCCACAGTGGACAAAGGGCTGGTGCCCCAGGCCTTGGCCCCTGATGCCAAAAACCCACAAACCACCGTGGTGACTGAAAGGGGCACCTCTTGCCCCTACTGCCACTGTCATCAATTACTGTGGAAAAAGACACAGGGAGGCTAGACTATAGCACCCGCCTGGAACTAAAGTAAAAATAAACTACAAAACTGACAGCCAAAGGCAAGTCTTAAGACTTTTATGGGGCCAGCGCTGTGGTGTAGCAGGTAAAGCCACTGCCTGCAGTGCCGGTATCCCATATGGGCGCTGTTTCAAGTCCCGGCTGCTCCACTTCCAATCCAGCTCTCTGCTATGGCCTGGGAAAGCAGTGGAAGATGGCCCAAGTCCTTGGGCCCCTGCACCTGCATGGGAGACTCGGAAGAAGCTCCTGACTCCTGGCTTTGGATCAGCGCAGCTCCAGCCTTTGTGGCCATCTGGGGAGAGAACCAGCGGATAGAAGACCTCTCTCTCTCGCTCTTCCTCGCCTCTGTGTTAACTCTTTCAAGTAAATAAATCTTTAAAACAAAAACAAACCTTTTACCATGAAAGCCACTAGTTACAAGTAATAGAAAGGGGCATTTAGCACAGCAGTTAAGTAGCTGCTTGTCTTGTACCAGAGTATTTGGGTTGAGTCCCCACTCTGCTTCCTGCTAATGCACACCCTGACACAGACGATGGCTCAAGCACTTGGGTCCCTGCTCCCTATGTGAGAGACATGGATGGCGTTCCAGGTTCCTGACTTCAATTTGACCCAGTCCTAGCTGCTGAGGGAATTTGGGGAGTAAACCCCCAGATGGAAGATGTCTGTCTGCCTTTCATATACAATGAAAATGAGTAAATTTAAGAACAAACGAACAAAGAAACCTAGAAATCCCAAGTCAGAGCAGGTGTCTGGCCCAGCACTTAAGCTGCCGCCTGGGACACCTGCACCCATATCAGAGTGTCTCATTCAAATCCTGGCTGCTCTGCTTCCAGTCCAGCTTCCTGCTAACGCTGTCCTGGCAGGCAACGCATAATAGTTCAAGGGCTTTGGTTCCTGCCACCCACACAGGAGATCCACAAGGAATTCCTGGCTCTTGGCTCCGGCCTGGCTCAGTCCTGGAAGTTGCGGCCATTTGGGGAGTGAGTGTCAGCAGCTGGAAGATCTTTCTCTTACTGTGTCATTTTTCTCTCTTTCTCTCAGTCTGCTTTTCAAGTAAGTAAATAAATCTTAAAAATATCTATATTAGTTGGTGAAGCTGGTGTTGTGGGATAGCAGGTCAAGCCACCACCTGAGATGTCAGCGCCCCTCATGGGCACCAGTTTAAGTTCCCGGCTGCTCCGTTTCTGACCGAGCGTCCTGCTAATGCACCTGGGAAGGCAACAGAGGATGGTCCAAGTATTTGTGAACCTGTCATCATGTTGGACCAGATGAAGTTCCTGCTCCTGGCCACTGTGGGAAGAAACCAGTGAATGGAAGATCTCTCTTTCATAGCCTTTCAAATAAACTAATAAATCTTAAAAAACAAAAAACCAGAAATCTGGACATCCATATGCAGAAACTTAACATCTTCCCAACTGCAACCTCTCATCCTACACAGACTTCAACTCAACATATATCACACATCTAAGTGTAAGATTGGATAATATGAGCTACTAGAAGAAGATATAAGGGAGACACTTCAATATATCATTATAGGTGATGACTTTTTGGATAAGATCCCAAAAGCACAAACTACAGCAAACTAAACAAATGGAATTATGTCAAATTAAGAAGCTTCTACACCGCAAAGTAATCAACAGAATTAACACACAACAGAAAGAATGAGGAAATATTCACAAACCATTTACCTGACAAAGGATTAATAGCCAGAATATATGAAGAATTTTTAAAAACAACAAAAAACTCGAACAATCCACTTTAGAAATGAGCAAAGAATCTAAATAGATATTTCACAAAAGTAACAACGGGCCAACAAATATATGGAAACATGTTCAGTATCACTAGCCACCAGGGAAATGCAGATCAAAACCACAATGAAATATCCCCAGTTAAAATCGCTTTTTATCAAAAGGCAAAAAAATAACAGCTGGTAATTATGCAGAGAAATGGGAACCCTAATACACTGTTGGCGAAAATTAGTACAAATTAGTACAGCTATTATGGAGACTAGCATGGGGACTACCCAGCAAACTAAAAACAGACCTACCACACGGCCCAGTAAGCCCACTGCGGGTACACAGCCAAAGGAGATGGAAGCAGCATCTGAAAGGCATACCTACACGTCCACTTGGGAGGCAGCACTACTTACAACACCAAGGCATGGAATCGACCTACATGGTCGCTGATGGATGAACAGACAAAGAAAATGTGGCATTTACACCCAATGGAATATTATTCAGTTGTAAAAATGAATGAAATTCTAATATTTGTAGCAAAATGGATGTGGAAGTCATTATGTTAAATGAAATAAACCAGACACAGACAAATACTACATCTTCTCTCACAGCTGGAAGATAAAAAAGTGGAACTCAGAGAACGGTGATTAACAGACAGGAAGGATGGGAGGTGGGGGAAGGGCAGCAGTTGGATAAGGGCTACCTAGACACAGCATTAACAAGTCAGCACTGTGACTACACTTCACAACAGCCTACCCTGTGCTATACAAAAAATGACAGGAGAGGAGCTAGTCGGCTCCAAAAATAGACAGGAAATGCTAATCGCCTAACTTGATCTGTTAACACTGTCTACAAGTGTGGAAACGTTGTATGGTACCCCATAAAAATGTACAAGCATGGGGACAGGTGTATGGTGCAGCATCTAAGTTCCTGCGTGGGACGCCTGCATCCCTTGTCACAAGCACCTGGTTCAAGTCCTGACTGCTTCAATCCAGCTTCCTGTGAATGCCATCCAGGAGGCAGCAAAGACGGCTCGATGACTTGGGTCCCTGCCATTCAAGCGGGAGACCTAGATTGAGCCCTGGGATTCTGGCTTCAGCCTGGCTCTTGCAGGGATCTGGGCAGTGAAACAGCAGATAGAAGATCTCTGTTTTTCAAATAAAATGAAAATAATTTAAACAACAAAAGCAAAAACAAAAACCTTCAGGGACCAGTGCTGTAGTACAGTGCTTTAAACTGCTACCTGCAGTGCCAGCATCCCATGAGTCCCTGCACCCACATGGGAGACCTGGAAGAAGCTCCTGGCTCCTGGCTTCAGATCAGCGCAGCTCAGGCCGTTGCAGCCACTTGGGGAGTGAACCAGCGGATAGAAGACCCCGCTTGCTCTCTCTGCCTCTCTGTAACTCTGACTTTCAAAAAAATAAATAAATATTTTTAAAAAAGTTAAAAAACTGATTTATGGGAATCATCCCTCTGAACAATAAATATTGAAAACTTTGTTTTCATTTTCCCAAATCTTAAGACCATTCCATTAAGTCCACCCTTGTAGACTTTTCAAAATTCTTTTGTGGTGCTAGAGTCAGCAGAAAATACTTAGTACTGGGCTATAACGGAATCTGTTATGAAAAAGGGCCAACACTTAGTTACTGACGTTGGAAAACTGCTTGATGCCACCCCAAACACATGATTTAGCAGCCATCTCATTTTTGTCACCAAGCAATCTGGGTGTGCTTCAGCTAATATGCCTGAAGTACAAATGTGAACAAGTTAAAAATTTCTTCATTTCACATATAAAAATGTTCTCTCATTACAAAATGCCTACACTTAATATTTCTTAAAGTTCTACATATGTTTATAATGAAACCGATTAGCTTAGTTTACATCACTTTACCTCACTAGGTCTGTTTCCTCATCTATGTGGGAATATTCGTAGACCTAATACTTAGACTATATCCCTAAAAACACTTTAGAAATGTCCAATGAGTTCTCTTTGGTGCTTTAATACGTAAGGAAGACTGCCTCCTTAAATGCTTTGGCTATACCTTAGTACAGAGCTGATGCCACCATGACCAAATCTAGGCAAACTGGCTAATGTCAGCTGTAAGCAGATTAGGTCCAGCAAGATTGAAATCCTCTCAGTTTTGGGCACAGGAGAAGTATGGAAAAGTATTCCAGCATGAATAATAGGCCTTTGTCCCTCGTTCTTCACAGGGAGAAAGATAAGCTCTTAGACAATCTAACAAAGGAGGGAGGGCACATATGGACTACAGAATCTTTGTTTTAGAAGTGCCCTTAACAGATCACCTCCTCTTAACTCGATTTCAGATGGAAAACTGCAAACAGAAAAGCTGAGTAAATACCCAAATTAAAGAGACCTTTAAGAGAGCTGGAGCTGGGGCCGGTGCTATGGTGGAGTGGGCTAAGCCTCTGCCTGCGGCACCCGCGTCCCATATGCATACCGGTTCATGTCCTGCCTGCTCCTCTCCCAATCCAGCTCTGTTTATAGCCTGGGAAAGCAGTAGAAGTTGGCCCAGGTACTTGGGATCCTGCACCCAAGTGGGAGACTCAGAAGAAGCGCATGGCTCCTGACTTTAGATTGGCTCAGCTCCAGCTACTGTGGCCATTCAGGGAGTGAACCAGCGGATGGAAGACCTTTCTGTCTCTCCCTCTCTCTGTCTAGAACTCTCTCAAATAAATAAATAATTTTTTTTAAAAGCTGGAACTAAAATATAGGGATACTCATACTCTTAGTCACAAACTCCTCACTCTGTGAACAAACATTTAACTGTCTCAGCAGTTTGTCCAAGATCTCTTAGATTAACAGAGGTAGGTTTTCAAAAGATCTGGTACCAACCCAGACAAGTTAAAAACAAAAAAAGATTAAGAAGATAACATTCAAATTGGGTCTGGGCACTTATCAATGAGAATACAGGGGCCGGCACTGTGGCGCAGTGGGTTAAACGTCCTGGCCTGAAGCGCCGGCATCACATATGGGCTCTAGTCCTGGCTTCTCCACTTCCCATTCAGCTCTCGGCTGTGGCCTGGGAAAGCAGTGGAGGATGGCCCAAGTAGTCCTTAGGCCTCTGCACCCATGTGGGGGACCCGGAAGAGGCTCCTGGCTTCGGATCGGTGCAGCTCCAGCCGTTGCAGCCATCTGGGGAGTGAACCAGCGGATGGAAGACCTCTCTCTCTGTCTCTACCTCTCTAACTCATTCAAATAAATAAATAAAATAAAATAAAATAATAAGAATACACTGTAACACATGTGTTGCCAGGCAGTTTCATCATGCAAACATCAGTGTGTGCTTATACAAATTAGGATGGCCACAATGGTCAGTTATCATCTCAGCAACAATCAAATAATTGGTCTCTTTTTGACCAAAATGTCATGCAATGCATGACTGTATTACAATTTTGATTTTCAGTTATCTAAAGTTCATTTAAAGGTTGCATAAAATATGTATTTGAACCATGAAATTTATTATTGACAGGACCAGGAAAAATTCACTATTATTAAATCTGGGTTAATCTACACTGGTTTCTACTACCTTAACATTTGGGGGCGCTGGTGCAGTGGCACAGTGGGTTAAGCTGCTGGCTCTGGCTTGGCCCAGTATCAACTGGAAACTCCTGGCTCTGGCTTGGCCCAGTATCAACCATCGCAGCCATTTGGGGATTGAACCAGCAGATGAATGATCTCTCCCCTCCCCCCCTGTAATTCTAACTTATAAATAAATCTTAAAAAAAAAAAAAAAAACCAAACCAAACCAAACCAAACCAAAAAAACAAAAAACCACCAAACTCAGAGAATCTGCTCAGTCTGATTTATACAGAAAGTATACTGCAGTAGTGCAGGCCAAAAGAACCCAGTCAACTTTTGAAAGGTTAGATCCAGAGTGTAAATTACATGGGAACTCCATGACAGCCTTAGTTTAAATATAATGGGCCAGAAGAATCAAAGTTAGTAAATACCTTACCTCTGTGAAGTTTGATTGGACAAGAAAAGTCAGAACCAAAGGGATCATCCTCTCCAGATGCCAGTTTCAGGGCAAGCTCCAACTCAACACATTCAAACACGTACAAGGAAGGAATGAGGTCGGCCCTGGAATCCCAGGACTTTTCTGACTGTAAAAAGAAGTGTTGTGATTTTGATCTTTCATGTTCATCTGAAAACGTACAATTAAAAACTTAGCAAAAGGCTCAAATAGTGCTTTAAATCCTTATTTTCATCCCCTATTCTAACAGTGTATTGCTATTCTTAAAAGAGAAACAAAGGGCCGGGGCTGTGGCATAGCAGGTAAAGCCGCCACCTGCAGTGTCGGCATCCTATATGGGTACCAGTTCTAGTCCCGGCTGCTTGACGTCCAATCCAGCTCTCTGCCATGGCCTGGGAAAGCAGAAGATGGCCCAAGTCCTTGGGCCCCTGCATCTGCATGGGAGACCCAGAAGAAACTCCTGGCTCTTGGCTTTGGATCTGTACAGTTGTGGCCAATTGGGTGAACCAGCGGATGGAAGCCCTCTCTCTCTCTCTCTGCCTCTCCTCTCTCTGTGTAACGCTTTCAAATAAATAAATCTTAAAAAAAAAAAAAAAAAAAAAAAAAAAAAAAAAAAAGAGAGAGAGAGAGAGAGAGAGAAACAAAGTCTCTTTTGGAAGATGTTAATAAACAAGTGTGGAGAAAAGCCAGGTCAATGATTCTGAAGTTCTTTACATCTGTCACCAAACAATGCAATAGAAAGGTCAAAAAAAAAATAGGTAGGTTGGCCAATTACATAAACTGTGTTTAGGTCTCCAAGTGTGTTTCAATTACTTTTAAGTATTTAATTTCTACCTATCAGAAGTTGCAGGTACAAGCTAAAATTGCTCCTGTTTTAACCACTCATATTGGGCTAGGAAGTATACTGAGGTGTTGAAGACACAAAACACATCCCCATCAGCCTGTACTTACTGTTTGGTCATCCTCTTCCTCCCCCTCCAGCACAACGCAGTGATACAGCATCCCTGACTCGGTAGCGATCACTAAGATGTTGGGGACACAAGGTAAGCAGAGTATAGCACAGGCATCGTAACCGTAGTTATCTTCAGCTGCAGGATGCATGGGCAATGGACCCAAAAGCTTTCCAATACTCCCAAGGCTAAAGCAAGAGTAAAAACATATTCAGGAGATGTCCACAGAAGATAACCATAGTCCATCCCTTAAAATCACTGTCTTCCTACAGGTGTTTACTCTAGTTTAAATGTTGCCTATTCCCAGTGTCTCTATTTTTTCAACTTTCCACTCATATTCCATCACCCTGGTGGTTTTCATCTAGTGATAATTTTGCCCTGAGGGCACACTGGCAAAGTCTGAAGACATTTTGGGTTTTCACAACTGGGGCTGGAAGTTAATGGCATCTAAATGAGCAGAGGCCAGAGATATGGCTAAACCCACCAATAGTGCAAAAGTTGAACAGTGTATAAATTTACTATGCTTAATGCTTTCTCTCCTGCACTGAAGCTACTCAGGTAAAGGTTATCTATGAACTCCAAATGGCACTTAACTTGACCTCCCGCACTGATCACTAGTTAACAGTTGGTACTGGACAGTCAGTGCCCCTGACAGCTTTTTCTGTTTCTCTTCCTGCCTCTCAAATACCCTTCCTGTGTCCTTCTTGAAGTTTTGTCTCTAAACTGATACCCCTAGGGTTCTGTTGTAAGCCCTGAGATTTTTCAGAACATGCACTCACACGAGCGCATCCTACACTATGCCTGGCTTTAACTCCGCCTACATTCGGAGGACTCTCAAATCTTTTCTTCTGGAGTGCAGCGTCCCTCCGGAGCTCTGGGCTCAGATTTCTGGTCTGATTAGAGAATCACAGTTACTGAGTGCTGTGTGATACCCTCAGTGAACGGACAGTGCAGCTGGCTGGTTGGTGAGTTATCTCACGTGATGCTACGCCTTCTCTATGAACATCCCCCCAACTTCTCAAGGCAGGATAATCTCTTTCCTCTGGGTCCTTATTGTCTGTGTACCAACAACGTAGTGTTTATCTCTCATGTACATGTTTTTCCCTCAAATAAGATACCAGATTACCATGTCTAATAAACTGCATGGTGCCTTGCGCCTAAGAAAAACATTAAGTACTGTTTAGCTTAACTAGACTTTGTGAACACAAAACCAATTCTATTTGATTATCCAAGAATTCTATAGAATCTGCCCAGATAATACAAGGAAAAGAAAGGATAAATGAACTGGACCAGCCTTTTCTCTAAAATACACAGGTTAAGCATCAAAGGCTGCCATATTTCCACAGACTTAGAAACATGGACCCCAAGTCCAACCATGACAATCTATACTGGAAAGCTAAGTTTTCATCTGAGGTGGGTTACCACAACTTACCTGTGTAACAGGCTAACATAACAAAGGAAAGTCTCCCCATTCTCATATAAGATGTACAGTGGGTATGCCACTACTTCATCTTTGCCTTTTTGTCCAAATACATTCTTTGGGACTGCTGCCAGTGGTCCAAAGTCAAACGCAACTGCTGTCTCTCCTAGCGATGCTGTATATGCCCTTCTGGAAAAATAATTAAAAACAAACTTGTTGGGGAGAAAAAAAAAGTCCAGTAATACAAGGTGCCTATTTATGTAATTTGCATTCAATGGAGTGAAAAGAAAGAAAATCATGATTAAGAAGAATGTTAACATTGGGAACATTTCCTAAAATTATTCAGTGCTACTTTATTTTTAAATAGTTTAAATACATAGTTACACAAACAGCAAAAATATACACATGACATCAAGAACACAAAGAATATAATACTTCACTCTGAGCAGCAGGATCCATTCACTCCACAAACGTTTACTAAGCACCTCCTCTGGGCCATGCACTGCTGTAGGTTCTGGGACTGCATCACTGAACTAAACAAAGGCCCTCCCTCTACTGACAGACATACGATTATCAGAGATGTCGTGATTTGAGAAATGGCAAGGAGGCCAACATGGCTGGAGTGAGAGTCAAAGCAAGTGGTAGGAAAAGCAGGAGACAGGTGGCAGACTTGTAGGCCTTTGTAGACCACAGTAGATTCTGGGAAATCAATAGGGTATAGACAGCAGAGAAATGGAATGATCTGATTAAAGTATCACTTTGGCTGCTATATTAAGATTACAGGAGGTTACAAAAGATTTTCACTTTCTTTGATTTTTTTCCAATTTCCTAAAATAAATAGACATTACCTATGCCATCAGGAGGCAAAAGTATAAACTATGCTATTTTTATATTTTAAAATTTAGTATTATTGGCTATCCAAAAAGATTCCACTTCAACATAAGTTAATAAACACAGTTAAAATCACCATTTCAAGATATTGAAAGTAACACAGTTATAAACATGGTAAGTACTATATCTTAGTTTATCACATGGAAAGAAACGTGGTATACAGAGGTAAAAAAGGAGAAATCTCAAACTTTGGAATAAAACTGCCTGAGTTAAACTAAAATGTCAAGACTGTGAGAGGCCAGTGCTGTGGTGTGGCAGGTAAAGTTGCCGCCTGCAGTGCCGACATACTATATGGGCACGGGTTTGCGTCCCAACTGTTCCATGTCCCTCCACTGCTCCATATCTGATCCAGCTCCCTGCTAATGCACCTGGGACAACAGTAGAAGATGGCCCAAGTCCTTGGGCCTGTGTACCCACATGGGAGACTTGGAAGAAGCTTCTGGCTTCATATCAGCCCAGCTATAGCCATTGTGGCCATTTGGGGAGTGAACCAGCAGATGGAAGACTTTTCTGTCTGCTTTTCAAATAAATAAATAAATAAAATCTTAAAAAAAATAAAAAATAAAAAGACAGTGAACGGGAACAGAAAGACACAAATTTATTTAATGAGACTTAAGTGATGCCCAGCCACCGAAACATCCCTGGCGCTTAATATAGTAATGTATTTAATAATTACAGTAGGGATCAATCGTGAGTACTTACTCTGTAAAGTGTGTTGAGCTTCACGCTAAGTACTTTTTATGTGTGATCTCATTCTGTACAATAATCCTAAGAAATGAACGCCATTTCTATTTATATTCATACAGACAGGTTTAGTCCAATTGAAAAATGAGCTCAGACGCTACAGATGGCAAATGCACAGCCTAGATGAGAACTCAACGTGTGTGGGTACCAGAGCCAAAGCTCTTAGCCACATCTGCTCTACTGCCTCTTCTCCGCACAACTTCTCTGTTAAAAGAAGTTGGTCAGTTACGTACCATGCTGTAGGGAAGAAAAGGCCCTAGCCATTACAGCCATTTGGGGAGTAAACTAGATCTATAACTGTACCTTTCAAAGAAATAAATAAATCTTAAAAAAAAAAGGAAAAAAAGAAAGATCATAAAGAAAGAAACAAACTGCTGCTGTGGCTGGTGTTATGGTGCAGCAAGTTGAGCCATGATTTGCAACTCCGGCATTCCATGCTGGAGTGCCAGTTTGAGTCCCAGCTACTCCAGTTCTGATCCAGCCTCCTGCTAATGGGTCTAGGAAGGCAGTGAATGATAATACGAGTGCTTGGACCCTTGCCACACATAAGGGAGACCAGAATGGAGTTCTAGGTTCCTGGCTTTGGCCTCGCGCAACCCTGGCTATTGTGGCCATTAGAAGCTGGTGCTGTAAGACATTCACATTTAACTGAAATTTTCAATTTTGGGACCATAAAAGAAAATTAAAATGTCCCCAGATCAGCAGTAATCCCTGGCTCCCAGCAGAAACAGACGTGAATTATATCTTGAGGAACACACTTCCAATTCAGGTTCTCAACATGCCCAAACAGTAAGTTCAAATAAATTCAAGTTTATAATTACAAATCAGCAATCACAAGAAAAAATATGATTGCTGGTCAAGAGAATACATGTGGATTCCTCCTACGGACTTCAGATTTTGAAACAAATAGCTGAGTAAAAAATATTAAAGAAATAAACGTTAGACTAACAAAAAATAAACAAGACCATTGCATGTGATCACCACAGAAATAAAAAAAGAACCAACTGGAACTTCCAGAATTACTGATACTAAAAGCTCCACACAGAGCATACATGCTGGGTGAGCACGTATGGTAATCACCAAACTGGCCAGGAGGCCAAAGACAATGGGGTTTGTGAGTTTACAGTGTGACTCTGTTAGTGGTCAAAGTAGCCAGGAACTTGTCCCTATAGTGGGTAAGAGAACATGAAGACAGCCAGGATCATGGGATAATCAGAAGGGCTAGCTATGTTCCATCGCAGGTTCTGGCATACTACATACTGTTCTGGGAGTTCAGCAACCTGTCTTATCCACAGTGAGTGACAGCTGACAGGCCTCTAGCCCGACACTCCCACCTTTCACCTTTTCTATCATTTAAAAATTCTGGGCCGGCCCTGTGGCATAGCAGGTAAAGCCGTCCGTCGCCTGCAGTGCCGGCATCCCATATGGGTGCCAGTTCAAATCCTGGCTGGTCCACTTCCAATCCAGCTCTCCGCTTATGGCCTGGGAAAGCAGTGGAAGATGGTCCAAGACCTTGGATCCCTGCACCCGCGTGGGAGATCCAGAAGAAACTCCTGGCTCCTGGCTTCAGATGGGTGCAGCTCCAGCTGTTACGGCCAATTGGGGAGTGAACCAGTGGATGGAAGACCTCTCGCTTGCTCTCTCTGCCTTTCAAATAAATAAATAAACCTTTTTAAAAAAATTTTATAATTATTCTCCTATCCAACGTACAAAAGGGAATCAGCTTCTGCCACTCAAGCTCTTGAAAAGGGATCAAGCTAGCAGTCACACAGTGGTGACATTCAGCTTTGTTAACTTCTTACTTACATTGCCTACTTTTGCTTAGTTCTCATAGTACCTAAAGAAGGGTAACATCACCAGTGAAAAACTTCGAAAGCTCTGGTAAAATAGTAAAGTTACTATTTATAATCTCCAGGAACTATTTTAAACATTTCATGACAAATAAAAACTTACCCTTTATTGAGTATTAAACTTTCTTCTTCTGCTTCTGAAAGTACAATCACCTTAGTGGGTGTCTGCGGCTCACGTAGAGAGTAAATTCTGGCAATAAAAAGAAAGCAAAGGCTAGAGCTGTGGTGCAGTCAATGAAGTTGCCAACTGTGACACTAGTATCCCATATCAGAGTGCTGGCTGGAGTCCTGGCTGCTCCACTTTTGATACAGCTTCCTGCTAATGTGCCTGGGAAGGAAGTGGATGATGGCCCAACTTGGGCCCTTGCCACCCATGTGGGACACCTGGATGGAGTTCTAGGCTCCCGACTTTGGCCTGGCCCAGTCCTGGCTGTTGTAGATAGCTCCACCAGCAGCTATCTTGGAAGATCTCTGCCTTTCCAATAAATAGTCTTTTGAGAATTCCAGCATTATAACACATTGGGTTAAGCTGCTGCCTGCAGTAACCTATATGGGTGCTGGTTCAAATCCTGATGCCCCACTTCTAATCTAGCTCTCTGCTAATGCACCTGGGAAAGCAAAAGATGGCCCAAGTGGTTAGGCCCCTGTTAGCTACATGGGAGACCCAGAAGAAGCTCCTGGCTCCTAGCTTTAGAGAGACCCAACCCCAGCTGTTATGGCCATTTAGGCAGTGAACCTAGCAGATGGAAGATCTCTCTCTCTGCATCTTCCCCTTGCTCTCTGTAACTCTTTCAAATAAATAAATAAATCTTGAAAAAAAAAAAAAGAGGGAAATTTAATGTCCTTTATAGTATTCATCAAATTAATCACTTATTTTGTCTGATCCCACCATTTTTTTTTAAAGGTTTATTTATTTATCTGAGAGGCAGAGTTAGACACAGAGGTCCTCCATCCGCTGCCTCACTCCCCAGATGGCAGCAACAACCAGAGCTGGGCCAATCTGGAGCCAGGAGCTTCTTCCAGGTCTCCCATGTTGGTACGGGGGCCCAAGGTCTTGGGCCATCTTCCACTGCTTTCCCAGGTCATTAGCAGGGAGTTGGATCAGAAGTGGAGCAGTAGGGACTTGAGCCACCACCAATATCAAATGCTAGCTCAGTAGGCGGAGGCTTAATCTACTGCACCACAGCGCTGGGCCCCCCACTATGAAATTTTAAACTTGGTGTGTTCCGATATCAATAAAATGCCCCCTAAATATTTAATGTTTTTAATGACCATTTGATCCAACTGCATACATATTCACTGAAGTATTCTGAGGTGTCTACAACTGTTACTGATTTCAAAATACATACAAATACTAGGCAGTAATATTGTGTTGGGTAGTAGCAAAAGCAAAGCAAGTTTAACAGGACACTAAGAATTTCCTCTTGCGAGGCAGTACTGAACTTCAGGAAAAACTGGACCTACACCATCTCCCCCACCATCTCGTCCTGCAGTATGCATAAAAGGTCAACGAAAAAGAGGTGTCAATGGTCCTCTTTTCTTTACTCCCAACTCCCCAAATGGGTGGGCAGAGAAGACTCCAGGACAAACATTCAGCCAGATTTGGAGGCTGCAATAATACTACTGCATTTCCTAGCTGAATGTTACATGTACTGCAGAAGCCTACAGGTCACCAAGGGAATTATCAGGTGAATCTTCTGTGTCATAGTGAAGGGACTGAGTGTATACAGATACTATCTAATATCTATTTCTTAACTGGAAATTTCTGAAGGACATATATTATTGCAGCTTAAGAGGGAACTATATGGTATATGGTGGAACTATATGGTATAAAGTGGCCAATTCTTTGCAGCCTTCATAAGGCAGGGAAGAGAACTTTGTAGTTAACCATGGAGCCCTATGAAAGATCACATGGTTAGTGAGAAAACAGCAGGTAACAAACTTGAGATATTCCACCTTGAGGGAGGGTTCACGGTATGGACAGCTGACAGGAGCCAATGGAAAACAGTGCTCCTCAGTGATGCAGGCAGGTTCCCCTAACACACACACCATTAATGCAAAGGCCACATCAACAGGGGTCAGTAGCAGAAGATGGAACTAGACTAAATCATGAACAAGCAAACCTCCCGACACTGGCACTAGCTAGCTAAGGTCTCTACTTCATCTGTCCTACCCTCTGAAATCTTGAGAGTTCGAGTCAGATGCTGAAGGCAGCCCAGCTCCTAACTCTTCACTCCATACTCCAAAGTCTAGAGACAGAAGGAAAAATTCAGATCCCTCAAGACACAGGTATGATCTATGAAAGGGCCAGGACAGGGGAGCCAGCATTTGGCTAAACAGTTAAAGACACCACTTGGAATGTGATGTCTGTATCCCACAATGGATTCTACTCCCGTTCTCATTTGCCTGCTAATGCACATCCTGGAGGCAGCAGGTGATGGCTCAAGTGGTTGGGTCCCAGCTGCCCGCCAGGAGACCTGGACTGAGTTCCCAGCTCCCAGCTTTGGTGTGACCCAGTCCCAGCCACTGCAGGCATTTGGGGAGTAAACCAGCACACAGTCACTTCTGTCTCTCTGCCTTTCAAAATAAATAAATGGCCAGGATTTGGTTTTGAAATGAATTTGAGATCAGTTTTAAACTGAAAACATTACATTTTAGTAACAAAAGGTATCATAAAGTTATGGGATTTGTGTAGCCATGAAGGAAGAGATCAACCATTCAACAGGGAAGGAAGATTTGGCAGAGCAGGTACAAGCAGTTGATAGGATAAGTAAAACAGAGGTATACAAATTATCTCTGGTGAGCCCTCCCAATAAACTTTCTACATAAGGTAAATTCAGAAGGCTAGCTGCTAACATAGTAGAAATCTAAGTGGGATTATACTTTTAATCAGAGTGCAAAGTTTGAAAGGGGCTCTAGAAATTATGAAACCTGTTCATTTTGCAGATTGGAAACTTACTCCCCCTCTGCTAAAAGAAGTTCATTATCTCAAAGATCCCAGATGTGGACCTGGGACAAGATTTCAAACCTTTCAATTTCCAATTACAGTCTCTTCCTTATGTTACAACATTATTTCCAAAAGGGCGGCATGGTAAAGAGTTTGGGGAGGATAACTCTAACAGTACTTACAGGTCAGACTAGGAAAGAGACTAGAGGCAAGAAGACTAATGGAGAAGCAAGAGCAGTAATTAAGGCAGTTAGGTGATTCTTACGATTGAAGATGGATTTTAACAGCCACCATATAAAAGCATTCCAGTATTCAATGACCCACTGGGTGCTACCCGACATGCTAACCAGCAAACAGGCACAGAGCTTTCCCACTCACAAAGCTACAAGGGAGATAAAAGTAAAATGTACCTTATTACGTTATCCGACGTTAACAGCACTATGTGGGGATCCAGCATTTCACTGGGATACCAGGCAGCGTGCTTTAGAGTCAGAGAGGTAGAACTGGTGAAAAATCTCTCAGCGACTGGAGTGGTACTAAAACAAAGATAACAGTTTTCCAAAGCATCTGTAGACACTGGAACAAAAATATTCTAAAGGGAAATTTATTTAACTTTGTTTTTCTTCAAATTTCTTTCCTTAAATCTTGCTGAGAGCATTCAAAAATCTATTCAGTTGATACCAAAGAATCAAAATAAAAAATGTTTTCTAAATTTTCAGCATTATTTTATACAGTACTTTACAGGTGTTTTTTAAGATATAGTACCTACTTGATCCTTTTACCGGCCTTGTAAAAAAACTACCAGGGTAGACAGAATCATTCCTATTTTGAAAATGAGGACATAAGACTTAGAAAATGAACAGTTTAAGGGGGACTCAATTTACAAGTTGTAAAGCTAAAGATGCGTTTCTAGCTTATATCCTTCTTGGTGGATCTTTCAGACTTCCACTTTTCCTATCTGTTGAAAAAGAAATTATATAAAAATGGGGTAGGCACTGGCCTACTGGTTAAGCCACTGACTGCCTGGGATGCCTGCATCCCATACTGAAGTGCCGGCATTTGAGTCCTGGCTCCATTCCCAGTTGAAGCTTCCTACTAATATGCACCCTAGGAGGCAGTAGGTGATGGCTCAAATAGTTGGGTACCTGCCATCCACATCAAAGACCTGGAATGATTTCTCAGGTTCCTGGATTCAGCTGGCCCAGCCCCAGCAATTGTGGGCATTCTGAGGCAGGAACCAGGGGATAGGAGACTTCTGTTTCTCTGCTTCTCAAATAAGTAAATTAAAAATTTTAAAATTATATAAAAATAAAACCTAGATAAACTTCTGGCTCACAGGCAACAGCAGTGCTTTTAAAGTATTTTATATCTACCTAATTGAAATAACTGCCTAACTTTCAATGGGACAGTAATATGATAATTTAGGCAGAATAAAAGTAAAATCCCTCTTCCACTGCAATCACTAATATCACAAGAAATCAGTCTATAAACCACATGGAGAGCTCTAAGATCTCAACAGTAGCACACTAAATACACTTTAAGAACTACTGGTTTTGAACAATGTATTAAAAATTACACAGAAAACACTAAGTGGAAATAAAACTTACCTACAATTTACTGTTGATTTCCCACCTTCAAATTCAGAATTTTTCCCCCATCTTTTAGGTAATTCTAATACCATAAGTCCTTTCATTCCTATAAGTGCTACATGATGTTGTGTCGGACTTAACAAGACTTGATAGATTTCAAACAGGGGTGGGTTTATGCAAAGCAATCTCTGGAAATGAAAACAAACTGGTCAAAATCACTAATACAACAATACTTTAGTTTTCTATAATTGCAGGATAACAAAGCACTCTTGGGCCATTAACTGATGAAATATTTTTCATCATTTACGTTGAATACTTTGATACAAGATTACTGCACAATTTTCCTCCTACTATTTTAGTCTCATCTGTCTACCATTTCTCACTTGCACTTTACATTTTAATCAGATTAAATTGTATTTCTGGAAAATTATGTTTTGCTCAACTGTTCTTCTTGCAATGCCCTCATTTTTTATTTTTAAAAGCTGCACAGGGGGCCGGCGCTGTGATATAAAGCCGCCGCCTGCAGTGCCAGTATCTCATATGGGCTCCAGTTCAAGTCCTGGCTGCTCCACTTCCAATCCATCACTCTGCTATGGCCTGGGAAAGTAGTTCAAGATGGCCCAAGTCCTTGGGCCCCTGCACACTCATGGAGACCCAGAAGCTGTTCCTGGCTCCTGGTTTTGGATCGGCACAGCTCCGGCCATTGCGGCCAGCTGAGGAGTGAACCAGAGGATGGAAGACCTCTCTGCCTCTCCTTCTCCCTTTGTGTAACTCTTTCAAATAAATAAATAAATCTTAAAAAAAAAAAAAAACTGCATATTTGAGGCCAGTGCTGTGGCACAGAGGGTAAGGCTGCTGCCCGCAGTGCCAGCATCCCATATGGACGCTGGTTCAAGACCCAGCTGCTCCACTTTCGAGCCAGCTCTCTGCTACGGCCCGGGAAAGCAGTAGAAGATGGCCCAAGTGCTTGGGCCCCTATATCCGTGTGGGAGACCAGGAAAAAGCTCCTGGCTCCTGACTTCAGAATGGCACAGCTCCGGGCACTGTGGCCATCTGGGGAGTGGACCAGCGATGGAAGACCTCTCACTCTCTGCCTCTGCTTTTCAAATAAATAAATCTTTAAAAACAAAACAAAAAAAAAGCTATACATTTTTGGAGAGTTGGCTTCAAAGCACTTTCTCCCCAAGAAAGTATCCATGATCTGGCCAGGGATATATGTATCTACTTCTACAGCACACTCTGGATGATTCCATTCTAGTTCTTATCGTCCTGCATTCTAATTCTCCATTTTACTTGCTCATTCTACACAATGAATCACTTGAGATCCATGCTTTTCTTCTCTGTAAACTTAGCGTAGTGTCTAGTATACTGATGACTCTACAAATGCTTTGTGAAAAAAGCAAATGAATCCAGAAGTATTAACAAGTGATAACTACTATATTTTATTAAACTACAAACAGTAAAGTAAGATAAAGAATGGCTTCGGGGCCACTGCTGTGGCACAGCGGGTTAAAGCCCTGCCCTGAAGCACCGGCATCCCCTATGGAAGTTGGTTCGAGTCCCAGCTGCTCCTCTTCCAATCCAGCTCTCTATGGCCTGGGAAAGCAGTAAGAAGATGGCCCAAGTCCTTCAGCCCCTGCACCCATGTGGGAGACCCGGAGGAGATGGCACAGCTCCGGCCGTTGTGGCCAATTGGGGAGTGAACCAGCGGATGGAAGAACTCTCTGTCTCTACCTCTCTCTGTAACAGTTTCAAATAAATAAAAATAAATCTTTAAAAAAAAAAAAAGAATGGCTTCAAGAGCTTCTCCAACAGGCAAAATACTGCTTTATATGTGCAGAGTTAATATAAAACTATAAATATATTCAAGGGTTCTGATAAGACATCTTTCTCAGCATCAAATGTCCTTGGGGCCAGCATTGTAGAGCAGCAGAATAAGCTTCCACCTGCAATGCTGGCATCCCATACGGGCACCATGTGGGTTCCAGACCATTGCTCCACTTCTGATCCAGCTCCCTGCTAATGTGCCTGGGAAAGCAGCTGAAGATGGTCCAGGTGCTTGGCCCCTGCATCTACTTGGAAGACCAGGAAGAAGCTCCTGGCTCCCGTCTGGCTCAGTCCCAACCATTGCAGCCATTTGGGGAGTAAACCAGTGGATGGAAGATCTCTTTCTACCTCTCTGTTAACTCTTTCAAATAAATAAAAATAAACCTTAAAAAAAAAGTCCTTGAAAAACTCACGTCCACTTGTACTTCCTATTTCCTAAGACCACCTCAGATTCCCGTTTTCTTTTCTTTCCCTGTTCAGTGAAAGCCGTGAGACTGTCAATGTACTATTTACCTGGTACAAGAATCGCGTGAAGCCAAAATTCTTTTAGACAACTCTACTCTGAATGAGATTTCTTTTTTTCTTTTTTTTTTCTTTCTTTTTCTTTTTCTTTTCTTTTTTTTTTTTTTTTTTTTTGACAGGCAAAGAGGACAGTAAGAAAGAGAGAGAGATAGAGAGAAAGGCATTCCTTTGCCGTTGGTTGGTTCACCCTCCAAAGGCCCCCGCGGCCGGCGCACCGCGCTGATCTGAAGCCAGGAGCCAGGTACTTCTCCTGGTCTCCCATGGGGTGCAGGGCCCAACACTTGGGCCATCCTCCACTGCACTCCCGGGCCACAGTAGAGAACTGGACTGGAAGAGGGGCAACCGGGACAGAATCCGGCGCCCCGACCAGGACTAGAACCCGGTGTGCCGACACCGCTAGGCGGAGGATTAGCCTAGTGAGCCGCAGGGCCGCCTGAATGAGATTTCTACTTACTGCTGCAACGTCTATAAGCCTGCTTTGTTTTTTATTTGTCCGTCAGTGATTCTAATCAAAGTGTTTCTTCTCAAAACAATTCTGAGGCACTTAAGTGGTTCTTCTCTGCTTTCTCCTCATGCTCAGCCCCCAACTTCTTCCTACCTGATTCCACAGCCTAACTCAAACTGAAGAGGCCGCTTTGCTTCTGCTTCAGATACAATTCAATCACATGAGTTCATCTATGAAAATATCTTTATTTAGATTTCTGTTTTTTTTTTTTTTTTGAAGATTTATTTATTTGAAAGTCAGAGTTACACAGTGAGAAGGAGAGGCAGAGAGAGAGAGAGGTCTTCTATCCACTCCCCAATTGGCTGCAACAGCCGGAGCTGTGCCGATCTGAAGCCAGGAGCCAGGAGCTTCCTCCGGGTCTCCTATGCAGGTGCAGGGGCCTGAGGACTTGGGCCATCTTCCACTGCTTTCCTAGGCCATAGGCAGAGAGCTAGATTGGAAGTGGAGCAGCCGTCGGGCGGCTTTACCCACTACAGCCCCATGTTGTTACTGGTTTTAAAATCACTACTTATGTTGTTTTTTTTTTTTTTTTTTTTTTTTTTAAATTTAAGGTTGTAACTCATGGTAAATGGCTTTTCCTCACCAATCTCTGAGGTTTTCGAGATTCTGGAGGACTGAGGGTTGTTCAGTCAACAATATGTACTGGGAGGGGGTGTGTTCCAGGCACTCAGTCAAGTACCTGCCATACCAAAATTAACAAGGCAGACACACACCCTGCCTTAGTGCTTACAGCCTAGAAAAGACAATAGTTATATATCAATTTTGACTGTGTTGAATGCTGCTAGAATACTGTGCGCTGAACATCTGATAGTTATTCTTAACTGAAATTTTATACTAAGTAGATTGTAGGCTGGACCTATTTTCAAAGCTGCAGAAGCAATGCTAGCATCTCATTAAAATCAAAGCACTTTGGACCAGTCTTATGGCCTAATGGGCTAAGCCACAACCTGCAATGCCGGCATCCCACACATGCAACAGCTGGAGACCCAGCTGCTCCACATCCAATCCACCTCCCTGCTAATGCTCCTGGGAAAGCAGCTGAAGATGTCCCAAGTATTTGGGCCCCTGCACCCACGTGGGAGATCAGGAAGAAGCCCTTGGCTCTCTCTGGCCTGGTCCAGCCCAGGTCGTTGGGGAGTGGTCACTTGGGGAGTGAACCAGGATGGACAATCTCTCTTTCTCCACCTCTAACTCTGCCATTCAAATAAACAAAATACATTTAAAAAAAAATCAAATCACTGCTCATCAACAAGAACTGGACAGCAGCACACAACAGATGTCAGACGTTGGAAAGGGTGCCCTAAGTTTTTTTTTTAATCTTTATGAAAGCAGATCATGTATTACAAATAAACATTTTCATACAGCAATGTCCAATCGCAGCAAGCGTCCACTTCCACACGCTGACAACTTACAAAAACAAACCAAAGTCCCTTCCAACTCTGCGGAGGGTAAGGGAAAGACTCCCACAGAGGCTTCCTCCCCGAGGGCAGGCACCTGCTCCCAAGGCGACCCCGGCCCCGCGCTCTCGCAGCCGTCCCGGCCCTCCCCTCGGCCGCACCCCACTCACCACCCCGCTCCAAGCGGTGTGTCCCCGAGAGGACGCCCGCTCCCGCGAGAACCAGCCCACACCGGCCCCCTTGCCGAGAGCCCGCGCGGGGGGCACCTCCGCGACGGCCTGGCCCTACCTGGTACTGGGAGAGGGAGGGCTCCTCGCCGCCGCCGCGGAGGCCCCGAAGGCGCACGACTAAGAACGAGCTGCTTTCCCCGTCCCACAGGAAGAGATCTCCGCAGAGGCCGAAGACCAGGTTCCTCGTCAGCACCTGCGGCGGCGACGTGGGCAGTGATGACGACGTCTGTTTCTCGGCTTCGGCTGGGCTGTGATGTTTCAGTCCCTCCCGCAGCCGCAGGAACACGGCGTGGTTGGGAAGCCAGGTCTGCCACGGCTCACCGTCACCCACGACGCCATCGGCTGCCGCCATCTTGGCCCAACTGCTCGCCTCACTCGGGTTGCTCAGCCCGCCGCGGAGCGCAGCCAATCCGTGGCCAGCCGTCCACCGCTTCGTCCAATCATCGAGCAGGAAGCCCGGAAGCACGAGGCTAGCACGAGGAGGCGGGGCAAAAGGGGGATGCAGCCCATCAGCTAGGGGTATAGCCCGAGGGAGAGCCAATGGCCAGTCCAGGATTTACCCCGCAGCCAGGAGGGGGCGGGATGAGGAAGTCAACAGTATAGAGCCTGTTAACAAAGTTTGGGAGCGCCTGGACGTCTAGCGCCCGTGCAAAAGACTGAGAGCCCTACGTATCTAATTGTTGGCTGGATACTGCCAAGCATTCAGAACTTTCCTTCAAGACTTACCTCTTTCAGTCCGGGCTGGGTTGACCTCACAGCGTTAGCCCCCACCGCCCCATCCTTCGTCTCCGTGTTCTAGTACAACAATTCCCAGAACTCCCTGCGACCCACGTTCCACCGGCGTCCAGAAACTTCAACTCCCAGGGTTCTGTGCGCGCGCTTAGGGGCGGGGCTCTTGGCGGCGACTCACGCGAGGAGGAGATGGCCGGGCCGGCGGGGTCTCCACGCCGCTCGCTTTATAAACTGGTGGGCTCGCCGCCGTGGAAAGAGGCTTTCAGAAAAGTGAGTGTGGGCCCTGGGCCGTGGTCACTGCCCTCATCCGGGCCTTCGCCCCAGCCCCGCTGTGGGAAGCGGGTGCCGCTGGAGGCGACTCTGGAACCCAGGGCTCCCGCCCGTAGGTTTAGATCTGGATTTTCGATTTGCCCGCTCCCGGAGTTTTTGGCCCCCTGGTTTGAGATTGGCCTGGGTGCTCTCAGTGCCAGGAAAACTTGTTCTCGGGCTCGGGCTTCTTTTAAATCTGATGTAGTAGCCGCACCTTCCGAGCCGCCACCGTGTGGTGTGGTTGGGGGGTGCGGGGGGTCCCCCGAGACACGCACCTGTCTGCGTGCGCCACGGGAGACAGAAGTGTTTCTGACCTGGAGAGGAGCAAACAGGCTTAGAGGAAGGGCTGCATCTGCTGGGTGCCAGCAGAATTCTACCCCGCCTCAGTTCTAGCTGCTTCTGAACCCCGCCTGGTTCCTAGAAAGCAACAGTGTGATCTCCAGGAATCGCTGAAGTAGCCGCACGCTGCTCCGGACGCCCGCGTTCAGTATCCCTGTGCCGGCTCCGGGAGCGCCACCTTGGGCAGCACCTCCTGGTGTGGACCTGGCCCAGCCCTGGCTGTGTCGGGCATTGGGGGGGGGGGGGGGGAGGATGAACCATTGGATGGGAGATGTCTCTGTCTCTCTCTGTAGCTCTGCCCTTCGATTTAATTAAATGTATAAATAAAGCGGTTGGTATATTCCAGGAACACAGTGTGATTCTAGAAAGACTGTATAGCACTTGGCTATTGACATTTTGAGGGAGATAATTGTTTGCTATGGCTTCTACTCACGAGAAGCCAATAGTCCTACAACTGGAGTGTGGCAACCAAAAATGTCTGCAAGCATTGCCAAGTGTCCCCTGGGGGACAGAGTCACCTTGAGCTGGGAGACCCTGTTGCACAGGAAAGTCTTGACCACACGTCTATCACAACCACCGCTAGAGTAGCAAGCATGTGGAAACAATATGAAGGGCTTATGATAGGACAGTGAATGCTGAGATGTTAGGCTCCCAACCGGTCAGGAAGCTGGCATGGAAGATTAAATATGAAATGTGGGAATTGCAAGGTGTCCGGCGCATAACAAATCTTCCCAGGCAGACGAATCAATTCACAGGCTTTTATTGGGATCCCGCTCCCGGGCGAGGTTCCCCGGTCCCAACAGAGCAGGGGCCGGGGAAGTCCTGTGTAAGGATTGGGAGGGCTCCTTTTATAGATACAGGGCGTGGGCGTTGAAGGTTGAGGCGGGTCTGATCCTCATTGGTTGACCTTTAGGCACCCGTGGGGACCTTGACAAGGACTTGTCTTCCCCGGAAGTGCGGGTAGGGACTCTCCATTCCCGGAAGTGCAGGCCTTCCCTCCTTGCGGATCCCAAAGCTACCAGAAATGAATGTGGACACACCATTCCCCTCTCTGTGTGTGGATAAGGCCTGAGGGGACTATGCACTTGTAACACTAGTTACAGTTGTAGTTGAAAGTCTGTGTCTACACCTTTCCTTCCATGTTCTCCCAACTAATCTGAGTGTTTTTAATGAAACTGTTCCCCCACCCCCATCTCGCTGCTTTGTCCAAGGGCTGCCTGGAGAGAATGAGAAACAGCCGAGACAGGGTTCTGACCAGGTTCCGCCAGGCCGGCGGCGGCGAGCCAGGCCGAGCCCAGAATGCCCTGCTGGTGCAGGAGGTGATGGAAGAAGAGTGGAGTGCTCTGCAGGCGGGGGAGTGCTCCCCCGAGGCCTCGCCGCAGGTCTGTGTTGCGTGCTCTTTGTGTCTGCTTCCGTGAGCCCTCTAAACAGCACTGTTCTTCACGCCCCCAGCCAGGACCCCCAGCTTTCAACCCAGGCGCTTCTACCTGTAGCACCGGGCTCTTCCAGATCACTGTTCGCTAAATACCACAGCCCTTCTGCGTCGTGGCAGCAGGACCACTGCTGGCACCCCTGCCAAGGCAATGTCACTTCTTGCCTCTGCCCTTGGAAACTTTGATTCCATAGGCATCGGCTAGGAGTCTCTCTCCGTAAAAAAGATGTCTGATTCTGATCTCAGCCAGAGTTGGGGGCCGGATGGGGACAGGGAACCATTTATAGGATATCAGGAAGAGCACCCCTGGATTAGAAGTCAGGAGTTCTGGAATTCCAAACCTGGTGTTGCTCTTCACTCTTCGCTCTGTCTCCTTGAGCTTCATTTTTTACGTTTCTAAAATGGAGAAGATAATGCTGGCAGCGTTAGGAAGACTCTGTCAGAAAGCAAGTGGGAAACCATCAAGGCACCCCAGAATAATGTGCGCTGTTCAGTGGCTTCTGTGAGCCACGGCATGCCGGGTGTTTGCTCTGTAATTAGCACGAGACTAGGAACTTCCCTGCGGTTCTCAGCCTTGGGAGAACATACATGCATTTCACTGCCACCATATCCTGTCTTCCCAAAATCGGGTGCCACGATTTTGACCATTTGCTGATAACGTCTTTCAGCATGACCACATCGCCCCATTGTCAGCGTACTTTGTAGGAGGACTGGACTGACTTTGGGGGCTAAATCGGGGCTCTTCAAGCTCGCCTCCGTGTCTGAGTCATTGCGGGACGTGGTGGCAGAGGGAGACCTCGGACCTCTGACAGCTCTATCTACTCTTGCAGTTGGGGTTGCCGATGGACCTGGCTGTGCTGGAGGAAATCCAACAGGAGCTGATCGACGAAGGTAACCCAGCGAGGAGTCCTTCCCACCTCTGTGCAGTTACCCTGCTGCTGACCGTCCCGCACCTCGGGATCAGTGCCAGACTCCCGTTCCTTTACCTTCGTGCTCAAGTGTGGAATCTCTGGTTTTACTGTGCAGCCTTGGCCATTTCCCAACAGTAACGGGCTCCGGGCATTGTGCTGAGAGCTTCTGGGCCTGTGAAGCTGTTTTCTGTCTGTGTCTGCCCTACAGCGTCGCGTTAGAACAGAAAGCAGTGGCCTCGCACAGGTCACACAGCGGGAAGGAGGTAGACCTGGGAAGCAGAATTGTTTGTGTTACGCCATTTCCCAAGGTTATTTGACTATCCTGCCTCTGCACTGATAGGTCACAGGTAAACCTGTCGGTTTACAGGCTGCAGTGTGTGGTCACAGAAGAGGGCAGTGTCCACCAAGGTGACGCCCACCCGAGAGAGCAGTCAGACCTGTGATTGGCGGGAAGGCGGAGCTTAGCCTTGCCCGCACGGTGAAGCCTCCTGGCTGCCTTTGCCTTGCAGAACTGTCCATCATCAGCGAGTACGAGAAGAGCTTGCAGTTCGATGAGAAGTGTCTCAGCGTCATGCTGGCTGAGTGGGAGGCAAACCCCCTCATCTGCCCTGTGTGTACAAAGTAAGAGTCTTTAAAACCTTTCCCCCACTGTTGGTGAGTGTGGTCTCTCCCCGGCGTTGGAAAGGTTTGGGGAGCCAGATCTGGTGGCCACGATGCTCTGGAATCCCCATTCTGCTTCTAGGTACAACCTGAGAATAACGGGCGGCGTGGTCGCATGCCATTGTGGCCTGTCCATCCCATCTCACGTAAGTGTCCTGCCCCGAGTTCCCACACGGATCTGCTTCCTGGGAGAGCCCCCAGCGACGGGCTGGAGCCCACTGTGCCCATCTCTTCCTAGCTCAGTGTTCAGGGATGTCACGGTGGCAGTCCAACACACATATGGTGAATGTGGTGAGAGTACATAGGGTGTGCAAACTGGCAAACCTCACAGATCTCCACGGGCTCCTCCCCTAGAGCGCTGGCACTGCTTAAGAGAGACCCCAGTTTAGAACTGGAAATGCCCGTATGTGACCTTTCATTAAAATTTCCTGTGTGAAGACACACTTCCATTCAGAATGTAAGTTTTGGTGATCTTTTTTTTTTTTTTTGACAGGCAGAGTGGACAGTGAGAGAGAGAGAGAGAGACACAGAGAAAGGTCTTCCTTTTGCCGTTGGTTCACCCTCCAATGGCCGCCGCTGCAGCCGGCGCACCGCGCTGATCCTGGCAGGAGCCAGGAGCCAGGTGCTTTTCCTGGTCTCCCATGGGGTGCAGGGCCCAAGCACCTGGGCCATCCTCCACTGCACTCCCTGGCCATAGCAGAGAGCTGGCCTGGAAGAGGGGCAACCGGGACAGAATCCGGCGCCCCAACCGGGACTAGAACCCGGTGTGCCGGCGCCGCAAGGTGGAGGATTAGCCTATTGAGCCACGGCGCCGGCAATTTTGGTGATCTTTAAAAATAGGGGAGGTGGTCTCTTACCTGACATGGGGACTGCAAATAGTCAGTGAGTTGAGCCGTTGGTTCCAGTGGAAAATTATAAAAATGAAACATACCACGGTAAATTTGACACCTCTTAAGTTTATTTACCAGTCTTTGAGTGGGGCTGTGCTGGGGAGCTGAGTCATTGTTTCTACATAGAAAACTCTTGTTTGTTAGCAATGGATAAAGCAACTAGTCATACAACTGTAGGATTTTTTTCTTTTTTCCCATCTTTTATGTATTTCAACAGCTTTTAAAAAAATTGATTGGCAGAAGTATATAAATGTGTGTGTGTGTGTGTGTGTGTGTGTGTGTGTGTATAGAGGGAGGGAGAGCGGGCAAGCAAGCACGAGCCAGCCCCATTTGCTGGTTCACTCCCAGCAGCCCAAGCCAGGAGCTGGGAACGTTCAGGTCTCCCGTGTGCATGACAGGATCCCAACTACGTGCCCCACCATCCGCTGCCTCTTAGAGTGTGAATTAGCAGGGAGTTGGAGTGGGAGCAGATCCGAACCAGGCACTCCAATATGGGATAGGCGCATCTTAACCAATGTACCAAATGCCCACCCAACTTTTTCAAAAGCAACTTCCCTTTTTGAGTGCTTCCTGAACTTTCTGCTTCTCATCATAAAACTGAAACTTGATTTCCATCCCCTGTATTACTGGTTGCCATCGGAGTTGCAGTGGCAGCAGGTTCAGTGAGATCTCTGGGAGCAAATGCTGCCAGTTCTCGGCACGGATACACTCGGCCAGGAGGGGCAGGGGCCGAGGCCGGGACCTGTCCTCCTAGCTCTCAAAGTTCAGGAACGGGGGGTGCCCTGGGCAATCTGGAGAGGTGGTGAGTGGACACTGGTTCAGAGATCCTCCCAGCAGCCATGAGCCCACGCAGATCTCCAACTGTGGGGGAGGAAGCCATCCCAGGGAGCCAGTGCTACGCTGGTTAGCAAGAGAAACCAGGATTTTCAGCCTGTCAGCTGTCAGGTAACTAAGACGCGGTTGTGGTCGAACTTTTTTTAGTCTCCAGAGCTGACGGAGCAGATGCTTCGAGCGTCTTTAGAGGACAGCGTGAATGAGCACAGCACCCATTGTCCCCACACCCCTGAATTTTCAGTCACCGGTGGAACAGAGGAGAAGCCCAGTCTTCTCATGAGCTGTCTGGTAAGTCTCTCCTGGGACCCAGTGGTTACCAGCAGCTCAGTGTTGTCTTCCCACTCTAGTAAAAATAATGGCTCCCAAACAGGTCAATGTTTAATGCAGTTTTTTTTTTCTTGGAGGAATTGCTGGCACAGAACTGTGAAGGCCACAAGTCATTTCAGCTGGAGGCCAATCATTGTGTGAAGGGGAAGAGGCAGCCTAGGAGCGGGGCAGGAGTGTGGGGGTGGGGTGGGGGAGGGTCAGGGAGCCCAGCTGCACTGTGCTTGTGTAGTCAGCTCGGTAGTCCTAAGACCCAGTGGGTCACCCTGACACCCCTGCAGGTGGGTACAGGACAGGACGCACAGCAGGGCCACCTTTCAGCAAGTCTTCAGAAGTCCAAGGATTAGTGTCTGGCAACTCAGGTGTGAGGGACAGGACTACACAAGGAGGTACTGGAGCCACCTGTCTTAGACGCCTTAAGCTTGCTACAGGAACCATTATTTCTTATAAGTGATATATTACATATACATATACACACACATATATTAAGGTGATCAGAAAGTTCATAGGGTATGGAAGTAAAATATTTTTATTTTGGCACAAAAATGTCTAAAATCTGTGCACGAGGGGTCTTCAGAAAGTTCATGGGAAACATGTATTATGAAAACTTGAGGTATGGATTTCATAGCGAGAGCTGGTTCCAGGACGGGCGAGCCCACTGTTGGGCGTTTTGGAGGGGAGGTGAGAAACAGGAGGAAGCACAGTGGTTCATCAGGCTCCCAGGGATGAACAGTCAAAGGTAGACATTCCAGCAAGCCTGGGAGGTCGGTCCACCAGCAGCCCCTTTGAGGACCAGCCGCTCTGGCTGAACTCATTCCCACTTGTAACTGAAGCCGACCAGCACCGTCCAGGGTGTAGACATTCTAATTGTTGCCTCAGTGTCATTACTGGTTGCAGCTTCTGGCCACGGATGTGGGTAACTTTCCTAACAGATATGTCCTGTTTCACTCCAGGCCTGTGACACCTGGGCTGTGATCGTCTAGAGCTGGCCTGCATTCGCACCGTTCTCCTGGGCCGACCACAACTCACTCCCTCTCCAGCAGAGGCCTTGTACATAGCAACCTTTAACTTATAATTTATTTTGTATTAAAACTTTTCAAACACCTCTGCTCTTGCTGTTTCGTGGTCTAGGTTGAAAGTCAAGGAACAGAAAAAACGAAGTACCTTGGAGGAGATAAAACCAAATTTATTGTCCATCATTGTATGTTATATAAAAATCTAGAATAAGTTTGTACAGAAAAAAATGAGAGTGCAACAGTAATAATTTAAATGTTATTTTCCGTGATATTGGGATGGTAACCGTCGCAACGCACGGGTGTCTGGGGGTCAGAGCAGGTTCTGTTCGCTGGCCACAGCCTGCCAGACAAGTTTCACTGTCCCTACTCTACTGGCTCTTGACAAAACTTTTGAGGTCCTCAAGGAAAGTTATGTACTCCTGGTGCTCCAGGGCGGTGCTGAGCTCCACCAGCTCATCTGCAAAAGTGTTGTCCACCCCTCGGTCTGCCAGGAAATCCATCAGGTGGTCATACAAGGCCTGCGGAAAACAGTGTGTTACACTGTGTAATGCCCACTAATGACAATGCTGCTTTCTCTCCTTGAACAAGGCAGGACGCTCCCCTACAAGGCCCAAGAGCACCCCACCCTGTCACTCACCCAGTCCAGGGAGTCTGTGTTGAGTGTGTAGTTGGTGTCCTTCCACTCAGACTCGCCGGAAGCCTGAAAGCTAACTTCCCTGATGGAGAAAATGTCACTCTCAGCCTCCTCCTCTTGTCCGACCTGGGAAGGAACAGTGTTCCAGGAAACACGGGTTTTTCAGGACAAGCCAGACAGGTGCACGGAAAAGGGAGCACTTCTAGTGTGAAACCCCAGCTTTACCCTGAGCTGACTTCCACGCGCCACCTGTCTCCCGTGCTTTGCTGCTCTAAGCCACAGTCTCCCACAGGTGTCTGCTAGTCCCAGGAGGCACCCCTCATCTCCCTGGGTGTCAAGGGCCCACACTCCGTTCTACCCACCTCATCCTCCGGGAAGTGACAGTCCAGTACGAGGGCTTTCTTGCCATCATTCTTTATAACTTCAACCACGAAATTCGGAGTTGATGTCAGTTCAGGCTGAGGAAACAAAAACACGTCTGCGTGTGCCACTATAGGAAGGGGTCAGAGCCCAGGCCAGGCCTCCAACGCTTCTGAGCATCTGATGGCCACCCCTGTCAGGATGATATTTAGCCCTTTACACTCACTTTAAACCTGCATTCCAGCCCCAGCTCTATGCACTCAACTGAGACTCAGATCTCTCTACTTCCTGAACCCATTTCTGCACCCACACACTGCAAAGCCAGCCACACAGCCAAGATCTCTTTCCGGCTTGGCTGTCTCAGGAGTCTGTTACAGCCCAGGTCAGAGGCTGGCGTGCCCGGCCCTCAGTGACAGGAGCAGACCAAGCCCAAAGTCAGGGAGCTGCCAGTCCAGGCGGCTGAGATGGAAGCGCTCAGGGAGCTGGGCTCTCCTTGCAGGCGCGTGAGACAACTCGGTCAGAAGGTCAGAGACCCTCTGGCCTTCATACTGGCGGGCTTCCGGGCTGAGTATACCACTTCCTAAAATGTCAGAAAACCAGACACCCCCAGCTCCCACCGATACGGCCGGCAAGCCAAGATCGCACCTGGCCAAGTGATGCCATCTCTGCTGCCCCTGGCTTTCCTACTCTGGCCAGGTGACTGGTGCTTTCCACCAGCTTCTGACTTAGGAACATCCTCCCCCGGGGAAAAGAAAACGGTGATTTCTGATAGCACACATCTCCCCGTCATGGGAAGGACTCAGTTCTGCTTCCTGTCCACAGGCTCTTAGCTCCTCCACTCCTGGTCCAGCTATCTGCTAATGGGCCTGGCACATGGGTGACGTCCTGGATGGAGCTTCTGGCTTGAGCCTGGCCCAGCCCTGACTGCTGTAGCCATGTGGGAAGTAAACCAGAGGATGGAAGATCTTTGTCCCTGTCAGTCTGCTTTCAAATAAATCTTTGAAAACAAAAACAAGAAAACCTGGTGTTTCTCTAGGCCCCTGGGGGAGCTGAGGCACAGACTGGGCACGATATTACGAGCTTACCTCCTGTTCCTCAGCCTTCTGTCCTTGGGAGGACTCCTCCTCACCATCAAAGGTTGGTGGGATGCTATTGTTGATGTTGAAAGTGACAGTGATCCTACAAAGTCAAAAGAAACGCAACAGACATGGTCCAGTTGTAGTGGAGTAGTCTAGCCGTTAGGTATGGAGGCCTGCTACACAGAAACAATCTGATAGGAACGATGTTTCCCCTTCACCAGCTGACAGTCTACACTGGCAGAAGTGGACAGAGGCTGGGTACCCACATCCAGCCCTAAGAGGGAGCAGGTCTCCAGCACACCTCCATGTGCAGAGCTCCAAGTGATGACGCCATGCACCAGCTCCTCCCATCAGGCTAGCGCCTGCTGGTTACCTACCACCAGCTGACACTGCTCACTGGGGTGGGGTATCGTGAAAGTGAGCAGATAAGAAGCTGGGGGGATGGAACAGAAGCCCCTCTAGGAGCTTTTCTCGGGGCTGGTGGTGTGGCACAACAGGATAGGGCGTTGCCTATGATGCCAGCATCCAATACGGGCACTGGTTCGTGGAGTAGCTCTACTTCCGAGCTAGCTCCCTGCTAATGGCCTGGGAAAAGCAGTGGAAGATGACCCTACTGCTTGGGCCCCTGCCCCTCATGAGGGAGACCTGAAGGAAGCTCCTGGCTTCAGCCTGGCCCAGCCTCAGCTGTTGTGGCCATCTGGGAGTAAACCGGAGTTACAACTCTACCTTTCAAACAAACAAGTCTTTAAAAAGAAAAAAAAAAAAAAAAGCTTTCTCCATGACAAAATCTGCCGCTGGGAGGAAGGGAAGGCACACTGCGGGGATACACCTGAGGACTCAGAGCAGGCCTGCGCCCTGGAAGACAAGGCCAGGCAAAGGACAGTGCGTTCACTGTGGACTCATCCCACGGGCTGGAACACCAACACATGACAACCGTAAGGTACAAGAATCCTCGTGACATTCCATGTTCCGAAGGTTGAGTCACAATCCCTGTGACAGTGGGGTAGACCAGGTGTGGCTGGGCAGCGCAGACCCCGCACCCTGCACACCACTGCTCAGCTAACGGGCTGCTCCTTCCCAAGGCAACAGCGGCAGGCTGAGGCTCAGCCCCAGAAACTATCTGCAACCACGCTGACCAAGCTGAGTTCCTCGACACAGAAACACAGCACTGTTCATCAGGGTATCATTTCTAACGGCCCCAAACTGGCTACGAAAACCGGAAGAAAAGTTCAAGTGAAGCTTCAGTCGTCAACTGACACTGTGTATGGGCGAAACCCCTGCACCCTAGGGGAAAAAGCATCAGAACCCTACACTTCACACTGTACACAAAAGTTGACTCAAAGTGATCACGGGCCTAAAGAGCTAAACTCCTCTTACAAGTAAATCCGGGCATAAATATCTAGAAACTTTGGTTACCCAACAGTTTGTCAAATGTGATGTCAAAAAAGCACAAATGACAAAAAAACAAAAAAAAAGCCCACATACACAAAAAACAAAACCCAGTAAATTGAGCTTCATCAAAATTAGAAGTGTATGTTGGGGCCTGTGCTTTGGCACAGCGGGTCAACGCCCTGGCCTGCAGTGCAGGCATCCCATATGGGCGCCAGTTTGAGACCCGGCTGCTCCACTCCATACCTGGCTCTCTGCTATGGCCTGGGAAAGCAATAGAAGATGGCTTAAGTCCTTGGGCCCCTGCACCCATGTGGGAGACGCAGAAGCTCCTGACTCCTGGTTTTGGATTGGCACAGCTCTGGTCGTTGTGGCCAACTGGGGAGTGACTGCGTAACTCTTTCAAATAAATAAATAAATCTTTAAAAAAATAGTTCACTTGGTGTAGTCAAACAATAACTAAAAAAAGTGTATGTCAATACCAATAACATAGGGAAAGGAAAAAAACACCCAAGGATGGGAGAAAACACTTGCACACCCTGTGTCTGATAAGGGGAACTGCACCCAGAATATCTAAAGCCCACCTTTAAGGCAATAACCTGGTAACCTGGATTCAGCTCCCAGCTCCAGCGTAGCCTATACCTGGACATTTCAATATTTAGGGAGTGAAGTAGCACATGGGAGCTATCTGTCTTTCAAAACGACAGTAAAGGCCGGCGCTGTGGCTCAATAGGCTAATCCTCTGCATTGCGGCGCCTGGCACACCGGGTTCTAGTCCCGGTCGGGGCGCCAGATTCTGTCCCAGTTGCCCTTCTTCCAGGCCAGCTCTCTGCTGTGGCCCGGGAAGGCAGTGAAGGATGGCCCAAGTGCTTGGGCCCTGCACCCCATGGGAGACCAGGAGAAGCACCTGGCTCCTGCCTTCGGACTGGCGCAGCGCCGGCCGTAGCAGCCATTTGGGGGGTGAACCAACGGAAGGAAAACCTTTCTCTCTGTCTCTGTCTATAACTATCTGTCAGATAAATAAAATTAAAAAAATAAATAAATAAAAAACCAGAATCACAAAGTAAATAGAACCCTGTCAAATGCCTGCCAACAAATGAATGGATAACTGACAGAACAAGGACATGAGCCTCAGGCATTGTGGCTCTTTGCCTGAGGGACCCTTTACCTTCCTTCAAGAGACCAGCTCAGTCCTACGCCCTGTACTGTTGCCCACCCTACCCTCTGCATTCTGCATTCCATAGAAAAGCTAGCTCAGCTCCACTGCACCTCATGGCCCTTATCAGGCCTATGCTATTTAAATCCAGCCCGTAAATAAATTCCTGCTCTCTCGGCCACGTGTTCTGTCTGTGCGCATGCCAGTGGTTGGCCATCTTTGCAAATTCACTTGTCTTTTTTTTTTTCCTTTATGATTTATTTATTGTATTTGAAAGACAGAGTTAGAAAGAGATCTTCCATCTGCTGGTTCACTCCCCAAATGGCTACAATGGCCAGATGGAAACCAGGAACTTCTTCCAGGCCTCCCATGTGGGTGTGAAAGGAGCGGCCGAGAGCCGCCATAAAATGGCCTTAATAAAACAGTCCTGGGAAATGGGGAGTAAACTAAGTTCACAGAGAAAGCAGATAGCTACTACCCAGAGATAAGGGCTACTACCCAGAGATAAGGGCTACTACCCAGAGATAAGGGCGACAGAACATCCTGGTATGCACCTAAGCCCCCTCCCCTGTGCTTGTTCAAGCTTAACAAAGAAACCGTGAGGCACGTAGGGCACGTAGCCACCCCTTTCTGCTCTTCAAGGACCCCCTCCCCTTGTCCAAGCTTAGACACGTAGGGCACGTAGCCCCCGTTTCTGTTCTCTCCTCCTCCTCGACGACCTCCTCCCCTTGTAGTTACCCAATAAACTTACGCCACCCTATGGTATGTTAATTTTGTGGTTTTGCCCCTTAAAAGCTGTGTGAGATAGCTGCTCGGGGCTCCTCTCGCTTGCTTGCTGCTTGCAGCAGTAGAGGGCCCATTTGTACAAATGAAATAAATTACCTCCTGTTCTATTGCATCGTCTGGTCCGGAGTCTGTGTTTCTGGGGTCGTCACAAGAGGACACCGCTTTTGGGGTCCTACATCTGGGGGCTCGTCCGGGATTTGGGGGACCCCAGACTCCCACACTCCATCGGCCAGACGGAGGTAAGTTTGCTTACTTGTGTATTATTGTAACTGTGGTTTGTACTGTTTGTCCTTGTCTGCCAGGACGACGTGGAATCCGTCCTGGGGCGCCTGTACAGGCTCAGTACTGACTGGACCAAAGGGGAGACAGACGTGTCGTGAGGCCCCTGGTCCAACCCTGGAGGACGCTCCAGTGGTGGTCTGGGAAGGAGGGAAAGAGAGTGTTTCCCTTCTTCAAAGGGAGAGCCTGGCCAAACGGCCGCTCCCTTCTGAAATTCTGGTTTTGGTTTTGTCTCGGTCTGTTGCTGCGCGGCTTGTGATTTCAGACGTGTCCTGAGACCCCTGGTTCAACCCTGGAGAACGCTCCAGTGGTGGTCTGGGAAGGAGGGAAAGAGGGAATTTCCTTTCTTCCAGGGGAGAGCCTGGCTAGACTGCCGCTCCCTTCTGATAGTTTCGGTTTTGTCTCGGTCTGTTGCCGCGCGGCTTGTGATTTGTGTTCTGTGTGTCACTGTTTTTGTTGTCCTTTATCTCTTACTGTCTCCCCCATCTGTTTTTATTGTTGTGTTTGATTGCTAGATGTATACTTGTATGAAAAATGTGTATTGTATTCTTATGATGTGTTAATTATGTCTACTTCTCAATGCAACTCTAGGGCCAAATGTAAGGACAAATTTTTGGAATGGAGAGGCTTGTACCTAGATTTGGCTCTGGTAACCAAGAAACTTTGCTGCCGAATGACCTTCTCCTGCTCCTTGGGAGCCTGGCCAGTTCCCAGGGAGGAGGATAAAGGAATGTTTTCTGATAAACAGGTGGGCATGCTTCATGTCTCGGCTCTCTGGCCAAGACCCGAGATGGGACGCACTGCTTGCCTAAAATCTTGGCAATGAGCCACCCTTGTCCTTGGGGGCTTTAAGGGGGAGCCAGAGCAAGCCTCTGCTGCTGCTGTTTCATTTCGGGGGGAACATGCAGTCAAGCTGAATGTTAAATGTGCCCGTGATGATTACTAATAATGTTTAATTCTCAGTATGGATCCTTCTCCGGAGCTGTGTGAAGATTGCCTAGTGATGCCCACAGTACTGTAAATTCTACAAAACTTAAGTACAACGTGAACATGATCAATTGGCTACTGTGATTGAGGTGTTCTGTGACAGTCCCTTTAATGAGAAATTAACAAAATGGATTAATAACAGGACATTCAGGACCTGACGCTCTGCTTGGTATGTCATTACAAAAATCATCAAGGAGGGCTATGCCTGATAAATGAGGGTGCTATAAATGTGGGCAACAGGGACATGTACAAAAATTGTCCAGAAGTCAAAAATCAAAATAAGGCTCTTCCTGGGATTTGCTTCCAGTGCTAAAGGGAAAGGCATTGGGCCAATAATGTCACTCCAAAACTGATAAAGAAGGTAATTCATTAAAAAACAGAGTTCAGGAAACTGGAAGCGGGGCCAGCCTCAGGCCCTCCCTACAGGGGTCAGTGGACCATCTTGCTATAGTATCATTAAAGCAATGGAGCCATGTTTATTGCAACATTCTGTTAATCTATGCTCCTTTACCATCTTTCCTCTAAATAATTTTAGTGTGCACTACAAGGCTTGCAGCGTATTTCTTGCAGATTAAAAGTAACTAAGTCTGTGCACAGCAGACAGCTAAAAAGTAATTTACTGTCACAAATTGGCATAGTTGGCAGGATCCGCAAGTATGCAAAGCAATGCCTTTCTTTAAAAGAAAAACTGAAGTTGCATGTGTAACCTGTGATGTTCCTGGCTGGAAAGACCTTCAGATCGCCTCTTTGGTGAAGGAATGGGCTCTCTGCTCAGAATCGAGTGAGAATTGGGATGGCAAGTTACAGAGTGCACAGCCTCCACAAGTTATTGAGGTTTTGCTATCAGTGCCGGTGGAAAAGGGGGATGAACTATAGGCTTTGGGGAGGTGAGAATGGATTTTGTTATCTGCATACTGATGCATGTATAAGCAATTAAAAAATAAGTACAGAATAAATATAAATTAAAAAAAAAATACTGCCCTTTAGAGTCAAACTGCTAGGTAGTGGTAAAAAAATTATATCAAGCTCCTGTACTGCTGCCAGGGCCAACTAAGGTTATTCAGTGTAAACAATACAAAATTCCAGGTGGACATAAAAAAAATCTAAAACAGTAAAAAAATTATCTTAGTGCTGAGTGATGATTCCCATAATCACTAAAAGGAATTATCTAATTTGGCATGTTAAGAAATCAGATGAAACCTGAAAAATGACTGTGGATTACAGGGAATTAAACAAAGTTACTCTCCCATTGACTGCTACAGTCCCAGATACCATCATTTTGATGTAAAAGGTCACAAACATAAAAGCGTGTTCTTGATAAGGAAAGTTAAAAGAAAGAGATACTTTTAAAAGGATATGATTTGTAAAAATTGTTTATCTTAATGGCTGGTTTATACTGGAATAAAAAAAAGAGGGTGGGAGAAGAGAAAGGTTTGAGCAAGTTACAGAAGGTGTGAGAAAGTCGCAAAATGTTATGGGAAGAAGAAATCTTTGGTTATTTTCTTTGACATAAAATCAAAATCTGATCCTCTGTTAAAGCAATGAGTTAAAGTAATCTATTATGTTCTCTTGATGTCTCTGTTGAATTCTAACTGCTTAAAAACAGCTGTAAAAAGAGCAATGGTGAAATGGAGGGATCCTATCACCAATCAATGGAATGGACCTGATCCAGTACTGGTATGGGACAAGGGCTCCTAAGGGATGGGTTTTTCCATGTAACCAACATGCCTTTACATCATTAGCCTCTGATAACTTCTGCAATTGCTCCCTGGGCCGTGTGGCCCTGATGCTAACATCTGTATTTACAGCAGCGGATAGAGTACGTCAGTGGTGTGCTTTACCTGAAGACTACTATAACAATCATCCTAATAGGAGAGGACACTGCCCTTGCCATGGCTGCATCAGTAGTAAGTGTTCCTGGACTGGCTTTTGGAAATAATCGTGGACTATGAAGGCTTACATGTTTGGTGACCAAAGCAATCAATCTTACTGCTACTGTGCTATCCAATATAGCCAAAGAATTGGATCAAGTTCACTCAGGAGTGCTTTTAAGCCATGCAGCTAACAATTACTTGCTGTTAAAAAAAAAAATCATATAAGTTGTAAATCTGTACCTGGGGGATGTTATTTTAACATTACTAACAATGTGCCATATATAGAGTCTGTTATTGATAAACTTAAGAGTAAAATGCAACATATGTTTATTACTAACCCACTATTCATTTGAAGGGTTTCAATGGATTCATTGGTTATTAATGTTGGCTGGACTGCTACTGCTTTTCCCACTTTGTATGGGATGTCTTCCGTGTGTTCTGCATTTTATGCTGACTTCCCTATAGTATGAATGGACTGAGATTCATCATTTAAAACTTCGTACCAAGCCTCCTTTGTAATCAAAATAATTGATATTTGGCTGTATGTTTCATCTCTCACCTAATGTTGGGCTGGAATGGTACTCAAAGACGGGTAAGACGCTCAGCATCCTGTACCAACCTAAGACAGGGCTCTAGGCCAAGCTGCCAGAGTTACCGATGACGGGTAAGGACAGAGATGACTGAGGGCAACCTAAGACAGAGGCCATTCTCAATTTAATAAAAAAAAAAAAGGAGGAGATGTGGGGACCCATGGCTGGCCATGGGCCCACATGCTAAGGCCTGGCTTGCTGATCATTGGCATTAGTCCTCACGCAACAGTATCAAGCCCTGGCCACCAGTGACCGTATTGAAACCCCTCATTAATGGGCACACAATTTTAGGATTAAAATTAGTTCAAAGAGAAAATGGGGGAATGAAAGGAGCGGCCGAGAGCCGCCATAAAATGGCCTTAATAAAACAGTCCTGGGAAATGGGGAGTAAACTAAGTTCACAGAGAAAGCAGATAGCTACTACCCAGAGATAAGGGCTACTACCCAGAGATAAGGGCTACTACCCAGAGATAAGGGCGACAGAACATCCTGGTATGCACCTAAGCCCCCTCCCCTGTGCTTGTTCAAGCTTAACAAAGAAACCGTGAGGCACGTAGGGCACGTAGCCACCCCTTTCTGCTCTTCAAGGACCCCCTCCCCTTGTCCAAGCTTAGACACGTAGGGCACGTAGCCCCCGTTTCTGTTCTCTCCTCCTCCTCGACGACCTCCTCCCCTTGTAGTTACCCAATAAACTTACGCCACCCTATGGTATGTTAATTTTGTGGTTTTGCCCCTTAAAAGCTGTGTGAGATAGCTGCTCGGGGCTCCTCTCGCTTGCTTGCTGCTTGCAGCAGTAGAGGGCCCATTTGTACAAATGAAATAAATTACCTCCTGTTCTATTGCATCGTCTGGTCCGGAGTCTGTGTTTCTGGGGTCGTCACAAGAGGACACCGCTTTTGGGGTCCTACATCTGGGGGCTCGTCCGGGATTTGGGGGACCCCAGACTCCCACACTCCATCGGCCAGACGGAGGTAAGTTTGCTTACTTGTGTATTATTGTAACTGTGGTTTGTACTGTTTGTCCTTGTCTGCCAGGACGACGTGGAATCCGTCCTGGGGCGCCTGTACAGGCTCAGTACTGACTGGACCAAAGGGGAGACAGACGTGTCGTGAGGCCCCTGGTCCAACCCTGGAGGACGCTCCAGTGGTGGTCTGGGAAGGAGGGAAAGAGAGTGTTTCCCTTCTTCAAAGGGAGAGCCTGGCCAAACGGCCGCTCCCTTCTGAAATTCTGGTTTTGGTTTTGTCTCGGTCTGTTGCTGCGCGGCTTGTGATTTCAGACGTGTCCTGAGACCCCTGGTTCAACCCTGGAGAACGCTCCAGTGGTGGTCTGGGAAGGAGGGAAAGAGGGAATTTCCTTTCTTCCAGGGGAGAGCCTGGCTAGACTGCCGCTCCCTTCTGATAGTTTCGGTTTTGTCTCGGTCTGTTGCCGCGCGGCTTGTGATTTGTGTTCTGTGTGTCACTGTTTTTGTTGTCCTTTATCTCTTACTGTCTCCCCCATCTGTTTTTATTGTTGTGTTTGATTGCTAGATGTATACTTGTATGAAAAATGTGTATTGTATTCTTATGATGTGTTAATTATGTCTACTTCTCAATGCAACTCTAGGGCCAAATGTAAGGACAAATTTTTGGAATGGAGAGGCTTGTACCTAGATTTGGCTCTGGTAACCAAGAAACTTTGCTGCCGAATGACCTTCTCCTGCTCCTTGGGAGCCTGGCCAGTTCCCAGGGAGGAGGATAAAGGAATGTTTTCTGATAAACAGGTGGGCATGCTTCATGTCTCGGCTCTCTGGCCAAGACCCGAGATGGGACGCACTGCTTGCCTAAAATCTTGGCAATGAGCCACCCTTGTCCTTGGGGGCTTTAAGGGGGAGCCAGAGCAAGCCTCTGCTGCTGCTGTTTCATTTCGGGGGGAACATGCAGTCAAGCTGAATGTTAAATGTGCCCGTGATGATTACTAATAATGTTTAATTCTCAGTATGGATCCTTCTCCGGAGCTGTGTGAAGATTGCCTAGTGATGCCCACAGTACTGTAAATTCTACAAAACTTAAGTACAACGTGAACATGATCAATTGGCTACTGTGATTGAGGTGTTCTGTGACAGTCCCTTTAATGAGAAATTAACAAAATGGATTAATAACAGGACATTCAGGACCTGACGCTCTGCTTGGTATGTCATTACAAAAATCATCAAGGAGGGCTATGCCTGATAAATGAGGGTGCTATAAATGTGGGCAACAGGGACATGTACAAAAATTGTCCAGAAGTCAAAAATCAAAATAAGGCTCTTCCTGGGATTTGCTTCCAGTGCTAAAGGGAAAGGCATTGGGCCAATAATGTCACTCCAAAACTGATAAAGAAGGTAATTCATTAAAAAACAGAGTTCAGGAAACTGGAAGCGGGGCCAGCCTCAGGCCCTCCCTACAGGGGTCAGTGGACCATCTTGCTATAGTATCATTAAAGCAATGGAGCCATGTTTATTGCAACATTCTGTTAATCTATGCTCCTTTACCATCTTTCCTCTAAATAATTTTAGTGTGCACTACAAGGCTTGCAGCGTATTTCTTGCAGATTAAAAGTAACTAAGTCTGTGCACAGCAGACAGCTAAAAAGTAATTTACTGTCACAAATTGGCATAGTTGGCAGGATCCGCAAGTATGCAAAGCAATGCCTTTCTTTAAAAGAAAAACTGAAGTTGCATGTGTAACCTGTGATGTTCCTGGCTGGAAAGACCTTCAGATCGCCTCTTTGGTGAAGGAATGGGCTCTCTGCTCAGAATCGAGTGAGAATTGGGATGGCAAGTTACAGAGTGCACAGCCTCCACAAGTTATTGAGGTTTTGCTATCAGTGCCGGTGGAAAAGGGGGATGAACTATAGGCTTTGGGGAGGTGAGAATGGATTTTGTTATCTGCATACTGATGCATGTATAAGCAATTAAAAAATAAGTACAGAATAAATATAAATTAAAAAAAAAATACTGCCCTTTAGAGTCAAACTGCTAGGTAGTGGTAAAAAAATTATATCAAGCTCCTGTACTGCTGCCAGGGCCAACTAAGGTTATTCAGTGTAAACAATACAAAATTCCAGGTGGACATAAAAAAAATCTAAAACAGTAAAAAAATTATCTTAGTGCTGAGTGATGATTCCCATAATCACTAAAAGGAATTATCTAATTTGGCATGTTAAGAAATCAGATGAAACCTGAAAAATGACTGTGGATTACAGGGAATTAAACAAAGTTACTCTCCCATTGACTGCTACAGTCCCAGATACCATCATTTTGATGTAAAAGGTCACAAACATAAAAGCGTGTTCTTGATAAGGAAAGTTAAAAGAAAGAGATACTTTTAAAAGGATATGATTTGTAAAAATTGTTTATCTTAATGGCTGGTTTATACTGGAATAAAAAAAAGAGGGTGGGAGAAGAGAAAGGTTTGAGCAAGTTACAGAAGGTGTGAGAAAGTCGCAAAATGTTATGGGAAGAAGAAATCTTTGGTTATTTTCTTTGACATAAAATCAAAATCTGATCCTCTGTTAAAGCAATGAGTTAAAGTAATCTATTATGTTCTCTTGATGTCTCTGTTGAATTCTAACTGCTTAAAAACAGCTGTAAAAAGAGCAATGGTGAAATGGAGGGATCCTATCACCAATCAATGGAATGGACCTGATCCAGTACTGGTATGGGACAAGGGCTCCTAAGGGATGGGTTTTTCCATGTAACCAACATGCCTTTACATCATTAGCCTCTGATAACTTCTGCAATTGCTCCCTGGGCCGTGTGGCCCTGATGCTAACATCTGTATTTACAGCAGCGGATAGAGTACGTCAGTGGTGTGCTTTACCTGAAGACTACTATAACAATCATCCTAATAGGAGAGGACACTGCCCTTGCCATGGCTGCATCAGTAGTAAGTGTTCCTGGACTGGCTTTTGGAAATAATCGTGGACTATGAAGGCTTACATGTTTGGTGACCAAAGCAATCAATCTTACTGCTACTGTGCTATCCAATATAGCCAAAGAATTGGATCAAGTTCACTCAGGAGTGCTTTTAAGCCATGCAGCTAACAATTACTTGCTGTTAAAAAAAAAAATCATATAAGTTGTAAATCTGTACCTGGGGGATGTTATTTTAACATTACTAACAATGTGCCATATATAGAGTCTGTTATTGATAAACTTAAGAGTAAAATGCAACATATGTTTATTACTAACCCACTATTCATTTGAAGGGTTTCAATGGATTCATTGGTTATTAATGTTGGCTGGACTGCTACTGCTTTTCCCACTTTGTATGGGATGTCTTCCGTGTGTTCTGCATTTTATGCTGACTTCCCTATAGTATGAATGGACTGAGATTCATCATTTAAAACTTCGTACCAAGCCTCCTTTGTAATCAAAATAATTGATATTTGGCTGTATGTTTCATCTCTCACCTAATGTTGGGCTGGAATGGTACTCAAAGACGGGTAAGACGCTCAGCATCCTGTACCAACCTAAGACAGGGCTCTAGGCCAAGCTGCCAGAGTTACCGATGACGGGTAAGGACAGAGATGACTGAGGGCAACCTAAGACAGAGGCCATTCTCAATTTAATAAAAAAAAAAAAGGAGGAGATGTGGGGACCCATGGCTGGCCATGGGCCCACATGCTAAGGCCTGGCTTGCTGATCATTGGCATTAGTCCTCACGCAACAGTATCAAGCCCTGGCCACCAGTGACCGTATTGAAACCCCTCATTAATGGGCACACAATTTTAGGATTAAAATTAGTTCAAAGAGAAAATGGGGGAATGAAAGGAGCGGCCGAGAGCCGCCATAAAATGGCCTTAATAAAACAGTCCTGGGAAATGGGGAGTAAACTAAGTTCACAGAGAAAGCAGATAGCTACTACCCAGAGATAAGGGCTACTACCCAGAGATAAGGGCTACTACCCAGAGATAAGGGCGACAGAACATCCTGGTATGCACCTAAGCCCCCTCCCCTGTGCTTGTTCAAGCTTAACAAAGAAACCGTGAGGCACGTAGGGCACGTAGCCACCCCTTTCTGCTCTTCAAGGACCCCCTCCCCTTGTCCAAGCTTAGACACGTAGGGCACGTAGCCCCCGTTTCTGTTCTCTCCTCCTCCTCGACGACCTCCTCCCCTTGTAGTTACCCAATAAACTTACGCCACCCTATGGTATGTTAATTTTGTGGTTTTGCCCCTTAAAAGCTGTGTGAGATAGCTGCTCGGGGCTCCTCTCGCTTGCTTGCTGCTTGCAGCAGTAGAGGGCCCATTTGTACAAATGAAATAAATTACCTCCTGTTCTATTGCATCGTCTGGTCCGGAGTCTGTGTTTCTGGGGTCGTCACAAGAGGACACCGCTTTTGGGGTCCTACAGGTGCAGGGACCCAAGCACTTGAGCCATTTTCCGCTGCTTTCCCAGGAGCAGAAACAGGGCGCTGGGTCAGAAGTGGAGCAGCCAAGACTTGAACCGGCACCCATATGGGATGCAGGCACCGCAGGTGGCAGCTTAGCGTGCTATGCCACAGCGCTGGCTCCCATTTTTCTTCTTAATTGATTTTGGCCGTTGACTTCGTATCTTGTCTCCTCTGGTCTGTCTCCCATTTCCTTACATAAATAAAATCTAGCATATCCACATAATGAAATATTATGTTGTCATTAAAAAAGCTAACTATTGGTACATGCTATTACTAGTATGAATGAACCTCAAAAACAACGGGGGTGCGGGGGTGACAGTGTTGTGGCACAGCTGGCTAAGCTGCTGCCTACAACGCTGGCACCCATAGGCTGCTCTGCTTTGGATCCAGCTCCCTGCTCAGACGCCTCTCTGTAACCTTCTCTCTGTAATTCTCTTACTCTCTGCCTCTCAAATAAATTAATCTTAAAAAAAAAAAAAAAAAAAAGCTGGCCCAAGTGTTGGACCCTTGCACCCACGTGGGAGGACATGGAAAAAGTGCCTGCTGCCTGGCTCCTGGCTCCAGCTTGGCCCAGCTCTGGCTGTTGGGGTGGATGGAAGACGTCTCTAACTCTACCTTTCAAGCCAATAAATCAATCTTGGGGGGGGGGGAGGTAGACACAAATGGCCACATATTGCATGACTCCCACTCACACAAAATGTCCCACACAGGCAAATCCAGAGAAGGCAGCTTGGCGGTTTCAAGGGGCCGGAGGGGGAAGAAGGGACAGGGCGGCTGCGGAAGGGTCCCGCTGTGAAGTCACACGGGGTGGCTGACATGTGGCTCCAGCGAGCTTAGGGTCCCGAGCCAGAGGCCGCCCCACGCCGCGCACCCCGGGGCGCGCCGTGCACTTACTTCTCCCCGGCCACTTTGCGCACGAGTTTAGCCTCTGTGCCGTTCACCTCCAGCTCCCAGCCTCCAGACATCTTGGGAAGGGCTTTATGCTTCTGGATTTTCTTCTCCTCCTTAATCTCGTCGGTAAGGAAATCCACAAAGGCTTTATCTCCTGGGGAGGAATCGCGGAGACGTCAAGGAGCGCCAAGCACCCGACAGGGACCCGGGGACCCGGGGACCGCCGCCCTCTGCCCGGCATCCGCCTCGCCTCCCCAACGCTATCCGGCCTGGAAGCGGGCAGCTGCATCCGCTCGCCCGGAGAAGCCAATTCCGTCACGAGCGCCGCAGCACCCCACCCCCCAAACCGCACCCGGGGCCGGGGGAGCCGGGGAGCGGTGCTGTCAGTCGCCGTCGGGAATCAGGTCCCCCACGCCACGCGCGAGCCCCTCACCCTCCGTGTGCAGCGCGCCGCAGCCGCAGGAGCAGGGCTCGCGAGCCCGCAGGAGGCCGGGCCGCCGCACCGAGCCCGCGCGCACGCTGAGCAGCCCGAACGGCCGGGCGCAAGGCCGGGGCGCGGGCAGCAGCAGCGGCCGGAGCGGCGGGGCCGCGGCCGCGGCGCGGAGGCCGGCGACGGCGGGGCCCAGGGCGCGGGGCACGCAGCGAAGCAGCGGTAGCATCGCGCGGACGGCGTCAGACACGTGCGGCGGCGACGGACGACCCGGGCCAAAGCGCCCAAGTGACCTCCCGCCGCCGGAAGCCCGCCCTCGCCCGGAAGCGCCTCCCGCCGCCGGCGCTCCGAAGACCGAAGGCACCGCGGGCCGGATGGCGCCCTCTGCCGGGGACCGCCGGTGCAGCCTCGAATCCGGATTCCTGAACCGCCCCGGGAGTGGGTTGGGGTCTGGTGCGCAGAGCTTCGTGGTTAATTCTCAGAGCGCGCCGGGCTTGCACACGTCCTCCACACTCGACGGCAGCACACCTCTCGCAGGCCTTCTCTGCTCTCTCGTGTGCATCAAGCCCTGGCTTTGCTCGCTCGCCTGGCTGACTCCCCTCACTGCAGCCAGGTGAGACCCAGAGGCGCGAGGCGCGGTGCCCATGGTTAACCTCTCGTGACTGGCTTCACCTGCTCCCTCCGGCCTTGCATCCAAGTTCTCAGGCAAAGTCATTTTGCCGGGAGCCAGAAGCCATGGCTAACATCTGGTTCTGCACTCGCCAGGGTGTGGAAGGTACCAAGAAAATGTCTCCCTAGCTTTGTGGCAACTGTAAGGCTAATACTTAATATTTTCAAAACAGCTTTCTGTGAATAAGGGCAAGGACACACAAGAAAGAAGGGACATGCATCATGTACAAGACTTGTTCTGAATGGACACTTGCTAGTCAGGTGCGAATGTGAGCGTTATACATATACACAGGAGTTGATCTTTTCATAGCTTTATTTAAGACTCAAAATACAACGTATGCCTGAGCCAACCTGATTTTTTTCCCTCCCTCTGGATTTCTCTGCAGGTTACAATATTCTTATGAAATACAACATAACATTCTCGCCCACGGGGCCCGTGCTTTCTCTTATGCTAAAGCACTGGTGTCAGAGATGCATGGCCACATCCGTAGTGGACGGAGGATTTAGGTATCACAGTGCAGTTTCCCTCCCCGAGCAAAACCTTGTCCGCATCTGGCATCTCCTTCCCAGTCAGCAGGTTTGCAGCATGAAAGCTTTTTATCAAGGACAGGGATTGGGGTCCTCGCCCTTGTAAGGAAAGGTGCCCTACCCCACGTTTCACCCTCTGTGATGATGTAAGCAGGACAGCCGCCTGAGCCACGCCCCACGCCGCCTGCTTGAACACAGTTTGCACACAGCCGCTCAGAGGAGGTGGGAAAGGGTAGCTCGGGGCTATGGTGCAGTCTCACTGTGAAAGCGCTAAGTTTAAGGTGTAGCATCCCCTGCAGCTCGACAGACAGGTCTTATTTCTGTGTTAGTGACGTGGAGCTAGGGTGGGCTTTCCAACCTGGATTCATCCCTGAGCAGCTACGATAAAAAAATAACTTCCTTAAAAGCCCAATAGAAAACTAAATACTGTATTAAAAACTACCTCAGTGTTACAGGGGTAAACATATTTCTGTACTGAAACATGAAAGCTACTTAGAAGCTGTTTGCATCCTCTGCCCCCCGGAGAAGAACATGAGTCTCTGGAAACTTCTCGGGTGCTTAAGCCGGATATAAATTACGCAAGGTGAGTTTTACCTGACCTGGAGAATACCTCTCGCTAGAGGATTTGCTGAGGAGCCTAATAAATTATCCCCCACCTCCCATTTCTTTTTAACAGAATGACCAATGTTTTATTTAAAATACACTATATTTCTTTCGTCAGCTTCGGCTAAACATCCTTGCTTTCTATTAAATGAATGAGAAAAATACACTAAAAACAAAACAGAAAGAACTGTCTGGAAAACTCCAGAAAGTCAGCAACGTGTGGAAAAGCCACACTGTGAGGTGAGGTATATAGGATCAGTCACATCCCATTTCATCTACATGTGATCACTGTCACCACAACTAAACCACATGTGCTGACACCCCAGAAACCTGGCTGAAAACCTGAGTGTTGAGGGCTGGTGGCTCGGGCACACATGCTGACAGGGCAGGACTGGACACACACACCTGGAGAGAGCTGAGACGCTGCAGTGGGGGTGCCCCCCGGTCCCTCCCCCCCCACCAGGGTGGAGACTGCGCTGTCTTTGCAGAGCCTCTGAGGCAGGTCTGCTCCCTGCTTAGCAGCCAGATGACGCATTTGGTAAACAGTGACAAAATGCCACACAATAAGAGGACAGATCTTGCCAGGCCAGACTCTCCCTGGGGAAAGAGCATTTGTTTTTGATGATGACATAGCTGAGAAGAACCTTTAGTGTCTTTCCCTTCTCAAAATATCTGGACAGGAAGAGACTGTGGAGACCCTCAATGCCCCCCCAACAAACGCAGACAACAAGGGCTGGGCAGTCGGGAAGGAGCAAAGCCACACTGCCCCCGACTTCCTACGAAGAAGGAAAAAAAGATCACAGCGAATAACTAAACTGCAATGTAAGGACCACCGCCTGCAACACAGGCACCCCATATGAACACTGGTTCCAGTCCTGGCCGCTCCATTTCCAAACCAGCTCCCTGCTAATGCCGGTGGGAAAGCAGCGGGAGGTGGCCCAAGTGCTCAGGCCTCTGCCTCCCACGTGGGAGACTGAGATGGAGTTCCAGACTCCGGGTCGTTGTGGCTATTTGGGGAGTGAACAACCAGATGGAAGACCTCTCTGCCTCTCTTTGTAACTCTGCCTTTCAAATAAATAAAATAAATCTTTAAAAAAAAAAAAAAAAGACTTCTTAAAACAACAACAAAAAAGACTTCTTAAAACAAAAAACAACAACACACCAGACATGGGGGAGGGACTGTCGCTCTCTGGGTTCTCACTGATCAAGCACAGTGCCCCTCGCGCCCTATCCCTGGCAGCTCTGACCAGGGGCCTGCCCAAGGAGCAGCAGCTGGAAAGGAGCACAGGGCTGGCCATTCCTCAGGCTCACAGGAGGCCCGGGGCTCCTTCAGAGGGAAAACCACAGCTGGGTATGTGGGAGGCCCTGCGGTCAGTTTCCCATGCCTGTACTTGATATATTCACAAGATACAAATTGGCCTTTGCCTAGGAAATGTACACGTCCTCCAAAACCACTGATGGGGATCTGTGCCAGGGAGGCACGAGGGTCGGGGGACTCCTTTAGTGGCCCCTGCCTGGAGGCAGACACAGGGCAGCGCGCATCCTAAGACCCGAGGTTCCACACAGACGGCCACCCCAGTAGGTGACAGACAACAGCACCTCCTCCAGAACCGCCCACAGCACGCCATGTCTTAGGGCTGCTATTTCAGTCTCCCACAGACAGACCTTCAAATAGGACCAGGGACAGCATCCAGGCACGGCAACCCCCAATGGCAGCCTCCTTCCAGAAGGCCCGCTTTGGTCCCAAGAATGCAGGGGGTTTTGTTGTACTTCGCTTACACTGGGTAGTGAGCAGCAAGGTTAAGCATAATGGCTCACGACTCATCAGATGTGTAGCCCATGCCGGGCATGGCTCTGGGTAATTTCCATCCATGTTCTCTACACTTCATGGCCCAATCCTGTGAGTGAGAATTCTTATAAGGGCTGGCACTGTGGCGTAGAAGGTTAAGCCTCCGCCTGAGGAGCCAGCATCCCATATGGGCATGGGTTCAAGTCCTAGCTGCTCCTCTTCTGATCCACCTCCCAGTTAATGGCCTGGGAAAGCAGCGGAAGATGGCCCAAGTGCTTGGGCTCCTGCACCCACATGGGAGACCGGGAAGAATCTCCTGGCTTTGGATTGGCCTAGCCCTCGTTATTGCAGCCATTTGGGGAATGAACCAGCAGATGGAAGACCTCTCTCTCTCTGTCTCTCCCTCTCTCTGCAATTCTGCCTCTCAAATAAATAAATAAATCTTTGGGGGAAAAAAAAAGTCTTATGACCCCCACTTGGCAGATGAGGAAACGAGCCCCCTGCAGTCACCGGCAGGAACCAAAAGCACAGTAAGTGCAGGTCCACATGCACACAGTCCAGGCTGAGCTTCCTGCTTCTGGAAGCCAGGCACGCTCAGCTGTGTGGAGACGTGCAGCTGCCCCAGGGGCCAACCGGAGAGCCTGCCGTGAGGGCAGCGGGCGTCCAAGGCCCGGGCAGGAGCAGCACGGACAGCACCCTGAGCGGCTCAGTTTCTGGCTGTCCTCAACTTCCTCCTGAAGTACTCGGGGGCAGCCTCGTACAGCCACTCGGCGTCCACGACACAGAGGTCGCGCATGTAGCACTTGTTGGTGTGCAGCAGCTCCGTGTACACGACGCAGGCTGGCTTGCAGTGGAAGAGGACAGACGACGGGTGGATGGCCACCGGCTGGTGGGTGTCCGTGGTGGCGTAGGTGCCGTCGGGCTGAAGCTCGGCGGTGTTCATGAAGAGGCTGTGGGCCAGGCAGCGGCGGACGCTTTCCATGTCCCCTCGGGAGGACGCCATGGGCATCGACATCTGTTTCAGGACAAAGTGAGAGATGAAAAGGACCCCAGTGACCAACACCGCTCGGCACGACCTAGTGGGTGGCAGCAACAAGGCCCACGGCACAGCTCTGGTCTACCGTGTGCCCAACATAGACACCGACACGGAGGGGTGGTCTCCTCACGTGTCTTAGGGCTCAGCACGGGCGGACTGAAGACAGGGAAACCATGGCCGGGGGGAACGAGGACTGAGAGGGAGACATTCCTCTGAGCGCCCAGCCCACAGGCAGGTTGGGGGCCCCAGCCCCTCGCCCAAGTCTTCACTGGGACGTGCCGGGGTTGGGGGAGCCTTTCCCCTTCGCTGATAGCACTGTGCAACAGCAGGTTAAACCGCCACCTGGGACCCCTGCATCCCATATGAGTGTGGGTTCAAGTACTGGCTGCTCCACTTCTGAACCAGCTCCATGTTAATGCACCTGAGAAAGCAGCAGAAGATGGTCCACGTCACCCATGTAGGAGACCGGGATGGAGTCCCAGGCCCCTGGCTTCGGCCTGGGCTAGCCACAGCCATTGCCATCTGGGGACTGAACCAGCAGATGGAAGATGGCTATCTTTCTTTCTCTCTCTTTCCCTCTTCCTCTTTCTCTAACACTGACTTTCAAATAAATAAATAAAACTTTTAAAAAAAAAAAAAAGGAAGAAGTATACATAGTACAAGCTATAGAACATGTGTAATACATTGGGCTTTTTGGTGGTTTTTTTTGCTTTTTTATTTTAAAATTTTACAAATTTATTTTCACTTTATTTGAAAGGCAGAGCAACACAGAGACAGAGAGAGAGAGATCTTTCATCTGCTGGTTCACTCCCCAGATGCTTGCAACAGCTGGTTCTGGGTCATCTGGAAGTCAGGAACCAGGAACTCAATCCTGGTCTCCCGCACGGCTGGCAGGCACCCAGATACTTGAGCCGTCACCGCTGCTTCCCAGGGTGTGCGTGAGCAGGAAGCTGGATGAGGAGCAGAGGAGCTGGCACTCAGACCAGGCTCTCCCACGTGGCATGTGGGCCTCCCCAGCAGCACCTTAACCACTGCCCCAAATCTTGCCCCCACATTTCTTTTAAAGGGAAATGTGATACATAAACCCATGTGTCTGTGTACACAGACAACAGTTATCTCTGCGGGGCAGGATCACGAGGCCTCCTCTGCTGCCGCAGGAACCACCACGTTCTGCCCTATGTCGTATTTAACAACTACAACTACATACTGCTTTAGTCCCCGAGAAAAGCAACAAAGAGATGCTCACTAAAAAAGTTCTAGTAACACTGGAAAACACAGAAAGTTTATAAAACCGAGTATAAATTATACATACAATGTAACTATGTAAAAGATGCAACAAAAAGAAGAGTTATCAGGAAGTAGACTAAAATAGTTTCCTTAATGAGAGAGACTTCCTTTTGTAATCATTGGCAATAATATAAAAATATTTTTTATCCCCCCCCCAAAAAAAGTGGCAACTTAGTCCCCTAAAGAGCCCCAGAAGGACACAATACCTTTAAGCAGATTTCCCTCAACTGTGCTCTGACTTCGGCTACCAGCATCATATTCTTGCTGTTGACAAAATTCTCTTTGCACCAATCCTGAATAGGAGAAAAAAAGATATCATAATCCTCTCATTTCTCTAGAGAAACCAATTTAACAAAAGTTTTAGGACAAAGTTGAATTCAGAGGGCAAAAGGAATATAGGAATTCATCTTTATATCAGAAAGCATGAACTACAAGAGCAAATATCAATAATTCTAATGAAAGCAAAGCCAAAAATGTCCTTGCTTCAAATTAGCAAGACAAAAGCTGCAGACTGGAATATCTGCCAATCAAGGATAAGCTCTTCTAGGATACATTCAGTCTCTCAGAGCGGGCACTGTGGGAAGCAGGGCCATGCCTGCATCCTTTGTGTCAGTGTGCCAGTTTGAGTCTCAGCTCCTTCACGTTGACCCAGCTTCCTGCTAATGTGCCTGGGAGGCCGAGGGTTTGGCCCAAGTACTGGAGTTCCTGCCACTCACGTGGGAGACCCTGATGGAGTTCCTGGCTCCTAGTTTCAGCCTGACGCAGGCCCTGCTGTTGGGGGCATTTGGGAAGTGAACTAGAAGATAGAAGATCTCTGTCTCTGCCTTTCAAGAAAATAAAACCAAGAGCTGGGAGCCCATCTGGGTCTCCCACATGGGTGGCAGGAACCCAAGCACTTGAGCCACCATCTGTTACCTTCCAGGATGCTTTAGCAGGAAGCTGCATCAGAAGCGGAGGAGTTGGGACTCAAACTGGTATTCTGACATGAATGGGATACAGGTTGTCCCAAGTGGGGCCTTAACCTCTGTGCCATATTGCCCGCCCCAATAAATAAAATTTAAAAACCTCCTACAAATCAGTAACAAAAAGACCAACAACCCTGTAGAAAAACAGACAAAAGATTATGAGTAGACAACTCACCAAACAGAAAATATAAATACCCCCAAACTTCAGTAAGCATTCCAAATCTCTTGGGGAATCCATGGAGTATAGTTTAAAGCACTTGAAGAGGCCGGCACTGTGGGTAGCAGGTTGGGCCATGGCCTGCAGCACCAGCATCCCATATCAGAGCCGGTAGTCCCGGCTGCTCCACTTCAGATCCAGCTCCCTGCTAATGTGCCTGGGAAAGCAGGAGAAGATGGCCCAAGTCCTTGGGCCCCTGCACCCATGTGGGAGACCCAGTAGAAGCCCCTGGCTCCTGACTTCAGACTGGCCTAGCTCTGGCCACTGCGGCCATTTGGGGAATGAAAGAGTGGATGGAAGACCTCTCTCTGTCATCTCTCCCTCTGTTTGTAACTCTCTCAAATAAATAAATAAATCTTTAAAAAAAAAAAAAAGTACTTGAGAGACTACAACTATTAACTTGGCAAAAATGAAAGTCATTGCAACCAGAGAGATGGAAAGGATGGCCCAAATGGACAGTCTTAAATGTTACTCCAAGGAGTGGACAAAGGGAGCCCCCCGGCAGCCTGGGAAAGCTGGGCTACAGCTATCCCAAGTTCCAGTAGGCCCACTCTTAGGTGTCAGCCCTAGAGGTTCTCCCCCGTGTGCACAAAGAGACTGCACAGGATGGCTATGGCAGCACGGGATGGGGAAAGAAGCTGTCGAAGCGAACAGAGCTGTCCCTCCCCTTGGCAGCAGTGGGGAACCAGTCCCCCACCCCCAGCAGATACCAAAACCTGGGGATGCCCAAGTCCCTTACACAAAAGGGCAGTGTTTGCTCGTAACCTGTGCACGTCCTCCGTGTACGCACATCGCCCCCAGGTCACCTGTAATACGGAACCCAAGGTGAATGCTAGGTGAGCAGCTGTCACTCTGGACTGTTTAAGGAAGAACCAAGACCAGAGGTCTGTAGATGTTCAGTGCAGGTGCATCTCTCCCCAGTATTTCTTATCTGTGGGGGCAGAGGAGGACTGCAGTCTATAGCATGCACCACCGAGGGACGTGAAGCCAGGACACGCTGGCACAGGACGGTGCTGACGGAGGGAGAGAGTAGGAAAGGAGTTCAGTGCACTTACTGCATCTGCAGAATCTTATTTCCTTACAAGTCCTCTGAGACAAAAATAGCAACATTTTGCAGCTGCTCTAACTCAGTGGAAGATTTTTTTCTTTTTAAATGAAAGCAAACCCTACTGTGGCAGGAGTTGTTAATCACACGTTACCCATATTGTAACAACATGAGATAATATATTGCCATTTTCACCTTGGTCTGAGGAACTGAACTATCACCACCACAAAAAAACGACTATGAACAAAGTCGGGGCAGGCCAGGGAAAAACTCTCTCTGGCTAAGCCGTGGAGGCACCAAACACTTCCCCGAGTGACGCACGTACAGCAGGAAGTAAACACGGGCAGGACAAGGGCTGGACTCACGCTCCTTCCCCACAATCTACCCTTGCGCAGGCCCTTCTGACATGACGCGGGTCCTCCTTGTGGCTGTAGATGGCTCGGCCAGAAAAGGAGCCCCGTGGCGGCGCTGCCCTGTGCGGCAGGAGCAGGCGGGGCTCACCTTGTTGCCGCCGAGGTTTTTGAAGGTCCGGTAGATGTTGAGCAGGGTGACGTGGTCCCCCTCGCTGGAAAGGAACTTCCTGCGCACGGCCTGCACCTCATCCCGCCGGGCAGGAGGGTTGTAGAGGACGCTGTCCACGGACAGCAGGGACACGATGGTCAGTATCTCCTCTGTGCAGTGGAACTTGGGCGACAGCAGGATGGTCTGCAAGCCAAAGTCGAGACGTTTGTAAATCAAGGGTTCTCCGAGCCTCCAGACACTGTGTGCCCCGCAGTGGAGGGCAGGCGTCTAAATCCATGACTGGCACGTGACTGCTACGTGACTGCTTGAAACAGAGACTGCCCTCCCCATGGCACCACAGCTCCCTCGGGGGCAGGGCCCAAGACCTAACATCCTTGAGTCCCACTCACATATCAGTATTACTCACCAACTAGGGGTCAGTAACTGTTCAGGAGGACAGTAAGATTCCTTGGGATGTCCTGGGCTCAGGACTCTCCTGGGGGGGAGAAGGCACCATTTACCTTGGCAAATCTGGGCTCTAAAGGAAACGCTGCCATCTTCCTTCCAATCGGGGTCAAGGTGAGCTGGTCGTCCTTATGTTCCAGAGCCCCCAGCAAGTCCAGCTGGGCAATGGCCGCCTGAATGTGATCTAAAGAAACAAGACAGGGGCCGGCGTTGTGGCACAGCAGGTTGAACTGCCGCCTGCAACTCATACGGGGTATGGGTTAGGGTCCCAGCTGCTCCACCTCCCATCCAGCTCCCTGCTAATGGGAAAGCAGTGGAAAATGGCCCAAGCACTCCCATATGGGAGACCTGGATGGAGTTCCTGGCTACTGGCTCCGGCTTGGCTCAGCCCTGGCCACTGCAGCCATTTGAGGAGTGAATCATCAGATGGAAGATCTTTCTCTCTCCCTCTCTGTAACTCTGCAAAAAGAAGGGGCCGGCGCTGTGGCATAGCGGGTAAAGCCACCACCTGCAGTGCCAGCATCCCATATGGGTGCTGGTTAGAGTCCCAGCTGTTCCACTTCCCACCCAGTTCTCTGCTGTGGCTTGGGAAAGCAGTGGAAGATGGTCCAAGTTCTTGGGCCCCTGCACCCATATGGGAAGACCCAGAGGAGGCTCCTGGTTCCTGGCTTCGGATTGGCATGGCTCCGGCCATTGCAGCCAATTGGGGAGTGAACCAGAGGATGGAAGACCTCTCTCTCTCTCCCTACCCCTCTCCTTCTCTATGTTACTCTGACTTTCAAATAAATAAACCTTTAAAAAGAAAGAAAAGAAAGAACAAAAGAGAAAGAAAGAGAGAGAGAGAGAGAGAGAGAGAGAGAGAGAGAGAAAACCCAAATGAGGAAGATGTTATGTCAGTTCCACACTTTCTGGGAGCTATTGATAATTATACACTGCACAGCAGCCAAAGTCACGATCACAACTGTCCCTCGACAGTTCAAAGCTCTTCACAACACCACTGTCTTTAGTTCAGTTCCTTTACAGGTGATGGCCTGTAACTTGGCACTACGTATGCAGGCTTTGAAGATGCTGACCCCTTGCCCCAGCAACGTCACACTTAGGAACGTCACTGGCAGATGCACTCAGACAAGCAGAGATCCCTGTCTCCACAGGCACACACAACAAAAATACCAAGTGCCTCAGACACCACTGGGAGGTGGCGAGACAAGGGGACAGGACGTTGTTTACTATTTCTCTTACTTTTTTAAAAATATTTTTTGTATTTTGGATCATGTAAATGCATTTGAACTATGTAAATCCTTCGAGAATGAAAAAGCATCTTTTATCCCACTGTGGCACAGCAGGAGTGGAGTGTGGGTGCTCCACTTCTGATCCAGCTCCTTGCTTACGACTGGGAAAGGCACGGAAGGGCCAAATTACAGACAGGGCCCAGGTACTTGGGTCCCTGTCACCTACTTGGGAGACCTGGAGTTCCAGGTTCCTGGCTTTGTACTGGCCCAGCCATGGCTGTTGGAGCCATCTGGGGAGTGAACCCGAAGGTGGAATATTTCTTTGTCTTTCCCTCTCAACTCTGTCTTTCAGATAAATAAACAAATCCCTAAGAAAAAAAGCATTTCTAAGGATATAGTAATATACCCATATAGATAGGAATTATCTATAAAATATACTATGTGACAAAAGTAATGTATGTTGAAAGAGAATAGGTAAATGCATTTTGTTTAATTCACAAATGGAACAGCATTTAGTGTTGAAAATGCACTGACACAGATAAATCTTCCAAAACATGCTGAATGAACAGAGCACTCTGAACAATCAATACGTAAGCCTGCAAGCTGACCTAAGATTGTTAGGGACACACAGGCACGTGGTAAACAATAAAGAAAAGCAAGAGAACTCTGAATTAGGTGGGGGGCAGCCAGGCAGGAGCTCAAAGGGCTGTGAAGGCACAGGTAAGGGACACTCAGGATTGATGTTATTACTATTGCTTTGCAGGAATTTAATAAAAAACAACCCGGGCACAGAACAGCACACGATGTATGTTGCCATTTGTTCTAAGAGACCACACAGGCTCATAGAGGCATAGGTTTTTCTTAGAAGACACCAGAACGTGGTCAGTAGTTGTTCCGAAGGAGGAAAACTATGAACCTAAGGACTGGGGGATGTGGGACCCTCTACCTCCAACAACTGTGACCTTTTTACCCCCTCTCTCTCTTTCCAATTGCATTTTTTCAGTTAAAAGGAAAAAAAAAAAAGAAAGAAAACAGAGAAGCCAGGATTTTCTTTCACAATACTGTTTTTCCTGAAAGAGTCCATTTGTTGTTGCTTGTCTACTCCTCGCCTTGTGCTACACTGGGCTCCACTCACCTGGAGACGGCTTGGACATGAAGTCAAAGGTGAGCACGTCTGGGACTTTCATGGCGAGGAGCTGAAGCATGACACTCGCCAGGTTACACCTGTGAACACAGAGTGGCAGAGGGTCGCTCCCCTGTCCCCTGTCCCCACTGCGAGTCACACACGCTCACTGAGGACAAACACGGGCAATGGGAAGAGAGGTGGGGCGAACAGCAGGAGTGCAGGTACCCTGGGCCTACCTCTGGATTTCTGGCACCGTCATCTTTTCAAACTTCTCGAACTCGTCCTCTGTGTAGAGCCGGTAACAGACGCCACTGTCCTCCCGGCCAGCCCTCCCAGTGCGCTGCCAGGCCTGGGTCTTGGACACGCGCTGCACAGCCAGCACCTCGAGACCACTGTCTGGAGACAGAGGAGCCCCGTTGCTGCTTGGCTCAGCACATAAACCATGTGCACTGCACTGACTGAAAGGAACGCTCCTCAGAACGCCAGGGATGCAGGAGAAAGCCCAAAGCCAGGCTGCTCTGTGGCAGTTCGGCCCCAGCATGAAACACAGCCCTGCAGCGAGCCCTGCGTGACACCTGCTACCAGCACATCAGAAAGCCTCCTACTGTAGCCAGGGGCCAGGACCAGGGCTTCTGAGCTCTCGGCGGAGTTCAGAAGATGGCCAGCCACCCTCATCTACCTGAGCCTGAGGGTCACCTGGGATGCAGGACTTCTGGAATGGTTTCCAGAAGCCAGCAGGGGTGGGGATGGGGGTAGGGGTGGTCCCCCTATCAATGACTCAGAAATTAAAGGCCTCGTGTCACCTGTGTGTGTGCTTTCTCCCTCCTCCCAGTTCTATTATAAAATAGAAATAATGTGAAGTTTGCTTCCTAGGAATAGACAGATTACTTTTCTTGATAAAGGTGCCAGTATCCCATGTTGTCGCACAGGTTATGAGCCACACAGCAACACTGTGACCAACAGACTGCGTGTGCAACAGTATAAACCATACAGCACAGGAGAGCAGGCAGCTACACCATTTAGTCTGTGCAGCTCCCTCTATGATGTTGGCCCAATGATGAATTCTCAGAACAAGCCCCTGTGGCTAGGTGATGTACGACAGTACATCATCCCTGGGAGATTCACAGGTGAAGTCGGCACATGTGCCTAGCAGAGCACTTCACTTAAATATCTGGGAGCACATTCCAGTTGGCTGGAATCCTCTGTAGAATGAAACAAGGTATAAAACAGACCGGAGTAACAATGACATCAAGCAAGCTTCTCCCTGCACCGTCCTAGGAGGCAGCTGGTGTTAGGCCTCCCCCCAGCCCAGGGGCTCTGTTGCCTTCCTGAGCAACCTGAGAGCACAAAGCAGCCTAGCCAAGTCCCTGACTGGTGTCGAGCTCTCCCTGCTTAGACCTGTCGTTCTTGCCCAGCTTCCGATGGGGCTGCAGACCCCCTGCCCAGGGCCCAGCCCTCTGTCCCCTGTGCTCTTTTTTTCTGCCTGGACTTCTGAGCTCACACCTGCCTCAGTTCTGCTTTCTGGACTGGACTGGACTTGGGGATGGTCTCACTCACAGTGCCTGCCACCCAACTCTCAAGAATTACAAACAGGGACTGTCAATGTGGCGTAGTAGGCTAAGCCTCTGCCTGCAGAGCTGGCATCCCAAATGGGCGCCCGTTTATGTCCCAGCTGCTCCTCTTCCAATCCAGTTCTCTGCTATGGCTTGGGAAAGCAGTGGAAGATGGCCCAAGTCCTTGGGCCCCTGGACCCACGTGGGAGACCCGGAAGAAGCTCCTGGCTCCTGGCTTTGGATCGGCTCAGCTCTGGCTGTTATGGCCATTTGGGGAGTAAACCAGTGGATGGAAGACCTTTCTCTCTGTCTCTCCCTCTGTCTGTCTGTAACTCTGCCTCTCAAATAAAGAAAAAAAAACTTATAAACACAAAATGCCTCTCTGGGGGAAAGACTGTGGGGCTGTGGTTTCAATAGTTGCTGGCCAGGCACAGGGGAGATGCTCACGAGCTGCAAGTCCTCACCAGGGTTATACTTCTTTGCTTTGACCATGCCCGTGTCAACCACATATTTTATTCCTGTAATGGTTATGGAGGTTTCTGCGATGTTAGTTGAAATGATCACTTTGCGACAGCCCTAAAAGGAGGGAAGAAAAAAAACAAAAAGTCACATGACACAAAAACAAATCAGGAGTTTTCACACGAATTGTTACCATGAACTTCCCTAGTTCGTTCATGACCAAGGAAAGATTTCACTGTCAACGGCAGTCTCTAACATTATGAGTCAGCCATTAAAGCAGGAGAGGCAGGGGTAGGGGTGCAGAGGTCCTGCAGTTCTGAAGTTTAATCGGAGGCAGTGAGGTGTAGTGGAACAGGCGTAGATTCAGAAGCAAGTGGATGTGAGTTAGAATCCCAGCCCTGACTCACTGTGTGCCCCCTGAGCAATTCTCACTTCCTCTCTTGGGGCCATGGGACCCCTGTGGGGCCATACCTTACCCTGCTGATTTCCGTGTGAAGGAGACACAGTGTACGTGAGTGCACATGAGTGTGAGCAGAGCAGAGGTACACAATAAATGGACTATGATGGCCCTTAGAAGAGTCACTCATTTGTGGTACAGCAGGTTAAATGACTGCTTGCAATGCGGCATCACATATCAGGGCTCCAGTTCAAGCCCCAGCTGCTCCACTTCTGATCCAGCTCCCTGCTAATGTGCCTGGGAAAGCAGTGGATGATGGCCCCAGTGCTTGGGCCCCTGCTACCCACATGGGAGATGAGGATGGAGTTCTGGACTCCTGGCTTTGGCCTGGCCCAACTCCAGCTGTTGCAGCCGTATGGAGAGTGAACCACCAGTGAGATTTTTTTCTCTCCCTGTCTCTCCCTCTCTCTTCCCTTTCAAATAAGTAAAAGAAATCTTTCGTTTACCTCTGAGCTCCTGCCTTTTCTCCTCCTCCCGCCCCCCACAGCCGTTTCCCTGTTCTCACAGAGGAGCTGTGCATGGTATCCTGGGCCTTCTCAGCAGCTGTGCTGGTACCCGAGTATCCCATCCTGTCCACCACAGCTGAAGCTGGGGGGCAGACACAGGCCCCACTGGAGAATGTCTGGGTGCCCAGCACGGGGCTGGACAGAAGAGGTGGTGCCCTCACCTTTGGGGCCCCTTGGAAGACCCGGAGCTGCTGTGCGTAGGGCAGGGAGGCATACAGCGGAAGGACCAGCATGGCGGGGCAGCCGTCTGGGAGGTGCTTTGCGATGTCCCGGCAGGTCTTAGTCATGGCTTCAATCTCCTCCTGACCAGTGAGGAACACCAGGATGTCCTGAGAAGAAGGGGCCTCCTATGAAAAAGACAGGAAAAAAATAATGTGTGGGGATCACGCTCCCCAGTTATTTTTTGTGATTTGTAACCAATGACCACTGCCTGGGGGAAAATACTCCTACTAGCAATGAATAAAGCTCTAATATGTGTGAGCTAGTCAATCATGATTAAGAACCAATCAAGGGCGCAGCCAAGATGGCGGAACAGTGAGGACGCGCACTGATAGTCCGGGAAAAGATAGGCTGATAAAAGAGGAATTACAGTAATTACAGGGAAAGGCTCGGGGGAAAAAAATGCAGAGGAAACTCTTCCGGATCTAGTGGATGTGACACAGACGACCAGCGGGGAGAGCAGGGATGCCCACAGCTCCGAGTCCACACATCGGCGCTGGAAGGGGAGGTGAGCTCAGTAACCCGAGACATTTGGCGGGGGAAACAGCGGCAGACAGAGCCTAGAGGGAACTGGGCTTGAGGCCCCGCTGGGGAAAGTTCACCAGACTGACTACAGGAGAAAAGAGAAGGGGGGGAAAAAGGGGGGGGGGGAACGGGGACTGGTATGGGCTAGTTTCTCTCTCCGCCGACCTTGCAAAGGCAAGCAAGAGACAAAGAGCAGGTGCCATTCTGGATATACGTAACAGGTGTGCGACCTCAGAGCTGTGCGGGACCTCAGGGCTGTACACGAACTCAGAGCTGAGCGTGACAGACCTGCGCCTGCCCTCAGTCAAACAGAAAAACCTGACTCTGGGGGGCGAAATACCAGGAGGTTACGATTTAATGAAAGGGTAGAGCTAATGAACTGAGGCGGGGAAAAGAGATGGTGGGTGAGAGAACTCATGGAGGCCACGTGAGTGCTCTCCAGAGACGCTACAATTCGGTAACCTAGGCAACCTGGTGGGAGACTGCAGGAAAATTGAGGATGAAAGAAAACACCACAGTGAGGGAAGAAGAATTCACAATGCCAAGCAACAAACACAAAAATTTATGGGATATGGCAAAAGCAGTATTGAGAGGAAAGTTTATAGCAATAGATGCCTACATCAAGAAATTGGAAAGGCACCAAATAAATGAGCTTTCAGCGCATCTCAAGGACCTAGAAAAACTGCAGCAAACCAGACCCAAATCTAGTAGAAGAGAAATAATTAAAATCAGAGAAGAAATCAACAGGACTGAATCAAAAAAAATTACAAAAAATCAGCCAAGCGAAGAGCTGGTTTTTTGAAAAAATAAACAAAATTGACACCCCATTGGCCCAACTAACTAAAAAAAGAAGAAAAAAGACCCAAATCAATAAAATCAGAGATGAAAAAGGAAATGTAACAACAGACACCACAGAAATTAAAAGAATCATCAGAAATTACTACAAAGAGTTGTATGCCAGCAAACAGGAAAACTATCAGAAATGGATAGACTCCTGGACACATGCAATCTACCTAAATTGAACCAGGAAGACATAGAAAACCTGAACAGAAAACCTGAACAGACCCATAACTGAGAAAGAAATTGAAACCATAATAAAGACCCTCCCAACAAAGAAAAGCCCAGGGCCAGATGGATTCACTGCTGAATTCTACCAGACATTTAAAGAAGAACTAACTCCATTTCTTCTCAAACTATTCAGAACAATTGAAAAAGATGGAATCCTCCCAAATTCTTTCTATGAAGCCAGCATCACCTTAATCCCTAAGCCAGAGAAAGATGCAGTAATGAAAGAAAATTACAGACCAATATCCCTGATGAACATAGATGCAAAAATCCTCAATAAAATTCTCGCCAATAGAATACAACAACACATTAGAAAAATCATCCACCAAGACCAGGTAGGATTTATCCCTGGTATGCAGGGATGGTTCAATGTTCGCAAATCAATCAATGTGATACACCACATTAACAGACTGCAGAAGAAAAACCATATGATTATCTCAATTGATGCAGAGAAAGCATTCCATAAAATTCAACACCCTTTCATGTCTGTTCTACTTAATACTATTGGTTTAATTCTGTAATTAATACACAGTTATTCTTAAGTGTTGAAACTTAACTGAAAAGTGATCCCTGTTAAATATAAGAGTGGGAATAAGAAAGGGAAGGGATGTACAATTTGGGACATGCTCAAGCTGACTTGCCCCAAATGGTAGTTAGAAACATACCAGGGGAATCCAATTCAATTCCATCAAGGTGGCATGTACCAATGCCATCTCACTAGTCCAAGTGATCAATTTCCATTCACAATTGATCATAATGATAGGACTAAGAATCAAAGAGATCACATAATCAAGACTAGTGTCTGAAAATACTAACCGATAGAACAAAAAAGGGAGAGAATGATCCAACATGGGAAGTGGGTTACACAGCAGACTCATAGAATGGCGGATGTCCTAAACAGCACTCTGGCCTCAGAATCAGCCCTAAAAGCATTTGGATCTGGCTGAAAAGCCCATGAGAGTATTTCAGGCATGGAAAGCCAAGACACTCTGGCAAAAAAACAAACAAACAAACAAACAAACACCTAAATGAAAGATCTCCGTGAGTGAGATCCCAGTGGAAAGAACAGGCCATCAAAGAAGGAGGTACCTTTCTCTGAAGGGAGGAGAAAACTTCCACTCTGACTATGGACCTTGTCTACATAAGATAAGAGTCGGTGAACTCAAAAGGCTTCCATAGCCTTGGAAACTCATGACTGGAGCATAGGGAGATTACTGATGCCATAGACAGGAGTGTCAATTGGTAAAGTCAACAACAGGAGTCACTGTGCACTTACTCCTCATGTAGGATCTCTGTCCTCAATGTGCTGTACATTGTGATTTAATGCTATAACTAGTACTCAAACAGTATTTTTTACTTTGTGTTTCTATGTGGGTGCAAACTGTTGAAATCTTTACTTAATATATACTAAATTGATCTTCTGTATATAAAGAAAATTGAAAATGAATCTTGATGTGAATGGAAGGGGAGAGGATGCAGGAAATGGGAGGGTTGCAGGTGGGAGGGAGGTTATGGAGGGAAAAGCTGCTATAATCCAAAAGCTGTACTTTGGAAATTTATATTCATTAAATAAAAGTTAAAAAAAAAAAGAACCAATCAAAATATGGAAGAAAAATCACCATATTGCTTTTTTTTAATAGGGCCTCTCAAAATGCAATGCTTTCATTCCTTGATTTCAGTTATGACTTTTTATTTTTAAAAAAGATTTATTTATTTATTTGAAAGAGTTACAGAAAGAGAAGGAGAGACAGAGAGAGAGAAATCCTCCATCTGCTGGTTCACTCCCCAAATGAGCACAACAGCCAGGACTGAGCCAGACTGAGCCTAGGAGCCAAGAGCTTTTTCTGGGTCTCCCACATGCGTGCAAAGACCCAAGCACTTGGGCCATCTTTTGCTGCTTTCCCAGGCACACTAGCAGGGAGCTGGATTGAAGTGGATCAGTCAGGACTTAAGCTGGTGCCCATAAAGGATAGTGGTGCTGTAGGCCAGGGCTTTAACCCACTGAGCCATGATGCCAGCCCCACCACATTGCTTTTGTAACAGGAATAGTGCCATGAAAGTCATGATCAGGCAACTAAAAAAGTCTGCACAAAGCTTCCTCCCTTTCAAAAGCATCTTAAAAGACAAAGCTGACAGAAGAGAAGACAACTTGGGGAAATCCCAATCCGTGGAAATGTCTGGAAGCACAGGGAGCCCTTATTAAAAGATGCCATTGAAAGCACTTTCACATACCCAGAAAGTCACTACCCCAGACAGTGACTTCAGATCCTGAGGTTCAGTGGAAGTTCTCCACCTTCAAAGGGAACAACACCCGAGTGTGGATGACACTCATTTATCTGCCTGTCTTTGACATCTGTAAACTACTTGACAGTAAAACTGAAACAATGCTAAATAATGTGTTGTGCATATGTAATCTTGCATATTTACACATTTGCGTGTGTGTGTGTGTTGTGTGTATGTGTTTTCAGCCTAACATTGACAGGACAAACACTCAGAGGTAGACACAGCTGGCACCCAGCATCCACGGAGGATTGGTCCCAGGACCCCATGGATACCAAAACCCCCAGATGCCCGAGTCCCTTCTATAAAATGGTACAGCCTTTCCATATAACCTATGCACATCCTCCCATACACTTTAACTCATCTCTGGGTTACCTAGAATACTGAACACTGTGCAAGCAGGCAGTAGTAATGCTTATTGTTCAGGGAACAATGTCAATAAATAAAAGTCTGCACATGTTCAGTACAGATTTCTCCCTCCAAATACTTCTAGTCCATAGTTGGTTGAATTCACTCATGAAGAACCAGTCAATAAGGAAGGCCAACTGCACAGCCAGGACAAAATCTAAAACAGTTAAAATGTCACCAGTGCGGGTCATCAAAGCACCATGTCACCGGAATGCAACAGCAGCCATCACTCACAAATACCCTCAAGTTTGCTTTAAACATTTACAGACAGATGAACCTTTTCTTCCCCAAATACTATCAACAAGACAGCAAAGATCATGAGATAAGAGGTGTCCAACCCATTTTTGAAAGATGGGCATTGTGGCGCATTCAATAAAGTCATCACCTTGCAACACTGGCATCCCATATGGGCACTCGTTCAAATCCTGGCTGTTCCACTTCTGGTCAAACTCCCTGCTAATGTGCCTGGGAAAGCAGCAGAGGATGGTTCAAGCACTTGGGCCCCTGTCACCCATGTGAGAGACCTGGAAGAAGCTCCTGGCTCTTGGCTTTGGATCAGCCCAGTTCCAGCCATTGAAGCCATTTGGGGAGTGAACCAGTGGGTGAAAATCTCTCTCTCTCTCTCCCTCTTTCTTTGTAATTCTGACTTTCAAATAAATAAAATAAATCTATAAAAGAAAAAATTAAAAAGAAAGAAAGAAAAGATGGAGGAGGGCTGGCGCTGCGGCTCACTAGGCTAATCCTTCACCTTGCAGCGCTGGCACACTGGGTTCTAGTCCCGGTCGGGGCGCCGGATTCTGTCCCAGTTGCCCCTCTTCCAGGCCAGCTCTCTGCTATGGCCCGGGAGTGCAGTGGAGGATGGCCCAAGTGCTTGGGCCCTGCACCCGCATGGGAGACTAGGAGAAGCACCTGGCTCCTGGCTTCAGATCAGAGCGATGCACCGGCCATAGCGTGCCGGCTGCGGCGGCCATTGGAGGGTGAACCAACGGCAAAAAGGAAGAACTTTCTCTCTGTCTCTCTCTCTCACTGTCCACTCTGCCTGTCAAAAAAAAAAAAAGAAAAGAAAAAGAAAAAGAAAAGAAAAGATGGAGGAGATGAGGAGATGACAGAGTGGACTGAATGAATGACCTGGCTGGACAGAAGAAGCTACGATCTGGGTGCCTGCTAAGGGGGAAAGAGACAAGGAATGAGCTGATTTCCCCAGAGGACCCAGAAAGCTCAGGACTCAGGCAGCAAGGCAGAAGTGACTGTGACACTGAACAGCCAGAAATTGGTGCCATGTCTGAGCACAGCATGGTTAACTCCCCCACTCTCCCCACTCCCAGATTCCTTCCTCTTCCCAGGGTAGCCAAGAGGCTGCGAAGCCACAGGAGGCCACCAAGGGCCTCACAGCAGGAGACTGGGGAGAGGAATTAAGAAGTCCACTGTGCAGAGGCCCTGGAGAGCCACCCATCCCACCTGGACTGTGTTTATTCAGAGGACTGCTGGGAGAGATGCTGCAACATTTAGGGGGAATCAGCCATAGCTACACAGAGAACTTGCACAACTGTGTTGTCCAAAAGCCAAGAAGAGAGATGGTATGTTGACAGCAATGCATGGTCACAACAGTGAAAACACTGAGACTGAATTCAAAAGCCCTGCTATGCTATGTTGAGAAGGTGGGGGAGACAAGGTGGGTGGAGGGGGCATTTCCAAAGCCTCATCTACCACAGTAAGGAATCAGCATACAACACCTAATACTGATAGATCAAGAAAGTGAGGCGAGGCAATCACAAGCATTTTAGGTACAGCTCAACAAAATGAGAAGAGACTTTGAAATGTCTTGCTAATATATAGTTTAAGAAAATACTCAGGGTGGGCATTTAGCCCAGCAGTTAAGCCACTGGTTAAGATGCCTGCACCCCACACTGGAGTGCCTGGGTGTGATTCTGATTCCTGGCTCTGGCTCCTGCTAATGTGGACCCGGGGAGGTAGCACTGATGGCTCAAGTAGTTCTTGCCACCCACATGGGAGACCTGAACTGGGTTCCTGGCTCCTGGCTTTGGTCCCCTTTCCCTGCACTGTTGAGGATATCTGGGGAGTAACCCAGCAAAATAAGTACTCTAGCTCTCAAAACAAATATACCAAAAAATAAATAAATAAAAATCTCTAAGTTGCAACCATTATTGAGTCAATATCCATTTTTTTTAATGAAGTGAAAATATTGGAATACATCCTATGTACTAAAAGAGGCAGTATTTCATAGCATTATTTTAGCGATAGATAGATAGATAGATAGATAGATAGAGTACTGGGCTGCAATATAAAAATGTATTTATTCCTGGAGATTATGATAAAAATATAATATGTAAGCCACTGCTCTAACATATGGCAGTTTTCTAGCTCAGTGAAGGAAAGATGTTGGTCAAACTATTTTTCTTTTAAAAGAAAATGAAAGAGGCCGAAAGTGGGTAAAGCCACCGCCTGCAGTGCCGGCATCCACATGGGCACTAGTTCAAGTCCCGGCTGCTCCACTTCTGATCCAGCTCTCTGCTATGGCCTGGAAAAGCGGTGGAAGATGGCCCAGGTCCTTGGGCCCCTGCACATGCGTGGGAGACCCAGAGGAGGCTTCTGGCTCCTGGCTTCAGATTGCCACAGCTCCGACTGTTGCAGCCATCTGGGGACTGAACCAGTGGATGGAAGACTTCTCTCTCTCTCTCTGCCTCTCTGTAACTTGCCTTTCAAATAAACTTAAAAAAGAAAATAGAACAAAGGCAGCATAAAAATTGGTAAAAATCAGGACGTGGGGCAGCTGCAGTGTGTAAAGGTTAAGCCGCTGTGTGGGCACTCGCATCCCTGAGGAGTCCCAGCTCAAGTCCTGGCTCCTCGGCTTTCGATCCAGCTTCCTGCTAATACAGCAGGGAAGGCAGCCAGTGATAACTCAGGTACTTGGGTCCCTGCCGCCCATCTGGGAGACCTGAATGGAGTTCCCGGCTCCTCGTGTCAGCCGGGACCAGTCCTGGCTATTGCTGGCATTTGGGGACCAGCAAATGGAAGATCTCTGTCTCTTCCTCTCTTTCTGAAGCTCCACCTTCCAGTAAATAAAAAAGAAATAAAAACCTGGACCTGGCGACTCCTTGATGACACGGCTCACAGAGCTGTTTTAGTCAGCAGCTTTGCTTTCCAGGGCCGAAAGCCCTCATCACCAACTGCAAGACAAAGCAGGGCTGCTCGGGGATGGCAGCGCACTCCATACCTGGTGGATCTGGAAGACTGAGACCAGGGCCGCGTGCAGGTAGTCATGCTGAGGCTGCTTGGTGTAATACACCTGGATTGGATGCTGCCGGCCCTCCAGGTAGAGGACAGGAGCGCCGTTGAAATACTGAGAGAACAGGTCCACGTCCATCGTTGCGGACATCACAATCACCTGGTGGGAGAACGGGGAGGAGGTGGCAAACACACACCAGGCGCCTTTCCGGGCCCCTCCAAGCCCTAGAAGCTGGCGGCTGGGGCCTGTGCTGTTCCCCTTGCAGCCAGGCTTCTCCCGTGGAACTGAAGCAGAGGGACTGAGGGGGAGGCACAGGCCTGCTCCCTGGAACGTGCCCCACGGACCTGGAGGGGCAGCTTCCCCAGTTCCTTGCGCCGCCTCTGTGCCGCTTTCACCACCCCGAAGAGCACGTCCGTGTGGATGGTCCGCTCGTGGGCTTCATCCAAGATGACGCAGCTGTACTTGCGGAGCAAGGAGTCGGAGAGCGCCTCGCGCAGAAGCATGCCGTCCGTCAGGAACTTGATCCTGGTGTCCTCTGAGGTGACATCCTCAAAGCGCACCGTGTAGCCAACCTGCGTGAAGAGGTGACTCCTGCACCCGTCGGATACTCGCCAGGCGCCTGCTGTGCACGCAGCACCGTGCTGTCGCAGTGAAGGCCCCACGGAGCTGCCCCGCCCCCTCAGGTGTCTAGTGGGGAGCCGGCCACTGGGCCACACCTGCTCTGCAATTCTGAGAAGCAGGGCAGAGGATTTAAAATTGCCCTCCTGCTCATGCTACTGAATAGTTTCACGCGAACCTATGCAGATGGGAAAGACACCCCGGACGCTTCGGTGTGAAATGACTGCCCACGCAGTTTCATACGTTACATGTCATACATATGAATGTTCTCTCAGTGCCCACACGTGCACTAGAAGAGGGCTTTCTCTAGATTTCTCACGGAGGTTCCTGAAACCTTAGCAAAGCTCAAGGACAGCGGCCATCCATCCTGCCCCCAGGTTCTGAAGGCAAAGCAAAGGTGGCTGACGGCCCGGCTAGGCCTCCGTCTGCTGGGCAGCGGGGAGAGGCCTCGGAGGGGCCTGCAGGCCGCGGCAAGCACTAAGCCTGCTATGGAAAAGAAGCCTTAGTCGGACACCGGAAGGCAAGGCCCTCTGGAGAACTGGCGGGGGTAAGGTGGCCCTGGGAGAAAGAGGGAAAGCAGTTACCAGCTTCCCGAGTTCAGTTCTCTTCTCATCTGAGACCCTCGTGGCGAGAGAGATGGCAGCCACGCGGCGGGGCTGGGTCACAGCAATAACGCCCTGGCGGCCGATCCCCACTTCATACAGGTACTGCGGGATCTGAGTCGTCTTCCCAGAGCCTGTTTCCCCTGGAAAGAAAGGAAAATTCTTATTTAAAAGCAAGTCGACACAAATTTCACCAAACAGCTCCAGGTCAGAAGGAAAAGAGACAGTCTCGTGAGTTGGGAAAGCCTCTGCGGACAGGCCCTGGTGGGCAGCGCTGGGGGGAGTGGCTGCGGGCGCTGCCAGCTGGGCGTCATGGCACAGCGGTTAAGCTGCCACATGTGGTACCCACGTCCCAGAGCGGAGCACTAGTGCCACTCCCCACTGCTCCGCTTCCTGCCGCCTGGGGGAAGTACTTGGGTCCCTGTCACCCACGTGGGAAAGCCAAAGGGAGTTTGGGCTCAGGCATCAGCACGCCTCAGGCCTGGATGCTGTGGGCATTTGGAGAGTGAACCAGGGGATGGAAGAGCTCTCTCTTGCTCTGCCTTACAAATACTTAACAACAAACATTTTTTAAAAATCGGTATTACTTGGGCCGGCGCCGTGGCTCACTTGGTTAATCCTCCACCTGTGGCGCCAGCATTCCATATGGGTGTGGGTTCTAGCCCCAGTTGCTCCTCTTCCAGGCCAGCTCTCTGCTGTGGCCCGGGAAAGCAGTGGAGGATGGCCCAAGTGCTTGGGCGCTGCATCCGCGTGGGGGGGCAGGAGGAAGCACCTGGCTCCTGGCTTCAGATCGGTGTAGCTCTGGCCATAGTGGCCATTTCGGGGGGTGAACCAACGGAAGGAAGACCTTTCTCTCTGTCTCTCTCCCTTTCACTGTCTAACACTATCTGTCAAATAAAAAAAAATTGGTATTACTTCTTAGGAAGCCAAATTACATTTTAAAAGTCTTTAAAAACTCATCCCTTTGATCCACAAGTCCACTTGCAGGAACAAACATGAGTATAAAGCTTCAAAGAAGTTTTATTCAACTTGGCTCATGACCACAAAACACTGGAAACAATGTACACGTTCAGCAGGTAACTGGCAGAGTTAGAATGCAAGAAACACAACTGCTCCAGGGACCCCCTGTGCTGCCTCTCAGCTGCATCCATCATGGACTAGGGCTGTAGCCACACAAACTCTGCCCCCTGCCCTCTGCTTTCTTTCCAACTCTTGGCCCACAGCGCGCTTTACAAACAGCTGCCCTGGCGCTGCCTGCCTTGCTAAGCACAGGGTGAGCCGGCCTCCAACTGCCTCTCCTGGGTCTGCGCAGGCGCCCTGTTCCTCCCTCTTCCAGCGCTGACCACCCTACCTCCTACACAGGTGTTGAAATGTTCCTGTCCTCCCCCACATCACAAGCTCTGGGAACAGAGAGGGCCGTCTGTCTTCCCCATGGACTTGAGCAGCTGCACCGAGTGGGCACCCAGTAACCGTGACCCCCTACCCTCCAGGGATTCCTTCAACAGTGCCTCATGAGAACAAAGCTCCGTCAACCCTGCACTGTTCACCACCCTTGCTACCGCTACTCCCCTCTGCCCTCAGAGTCCTGGGGCCTGTTACCCCTCACTCTCTCCCAGTCCTTCAGCCCCCTCTAAACGTTCATTCTCCTGACCCAGCCAAGAACGGCAGGCTCAGGGTTTGATTATTCTGCAATCTCCCTGCTGAATCCACCAGGCGGAACTCTACATTTGGGTCCGTGTCTCTCTGCCCATCTTTCCTGCTCTGATGTCAGGACGACTAAGCACTGCTAAAGCAACAGAGCCCGATGTGCAGACGGGGCCATGTGCACCTGCACATGGACGGACGTGCCCAGTGGCCTTGTTCTTGTCTCCTATCTCCGTCCCCTCCAAGGCCTGCCTGGAGCCCTGGCACCCCTACTCAAGAGCGTCTGCCCTTGTCTCATGGGAAAAGTCCTCCTGATCTGCTACTTCCCCCACCAGCTCTTCTGCACTCATGCCATTCCCCCTCCTTCGTCCACCCCGCAGCCTCTCAAACTGCCTGCTTTCCCAGCCCAGCTCTAAGCTCAGCCTTGCTGCCAAGGGCCTGCCTCCCCCTGCGCGTCCTCATCTTTGCTCTTCCTCTTCTTCCCGAGCCGCAGAGTTCTCCAGCCTGTGAACGCTGCCCGTTCCTCCAGGTCCTCCTCCCCTTTCTGGACGCAGAAGGCCGCTCTCAGCGTCCTCATTCTCTCACCTCCTGCCTCTCAGCTCAATGACAAAGCCACTCTTACTCCACGCTCTGCTGAGACAGCTCTCACATTCAAATCCAGGAGCTTCTGGGCCGGGTGGGTGAGTGGGTAGGGAGCCTGGGGAGCGTCCACGTATTGCTGGACTTCAGTGTGGCAGCTGCTCCCTCCCTCCTCGCCACTCTCCACTGCACTGCTGGGTCTCCATCCTCTCTCTGCCCCTTACTGAAACGTTAGGGATCAAAGCCCCCTGACTTCAGTCCCTGCCCTACACCTCTGCCTCTTTCTTTATGCACCGGGAACTACTGTTTCCCGTGGCTGCTCAAGGTCTCCAGCCACGCAGGCGGGCCCTGCCCTCTGCATGGGACCACCGGGACCACCTCCCTGGCCGCCTCCTCAGACGGGTCGGATCCACCCCTTCCGAGCTTCCTGCACAGCGCTCTGGCCTCTCACGCAGGAGGCGAGTCCTGTCTACAGGTCGGTCACTCCCACTGGGCTGTCAGCGCCTCCCAGGCCAGACGGCCTGACGCTGCTTCTCCCAGGTCCCTCTCCAGGCCTGGCACAGATAAGGCGTTCAAGTTCGTTGAAGATACAAATAAGACCAGATGAGAGGCTCCTAACGAGAAAGCCAAGAACGGGAGAGCGATGACGGGCCGCCGGCGCGGCCACTCACCGATGAGGACGGCGCAGTCCAGGTTGCGGAGCTGGGCTAACAGCTGCCCCCGCGCCTGGAAGATGGGCAGACTCCGGCGCTGCAGCTCCACGGCCTCGCGGTAGGGGCTGGCCGAGGGCTGGGCCAGGGGCGGCGGCTGCCTCCGGCCCCCTCCTCCGCCTTTGCCGCCCGCAGCCAGCAGCATCACCACTCGCCTCCCGGGAGGGTAGGACCCGGGGCGGCTCGGAGGCCCAGAGGCCGGCCGGAATCTCTTGGCCGGCGGGAAGCCCGCCTCCTCCGGCATGTCGGGAGGGCGCCGCGGCGGGAGGCGGGAGGCGGGAGGCGGGAGGCGGGAGGCGCGAGCGCGGGCGGCCGCTGCCGGTAGCGGGCGCTGACAGCAAGCCGGCACCACCCCTTCCTCGCCACGTGCTGGCGACTCCCGGCGACCACTGATGACCTCACGGCCGGCCCTACTGCAACTCCCGGCATGCCTTGGGGTCTCAAGAAGGCTTGCACTTCCTGGGGACGCGGAGAGCTAGGCCTGAGGTACAACCGGAAAGGGGCCCGGAGCAGCAACAGGAAAGGCAGCATTATGGTTCCGTGAAACCTTTAGTTTTCGCATTGATTATTTTGTTCTAGAAACATCAAGTCTTTCCAGTGAAAACGCGTTTCCCCTTCTCTGTGCACGATGCTCTTCAAGGAAAGTATTTAATTCTATAGAATCAATGAAGAACACAAACGTGCATATTTAACTCTTGAAGCAAAATGTAGGAGTTAAAAGCAAATACTGTAATTCCAAATTTATGGATAGAGAAAGTTTTATGAGTTTAAAATAATTCAGATGTCACAAAACCTTAATTTTTAAAAGAGTGGTAATCATGTTGTGTTACAGAGGGGAACTTAACTTTTACGAATTTTAAAAAAAAGTTTTGCTTATTTGGAAGGCAGAGGGATAAGAGGGGGAAAGGGAAGAGGGGAGTAGGGAAAGAGAGATGGCTCCACCGATGGTTCACAAGCCAAATGGCCACAATAGCCAAGGCTGGGCCAGGGCAAAGCCCCTAGGAATACCATCCACATCTCTCACATGCGTGGTAAGTGACCAAGTACTTGGGCCATCCTCTGCTGCTCTCCCAGGCACAACTGTAGGGAGTTGGATATGATTTTTTTAAATGTATTTGAAAGGCAGAGCAGAAGGATGGAGGGAGGGCAATGATGGTGGATATCTCCCATTTACTAAGTTATTCACCAAATGACCAAAACAATCAGGGCTGGGTCAGGAGCCAGGAACTCCATCCCAGTCTCCCACGTGGATGTTGGGGGCCCAAGTAGTTGGGCTATCTTCCACTGGCTTCCCAGGCACATTAACAAGGAACTGGATCTGAAGGAGAGTAGCCAGGACTTCATCCAGCACTCAGATAAGGGATGCTGGCATTGCAAGCTGTGGCTTAATCCAGTGCACCACAACATCAGCCCTCAAGTCTTTGATTCCATAACAATCTGTATTTTTCCCAGAAAGTAACTATCCCAATAGACACAGGTATGCTCCAGTAACACAAGCAGGGAAAGAGGGAGTTCAATGAACTAAAATTGTCTTTTACCCTTCCCTTTCCCAACCATTCCTGCTGGACTCTGGAGTTCACGCCTCTCCAGCCCCATCTTCCACACAGAACGCCTGAATTAGAGCTCTTAGTTCATTGCTAATTCACCACAAAGACAGTTTTCTCTGCATATAGGAACTATGATCTCCAAAGAATATACCACAGTGAGGAACATCTTCTGAAGTTCATTTCTATGAAAATCACTCTGTATATGAATCTGTTAAGTCCTCCTTCAGAGCCGGTGCTCTGGCATAGCAGGTAAAGCCACTGCCTACAGTGCCAGCATCCCGTTTGGGCACTGGTTTGAGTCCTGGCTGCTCCACTTTCAATCCAGCTGTTATGGTCTGGAAAAGCAGTGGAAGATGGCCCAAGTCCTTGGGCCCCTGAACCCTCATGGGAAACCTGGAAGAAGCTCCTGGCTCCTGGCTTCGGATCAGTGCAGCTCCAGCCATTGCAGCTAATTGGGGGAGTGAATCAGTGGATGGAAGACCTTTCTATATCTGCCTCTCCTTCTCTCTCTGTGTAACTCTTTCAAATTAATAAACAAAACTTTAAAAAGTCCTTCTTCCCCTTTCATCCAGTTGCTGAGTCTAGTGACCAGAGGTTACTGAAAATGTGCGTGTTGAACCAATAACAGATATATGTATAAGAACTGACAAATTTTTGCCTCCTGGGGTGGGTGTCTGACACAGCAAGAGTGCTTCTCAGGACTCCACATCCCCTACCAGGGTGCCTCGCTGGAGTCCCGGCTCCTCTGCTCCTGATTCTCGTTTCCTGCTAATGAGCACTCTAGGAGGCAGCAGATGGAGGCTCAATACTTGGGTCTCTGCCACCCATGTGGGATATCTGGAATGAGTTTAAGGTTCCTGCTTTCAGCCTGATTCAGCCCTGGCTGTTTTAGGCATCTGGGAAGTAAACAAGAAGATGAATGGTATCTCTCTGCCTTTAAAATTAAATGAAAATGAAAATAAAAAAGATTTGCTTTCTACCCTAAATACTAGCTTAGAAAGACAACCTAGGGACCAGCACTGTGGCGTAGTGGGTAAAGTCACCAACTGCAGAGCCAGCATCCCATATAGGTGCCGGTTCATGTCCCTGCTGCTCTCCGATCCAGCTCTCTGCTGTGGCCTGGGAAGATAGCAACAAGTCCTTGGGCCCCTTCATCTGTGTGGGAAGACCTGGAGGAAGCTCCTGGCTCCTGGCTTCAGATTGGCACAGCTACAGCCATCGCAGCCAATTGGGGAGTAAAACAATGGATGGAAAACCTCTCTCTCTCTCTCTCTCTCTCTCTCTCTCTGCCTCTCTTTCTGTGTGTAACTCTTTCAAATAAATAAATACTTAAAAAAAAAAAGGCAACTTAAAACTACAAGGGAAAATAAATGTTAACCCTCAGGTTACAGACCTTAACTAATGAAAGTTGCATTTCAATCCTTTTCCTGAATGTGCTCTCCAGAGTGACCTAATTGGGGGAGGGGGGTCATCTTCCAAATTATTCTTAAGAATCCAGGTCAATGATATCAAGGAGTGACAGCATCATCTCTAGTAGCAGCCACCAGCCATTTCTAAGCAATGGCTGTCACACATACCTGTGATCACCCAATATTCCAGATATTTGAAGAAAAGCCAAAAATGAAGATTTTCATGTGAAAATTGCCAGTTGTACATACTGTCTCAAAAATCCTTAAAAAAAAAAATACCATCCAGGCAAAACAAAGTACATGGGCAGGAAACCCATTCACAATCTCTGGCCCAGTGACACAGCCGTTCTACAGGCTCAAAGCTAAGTGGAGCACAGTTGGAAAATTAAAGTGCAAACAACAGCATCCTGCCAGGCAGCCCTGAGTCTGAAATCTGCTGTCTGTCCTAAAGAAGTCTCTTGTGACTCAACAGCTTTCATATCCAAAAGCTGATAGTGATAACTACTCAAAGAATATGCTGGTTCTTCCATCAAAAGGTGAAGTGTCAGACGGCTTCCATTGGCGTCTGGGAGCTGCCTGTGGATTCAGTACCATGCAGCTGGTGGTCACCTTGGCTTGTCTCACCACAAGGCCCTGCCCTTGATCATGCGGCTGTGCTTCACTGCACTTCCAGTGTCGGTCGCAGAAAGCCTCAGGACCTATGCACAGACTTGTTTGCATACACATTAACCACTCTGCAATTAAAAATACCAGATAGCAGCTTGCTAATAAACAAAGTATTTATTCAGCACCCTTGTGCCAAGCACTGTGCGAGGCACTGTGGTGGATACAAAACTTTAAGACATGGTCCCTGCCCTTAAGGAGCTTACATTCTCATGAGAGAAACAAGACTAATATACACGTACCAGCTGGGAACAGGACATGACAATATATAATTTGGTGTAAGAGTATGCCATACAGACTTGAAACTGAGAGGGATTCAAAGACAGTGAAATAGGCCTCACAGTCAAGAGTCCTTGAGGAATCATGGACAAGGTCAGGTCTTAAAGGACAAAAACCGAAAAAAAAAAAAAAAAAAGTCTGAAATTGAGGTCTCTGTCAGATAGAAGTGGGAGTAAGGTTCAGAGGATGACAGAAAGCACACACTGTATATAAGGGCTTGCTAAGAAATTGGTGTGGATTTCTGAACTTACAAGTGACTGAATCGTAAAAGGCTCAACAGCTTCAATGCAAACTCATAAAATACGTAAGTCGCTTAAGGGCACCTTGTGTGATGCTGGAAACAGTGGATCTGGACTAGCAACACAGAGGAAACCCATCTGTTAAAGGAAAACACAGCCACAACATGAAACACTGGCAGGAGGGGTGCCAATTTTAGGGAGCCTGTTACCCAACACGGCAATGGTGCCAGTAAATATTCAGAGGCCCCAGAGACACAGTGATGGTTTCATTGCCAAGATCCAGCACTTGAGCTCTCTGCTTCAAGAAGCTACACGAGAGGTGTTAAAGATACTAGGATATCCCGGAGTGACACAGAAACAGAACAGGTGGAAGAGAGGAATAGAAACCCCGGTGGAAATCACAACAAAATGTCCATGAAAGGTTATCTCCCAGGGAGATGCAATTTGCACGTCCATTTATTTTTCAATGAACGTATCACCCTGGAAGAACAGAAAACAATGCCTCAGTAAGGTGTGCTTTTCAGTATTACTGGTAGAATCCAGGAATTCCTCAAATTACTTGTAAAGTTCCTTGGTCACACAGTTCCACGTATCAGACTTCGCTTTTCAGTTGATTTGCGTTATGAGAATGAGGTGTGTTCTGGAAGACTCAAGAGGCAAGCTGGGGACGCGAGGACTCTTCCATGGGTCCAGGTAAGCATAGGAATCCCATCACACAACACAGGGCCAGAGGTGGTGGTAGCAGGACTGGGAAAAGAGGCCAGTGACCGAAATTCTCACTGCCTAGGACACAGTGTTGTAGTGTAGCATGGCACCTTGCCGCTAGGAATACACATCCTATAAAACCAGAGAAATCAAAATTCCATGCCTGCCTATCTTTAGGTTATACATTCAAAGTGTGTTCCCTGTTTAATCCAGTCACTAACATACATAGATACTCCCTATTTAAATAAGCAGTGAAGAGATATCGGGATTAAAATTTCACCACAAAAATTCTATTAACTGGCTAACTCAAAGAGAACAAATAAAGCTAAAGAAATCCATTTAGAGGCCAAAAACAATAAACAAAAATAAAACTTCTAATAAAAATCACTGATAAAGCTTTCTTGAACAGAAACAAGACATGATTAAACTTAATAATATCCTAAGGATTATACATTCTAAGAATGGCATTTAAATTTCAAAAAAAAAAAAAAAAAAAAAAAAGCTTTTTAACCACTTAGGAAAAAAAAAGCAGTCTCATTAACATAAGTTCCTTAAGATTGCAACCATCATGTTCAAAGTCACTTACTGGTGACATGTAAAATGCATACATTAACTTCTATTACTTACACAAATTCCAATTATATCTAAAGACTTTAAAATGCTTCTCACTATAAAAACAATCTGAACATTCCCATTTAGGACGGTTAGTACGCTCAATCTAAACCTGTATCACTCACTCTGAGAATGTCACACTAGAGAAAGCTACTCCTTAACCAAGATGGAACAACCGGTGAAAATCCTGTTTTGGGAAAAGGTCCCATGCCTACATTTAATGAAAGTATCTGAAGTCTTTTCTTAGGGGTCTTCTAACTTTCCCATGTTCTGAATTACTTCAAGCAGTGTGAATGAAAACCTGTGGAGACCCAGTATTTTGGACAAGTGTTTACTGAACCACAGGCATTAAGTGGCTATTCGTTGAGGGACCCTGTAAAATTTCCCCTTGATTGGGAAGGTAAACCCCGGCACTAGGCTCTGGAAAGTTTCTCACGAAACAAATGACAACTGTTAACCAGCCAAAGATGCAGGCAGAACACACGCCTGCCTAACTAGTACCTGTTCATCTGGCTCCAAAGTCAACATTCTAACATGCGTTCTGACTCTAACGAAAATCCTTTAGTTTTCCAAATCTGTGGCTATTACTGGTCTTTCCCTCGATATCTTTTAGTAGAGAAACGTGAGCAGAGTAAAAAAGATGTCACATTAGCTCTCTGCTGGCTGCTGACTCTACAGTCGAGTTCCACCCCAACACCTTCACCCTCAGACCTGACAACCTGGAGTTTTACAGAGACCCAGATGGAGGACAAACTATCTGGATGACAGAAGGACATCTTCTTCCTACTTAAGTTAGCATTCTGAATAAGATGGCCACAGCCACAGCGTAACAGCCATGTAGTTTCCAATCTTCGCATGAAATCCAGTCGAAAGCTGTGCAGACACAGGAAAGCAGGCGTGGAAACTGTTCTCAGCTCTGATCTGTGCACGAGAGCTAGAATACACTGCCGTAATTTAAAAGATCACACACAAAAGCTTTAATACAGCGAGAGAGAGATGGAATTCAGTTTTATTTTGTCCTCTCTGAAACTTCCATTTACACCGTGGCCTCGTCTATCAAAGAGGAGGAGGAAGCAAAAGCCCTGCCTTATACCATAGAACTTAAGTACTCATGTACTTGACAGAGGCTGCAGGATACTTGTTTCTCCAGTTTTTTGGCTCCAAGAGATTACACTTTCAGTACCAGTGTAGTGAGGAACCACTGGCAGGCTGCTGGAAATGTCTTCTGGATTAGTCAGTGTACCATTTCATAAAGTGCTTCTGGAGTTAAAATCTGTCACAGCTGTCAAAAGTGTCCACACTTTTGCAACAAAGGATAAAAGAATCCCAATGGGTGATTCACTGAGTTCTCCCCAGCTGGGTGTCGTTATTGGCACTGCTTTAACCTCCAAGGCGCTGGCCCTCACCCCAGGCGAAGCCTCCTGGCCGCTCTTCAGGTAGGGGATTGTAATTTGGATCCTCATCTGGTGTATCAAAAATAGCCTTCCTAAAAGACAGGTGACAGACACAGTTTAGTCGCAGAGTCATCTCAGGTCCTGGCAACACAAGGTCAGCTGGGCTTCCAGCAATGGACAAGCATAATACCCTCTGCCAATCAGTCATCCCTCATTATTTAACATTTGTATTCACTTTTACCTCCTTTACCAATTTTAACTACAAAAGCAACACATGTTAATCATAGAGAAAAGAATAAATAAGTATGAACAGAATATCCTAAATCTCCAAAGATAACTAGTATTGCTTTAATTATTTTAGGATAATTAAATGACTGGTAATTTTGCAAAAGTTAGATCACATGACTTGCTTTGTAACCCGCCTTTCATGGAATTTATCATAAACGTCTCCTCATGGCCAAGGTATCACCCAAGTGTCCATCAATAGATGGATACACAGAATGTGGTACACACAAATAATGTAGTATTATTCAGCCTAACAAAATAGGGAATTTTGACTCATACTACAGCATGGAAGACCCCTGGTGACATTATGCTAAATGAAACAAGCCAGTCACAAATATTGTATGATTCTGTTCACATGAAGTACCTAAGTAGTCAGAATCATAACAAAAAGTAGGATGCTTGCCAGGGACTTGAAGGAAGGAGAAGTGGGAAACTGTATAATGGGTACAGAGCTTGTTTTGCAAGATTAAAAAGACTTCAGGGCTCATGCTGTAGTGTAGTGGATAAAGCTACCCCCTGCTGCACTGGATTCCCATATGGGCGCCAGTTTAAGTCCTGGCTACTCTAATTCCAATTCAGTTCCCTGCTGATGGCCTGGGAAAGCAGTGGAAGATAGCCAAAGTCCTTGGGCCCCTGCACCAGTGTGGGAGACCCGGAAGAGGCTCCTGGCTCTGGATTGTCCCAGCTATCCACTGTGGCCATGTGGGGAGTGAACCAGTGGATGGAAGACCTCTTTCGCTCTCTTTCAAATAAATAAATCTCTCTCTTAAAAAAAAAAAAAAAAGACTTGTATGGATGGTGGTCATGGTAGCACAACAGTGTGAATGTACTTAGTGCCCCAGAGCTGCACATTTACAAATGGTTAAGAGGGGAGCCACTCTTTTGGTGCAGTGGGTTATCTGCCACTTATGATGCTGGCATCCCACATCAGAGTGCCTGTTCAAGTCCTGGCCACTCTGCTCCTGATCCAGCTCACTGGAAGTGAGCCCAGGAAAGCAGTGGAGGATGGCCCAAGTGCCTGAGCACCTTCCATCCTCAGAGGAGATTCAAATGGCATCCCAGGCTCCTGGCTTCAGCCTAGATTAGCCCCGGCTGTTCCAGCCATCGGGGGAGTGAACCAGCAGACCAAAGATTTTCTCTGTCACTCTGCTTTCAAATAATAAATAAATCTTTAAAAGAACATAAGAAGGGATAGTAAATATCCAAGACTTTTTAAACACGTATATTACATAGTAATTCATAATCTAATTAAAGAATGACCCATTAAACAGTATCTTCTATTTGCACTCATATAGAATCCTAATGTCAACAGTTGATAACATTAGAAATGTATTTGAAATTAAAAAAAAAGATTTATTTATTTGAAAGGCAGAATTAGAGAGGGGAAGAGACAGAAATTTTCTATCTGCTGGTTCACTCCCCAAATGGCCCGGAGCTTCATCCGGGTCTCCACTGTGGGTTCAGGGGCCCAAGCGCTTGGGCCATCCTCTGCTGCTTTCCCAGGTGCATTAGCAAAGAGCTGGATCAGAAGTGGAGCAGCTAGAGCTCAAACTGGCACCAATACAGGATGCTGAACCCAGTATACCACAATGCCAGCCTTGAAAACATTTTTTTTCCTTAAAGATTTATTTATTTATTTGAAAGGCAGGGTTACAGGGTGTGGGTGGGGGAAGAGATCTTCCAACTGCTGGTTCACTCCCCAAATGGCTACAACAGTCTGAGCTGGGCCAATCCGAAGCCAAGAGCTTCTTCCAGATCTCCCATGAGGATGCCGGGGCCCAAGCACTTGGGCCACCTTCCACTGTTTTCCCAGGTGCATTGGCAGGGAGATGGATCGGAAGTGGAGCAGCCAAGACTCAAACTGGTGCCCATATGGGATGCCAGTACTGCAGGCAGCAGCTTTACCCACTATGCCACAGCACCAGCCCCTGAAAACTTCTATATACAAGAGTTTAAAAGGGGATTTACTGGGCCTGGCACCATGGTGTAGCAGGTAAAGCCGCCACCTGTGGTGCAGGCATCCCACATGGGCTGCTGCTCCACTTCTGATTCAGCTCCCTGCAAATGTGCCTGGGAAGTGCTTGGGTTCTTACACCCATGTAGAGACCAGGATGGAGTTCATGGTTCCTGGCTTTGGCCTGGCCCAGCCCTAGCCAGTGCAGCCATTTGGAGAGTGAACCAACAGATGTCTGATCTCTTGTCTCTTCCTCTTTCTGCCTTTCAAATAACTAAATAAATAAATCTATGTTTTTTAAAAAAGGTTTATGTATTATAAATATGAATTATAGTTAACGATGACATGCTAAAGTAAACAGAGAATCTGAGCACACCAGATTAGAAAGCTGGATGAAGGACTGATATGTAAAAAGCAAGAACAGTAAAATGTTAACTGTAGATATCCCATCATGGGTAAATGATGTTCACTGAACAATTTTTTCTGAGTTTCCGTAAGTTTGGAATTTTTCATAGTAAAATATTTGAGGGAAAAACTAGAATGAACTATGTGAAGTTGTACAAAAGGTACTTCAAAATTCTGTGGAAAAATGAACTTAAAAGGTAAATTTACTTTGGTACAAAAAACAGAGAAATCAGGGGCTGGTGCTGTGGCATAGAAGGTTAAGCAACTGCCTGTAGAGAAAGTATCTAACATGGGTGCAGGTTCAAGGTTCAGCTGCTGCACTTCTGATCCAGCTCCCCGCTAATGCACCAGAGAAAGCAGTGGAAGATGGCCCAAGTACTAGGGCCCTGCACCCATGTGGGAGACCCAGAAGAAGCTCCTGGCTTCAGCCTGGCCCAGCACTGGCCTTTGCAGCCATCTGGGGAGTAAACCAGCAGATGAAAGCTCTGTCTCTTTCTCTCTCCTCTCATTCTCTGTATCTCTGCCTTTTAAATAAACACATTTAAAGGAAAAAAAAAAAAAAAAAACAGTGAAATCAAGGCATAGTTTTCTCATAATCACTTCCCATAAACTTTCTGAAGATCTTTCATGTTAGTTTTTAAAATTTATTTAATTAATGTTTAAAGATTTAATTATTTATTTATTTGAAAGTCAGAGTTACACAGAGAGAGGAGAGACAGAGACAGAGAGACAGAGAGAGAGAGGTCTTCCATCTGCTGGTTCACTCCCCAATTGGCCGCAATGGCCGGAGCTGCGCTGATCAGAAGCCAAGAGCCAGGAGCTTCTTCCAAGTTTCCCACGTGGGTGCAGGGGCCCAAGGACCTGGGACATCTTCCACTGCTTTCCTAGGTAATAGCAGAGAGCTGGATTGGAAGTGGAGCAGCCAGGTCTCAAACAGGTGCCCATATGGGATGCTGGTGTTTCAGGCCAGGGTGTTAACCCGCTGCGCCACAGTGCCAGCCCTTAATTTATTTTATTTATTTGAAAGGCAGAGTTACAGAGAGAGAGGGAAAGAGAGAGAGATCTTCCATCCACTGGTTCACTCCCCAGATGGCTGTAACAACCAGGACTGGGCCAGACCACCAGGGGTTTCTTCCTATTCTACATGGATCAGGGCTCAAGCACTTGGGCCATTAGCAGAGGCTGGATCAGAAGTGGAGCAGCCAAGAATTGAACCAGTGCCCATGTGGGATGCAGGCACTACAAGTGGTGGCTTTATCCATTATGCCACAGCGCCAGCCCCAAGACCTTTCATATTAGAACTGGCAATATCAGTAAGAATTTATGTTTTTAAAATTAGAGAGACCTGGCCAGCGCCACAGCTCACTAGGCTAATCCTCCGCCTTGCGGCGCCAGCACACCGGGTTCTAGTCCCGGTCGGGGCGCCAGATTCTGTCCCGGTTGCTCCTCTTCCAGTCCAGCTCTCTGCTGTGGTCCGGGAGTGCAGTGGAGGATGGCCCAAGTGCTTGGGCCTTGCACCCCATGGGAGACCAGGAGAAGCACATGGCTCCCGGCTAAGGATCAGCGCGGTGCGCCGGCCGCAGAGCACTGGCTGCAGCGGCCATTGGAGGGTGAACCAATGGTAAAGGAAGACCTTTCTCTCTCTCTCTCTCTCTCACTGTCCACTCTGCCTGTCAAAAATTTAAAAAAAAAAAAAAAATTTAAAACATTAGAGACCTAACAATAAAAATGTACACACATACACACACACAATTCCACTGCTCTGTTCACTGAGATGATCCGGGAATTTTAACACTCCAACAGCAATAAGCATTATCTAGCACCCAATCCTTGGCTTTTAAATACCATTCTACACTAAAAAGCAACCAGGGCTTCTAGAATAAGCAGCTGATGCTACGACTGGGACAAGGAGAGTACAGGATGAGCTGGGGGTAGTGATGGCTCAGTAGTTAGGTCCTTATTGGCACCCACAGGGGAGGCTCGATTGAGTTTGTAGTACTTAGCTTCAGCCTGACCAATGCCCAGCACTGTGGGCACTTGGAGAGTAAAACAGTGATATTAGAGATCCCTGTTTTTCTGTCTCTCTCTCTCACAAATAAACATACTTAAAAATAAGTAATAAATTACTAAAAAAATAATAATGGTAGGGACGTCTTGAAATGGAGTAGGGACAGTTTGAAGTGGTTCCCATTGGCCCAATCTGGGATAATATGAACATCCAAACAATGACAACAAGGGGTTGTAATCCATAAATAAAATATAAAAACCAAGAATCCAGGCAAATTTAAATGAATTGAAATTGGGTACGGAAAGAGTTATTTATACAGTTTCAAAGTACCCTCTCAACAGGTACAAAGGGAACAAGAGCAACTCTATGGTGAAGACCGGCAGATGCCTTAATCAGTCAATCAAATAATTACCACCGCTGACAAATGACAAATCAAAACCCTGTGCTAAGAGGCCGCAGTTAGCATCCAGTGTCATGGCCGGAGTTGTGATACAGCAGGGTAAGCCATGGCCTGCAATGCTGGCATCCCATATGGGTGCTGGTTCAAGTCTCAGCTGCTCTAATTCCAATGCAGCTCCCTGAGAAAGCAGCAGAAGATGGTCTAAGTCCTTGGGCCCCTGCACCCACATAGGAGACCGGGATGGAGTTACAGGATTCTGGCTTCAGTCTGGCCTAGTGCCACCCCTTGAGACCAGTTAGGGAGTGAACCATCAGATGGAGGACTTCTCTCTAACTCTTTCAAATAATTAAAATTTTTTTAAAAGATTTATTTATTTTATTTGAAAGGGAAATTAAGAGAAAGAGAGAAGAGACAGAAAGATAAAGATCTTCCACCCTCTGGTTCACTCCCCAAATGGCCACAACAGCCGGGCCAGGCAGAAGTCAGAAGTTTTATCTGGGTCTTCCACATGGGTGCAGGGGCCCAAGCACTTGGGCCATCTGCTGCTGCTTTGCCCAGGTGCATTAGCAAGGAGCCGGATCAGAAGTAGAGCACGGTCCCACACTGCGGCGTAGCAGGTAAAGCTGCCACCTGCAGTGCCAGCACCACATATGGACAACAGTTTGAGTTCTGGCTGCTCCACTTCCGATCCAGCTCTCTGCTGTGGCCTGGGAAGGCAGCAGAAGATGCCCAGGTCTTGTGCCCCTGCACCCACACGGGAGACCTGGAGGAAGCTCCTGGCTCCTGATCGGCGCAGCTCCTGGCCGTTGCAGCCAATTGGGGAGTGAACCAGCGGATGCAAGATCTCTCTCTCTGTCTCTCTGTCTCTGTCTCTCATCTCTCTGTGTAACTCTGACTTTCAAGGAAATAAATAAATTAAAAAAAAAAAAAAAAGAAAGAAAGAAAGAAAAAGTTAACAGTGGGGGCCGGCATAGCAGGTAGCAGGTAAAGCCACTGTCTGTGACACCAGCATCCCATGGGTGCTGGTTCAAGTCCAGGCTAGTCCAGCTCCCTGCTAATGAGCCTAGGAATACAGTGGAAAATGGCCCAAATCCTTCAACCCATGCAGAAGCAGCTCCTGGCTTTGGTTCAGTCTTTTCTGACCCAGCCCAGCCTTGGCCATTGCAGCCAGTTGGGGAGTGAATAAATGGATGGAAGACTGCTCTCTCTCTCTCTGCCTCTCCCTTTAACTCTGCCTCTCAAATAAATAAAATAAATCTTAAATAAAAAAGTATGCTATGTCTGAATAGTGGGATTATCTATGGATGATTTTACCTCTTCATTCTGCAACAAACTCTCTATAATGAAAACTCTCCCCCACAAAGTGAGCCCCTTCCAATGTAGTGTCTCCCAAGGACACCGAATTCAGAAAGGTCCTAGTGATCAAAACTCTACTGAAGCAACTGAAACGCAAAAAAGGAGAAGAGACTGGCTTAAAAATCATGTGGCTGCTCGGCGGAACGAAGCCATTGCCGCTCTACTTGGAAATGCCTGCTTGGCAGGCGAGAAATCCCACCACCAGAAACTTCTCTAGTCAGCTGTGCTCATGTTGCCATGTCACCTTTTGAACAGCAGCTTTCCTAAAGCCAGGAGTTTCTGGTCATCAGGACAGCGATTACCGAGCCACCCACCGTGACACCCTGAGCTTGTTCCCCTTGCTCTTGCCATGCCCTGGCAGAGACTGCTCCTGCCCAGTGCAAATGCTCCACCAATGCAGCTGATTGCTCAATGTGCAAATATTTACTGACCTGTGTACCAGGAGCCTTGGGAGCCCCAAGAAAATGCAGGTCATGGGCCCTGTCCTGGTTGGTCTGCAAGGAACACGTAATCTGTTGGTAAATACTCACAAAATAGATGGTGTTTTCAGAATTCTTATTCCACCAGGCTGATTGGGAAACACATCTTCCAAGAAAAAATATATGTGTCCAACTGCAATACCTAGAGTCAGCGAAAAATCAAGGATGAGGCAAGGGATTAAAATTCATTCGCAGGTGGGCCTACCAATAGAAACTGCTTACGCTTAGAACAAATGTGATTACTAAAGGTTAATGAGCCAATATTGCAGTCTTTGAAATGCAACTATTAAACAATCTTGCAATGGCTGTACGTGAGGCCAAACAGAATAAACATGGAAAATAGTGACAAAATAATCTTACAGGTCAAATAACAGAAATAGCGGTAAGACTCTTACCCAAGAGGTCCACAATGATCGAGTTCCCCAACAACAAGGAAAACCCCATGAGCACCCAGGGCAGAAAGGGGGCCTGGAAGTTGAGAAGGCCAAAGAAGTTCATGCGGACATACGGGTTCCTTCGGCTCCACACGTAGACCAGCATTATCGTGAAGGCCTGGCCCAGGAAAACTAAGCTCACAAACAAACCAAAAAGCTAGCGAGTGGCATTAAGGAAAACACCAACACTCACAGTATAGTAGGGAAGACTGGACAAGAGAACCAAAAACTGTGCTCTAAGCAAAGTCTGAATTGGAAAAGCCAAGCAGTTACATCTTCAGAAAAGAAAGAAAGAAAAAAAAAAGCCTAAAAATAATTACCCACAACTGTCATGCAAAAACCTGCCTGCTTGGGCTGAATAGTCTGGATTTCAGCTACTCCAAATCCACATTCTGCTTTGGTGAAGTTCTTGCCTCTTTGGAAAATGTGTTGATTTCTGGGCCAGTAATTACACCAAAGCATACTCACCATCAATCAGCACCTTTACAGGTGAATGAAGCCAAATGGCACAAAACTGTCTTTTCAGACAGGACTCCGTCCACGTCTGTTCACGTCTGTTCAACAGAGCAGACTTTAAAAAAAAAAAATTATCAGTTCTTATGAAGACGAAATGTTCTAGCAATCTGGTTTAAAAGTGAAAGACACTCAACAATGATACGACTGAGATGCTTAACAGTAACCCACCTGGGTTAAAGTTCCTCTGCTTTTCGCTCAGAGGAGAAAAGCATCCTGTGGGACCAGTGTTGTGTGGCATAGTGGGTTAAGCCACCACCTGCAGTGCCAGCATCCCATAAGGGCAACAGGTCCAGTCCCGGCTACTCTACTTCTAACCCAGCTCCCTGCTAATGCACCTGGGGAAACAGAAGATGACCCACGTCCTTGGGCCCCTGCACCCACGTGGGAGAGCTACATGAAGCTCCTGGTTCTGGCCTGGCCCAGAATCGTCTGTTGTGGCTTTTTGGGGAATGAACCAGCGGATAGAAGATCTCTCTCTGTAGCTACCCTCTGCTCTGTAACTCTACTTTTCAAATAAATAAAATAAATCTTTAAAACAAAGAAAGAAAGCAAGAAAAGAAAAAAGAAAAGCATCCTGTCCAACCTCTAGGCTTGGCAAGCTGTTGCAGAAAGCACGCTGTAAAATAAATGGCAGTGCCCAGAAGCTAAAATCTGGAGGTCTACTTTTATCGCTTTGTTCGAAAGAGCTGGTGAATCATGGGAGACAGATGAAAAGCTTTAAGACGACACAGGGAGTTCCTGAACATTTGCCGCATCTGTTCTGTTGAAGGATACAGTCATTAAGAATCCACCAAAAAGGAACATAAATACAAAGTCTGCTGTCCGGCCTCGGAATGAGCCTTCTTCTAGCATTCGACAGTAACGATATCTTAAGTTCCAAGTTAAGAAAATGGTAAGCACACAAATATGAAGAAAATAAAAGGTATCACTTACGTACAGTTAGGTTCCACATTATCTGTACGAAGTCAGGCCTTCCCTTCTGTAAGAATGCTTGGGAACGGGATCACTCCCTACCAGGCCTTCTGGGCAGGCTCACGACTAGCACTCCAGCTAGGGAACCACTGCACAGGCTGCGTAAGAACGCTCCTGGGCACCAGCTAACCCTTTCCAAATTTGCATCGTCTTCCCCACACCTTAATCCACAACATCCTTGCTTCTCCACCACCTTACTTGGAAGACATCCTTACCCAAAAACCTGCGTGAAAAACTACAGTTCCAGGCCAAGTTGAGTATTTCTCTACTCTGGTCAGTAAAGATGCACTACAATGAAAACACTTTATTAGAAACTTACCAGACTGCTACATGGGAGACACAGGAACTCATCTTAGGACAGGAACGGTCTCCCTTTTAGAAGGCCCTGTGTTCACAGCAGGTGAGCTGGGCTGTCACTCCTGTCTTAATCAGAGCGAGCAATGGGTAGAGAAGCAATGTCCTTGCTCAGTGGCCCCAAGAACCACTTCACCACAGCCCAGCTGCTTCTCTCTTCCGACAGACCAGAACATGGCGAGCCCGGCAGACATGACGACACTGCGTCTTCAGCCAGTAGAGCCAGTAACCGAAATCCAGGGGGATTTCAAGTTCCCCATTCCTCATGAGCCTATGCCCAAATGAGTGCCCACTAAGTTAACCCAATTTCTACGGCATTCAGGTTGTCTTATCAAGTTTTGCCTGTTGTTATTTTGTAAGTATGCCTCCATTCTCCCTCCCTTGATCAGAACAGTCAACAACTTGAGGGCAGAAATGACATCTTTTCAAGGTTAAACTTCCCATTTGAACAGTGGGGTACAAACATGTTCCAAACATTACAATTTAACCAACAACTCTATGTACCACTGACCTAGAAGTTACAGCTAGGATTGAATAAAAAAAAAAGTGACAGGATTAATACTTGTAGTGTCAACTTCCTATTATATTTTCCTAAGTAAGCCTGGAGTTTTAATGCTAAATACACTTAATAAAGGATACAGAAAAATCATGTTAAATAAAAAGTTGAATCCAACGGGCCCAAAGAATAAGAAATTGGTGATTAACCTCCATATCTGTTAAAAAAAATCAAGAGAAAGATGGATTAAGTAAAATATATTAACAGGAAACATTTTTATACTAAGATGGCAGAAACATCCCATGACTATGGTGGCACAAGGACCACAGATGGGGGAATAAGTCTGTTCTGAATCAAAAACTAGGCACATACTCTAACACTGGATTTTTGTGCTGCTCTAGTTCAAAGTCTGGAAGATATAACTTGGATCATGAAATTTATATGGACAGAACATTTGAAATTTTAATTTCCTCTAAAAAAGCTCAGACCATATGGTGAGGCAAATTATGGAAGAAGTTTGATGGGAAGACTAGGTTAATTTGAAGACTAGAAAACAGTGCTTCTATCTGTGTTGTAGCACAGTCTAATGAATACTCTAGAGATACCAGAGAAAAACTTCAGAGATCCACCATAAATCGCAAGAAATGTTCTACATTAGGTAGTCAGAAATATCCAGAGGAAAGACTAATGCTAAGGCAGACATTCAAGTTCTAATCTAAACAGTCAACCCCAGTCGAGAACGAATGCTCTAACAGTTAAGAGCCTAAGTGGTTTCATGGTGGAAGCCCTGACCTATCCTTCCTCACCCAACCCATCTATACCTACAACAACCCACATCGGTAGAGCATTTAAGGCTCCCCCCACAGTATAGTATCTCACTTGATCTTAAGTTCCCGTAAGACAAGCAGGCTGGTACTACTATCCCCATTTCACAGACAGGGAAACTAAAAGACTTGGCTAACTTGAAAGTGGCCTGCCTAAAGACAGGCAGCTCCTAGGCGGAGACTCTGATCTCAGATCTAGAACTCCTAACTTCACACGCAGATGCACGGTGCCATTGAGAGCTCAACCCCAGGCAAAGCCAAGCCAAGCAGGCAGCAGGAGGCAACGCTTGGCTAGAGCTACAGGTCCAGCAACAGCCATGAGAGCACTGAAGGAAGGAAACAACGTGAGATCACAGGACGGCGTTCCGAATCATGAAGTTCTTGAGAACTAGTGAGTACTACAGTTGAAATCACTCAGTCCTACAAATTAATTCCATCTAGGACTTTAAGGTCCTCATCCTAATGAGACAAGCATACGAATAACTGCAAGTAAGGGTGAGACATGCTCTAGTGCAAAGAATGGATCCAAGCAGGCCCACAAAAGATGCGCCTTGAAAGGCAAGACAGAGGCACGGGCACAGGGAATGAAACACATTTGGGAGAAAGGGGAGAGAGTGTAGACAGGCAGAACTACTGCCGCTTGGGCCTCTCCTCCACTCCAACTTCAGCCTCAATCATCATCCTAGCGCAGGAAAACACATGTCTAGCTCAGCATTTTAATCCACTCCCCCCCGTCATCTAATAAACTAGCATGGTGTTTTAGATGTTGGCCCTTTGGAGTTTTGTTAGCATGATCTGACCCCTGGAAAATGGATCAATTTTTTAAAGCACTAACAACTCAATTTTTGAACTGGCCCATGGCGAAAACACCAAAGTGGTGGCTGTGCCAAGGTAGGGAATGAACAAAATAAGGTCACTCCATGAGACTCATCAGACTCCTCCCAAACTACTAACACTTAACTGTAAACCAGCGATACACAAATACAGAAGCTAGACCCATCACAAGCATGCAGGTTTTTAGTTCCTATCCTTGCTGACTGTGATTTGGTTACGCGATGAGGAGTGTGAGGATCTCTTAAAAGTTCCCTAAGTGACCCTGAGGGGACTCTGTGAAGCTGCAGAATCGCTGCTTCACAAGACTTAAAGTCAAAGATCTTCACTGGGTTATTTTTCGAGACAGCATATGGTAGGGTTTGCTACGAAACAGTAAGCAAGAGAAGAAACGGGACCATTCCTCACAGTTGCATTGGGCTACTTACTTGAAAATGCTTAAAAATCAACTCAGGATTGAAGTACAACTGAAAAGGTGTGATCAGTTCCAACTGCTGAAATGGAAAAAGAGCTGCTTTCAGCATGTCAATCAGGAAACACAATTCCATCGTTTATAACAAAGGATGTAACAAATTCCAATTCTTAGTCACTCAGGTTGAATTCCTTTAAGTGTTTCTTCTTGGGCCAGAAGAAAGGGTTGGTAAAGAATTCCCTACATTGATACAATTCTTGCTCTTTGACACATAATACAAAACTAGAAAGACTGGGGTCGACCAGGTGTAAGTAAGAATTCTTACGGTGGCCAACACTGTGCTGTAATAGGTGAAGCCTCCACCTGAGACGCTGGCATCCCATGTGGGCCCCGGTTTGAGTCCCGGCTGCTCCATTACAATGCAGCTCTCTGCTATGGCCTGGGAAAGCAGCGGAAGATGGCCCAAGTCCTTGGGCCCCTGCACTCAAGTGGGAGACCCGGAAAAAGCTCCTGGCCCCTGGCTTTGGACCCACCCAGCTCCGGCTGTTGCAGCCATTAGAGGAGTGAACTGGCAAGTGAAAGATTTCTGTTTCTCCTTCTCTCTGTAACTTTGCCTTTCAAATAAGTCTTTAAAAAAAATTTTTTTTTTTTTTTTAGAAAGGAAAGACTGCAAGGTGGGCATCTGGCACCGCAGATGACATGAGACACCCACATCCCATTATCAGAGTGTCTGAGTTTAAGTTCTGCTTCTGCTTTGGAGTCCAGCTGTCAGTTAATGTACACCCTGCGAGGCAGCAGCTGATGGTCCAAGTACTTGGGTCCCTGCCAGCCAAGGTGGTAGACCCAGATTGAGATCCAGGCTCCTGGCTTTGGTCTGGCCCAGCCCTGGCTGTTGCCAGCATTTAAGGAGGGGACTAGCAGATGGAATATCTGTCTCTGGAATTAAAAATAAATAAATAAAAATGCTTAAAGGGGGCAGAAAAGGAATTTACAAATGAAGGTCTTAAAAAATAGTTTTAGATTGCAAGTTGAGGCCGACAAGGGAGGCAGGCAGGTGGTGATATTTTAGACACAGGACAGTTGGGCGCAGTTGCTAAGAATCTGCTCATCACACGGGCGCCAACTCCAACAGCTGGGTGACACAAGGCAGTGCCTGCAAATAACCAACCCTGGAGACCTTGCCACTGTTCCTCCGGCCAACCCCTTCTTTATTTTAAGACATTTCCCTCCCTACAATGCTCAACTTTCTAGCCTCAATACTTAAGTTTCTTCGCTACGCGGATCTGCGTCCCACCAGTCACCACCACACTACCACCTGGCCAGCGCCGGAGCTCCTGGGTGGGCGGCGCCCGCAGCTCTGACCCGCTATTGGTCCGACTTTTCGCTCTCGGAAACCGACACGACCCCTCAGGGATCCGCACATCTTCCTGGGGTCGCTCCGCAACCCAGAGTAAGCCCTGGTAGACCTCCACCCACCCCTGGGACCAGCCCCTTCCGGGCCTGCCGAAGCCCAAACTCCAGTTTCCGCGAGACCCAGTCATGTTCAGCCCGGATAATAAGAAGGTGGCTCTGCAGCTGCTCACCACGGCGGCGGTGGTGAGGACACAGGCGGTAGTGTAGGCGCGGCTGACCGGTGGGATCTGCAGGTACTCCAGCCGGAGGCTCTGGTACGCCATCTTCCCCACCGCCGCCTGCCCCCCACTTCCCCTTCCGCCAATAGGCCCGGGCGCCGGGGCGGGCTCCTAGCGCCCGCGGTAGCCTATTCGCTCCTGTCCAATGAGCGCCGCGCAATCAGCCAGCTACCAATCGTGGCGTCCCAGCCTTGCTTCTCCGCCCACTGACGTCAGCGAGAAGCGACTGAGTGTCGGTACCTTCTGCCAATCCCCGCTGGCCACAGCTAGCTTTCCCGCCTGACCCCTCTCCGTCACCAATCAGGATGCCCCTGCCCGACCGGACAGCCAGCCAATCAGGAGAGGGACAGCATCCCGCCTTTGCTTTCGTTCGCGGAGGCGCGCATCCGTCCGCATTTGGGTCAGCTCTCGCCACCGCCCATCTCCGGCAGCTAGCGGTAGTTTAAAGGAGGTGGCGGGAAGTCGGTGTCTGGTGGACCTCATCGCCCTGCAGGCCGCAACGGTAGGTGCCACGGGGCTGCATTTTCTCTGAGGAAGCGCGGAAAAGGGGCGGGACTGGACTAGGCATCCTAGCGGGGGCGACGGGGCGGCCTGCCGGGTCCGCCTCGCCGCCGGCCTGGCCGCTAGCTCCTACCTGAAGGTCCCGGCATGCCGCGGGGCCGCGGGGCCCGACGGGATGCGGGCTCCGGCCGGAAGTGGTTCCTGCCCTGTGGCTTCTGGGTCTTGTCCGGCGTGGTTGCGGGCTCTTTAGAAAGGAATCAAATAGAAGGCTGGGGTGGTTTCTATAAAGGATGTGAAGGGGTGACCCCAGGAGAAACCCCCCCCCCCCCGAGCATCACCCTCACGGCTTGTTGATAAAATAGTGATGGAACCTCGACAGAGCTTCGGCCGTGCCTGGTAGAGAAGAAAAGCAAGATCGGATTTTTTTTTTTTTTTTAAATGGAAGGTTTGCTTCAAGGGTGGGTCTTTCAGTGTAGGGGCTTGATAAAACAGTCTAGGATTGTTGGAAATGGCCAGGCAAGGATTTCAGAGAATCTTAGGGTGCAGATTGTCCTTCCTGTCGAAGCTTTGGTTCGTCTTTGGGGGAGTTCAAAATGATCCAGCCGTTTGAATAAGGAGACTGTCCTACTCTCAGAATAGTAAACTCAGAGTAGTGTAGACATCGGGGGCCTGGGGAGAGAGATGTAGGTAGTTTGTAGTGTCCGACCAGTGTGTGGGGCTAGGTGTTTTGGTTTTTGAAAACATACAACAATTTCACACATACCAAATTGGCAACAGGTAGAATGTTGAGTTTGTCAAGGGCTGACAAAGATATGAGAGAAACTTACTTACGTGCTGCGAGTGAGTGTAAAGCCAGTCTGGATGTGCTGGCGCTCATTTAGGAATGTTTAGTGAAACTGTGTTTCAGTAAACTGTGGCCCAGCAGTTGCCTGTGCAAAGGCCCTGCCAGGCCCAAGGGAGACCTCCTACGCAAGTGCTTGTCACAGTTTTCTGGCGGTGAGATGCCGGAGGCAGACCAGGGGTCTGTCACAAGGCAAGTGTGGTGTATGCAAATGATAAAACTGACGATGGGTAGGATGCTCCTTGAGATGCCTTCATCCCACAAGACATCGCCTGGCTTCCGTGCCCCGCTCCATCGATTCCAGCCTCCTGCTAATGTGCACCCTGGGAGATGCAGGTGATGGCTCAAGTACTTGGGTTCCTGCTACCTACATGGAAGACCCAGGTGGAGCACTGGGCTCCTGGCATTGGCCTGGCCCAGTATGGGCTGTTTCAGACATCTGGGGAGTAAACCAGCAGATGGGAGATAACTGTCTGTCTCATCTTTCTGCTCTTCAGTAAATAATATTTTAAAATATAAATAAAATGGATGGAATACTTGGGTCAGAACCAATAAAGTAAACTTGACTATAACATGAAATGATTGCAAACATGAAAATGTAAAGATAATATACAAAACTATGTTTTTCAAGAATATATATCTAGCGCTTTTTTTTTTTTTTTTTTTTTTTTTTCTGGACAAGCAGAGTTAGTGAGAGAGAGAGAGAGAGAGAAAGGTCTTCCTTCCATTGGGTCACCCCCCAAATGGCCGCTATGGCTGGTGCGCTGCATCGATCCGAAGCCAGGAGTCAGGTGCTTCCTCCTGGTCTCCCATGTAGGTGCAGGGCCCAAGCACTTGGACCATCCTCCACTGCCTTCCTGGGCCACAGCAGAGAGCTGGACTGGAAGAGGAGCAACCGGGACTAGAACCTGGTGTGCCGGTGCCGCAGGCGGAGGAATAGCCTAGTGAGCTGCGGCGCCAGCCATCTAGTGCCTATTTTTAAAAGACACATTTATTTATTTGAAAGGCAGAGAGAGAGATCTTCTATCCAGCGGCTTATTCCTCAAATGGTGGCAAATGCTGGACTGGGCCACACTAAAGCCAGGAGCCAGGAGTGCCATCCGGGCCTCCCAAATGGATGGCAGGGAAGCCAGGCACTTGAGCTATCTTCCACTGCCTTCCCAGGCCCATTAGAAGGAGCTGGATTGGAAGTGGAGCAGCGAGATCTCAAACCAGCACTCAGGTATGGGATGTTGGCATTCAGCTGCTTAATCTAATGCACCACACGCTGGCCTCATCTAGCAGCTATTAAAGGCAAAGATTAATTGAAATGGCATGTGTTAAAAACACTAGGTTAGGTTCCTATTACGGATGAGAGATGAGATGAAGGGTCAGAGATAAGAGTATCTAGCATGGACCAAGAAATAGGAATGGTCACGAACTCAATTCTGCATATAGATGATACTTACAGGGAACAACCATGTGGTTACTAGTGGTCAGACAGGGGGGCAGGATCATATTTCCCTAGATGTTTACTTTTGAAAGGAATGACTCCCATACTTTTTTTTTTTTTTTTAAAGATTATTTTATTTGAGAGGCAGAGAGAGAGGGGGGTTTTCCATCTGCTGGTTCACTCCCCAGATGGCCGCAATGACTGGAGCTGTGCTGATCCAAAGCCAGGAGCCAGGAGCTTCTTCTGGGTCTCCCACATGGGTGCAGGGGCCAAAGAACTTGGACCATCTTCTGCTTTCCCAGGCGATAGCAGAGAGCTGGATTGGAAGTGGAGCAACCGTGTCTCAAACTGGCACCCATATGGGATGCCGGCACTGCAGGGTGGCAGCTTTACCCACTATACCACAGCACCGGCCCTGACTCCTAGACCTTTCAAAAAATAAGTCAAGGTTATAAAGCTGACAAGAGGTTATCTAATAGGGAGTTTTTCAGATGATTAGATTGAAAGATAAGGGGATTCAGGACATTGGTGATGGGGTGATTCAAGTGATAGATCTTGGGGCCTACAGTAAATAGGGAAAGCAGTGAAGTGGGAGAGCACGAGTGACAGGGTCAGAGGGCGTAATGTGAGAGTGTGAGTGAGAAGGACCGCATACAGAGTCGTGGGCCAGAAGGAGAAGCAGTTGGCAGGGGCTGGCGTAGGGGTGTTCACAGATAATCTAGTGAGGTGGCCAAACAGTGGAGATGGAGGCTACTGAAGGGCAAGAGGCTGTTGTTACTACAGATGCCTTAGCTTTTCTTTGTTTGCTATCTGTAATGTACTTTATTACATTCCTCAGATTTTTTTTTTATCCAAGTGAAATTTCCCTTTTACATTTGCAGATCTTTAACAATCAGAAATAACATCACCAGATACGCCGCGATGTCTGTTGATCCGATGACCTACGAGGCCCAGTTCTTCGGCTTCACCCCGCAGACGTGCATGCTCAGGATCTACATTGCGTTTCAGGACTACCTGTTTGAGGTGATGCAGGCTGTGGAGCAGGTCATCTTGAAGAAGCTGGATGGCATCCCCGGCTGCGAGATCAGCCCTGTCCAGATTCGTAAATGCACAGAGAAGTTTCTTTGCTTCATGAAAGGACGCTTCGATAACCTTTTTGGCAAAATGGAGGAGCTGTTTTTGCAGTTGATTTTGCGTATTCCCCCCCACATCTTGCTTCCTGAAGATAAATGTCAAGAGTCGCATCCTTGTAGTGAGGAAGAAATCCAGCTTCTCCAGCAAGAGATTGAACAGTTACAGGAAAAGTATAAGACTGAGTTACGTACCAGGGAGGCCCTTCTCGCAGAATTAGAAGAACAAAAAATTGTTCAGGCCAAACTCAGACAGACATTGACTCTGTTTGATGAACTTGAAAATGTTGGCAGAGATCGTGGAACTAATGATTTTAGGGAGGGTTTGGTGTTTCTGGTCCAGAACTCCAGAAAGCTGCAGAACATTAGAGACAATGTGGAAAGAGAAAGTAAAAAACTGAAGATATCTTAAGTTCTCATTAGTAAAAAAGAAAGAAGCTATCAAAAATAGAGTGGTAAGGACCTTACAGCAGTGACTGTCCAGGCCAACCACGTATCTTACTAGGTTTTGTTCACCTGATTATATTCCACATCTTCCTCTTTTTTGATGCAGTCTCCTGAAAGATCTCTGTACTACCTTGAAACTGGCCTATAAAGATCTTTTCCTTAGAGGCCGCTAACAGGTGGGAAGAGATTCTTGGTTCAGTAATAGCACAGTTGGGTGCATAAATGAATAAGTGAACTCATGGCCAGTCAGAAATATTTGTGAAGTTGTGTGTCAGTCGTGAGTTTTTTGTGGCCTTGACCCTTTGGGCCCGTTCTGTGGCTGAGATGGGCTAAGCAGGTGACTCCGTGGTTAACCGGTCCCTGCAGTGTGCCTCAGGCAGCAGTGCTTCCTCTTGCCTGGTAACTCTTCGTACATGAGGAAATTGGTAACTTTTAAAGAGCAAGTAGTATAAGAAGACAATTTTGATCTTCACTAAAGAAAGAAGCTGGTTTTTGTTTTGTTTTGTTTTGTTTTCAAAGTCAATCCTTTCCATCACTAAGGCTCTGGTGATGTTAAACAACTTAGTATTTTGGAGTCCAGCAGAAGACCTTGGACAAAAAAGAAGTGGATGCCACTGGAACAGAAAAGCAAGCATGGAGCATACCCTATAGTGGAATTTATATTTAGTATTAGGTGCTTATGCCAATTCTCTGATACTTCAGGTAGTTTTGGAATCTGCCTTATATGTAATATTTAATTAAATTATTTGTCACTCTCATAGGCGTCAAATATTCTGTATCCTTGGATCACACAAGGAAAGGGGAGAAATGTAGGTAGTGTTGCTTTTTAGATATTGCTTTCCCTCCATGTCTTCCCAAAGAACAGATTTGGAGTTTGTCTTTGATGTAGAGAAGAAGTAACTTGGGTGTTAATATTTGTGATTATTCATAGATTTTGAAAGCTTGTATTTACCAGGAATATGTTTATTATCAAGAAGTCCTTTTTACAAATCCTGTACATTAAATATATGCATTTTTTAAAGCTTGGTTTTTTATTTTCTACTGTTTATAATACAGTATGTTTCTTTCCTCGGTGTGGCATTTTACCCCTTGAATACCGTTTTCACATTGGTAGCTTAGTCAGAATCTCCTAGTGTAGTGGATTGAGTAGTGAGTGATTCCTTCAAAGACACGTCCTAATTCCTGGAACTTGTGAATGTTGCCTTGTTTGGTAAAAGGGTCTTAGCAGGTGTAATTAAATTTGGGCTCTGGAGATAGGAATCATCCTGAATTCCCTGGGCAGGCAATGAATCCAATAACTGTCCTTCTAAGGAAAGCAGAGGCAGGGTGCAGCCAGCTAGGCCACCACTAGAGAAGCCTGCTGACCTGGCCCTCGCTGGTGTTTGGGGAGTGAACCAGTGGATAGGAGATCTGCCTCTTCTGTCAGCCTGCATTTCAAATAATTCAAAGGAGAGCGATTTGAGACGAGTGGGAGGCCTTCTGACCACAAAGGAGGAATAATGCCAGCAAGTAAGGAATGCCAGCAGCCACCGCCAGCTTGAAGAGGCAAAAGACAGATTCTCCCTCAAGAGGGAGTATGGCCCTGCTGACACCTTGATTTTGGATTTCTGACTTCCAGAACTGTGAAAGCGGTTCTGGCATTTTAAGCCAAGTTACAGCAGCCACAGGCCTGGTGCGAGCAGCATATTGAGATAATCATAGGAGTGCAGGCTACCTAGTGAGGAGACAACAGCTGAAGCTTTATTGGCTTCACCATGCCGTGCCAGATAGCTAAATCCCAACTGTCTTCCCCAATAGTATTCAGAAACCACTGCTCACTTTGTGTCCTGGTACCTATCTACCCCAGCGATGCAGTACATAGTGGGACAATTGCCCACCTGGCTCTCCATTATCGTTTGTGATCTGCTGACAGTGAATGCAGCATTCATGACACTTCAGGGTTTTTTGGGGGGAGCTATTTTCTTCCTGTCACATGCTGTTTCATGGGGTTGTTTATTTTTTTTATTTATTTGACAGAGACAGAAAGGTCTTCCTTCTGTTGGTTCACCCCCCAAATGGCTGCTACAGCCGGCGCTACGCCGATCTAAAGCCAGGAGCCAGGTGTTTTTTCCTGGTCTCCCATGTGGATGCAGGAGCCCAAGCACTTGGGCCATCCTCACTCCGGCGCCACAGCAGAGAGCTGGACTGGAAGAGGAGCAGGTGGAACTAGAACCCGGCACCCATATGGGATACCGGCGCTGCAGGCGGAAGATTAACCAAGTGAGCCACGGCGCTTTCCCTGGGGTTGTTTATTAAGGTGCTGCATCTGCCTGCTGACATGGTGTAGTGTGTGAAGCCGCTGTCTGCCACGCCAGCATCCCGTATGGGCTCAGCCCTCGCTGTTGCGGGCTATCTGGGGAACAAAGATCCAACTGAAAGCTGGAAAACAGAGATGTGTCACCTTGGAGGTGTGATCTTGGGGGAACAGTTCCACTGACTGTTGGAGAGCAGTTACTCTAATAATCTTGGTCTGAAGCATGGGCTGACAGCACAGGATCCCACACTCGCGGCACTGAAATCAAGTGTAGAGGGCAAGCTATCAGATCACACAGTGATGGATGATGAGCAGTCAGAAGTGGGAAATGACAGGGCCCTGATAGTGGAAAACATCTGAATTCATAAAGACCCAGGCCAGGTGGATCAGGGGACAAGGTCCTGAGTTGGGGGGTTGTACTAAATCGGAAGTGCCTTGATAATAAAGGCAAATGGGAACTGTTCCTGAGGAGCAGGAGCTAATTCCAGGGTGGGCTAGTGGCAGACTGCTGTCAGCGGCGGTAGCACTGGATGCTTGCGTGTTATGGGGATTTGATATGGAGAAAAATGCCACTGAGGTTTGCATAGCTATGTAGGGAGGTGCTGAATGCCGGAATGCTGGGTCATAGGGTGAAGTGTTTATCAGGGGCTGTGGGGTGCTAGGAAGATGGTGGGTTAACAGTTGGAGCAGACTAGGGAGTTTGGGTCCACTGCATGGTTGGAAATTAATGGAGAACTGAAAATACAGGAGATGAAGAGGTGATTTATTCCATCAGAATACACGCAGTTACACTTGTCGGGTAAAGGAGTTGCGGTGGCTGAGGATGCCCTTGGACGGTCAACTTTCGGGAGTAAACAGAGACGACAGTGGGTGAATAACCTGCTACCATGGGTGCTGGTATCAGCCCATTTGGGTCTGAAATGATAAGCCCCAACCAGAACAGTGACAAATTCCGCATATCCCCAGTCCTCTAGGACAGTCCTTCCGTGGACCCCAGCCAGCGCCCGTCCCCAGTCTCATTCCGCGGACACATGAGGTCCGAGCCTGCGTCCCGGGAGTTCCACAGTCGCGGGTCCCACGCAGCCCCGGACACGTCCCGAGCGTGGCATCCTGGTGGGACAGCTCTTCTGGTTACAGCTCTCGGCTCCATCAGGCAGCCGCAGCAAAGCCCTAAGGCAGGAAAAACGCACACTCCGAGTCAGTGGAGACCCTGGGGGACGCGGCACGTCACCGGACACGCGCCACTCACCTTGTCCGGAGCTCCTGTGGTGCCCGCGCTGCGTGCCCAGGTCCGCCGGCTCCCTGCGCTCTGAGTTCTGACTGCGCCAGCTCCGACACATGGTGGCTGCCCCCGGGGGCGATGCAACATCACAGGGCTCCAGCGCAGCCCGAGCCGGGTCGCCCACCCTCCCCGCGGGCCCTTCTCTGCGAGGCCCGGGGCTGCCTCCTCTCTTAAAAGATTGCTGGGCTCTCTGTGTGTGCTCCCCGTCACAAAGCAATAGGGTTCAGGGACATCGTCTTAATTACAAACGGGGTTCAAGCGCACCTCTAAACGCCGGGTGCTGAATGTGCCCCGTCCCCTACCTGTAGCTGCAAATAGCACGCCACTCCCGCCACTTATTTCACTACGGGCCAGTACCTGGAATCTTCCCACTGATGGACAGCTAGATAAAAGACAGCAACAACAGAGAAGGAACACGCAACGAAAGCTGGGTGAAGGGTGTGCGGCGCGGTCTCCCAAACACAATGCTGGGCTCCTCCCCCCTGCTGCCTCCCCGCCTCCCCGGCCCCGCGCCGGCCACTCAGGCCAGCTGTAAATGGATATAGGTGAAGATGCAGGAGGTAATGGAGAAGGCGATGGCCGCGTAGATGAAGATGGAGAGGTGCGGAAAGTGGTCGAGATAGCAGCCCTCGTCCAGGGCAGGCGCCTCCTCTTTGGGCGGGGGGCGCGCGGCAGCCTTCAGGGACTGCCCGGTGCGTGGCCCCTGCGCCCTCCCGCCGGCTCGCCGAGGCCCCTTCCTGCCCGTGGCCGACGCGGACCTGGGCGCACGGGTGGCGGGCGGCTCTTCTGGAGGAGGCTTGTCAAACAGGCCTTCAGACTCGGGGTCGGAGTCCGGGCGCATCGGCTCCGCGCCCCAGGATTTGCGCTGAAAGAGCCCGTCAGCCATTGGCACGGAGCGCGCACAAGCTGGGCCTGAGCGGTCTCGTCCCGGCCAGGTCCGAGCGCAGTGGGCGGCGGCGGCGGCGGCGGCGGCGCCTGTATTTCTACCACCCGGGGTGGGGGCTGCAGGGGGCGGAGCCAGCGGGGCAGGGGGCCTCTGCAGGGTCCGCTGGGCCTCTCAGCACAGGCGCCGCTTCCCCTGGCTCCGCCTCCCGCTCGCTGCCTGTAGCAGAGGTTGGCTCGCCGGGTTCCAGCTCCCTGACCGGAGACTCTCAGGTCCCCGAACAGCCAGGTGTGTCTCCATGGCAACCAGACAGGCGGCGTGCGGGGGAAGAGGCGCTAGCCGCTGGCTGGGAACCCCGGGAGCGAGAAGGGGTCTTGGCACGCAGGAGGCTGGAATGCAGACGGCCAGGCTCCCAGCTGCGTAAGGAGGCGCCTTAGGGATTAATGAGTTATTCCTCATTTTAAAATAAATATTTGTTGTGGGTTAAAATTTGTTTTTAATACATGAACAGACACATAATTCTGGTAGGGAACTTCAAGCTTAGCATCATAGGCAAAAAACAAGAACAAAATAAAGCCCACTGCCATCCCAAGTCCAGACACGATGTGGTTAAAGAATCAGTGCTTTTCTCTCCCTCTGCCTGCGTCTGCATCTGTCCATCCATCCCGTCTTCTCTTCTCTGCTCTTCACTCACAAACGCGGGACCTCAGTCTTTGGGGCATCTTATTTGTGATTAGAAGCAAATTTTTCTCAAAGACACGCCTGACCTAAGCCCGTTCCCTACCCCAGCTCCCACTTCTCCAGCACCCTCCAGGCTGTCTCCGGCTTCCACTGGAGCTGCCACAGGCTGCTGGCACCTCTGTTTCACCCGAGATTCTAAGGCTGGTTGGTGCCCCTTCAAGGAATGGAGGGAGGACAGCCACTTGGATTTACGTGGGTCCCAGTAGGTTGGTAGAAAGACTGCTAGGTGCTGATGATTGCAGCACATCCGACTCCAACAGCCATCTGGGAATTACAGCTCCCAGCATCTGGAAGGCTCAGTGGGACCCAGGAGCAGGGTGCTGAAGCAATGCTGTCAGGCCTCTGTCTCTGTCTGTCAGGGTTGCCAGGGACTTCTTGTACTGCCAGGTAGTGGTTGCAATGTTTGTTGAATAAGTGATGCAGTGAACGAATGGCAGTTGGCAGCAGCAGCCTCACGTGCTCACAGTGTAGCAATTCCAGCTAGAAAAAAAAGTAATTCTCGGGTGGCCACGACCAGGAGACTACCACGGGTAGCAGAAGACTACTGGCCCTCACCAGTGCTGTAGTGCTGCAGGGAGGTTAAAGTGGTGCACTTTGGAAAACAGTTTGCCAGTTTTATGAAAACGTAAGCATACAGTTACCGTATGACCCAGTGATTCCACTCCTGGATTTCTGCCCAAGGGAAGTGAAAACAAACGCCCCCACAGGGGTAAATACATGAATGTCCCTCACAGTTTCCTGAGTAACAGCTCCAAACTGGGACCAATCCCAATGTCCATCAAATGCGGAATGGATGAACCAATGTGCTTTATCTGTGTGATCAAAAACTGTGACTTAGCAATAAAAAGGAGTGAACTATTGATATTTGTTGCAACTTGGATGAATCTCAAAAACATTAGCAGGTGAAAAAAAAAGCCAAATGCAAACGACCATAGATTGTATGATTCCACTTATGTAAAATTTATAGAAAAGATGTGTTAACAGAAAAAGAAAGCAGATCCGTGGTGCCCCAGGACTGGGGTGGGAGAGGTGATTAACTTCAAACAGGTTCAAGGCAACTTTTTAAAGATTTATCGTTTACTTGTTTATTTGAAAGGAAAGAGAGAGAGAGAGAGAGAGAGAGAGAGACTTCCATCTGCTGGTTCATTCCCCAAACGGCCATAAAATAGAGCTGGGCCAGACCCCAGACCGAAGCCAGGAGCCTAGAACTTTGTCTGGGTCTCCCACATGGGTGGCAGAGGCCCAAGGACTTGGACCATCTTCCGGTACCTTCCCAGGTACATTAGGAAGCTGGATTAGACGTAGAACAGCTGAGACTCCAACCAGCACTATGGGATGGCTGATGTTACAAGCAGCAGCTTAACTCCTGCAACTCCAACGCCAGCCCAAAGGCAATGTTTTAGTGATGGAACTATTCTAAAACCAGATTGCATGGTTGGTTGCACAACTCTGCAAGTTTTTCTAAAATTCAAAAGGAAATGGGGAAGGACGAAGTCTTCCTCCTTCCTAATCTCCATCCTTTGACACGGACAATGGATGTTTTCTCAGTGTTACCTGATGCTGATATTGTCACATCCCCTCTACCCCCTTCCAACCAGATCTGCCGCTTTGAGGTTTTTCTGCTGTGTGTGAGTCACTAAATGGAACCTCAGCTTCTTCTCCCAGCCTCAAGACCAAGGGTCAAGGAATTTTTCCAGTTGTGGATCAGAAGGAAAACCTGAGTGCATGAATGTGCAGAGTGGTATGGGAGAGCTGGCAGAGGCATTGAGGGAGCCACACCAGGGGCCAGCGTTATGGTGCGGTGGGTTAAGCCGCTGCTGTGGCACCTGCATCCCATATCACAGCTCTGGTTTGTGTCCCAGCTGCTCTGCTTCCGATCTAGCTCTTTGCTAATGCTCCTGGGAAGGCAGTGGGAGATGTTCCCAGTACATGTGGGAGACCTGGATGGAATTCTGGGTTCCTGATTTTGACCTGGCTCAGCCCTGGCTGTTGTGGACGCTTGGGGAATGAATCAGTGGCTGTAAGATGTCTCCCTCTGTCTGTCTCTTCCTCTCTCTGTTGCTATACCTTTCAAATAGATAAAATGAATCTTAAAGGAATAAAGAAAACCACACCAACCTGCCCATGGGGTGTGAATGAGGGTATTTAGTCAGGGAAGGCTCAGGGAGGGGGGGTGTTGGGCAGGCCCATGCAAGGACCTGCTGAGGAAGAGCTGGGATTGCGTAAGGAGGGAAGGCTCTAGCAACTGCAAGGGGCCCATTGCACATTAGGAAGGCATGAAGCTTGGGGCCGGTGCTGTGGCATAGCAGGTAAAGCCGCTGCCTGCAGTACTGGCATCCTATATGGGCACAGTTCAAGTCCTGGCTGCTCCACTTCCTATCCAGCTCTCTGCTATGGCCTGGGAAAGCAGTAGAAGATGGCCCAAGTCCTTGGGCTCCTGCACCTGTATGGGAGACCCGGAGGAAGCTTCTGACTTCCGGCTTTGGATCTGCACAGCTCTGGCTGTTGCGGCCATCTGGGGAGTGAACCAGTGGATGGAAAACCTCTCTCTCTCTCTCTTTCTCTAGGCCTTCCATCTGCTGGTTCACTCCCCAATTGGCTGCAACGGTCAGAGCTGCGCCGATCCGAAGCCAGGAGCCAGGAGCTTCTTCCAGGTCTCCCACGCGGGTGCAGGGGCCAAAAGACTTGGGCCATCTTCTACTGCTATCCCAGGCCATAGCAGAGAGCTGGATTGAAAGTGGAGCAGGCGGGACTAGAACCGGTGCCCATATGGGATGCCGGCACTTCAGGTCAGGGCATTAACCCACTGTGCCACAGCGCCGGCCCTGTAAATAAATAAATCTTAAAGAAAAAAAAAAAAGAAAAAGAAGGCATGAGGATGAGTTTGGAGCTCAGACAACAGACACACAGTGCTTCTAGGACACCTTGTTGTTTTCTGTCGGGTCCTGCTTTCACGCATGAACACAGAGCAAAACAACTCTGGCTCCAGCCCAGGTAATCTCCAGGAGCTTTATCTATCAGGGATCAGGAGAGCTTGGCTAAGTCCAGGGACTCATTTTAGCACAAGCTCTGCCTGTGCCCAGCAGGAGAGAACCAGCTCTGTCCCAGGTCAGGGACCTGAGAGTCCCCAGACACCCCTGGAAACACCTGCAGGTCCCAAGTTGCAGCTTCACTCCTAGCTTGGCACCAGAGTGTTCCAGGAAGAACCTCATGCGTCCAAGGGCCTGATGCCAGAATCCACCAGCAGGCCCTGAATGGACAAAGGCTGCTTTGGTGGGACAAAGGACTCACCCAGAGCACAGGGCCCCTCAGAGGTGAGAGAGGGGGCCCCTTGCAGCAGGAGCTGAGCTCCTGGCCTGGACCAAGGCAGGGCTCCTTCATCCTTGTAGGGAGGCATTCACCTGGGGAAGAAAGAAACACAGTCTGCACACAGATCAGGGGTCGGAGTCAATGCACCATGCTGGGGATGTCCCCTCTGGGGAATGCTGAGATGCACACAGACTAATGCCAGCAGCAGCAGCGGCTGCCTGTTTCTGAGCACTGACTGTGTGCTGGGGGTTGTGCTCAACACTGCTGTGGAGACAGTGTCACTTCTTCATCTTCGTGACCCTACCGTAAGCGAGGCAGTGCTGTTTTCTCCAGTACTCCAGGGAGGGAACCAGCCCCGGTCTGCCTCTGGTATCCACAGCACTGGGATTCAACTTCTGTCCCTCCGACCCATGGGTTGTCCTTGTCAACGCCCGCCACCCCTGCCTGCCACCCCAGGCCTGCTCGCCTCCACGGCCACCCCATGTCCTGTCAGCTTTCTCCACACCATATCCTATGCCTTGCTCTGCAACCAGACAAGCCCTTTCGAATGTGTACACAGAGCAAAAGGCAAAATGCACAAAAGGCCACTTTTTAGCTTGACGTGCTCATGCCCAGCTAAGGAACCCAGGCCTGCTGGAGGTGGAGTGAGGTTGTGGGGCTGGGGAGGGGACCAGGAATCCTTGCTGTCTAGACTACAGTCATTTGCCACCCTGGGAACCATGATTGCTTTGAAGCAGGCTGGAACAGCCCCTCCTGCCACCATCCGAATCTACATGCCGAGCTGTGCACTGGCCGAGGGCAGGGCTGTCAAGTCAGCAGCCCCCCTTTCTGTAAGCCCAACACCCAAACCCAGCACAGGTGGAAAACCTCCAGGTATGTTTCCTGCCTGGCTCCCTACTAGGTGGGATGCACCTGGATCAGATGTGGGTGAAAGGCCTAGTCCCCTACTGAATTAGTGCATGAGACTTCCAGACCCAGGCTGGGACAGCTGCCACCCTGCCCTGCCCCCAGCATGCTGCAGGGAGCTGGTGCCCAACTCCAGTTGTCCCTGTTCCATGCTCAGGCCCCTGCTGAGGGTGGGGGTAGCAGCGGTTGTTGAGCAGAAGCCAAGAAACAGAGGCTGTGTGGACCCTGAGATGCCAAGGGCAGGTATGTGTCTGGCAGGTGTATGCCCATGGCATGTGAGCCAGGTAGAGGCTCCAAACCTCCTATTCTCCCTCCTGCCCCTGTGCAGGCTCCATTGCCCCATTAGACTTCATGTACAAAACACACATTCAAAGGTAAAATCATGGCCGGTGCCACGGCTCACTAGGCTAATCCTCTGCCTGCAGTGCTGGTACCCCAGGTTCTAGTCCTGGTTGGGGCACCGGATTCTGTCTCGGTTGCTCCTCTTCCAGTCCAGCTTGCTGCTGTGGCCCAGGAAGGCAGTGGAGGATGGCCCAAGTGCTTGGGCCCTGCACCTGCATGGGAGACCAGGAGGAAGCACCTGGCTCCTGGCTTCGGATTGGTGCAGCGCGCCGGCCGTGGTGGCCATTTGGGGGTGAACCAACAGAAGGAAGACCTTTCTCTCTGTCTCTTCTCTCTCACTGTCTAATTCTGCCTGAAAAAAAAAAAAAAGTAAAATAATGAACAATCTGAAGACTGTGACCACCAGGCATTCAAACCCTATTCAACATGAGTTGCACATCCAGGAGGCTGACAGTAGTCCCAGGTCTAGTTTAGGTCCTTCACGGTCTTTGCCAAGGTTCTACAACAAATTGTCAACAATTGCACAGTGTTTTTCTCCCCACCATGTAGAGCGTAGCGCTTTTAGCATCTCAGCGTCATTGCAGGGCTTAGCAGGCTGACCTCATGCTTCCGGGCATTCTCATTCCCTGGGTCAGCTGGGGGTGTCTTTTAGTTTCTTTCGTGCTCTCTACACATGATCTTTCTCAGGGGAAATAAGTTGGGTCACTTTTATTCTGTCCTCTTCTCTCTGTGCTGCCCCCAGAGAATGAGGAAACAGGCCACTCACCAAGATCCTCCTCCTCCTCCTCCCTCCATTATCCTACCCACCGCAGGAGCTGACCCAGACTGGATGGTCAAGAACCAGATGGATGACCCAGCAATTCCACACCTTTCAAAAGCATTGAGAGTAGGGTTTCAACTAGACATTTGGCATGAGCATGGCGGCATTATTCGAAGCAATCAAAAGCTAGAAGCCATCCAAATGTCCGCCAACAGACGAGTGGACAAACAAAACGTGATATAGACATACAGTGAAACATATGACACATGCTGTAACATGGATGAACTCTGAAAACATGCTAAGTGAAAGAAGCCATTCACAAAAGAAAGATTATTGTATGGTTCCACCGATACAAGGTTCCTAAAGTAGTCAGATTCAGAGACAGGAAGCACAATAGTGGTTCCAGGGATTGAGAATAGGGAGGAATGGGGAGCTAGTGTTTACTGGGTACAGAGGTTCAGTTGGGGAAGGTGACAAAGTTCTACAGGTGGATGGTGGTGATGGTTGTTCAACAATGTGAAGGCATTTAATGCCACATGAGTGCACACTTAAACATGCTTAACATGGTAAATTTTATTCTATAATAAAAAACCCTACAAGGATATTTTATTCTCCCCAAACTATAACCTCTTCTAATCAAAACCTTCTGAAGTTAAAAACAAACAGAAACCAGCCACCCAAAAAGAATCATGAAACTCCTTTGGATTGCCAAATACATGATGCCAAATATTTCAGAAAAAAACTGTCTTAGGCAAATATTCCCTTCATAGTCTCTGTGGGCTACAGGGAGAGATGGGCTGAGAGGACAGAGTGTGAGTCAGGAGTGACCACCAACTCTGCTCCAGTGTACTAAGGGGTATGCAATGGCCAAGTTGTGTGCCCCTGTAAAGACTCTATCTTTTCAAGCTGAAGGTGCAGGTGCCTCTTCTTCCATCTTGTACTCTCAACAGCTCACCCGAGCCTGGAGTGTGAGGATGACCCTCCCAAAGGGGAAAGCAAGGTTTGGAGAAGAGAGAGAACATCTAGGCACCTAGGCAGGAGCAGTGGGAGTGACCTAAGAAACACAGGGGCATGTCCTGGGGAGAGAGGATGGAGCCGACGGGCCTCCTGGTTAGAGCACCCGTCTTGCTCTGTGTCATTGTTATATTCATGGCTTGCAAAGGACCCTGAGCTCCATGACCCCAGGCACCACGTGGCCCCTATTTGCAGCTATAACCACGTGGGCTGCTGCATTGTAGCAGTCAGTACACTTGGTTAAAGATTAGATATTGGACTTGGCCGCAAACTCTGCAACAGATCTTTCCTATTACACAGTGGGTCGTTTTGAATATTTCCGAGGCCAATCAAAGATGGCTCCTGGTAGAAGAGCCTGGGCTTTGTGTCAGTGGTGAGCTTACCATTACCCACCCCCTCTGCCCCCCACCATCAAGGATCCTCTCCTTCCAACAGGCGACTTCAAGTACCTTTCCATTTTTCAACACAAAAACATTCTCAAACCGTTTGAGAAAATAATTGCTCTACAGCCTGTGGATTGGTCAATAAGAAATAGTAGACAAATTAGGAGATGCATAGGACCTTCTTGAATTCAAACTCAGAGACAGAATTACCTGTGATGATGTCCTAGGTGGGGTCCGGGTGGGGAGGGCAGGGCCTTAGAACTAGGACTTCTGCTGACTGTGTGATATTGGGCCAATGCCCGTCCTTCCTTCCTTCCTTCCTTCCTTCCTTCCTTCCTTCCTTCCTTCCCTCTTTCCAATTTATTTATTTATTTGAAAGTCAGAGTTACAGAGAGAGAGAACGAGAGGCAGAGAGAGAGAGAGGTCTTCCATCCTCAAATGGCTGCAACAGCCTGAGCTGTGCTGATTCGAAGCCAGGATCCAGGAGCTTCTTCCAGGCCTTCCATACAGGTTCAGGGGCCCAAGGACTTGGGCCATCTTCTACTCTTTCCCAGGCCACAGCAGAGAGCCAGATTGGAAGAGGAGCAGCCAGGACTCGAACCAGCACCATATAGGATGCTGGCACTGCAGGCAGCAGCTTTACCCACTACACCACAGCGCTGGCCCCAAGGGCCAATGCCTTCTCTTCAGAGGGTCTCAATATTCCCTCCAGAGAGTGAAGGGATCATAGAACTATGGTAGGCATACTGGTGTTGTCTCTGAAGGAAGCAATTTAGGAGGACCTAGAAACTCAAAAAAGTACTCACGTCCGTTCATCCAATTATCCCATTCCTTAGTATTGATTCCAGGAGAATGATCTAAAGGATAAAGAAAAGCTCTCTACAGAAGGATGTGTGTTGCAGTACTGTTTATCATGGCAAAGAAAAAACTGGAAGGAAAATCAATGTGAGAACAAGAGAAGAATAGTTAACGAAACGTCGGTGCATTCTCTGCATGGAGCCATGCAGCCATCAGAGAGATTATCCCGAAAACTCCTGAGTAGCCGCAGGGATGCTGTGATGATCCAAAGCAAAGCCAGAAAGCAAGGTTTAAGACCACATGTGCCGGGATGATAACAAGACAAAAATGAGATCCCCAGAGAGAGGCTAGAATGGAAAGAGCAAAGATGATGATTTTCACGCCATTTGGATGATGAGATCATGGGGTTGATTTCTTCCGCGTTTTTCAAGACCTCATGCACCATTATTGTATTTTTTTGTGTGTCTGTGACAAAGGCAATTAATGTTTGAGAAAAATCTAAGTAATGGATCCAGGGGCCGCTTTCAGGACTGACAATACCCTGTGACGTGCTGAGCCCTGCCCACGCAGACTCAGGTCTTCACCCAACTGTCTGGATGGCCCCACATTGCCTAGCAACCACCTGCTCAATAGCAGTTGCTAGGAAACCAGGGACCTAGCCGGACTCAGCATCCATACTCCTTCCAGTCTCTTCCACTCAGGTTCTCTCTACCAATGTCATGCTCCTGGCTAACATTCCTCCACTTTTCCTGATCTCACCCTCTTATTTGCATGGGGCTAACCTTCCAGCAGCACTCAATGGGCCCCCACAACCCAACAGAAGTTTGAAATCCATGACGGCTGAATGAATTCATTGGCAAGGGTCCTGTGTACATGTCCTTGTTCCCAGTAGCCCACCTTTAAAGAAAAAGGAAAATTCATCTAGGATGGACTCAGCTGAACACCAGGATCCCAGAAGACTCTCAGTTTTCCACCCTTTTTGGGAATGATCTTGGCTGCTTTGCACTTCTCATTTCCAACACCTTCATCCTGAGGAAGTCACCTTGCACCTCTACCTTATCCTTAGAGACTGCTGTATTCAGAGAGAGAGCAGGAAAGGTTGAAAGCCAGGGTGAGCTGATGGCAACTATGAAATGCATTCAGAGAGTGCCCTAGGCAGGACTTCCAATCTAGGAAGGGCAATGAACCTCTTGCTCTAAGCAGGACCCTGGATGTGAGCAAATGGACTCTGGCTGTGTTCAGCCATGGACCTGTTCCCTGACTCATGGAGCTCTCCCTGGGTGATGACCTCAGCTCCATCACTGAGACCTACATGACTTTTCTGACCTACACACAGCTCGGAAGTATCAGAGGTGTTTCCAAGGTCCATGACCTGATATTCTGAAGCATCATAATCTTACACGCCTTCTGAGAACCCAGGCTGTGGAGTGAGAACCAAGGGACGGGCAGGCCTCTGTTTTTTAAAATCAGCATAACTGAGAGTCCCTATGTTGTTGCATGTATTAGTTTGTGCATTTTTATTGTTGTGTAGTATTACATCATATGGATATACCAAGATTTTTTAGAAAAATGTTTATTTGTGAGGCAGAGAGATGGAGACAGAGACACAGGGAGCTCCCATCTGCTGGTTCACTCACCAAATGCCCACAGTGGGAGCCAGGGACTCAGTTCAGGTTTCCCATGTGGATATGGCAGGGACTCAAATGCTTTTTTTTTTTTTTTTAGATTTATTCAATTATTTGAAAGGCAGAAATACAAAGAGAGAAGCAGGGAGGGAGGGGGAGAAAAAGAGAGGGAGAGAGAGAGAGAGAGAGAGACAGAGAGAGTTCTTCCATCCACTCCCCAAATGGCTGCAGTGGCTGGAGCTGGGCCAAGTCAAAGCCAGGAGCCTGGAACTCTATAGGGTATCCCACGTGGGTGGCAGGGTCCCCAAATCTACTGCATTAATAGGGAGCTGGACCAGAAATGGAGCAGCTGGGACTTGAACTAGAGCTCATATGGGATTCTGGCATCACAGACCACAGGTTAACCCACTGTGCCAGGATGCTGGCCGTCACATAAAAGTGTTATGCCAAGGCCTGGTTGGGAAGAGGATTCAGAGGACCCTGAGTGAAGTGTGGTCAAGGAGTCTGATTATATGAGGTAGGAAAGAGATGGAGGGAGCCACGTCAAGGTTGCTATCAGAATCTCTGTTTGCAGGGCACAGAGCTGTAGCAACAGTACAAACAGCAAGGATCTGACGCAATGTCGCCTCTCTGGGAACACCCTCCCCAGCATCCTAACTACGCTGGTACCCTCTACCTTCCCCACCAACCATCACATGCCCCGGGATTTAATCTTCTTAAAAGCACTTACTAACATTGGAAATTGTTAGGTAGGAAGTCAGATATGAGCTTATGTGTGTGTGACATAGGCCTAAGGAGACATTTGGGTCCAGCATATGCATCTCAAAGTCATCCCAGTAACGTTTCAGGGGCAGCCCAGTATCTGCATCGTGCCCTGCCCCCCTTCTACCCGATAACCTGCCAGGTGGGGGTCCCCGCCCCTTCTGCCTGATAATCTTCCAAATGCAGCCCAGCATCTGCATTTCAAATACCCTGCTTGGATCCTGATCCTCCAGGGGGTCCTGCTCACCCTTCCTCTAAACCCAGGGCAGCGCCAGCTAGGCTTCCTCCTGTCTAACACCTTCAGGGGGAAAACTCAGATAGGAGTTTTTTAGTATTTACATCCATAAAGTCTTTTGTTTTAGGAGGAGATGTGTGAAGACAAAGACCCATCTTAAAAAACCCCTGGCCTCAAGCCGGACAGCGTGCTCAGTCCTCTGTCTCCATGCTGAGCCGCCTGCCTGCCTGCCCAGGTGTACTCCACTCAACCATGGACCCTCGCTCTTCCCCCAGTCCGAGCAACTGGGCACTCTCTCTCAGGTTCTGTCTGGAGAGGCGCCCATCCGTTCTTACGAATGTCCCTGCCCTAATAAACCTTGCTATTTTACTTTCCACTACTCTCTGTCTCACGCCTGAATTCTTTCTTGTGTGAAGACAAGAACCCTGCCATTCACCGGTAACAGAAATGACCTTTTAAGAATGTTTTTAAAACAAATTCTTTATATGTATGTGTTGAGGGAGAGGGAGAGGGAGAGGGAGAGGGAGAGGGAGAGGGAGAGGGAGAGGGAGAGGGAGAGGGAGAGGGAGAGGGAGAGGGAGAGGGAGGGCTTCCATCTCCTGGTTCACTCTCCCAAATACCTCCATCAGCCAGGGCTGGACCAGGCTGAATCTGGGAGCCTGCCACGCAGTGTGGGATTCCCCTGTGGGTGGCAGGGACCCAGGTACTGGAGCCATCACCGGCTGGCTCCCAGGGTGTGCTGGAGCAGGAAGCTGGAATGGAAAGCCGAGCCCTGATATGTGCTAAGGGGGTCCCTAGGGACGTCTCAACTGCTGTGCCCATGCTGCCCCTAAAATGATCTAATGGGTGTATTTCTTTACATACTTTTTTTTTTTATTTTTTTATTTTTTTATTTTTGATAGGCAGAGTGGACAGTGTGAGAGAGAGACAGAGAGAGAAAGGTCTTCCTTTTGCCGTTGGTTCACCCTCCAATGGCCGCCGCTGCAGCCGGCGCACCGCGCTGATCCGATGGCAGGAGCCAGGATCCAGGTGCTTTTCCTGGTCTCCCATGGGGTGCAGGGCCCAAGCACCTGGGCCATCCTCCACTGCACTCCCTGGCCATAGCAGAGAGCTGGCCTGGAAGAGGGGCAACCGGGACAGAATCCGGCGCCCCGACCGGGACTAGAACCCGGTGTGCTGGCGCCGCAAGGCGGAGGATTAGCCTATTGAGCCACGGCGCCGGCCTTTACATACTTCTTACCTCCTCACCACTGGAATAGAAACTGCTTGAGGGTAGATTACTATCCGGTCTTATCGCCACCGCCCACCACCGCCTTGGGCACTGAGCAAGTGTCCAATGAGTGAGCCCCATTGCCTTAGCTTGCATCACCCAACAACCCCATGACGCAATGAGGGCGGTCTCTTACAGCTGTGCACATGGAGGTCCAGCGAGTTCACTTTCCACTGTCCGAGGGTCATACGTCTAGGGGCTGGCAGAGCAGGATTTGATTGCCAGCTCACTGCCTGTCCTTCAAATGCCAGCTGCCGCTGTGAGAATCAGGGTGCGAAGCTGTCTGCGCCTCCGCCACCCCCACACGTCTGGCCTACTCGCTTCGGGCCTCTCTCCTGCTCCAAGATGGGCCCCTGCTTCCGAGCTGGCTGCCATGGAAACGGCTCCCAGTTAGGGAATAGATTTCTGGAGCTTCGGGCCACGAAATGGGGGTGAGGTGGGGAGGGGGCGGGGCTTCCCTTATCACGCCCCGCCCCTCTGTCTCCGCGGGTCCTGCATGCGCCCTCTTGTGCCTAGACGCTGCGCACCAGACGCTCAAGCGGATATCTGGGCGGGGTCTCCCGCGCTCCAGGCCCCGCGCTGCTGCCCCGGGCTCCCCCGGACTTGGTCCTCAGAGGTGCCATACCGGCCTCCCGCACCCCCGGCACGAGGCTTCCACCAGGGCGCACTCCCTAGTGGTCGCGGCCTGAGAAGAAGCAGGGGGCCAGGCGGCCTGGACACCTCCCACCCTCTCCCCGCTGGGGTTTGCGGCTTCCTGGAAAGGTGGGACATCGCGCTGGCCAAGGCCTCCCCCGGCGGGGAGCTCGCCACCCATCTCGCGGCATAGGGCGCGTTCTCCAGCTCGCGTCTAGACGCCGAGCTCCGTTGTTGCTGTTCCTGTCCTTTGACATCTGCTGTCGCGGGGAAAATAATAGCCGGTGACTGACAGCTGCCGCCTTCGGAAGGAGGCGCGGTTTGCGCCGGGCCTGGTCTTCTGTCTTGCTTTGGCCGCTGCCCTCTTCCGTGCGTTGAAACGTTTTGTCGTTTGCGGGGACGTTGGTCCTGTGGAGCGGGATGTCGAGACGTGGGACCGCAGCCCTCTCGTGCCATCCTTTCGGGAGAGCTGTTCTCCACTCCCGGCCCCTCCCTGGGGACCCCCCTCCCTCCCACTGGGCGATGGTCTTGGAGAAAGGCTCCCTCTAGGCCACGGGTGGGGGGTGGTCTCCAAGTCCCTTTCCCTTCTTGCGCCTTCAGCGAGCAGGTGGGTGGTCTCGAGAGCTCTTGCAAGGGTGATCCAGACTTGGGCCTTCAGGAGAAGTTGGGGCACTGGGGAGGCTGGCGCTCCGTTCCCGGGCTGGGCTCCCCGAAGCAGCAGGAGATGCCCCAGTCGTGCACAGCACGCGGTGGAGAGCGGCGCCCTCGGGGGTTCGGGCTGACCCGGACCTTGGGCTTTTCAGGTGCCAAGGAGGTGCCCTAGGTTCTGGATGACGTGGGGCGAGAGCCCTAGGTGGTGGTGGGGCCACGGCAGGGCTGACTTGAGGATCGAGGCAAGCCCAGGGCAGCATGGGCAGGCGCTGGGATGGTCACAGTTGAGGGATGTGTTCAGCGCTGAAGGAGTTCAGGTGAAAGGCGATATTTAAGAAAAGGATCCACCGTGCACAATGGAGTGAGGGCCGGGCCTGTGTAGAAAACAGCCGATCATGGGTGGGTGGAGGTGTGGGGGCGACTTGACACAATCTGAGCGCTTGTTGGAGGCCCGGCTGTTCCACTTCCCATCGGGTTCCCTGTTGAAGCTCCTTGGAAGGCAGAGGCTGGCTCAAATACCTGGACCCCTGACACCCATGTGGGGCCATGCATGGAGTTCCTGACTCCTGGCTCCTGCCTGGTCCTGCCCCAACACATCGTGGCTATCTGGGGAGTGCATCAACGGATGGAAGGTCTCTTTTGGTCTCTCCCTCTGTCACTCTTTCAAATAAATACATATTTGCATAAAAATAATCGATCTAAATTGCTGCCATATTCCACATGTTCCTTAATGTCAGGCCTCATGTCCACTCAACATTCTGCCAATGTCAGCCTGTAGCCCCTGCTCCCAGCCCCCCCTTCTCACACCCCACTCCCATAGATGGGGGGGGAAGCAGCCCCTCTCCATTGTGGGGAACCCCTACCCATTCGCTGATCAGCTCACACACCCCGGGAGCCTGAGAAACAATATTTATCCAAGGAATTAGTGATGTTGCAAGTGCACAGGAATCTAACCGAAGCTGCCAAGCCCAAGGCCAGATGTGGACAGCAATGCATTCAGCAAGTTAGTGACACTGTCCTATGAAGGTTCCTGGGGCTCAGCCAGTAAGGGCTGTGAAAACGATGAGCGTGCTGTGCCCGGGGCCATGCAAGGCCGCTCTCTGTCTATGAATATCATCATGGTTTCATCATGACCAGGTGAACAGGTGCTCTGGTTCCTCGCGCAGGTACCTATGACGAAATGGAAGCTCAGGAGAGTGAAGACCCTTGGACAAAATCGGGATTCCAACCTGGATCCTGTTAGTTCCAAGGTAGGAACTACACTGCTACCCCACCCCAGGCCTGCCCAAGCCCATGTCCACCAGGCCCCCCTAAAATACAAGGCGACCGGGACTTCTGCCTTTGCTTCCTGTACGGAGAACAAGAGGCAGAAGATGCAGAAGCCATTTGAAGCTGGCCACAGCCCTGCCCATTCCAGAAAGCAAGGCCTGGGGCCAGGCAGAGCCCCTCCCAGGAATCCCAGCTGTCTGTTTTCCAGGCCACAGCTGTTCGTTGTCCTGGAAACCATGACTTCATTGCTTAATGCAGGCCTGATATAGGACGTGGCTGCTTCCTGCCCCATCATCAGTGAGCTCCTGTGTTGAGTCATGGGCTTCGCATAACGAGTCCTCCCTCACCCCTTCAAAGCTGCAGGGCTAGAGCTTGGCACATTTGGCCTCTTGGCTTCAGCCCAGGGCCTCACTGGCCTTGCTGCCCCTCTGTGTCGCCCACCTTTCTGCAGGGCTAGCCTTCCCCAGATGCAGGCCAGGTGCAGAATGAAAGCGGAAGACCCCCTTGTTCAACAAGGGTTATGCTGAGATGGTGACGCAGAACAGTGAACCAAGCACCAGGTGTTTCCGAGCGCAGGGCCCCCTGCGACTGCACAGGCCATGTACCCGTGCAGCTGGCTCTTGCCTTTGGAGCCTCCTGTCCTGTGCACCCCCACCTCCTCCAGCACACGGAGAGCTCTTGCTCTCCACACGGCCCTTCCTCCAAGAGAGCGACTTCCCGCATTGTTGCTGCACTCACGCCTCTCTGGGCTGCCCATGGGCAACGGGGTCGCTTAGCCCAGGGCCTCCACCTCCCCCTTCTGCTCCCATCCGGAGCTCGCCAGGACTAGGGCACAGGGGTCTGCAGTGACAGCCCCTATACCCCAGACCGATGGGCTTCTGGAACCGACACCTTCCGAGTTGCTTGACAGTGGAGAGCCCCAGAACTCCTAAGGTTCAGCAAAGTGCAGTTTTAGAAAAGTCTTAGTACGTTTTGCTTCCCAGACCTCCAAGGGTTACCAGGAAGACTGGACCAAGGTGTTGGAGCAAGGAACAGAAAGACTCATGAAAGGCAGGTGCTGGTGAGCTTGGTCAAGCTGCATTTCACGCATGCTGACAGCAGGTGGACCTTGCTCCCCTAAGTGCTTTACACACAGACCCTTTGACCTTCACTACGACCCTAGTGGACTCTTGTTACATATGGTGCACAGAGAGGTTAAGTTACTAGCTTGGAGTCACACAGCTGATAGCGGGTTTTGCTGGGAGCTAAGCCCAGGCATTTGCATCTTTTAACCATCCTGCTGGGCAGATTGCTGGTGCTGCAGATGGTTTATGCTCAGCAGGAGGGTGAGGCTTGTCCCAGGCCCCAGACCCAAGTCTAGAGGAGAGCGAGTGTCCAGGCTCCTGGATGGTGGGAGTAACGCTGAGTGAGGCACACAGAGGTAGGCGGCTGGGAAAGGAAGAGGAAACCCAGGGACTGCCCCGGCAGAGCACTGGGGACCGCAACACTGCTTGGCGCGCTCCCCTCCTCCTGCCTTGCCTGGGCTGGTCAGTGGCCAAGCTGCCTGAGCCGCCCGATCTGTGCCACACCGCATCCAGGCCCATCCATCCCTGCACCCATAGGCAACCCTGGATGACACTGAGAGGGAGTCGGTGGCCTCAGCAGGTGCAGCGTTTCTCTCTATCGGCCAGTGCAGAAATACTCCGTATTTTAACCTGGACAGTGCTACTGGCGGTGAGCCGGCATGCCAGCCCTGCTTTCTCCTCCTTCTGAAATACGCAAAGGCCTTGGGGTCCTCTGCTGCTCTTGTGTGCTGTGATTATTGGCATTATTTAATTCCTTCTCTCTCTCTCTCTCTTTTTCAAATCCCCACATATCGGACTTTGATGCAGTTGCTTTAACTGGTCAGTGCTTTGTTAAGATTTGCACATACACTTATCTCTCTATCTTGTACCTCAGATCTTTTCCATTTGCCTAAGGTACAATTTTTTTTTTAAAGATTTATTTATTTGAAATTCAGTTACAGAGAGAGAGAGAGAGAGCGAGCCTTCCATTCCCTAGTTCACTCTCCAGATGGCTGCAATGGCTGGGGCTGGGCCAGGCCAAAGCCAGGAGTTTCATCTGGGTCTCCCACGTGGGTGGCAGGAGTTTGCTTGGGCTACCTCCTGCTGCTTTCCCAGGCACACTAGCAGGAAGTTGGATTGGAAGTGGAGCAGCTGGGACACAAACCAGTGCCCATATGGGATGCCAGCGTTGCAGGTGGTTACTTTACCTGCTATGCCACAATGCCAGCCCCCACCTAAGGTACACCTTTAGCAATTTCATTTGTTTGTGGAGAGCTCACTAGGTTCTAGTTTATTTGGGAATGACTATTTTATCCTTCCCTTTAAAAGTATTTTTCTCTGTTTACAACTCTTGATTGACAGGTATTGTCTTAGGACACTGAAGGTACCCACAGGGCAGGTGCTTGACTGTGACTAAGCTATCGCTGGGGACGTCCACATTTGATACCAGATGTCTGCTTTATGTCTCGGCTACTGTGTGCTTCTGATTCCAGCTTCCTGCTAATGCATATCCCAGAAGACAGCAGGTGACGGCTCAAGTACTTGGGCCCCTGCCACCCACATGGGAGATCTGGATGGAGTTCCTGGCTCCTGGCTTCAAGCCTGGCCCAGCCAGTCCTGGGTTACTGAGTCCATTTGGGGATTGCACCAGCAGATGGAAGATCTCTTTCTCTCTGTCTCTCTCTGTCTCTCTCTCAACCTTGCCTTTCAGAAAACAAAAACCTCAACTGAGCCTATTATCCATTTCCTGCTGGGACTCAGTGCGACACCATTTGTTTAAAGAACACTAAATGTGCACTATTTAGGATTTATTGTTATGGGGGAAATCACTGCCCATTTAGGGAAGCTTTCAAGGAAGCCCAGGCAAAAATAATGACCAGACCTGGAGACAGGTGCTTCGACAAAGGTGCACCAGAGAAGAGTGGAGCGGGGGACCATCTCAGCCGCCACCCCGATGGCCCCCATGCAGTCCCTGTGAGGGCTCCACTCATGCCTCCCCTGGGGCTCCACCCTCCCAGATCTCCTCAATATCAACTCCCCGCTCTGCCCCGCCATTGTTTTCTCTTACCTCGAAGGCCACAGAGGGAGGGAGGAACAGAGCTGCCCCGCTCCTGGCTCCACCTGACATCCAAGGCCCTGCCACCCTTAGACGGTCCCGCTCAGACCTGGTCTCAGGCATGGAATCCCATCTGGACCCGCACTGCCTTTCTTACTGCGAAGTGGCAGGAGCCAGCCAAGGGGAAGGGAACTCTGGGAAGAAGAGGGAGAGCCAAGCACTAAATAAACAAACTCGGCAAGCATCCCCGGGTGCTGGACCCTTGCAGTGTCTCGTGGCCTCGGTGGAAGGGCTGTGGAGTCACACAGGATGGGTTTGATCCTGCTCCTCTGCCTCTCAACTGGGTCGGTCACTGAGCGAGTCTTCTTTTCTTTACTATTGTGAAATACACTTATTTGTTGATTTCATGTGTTTGAAATGCAGAGAGACAGACACACAGAGGGACAATCTCCTCTGCTGGCTTACTCTCCAAATATCCAACAGCCAAGGCTGGGCCAGGCTGACGTCAGGAGCCTGCACCTCCGTCTGGATCAAGCCCTTGTGACATCGCCTGCCGCCTCCCAGGGACAGCATCGGCTGGAAGCTGAATCGGGAGCAGAGTCAGGGCTGGAACCCGGGCCCCAGGTGCCCGCCTCCAGGAGGCCATTTCACCTCCCTAACTGTTTCCTCATCTGTGAGTAGGAATAAGCAGAGCACTCACCTCCTAGAGTTCTGAGCAGCACACCGACAGCTTACGACATGCCCCGGGCAGTTCACTACTGGAGTTTTCAAGAAGTTCCGGTGTTGCATGCGGCGGGTTAAGCCACTGCATGGCATGCCTGCAGCCTGTGTCGGACTTTTTGGGTTTAAGTCCTGGCTACTTCACTGCCAGTCTTGTGCCTGGCTTCAGTCTGGCGCAGCCAAGGCTGCTGTAGACATCTGGGGAGTGAAGCAGCAGATGGATGATCCCTCCCTCTCTCTGTCTCTCCCTCCTTCTTGGTCACTTTTCCTTTCAAATAAACAAATAACTAATCTTGAAAACATGTTCGTGGAAAATGCTTATTATGAGAAAAATTCACGTGGATTTCAAAGAATTTTTCACCCAAATAAACTTCTGTGTTCATTCCACTTTCCACAAACTTTTTTTTTTAAATAAAAAAGATTTTATTTATTTGAGAGGTAGAGTTATAGATGGAGAGAGATCTCCCACCCACTGGTTCATTCCCCGGATGGCCACACGGCTGGAGTTGGGCCAATCGGAAGCCAGGAGCCAGGAGCTTCCTCTGGGTCTCCCATATGGGTGCAGGCACCCAAGCACTTGGGCCAACTTCTGCTGCTTTCCTAGGCCATAAGCAGAGAGCTGGACCAGAAGAGGAGCAGCTGGGACTTGAACTGGCGCCCAAATGGGATGCCAGGTCTGCAGGTGGAGGATTAGCCCACTGTGCCACAGCGCCAGTCCTCCACAAGCTTTCTGAAGTCACTTGTGTTTCTATTACAATGACGACTCTGGTGATGATGAGATAGGCAAGCGTTCTTAAAGGGCCTGCTTACCAGTCATTAGACAACCCACACACTGATGCTAACAGCAAATCCCAGCCGCAAAACCCAGTGCTGCAGAGATCTTCCCTGACTCTGCAGGGGGTGCCAGCTTCCACAGGTGTATGCTGGGGCAGACACTGTCCCCAGGCGAGGTAATGTTTGTCACTGTCAGGTGAGGGGTAGTGTGTCACAAGAGAGATCACGGAGCACAGTGGGTTAAGTTGCCACCTGTGGATCCCGTGTGGTGCACTGGTTGGAGTCCTGACTACTCTGCTTCTGTTCCATCTTCCAGCTAACGTGCCAGGGAAGACAGCAGAAGATGGCTCAAGTACTAGGGCCCCTGTCACCTAGTCTCTCACATGGGAGACCTGGATGGAGCTCCTGGCTCCGACCTGGCCTAACCCTGGCTGTTGCTGCCATTTGGGGAGAAAAACCAGCAGATGGAAGATTCTCTCTCTCTCTCTCTCTCTCTCTCTCTCTCTCTATCTCTATCTCTATCTCTATCTCTATCTCTATCTCTATTTCTTTCACTCTGCCTTTCAAATAAAGAAATCTTTTTTAAAAAGGATCATTATTATTATTATAGGCAATTGTTTTTTTTTAAAAGATTTTATTTATTTATTTGAGAGGTAGAGTTACAGACAGTGAGAGGGGGAGACACACAGAGAGAGGTCTTCCTTCCATTGGTTTATTCCCCAAATGGCCACAACGAGCTGAAGCCAGGAGCCAGGCACTTCCTCCTGCTCTCCCACATGGGTGCAGGGGCCCACGGACTCGGGCCATCTTCCACTGCTTTCCCAGGCCACAGCAGAGAGCTGGATTGGAAGAGGAGCAGCTGGGACTAGAACCAGCACCCATATGGGATGCTGGTGCTGCAGGTGGAGGATTAACCCACTGTGTCTCGGCACCAGCCCTGGCAATTGTTATTTTTTAAAATATTTATTTATTTGAAAGGCAGAGTGAGAGAGAGAAATAGAGGACACTTCTGTCTGTTGGTTCACTCCCCAAACAGCTGCAACAGCCGGGGCTGGGCCAGGCCAACGTCAGAGGCCAGGAGTTTTTTCTGCAGGAACATCGTCCACTGCTTTCCCAGGCTGTAACAGAGATCTGGATGGGAAGTGGAGCAGCTGGGACTCGAACCAGCGCCATATGGGATGCTGGCACTGTAGGTCGTGGCTTAACCCACTGCACCACAGCTCCAGCCCCGAGACAACTGTTATGTATAAAACTTTAATCCCTGAAGGGTGGGGCCACCACGTTGATACTTGTAGGGTACCTGGTGCACCACAGCTACGGGTAATACAAAGGCATAATATAGATAAAATGAGACTGAATGGGCCAAATACAGTGAGTGCATCTTGTGCAGATCCTGATGGGAACAAAACACCTGCGAAAACATGTTTTAGGCCACGGAGCAAAGCCGGATGCAGACTGGGTGCTGGATGATGTGGAAGACTGATCCTCCGCTTCGTTAGATGTGACAATGATACTGTGGGTACACAAGAAAAGGTCTTTATTTATTGAAAAGCATAATAAAATATTTAAGAATAAAAATCACCTGATGTGTCAGATTTAAAATACCATAACAATAATAAGAGGAAGAAAGAGAATAATTGAATCGAATTTGGCAAAACAGTTGTTGAAACTGTAATGGGGTGTGGAAGCTCCTTGTTCTATTTCTGGACAACATGTTCAAAATTGTATACAACAAAATGTCTTGTCCCGAAGTTCACAGCATAGACCCAGTATCTCTGTCTTGTCCTGGCTTGCTGGCTTGGCAAGCACAGGGGACCCACGGGGGGAAGGTGGGTGTTGTCTGGGTGGTCCTGGGGGAGACAGGCAGAGCCCCTCACTCCCTGGTGCAGGCTCCTCTCTGTCTACTACCTTAGTGGCCATAGAATCTGTGGGGTGTCAGAAGTCATCTTTGGTCCCCAGAGGCCCCATGGGTGCTCCTGGGAGGGGCAGGAGAAGATGGAGGGCAGGGCTTCCCCTGTGCTGCCTGGGGGGAGCTCCCGTCTGGGACAGGCAGGGCAGCCGTCAGCTCTAAGTCCTCCTGCCTGGTCTCCCCCAGAGGCTGAGAGCTGGACCAGGAGGGGCCCTGCCTGAGGCTGCTCTGCCTGGGCCACTGTAGGGAGCATGCCTGTGGCCCCAGTCCCTGCTCCTGGGCGGCCGCCTGCTGTCTGGAGAGACCCCCTACCCCACCCCTTCATTGTGCCCTGTCCCAGCCTCTGCCCTCTCCCACTGCTCTTCCTTACTTGCCCCAGGTGGGCGGGTTGAGAGAGGGACGCGGCTCAGAAGACAGACAGGCAGGGACAGAGGCGGTCCCCTGGGCTCAACAGCCCAGAGTGGGAGACCAGGCTCCCACTTGCAAAGTCAGGACAAGTTCCTCGCTGCACACACGCCCACCGCAGGAGCAAACTTGCGGGATAACATACCGTGCCTGTCTCCCCACTGGACTGGACACCTAGGGGTTGGGCCATGTCTGTTTTGCTCAGTGCCACAGGGGATGCACAGTAGGTCTGCAGGAATGTCTGTTTCTGGGATGGACTCCTTCCACCTCAGGTGAGAGACACAGCGGCTGGGAACTTGGGGACAGCAGCACTTCCTGGTCGTTGGCCAGAAGGTGCTGAGCTGGGAGAACATGGGGGCTGCGGTGGGGGGACTGCCCCAGGCGGAGAGGGCTCCCTTGCCCCTGCTGCCCTCCAAGCCCAGGGAATGTGTGGGTTGGGGGATGGTAGTGATGACAAGGATTCGTTTTCCAAAGCACTCTCTCTGTCTTTGTCTCCCTCTTGTGGTCACTGCTTTCATTGCTCCATTCTTTTCATGGAACCAGTACTAGCGACTGCTTTGTACTACGCTGGACTCACTTTTTCTTATATATATATATAAATATATCCATAATATATACACATAAATATATATATACATAAAATATATATTTTAAAGATTTGTTGGGGCTAGCACTGTGGCATAGCGGGTAAAGCCGTCACCTGCAGTGCTGCCATCCCATATGGGTGCCGGTTCGAGTCCTGGCTGCTCCACTTCCTATCCAGCTCTCTGCTATGGCCTGGGAAAACAGCAGAAGATGGCCCATGTTCTTGGGCCCCTGCACCCGCGTGGGAGACCTGGGAGAAGCTCCTGGCTCCTGGCTTCGGATCAGCGCAGCTCCGGCCGTTATAGCTATTTGGAGAGTGAACCAGTGGATGGAAGACCTCCCTCTCTCTCCCTGCCTCTGCCTCTCTGCAACTCTGCCTTTCAAATAAATAAATAAATAAATAGGAATTGTTTATCTGAAAGGCAGAGAGAGAGAGAGAGAGAGACCCAATAAATTACCACAAGAGCTGGAACTAGACTAGGCTGAAGCCAGGAGCTCCATCCAGGTATCCTACATGGGTGCAGGGGCCCAAGCACCTGGGCCATCATCGCTACTTTCCCAGGCATATTAGCAAGGAGCTGGATCAGAAGTGGAGCAGCTGGGACTCGAACTGGAGCTCCAATCTAGGGTCCTGGAGTGGCACACGGTGGCTTACTCTGCAGCACTGTGGTGCTAGCCCCCACTTCTCCTATTTCCATCTCCTCATTTGTCTAATGGGAGGACTTACACAGGGAGGTGATATTTGCCCTAAACCAACCAACCTGGCTGCTCATGGGCCCACAATCGCAGAGGGCCCTTCTGGGAGGAGAGAGGATGGAGGGACAGGTGGTTTCTCTGTCTTTCCACTGTAGGTGGCTGCAGAGATGCCCAGGGTGTGGCCAACACTGGGGTGCTCAGGGACGAGATGCACTGCGGGCCACTTAGTAAATGATGTCCCCCTTGATGGACACATATGAACCCTTTAGAGGATAAGATCAGCAATGTGTACCTCTTTCTCCAGCAAGTCTGCTTGTTGGGATTTAGGCTGCAGATCATGATGCCTGGTAGTAGTGGTGGGGGGATGCTACCCACAGCTGCCCCTAACAGGGACCCACTTAGAAGTCTGACAGCAAATCCACATAGTCAAAGTCCACACTGCCATTAAGAAGGATGAGGCGGTTTTGCAAGCCCTGCTGGGTGTGCTGGCACCGACACAGGGAGGGGCTGTGCACATGCTGTCTGTTGTGAATACTGGGTGAGGACCCCTATGCTTGGACTCTCAGTCCTGTGTCTGCCACCTCTGGCTGCACTCCACATGGGCCTCCAGGGGCTTGGGTAGGACGGGAGGCTGGGAAAATGGGAAATCAGGCTTTTTTTTTTTTCTTTTTTGACAGAGTGGACAGTGAGAGAGAGAGAGAGAGAGAGAGAGAGAGAGAGAAAGGTCTTCTTTTGCCGTTGGTTCACCCTCCAATGGCCTCCATGGCCGGCGCGCTGTGGCCGGCACACTGCGCTGATCCGAAGGCAGGAGCCAGGTGCTTCTCCTGGTCTCCCATGGGGTGCAGGGCCCAAGCACTTGGGCCATCCTCCACTGCACTCCCTGGCCACAGCAGAGAGCTGGCCTGGAAGAGGAGCAACTGGGACGGAATCCGGCGTGCCGGCGCCACAAGGCGGAGGATTAGCCTAGTGAGCCGCGGCGCCGGCTGGAAATCAGGCTTTTTTTTTTATTTATTGGAGAGGGAGAGAGGGAGCGAGGGAGAGAGGGAGAGGCCATCCATCCCCTGGTCACTCCCCAAATGCTCGCCACAGCCAGGGTTAGGCCAGGCTGAAGCCGGGAGCCTGGAACTCTGTCGGTGTCTCCCTTGCCAGGAGGCAAGGACTGCACGGGAGCCCTCACTGCTGCCTCCCAGAGCGTGCGTTAGCAGGAGGCTGGAATCAGGAGCAGAGCCGGGGCTTGAAGCCAGGGCTCCCACATGCCATGCAGGCTTCCCATCTTAACTGCTAGGCCAAATCCTCACTTGTATACATTCTTTTTTTTTTTTTTTTTGTTTAAGATTATTTATTTGAGAGTTAGAGTCACAGACAGTGAGAGGGAGAGACAGAGAGAAAGGTCACCTTCTGTTGGTTCACTCCCCAAATGGCCGCAACGGGGAGCTACGCCGTTCCGAAGCCAGGAGCCAGGAGCCTCCCCCAGGTTCACCACTCAGGTGCAGGGGCCCAAAGACCTGGGCCATCCTCCACTGCTTTCCCAGGCCATAGCAGAGAGCTGGATCAGAAGTGGAGCAGCCGGGACTAGAACTGGCGCCCATATGGGATGCTGGCACTGCAGGTGGAGGATTAACTCACTGCGCCACAGAGCTGGCCCCTCTCCTCCTCCTCCTCCTCCACCCCGTCCTCCTCCTCCTCCCCTCCCCCTCCTCCACTCCTCCTCCTTCCTTATTTTTTTTTTTTTAAGAAAACAAAAGCTGGGGCCTGCACTGTGGTATGAAGTCACTGCTGCAGTGCCAGCATCCCTATGGAAGCCAGTTCCAGTCCTGGCTGCTCCACTTCTGATCCAGCTCCCTGCTAATGCACCCGGGAAAGCAGTGAAAGATGGCCCAAGTGCTTGGGCCCCTGCACCCAAGTGGGAGACCAGGATAAATCTCCTGGCTTCAGCCTGGCCTAGCCCTGGCTGTTGTGGCCATTTGGAGAGTGAACCATCCAGTAGATGGAAGACCTCTCTCTGCCTCTGCCTCACCTTCTCTGTAACTCTTTCAAATAAATAAATAAATCTTTCTCTAAAAAAAAAAATCCAGTTGAGCTAGTCCAGGCAAATAAACTCAAATCTTTGTCACATCTGATATTATTATCTTCTATTTAAGTTTTAAAATTAAAGCTATTCCTATATGCCGTGTACTGTTTAATTAAATGCTACATATTCATGGCACAAACTTTTCCTAAGCCAAAATAAAAATAAATATTAAGAAGCCAATTTTAGGAGCCAGCACTGTGATACATCAGGTTAAGCTGCTGCTTATGATGCCAGTATCCCCGGCTCCCAGCTTTGGCCTGGCCCAGTCCTGGCTACTGTGGAATTTGGGGAGTGACCCAACAGATGAGATCTCTCTTTTGCTCAAATAAATAAAGATATTACAGAGTATTTACAAATTCCTAGTGCATTTTTTCTAAAGGCAAAGTTACAGAGAGGCAGAGGCAGAGACACAGAGAGAGGTCTTCCATCTGCTAGTTCACTCCCCAGATGGCCGCAATGGCCAGAGCTGCGCCAATCTGAAACCAGGAGCCAGGAGCCTCTTCCGGTCTCCCACATGGGTGCAGGGGCCCAAGGACTTGGGCCATCTTCTACTGCTTTCCCAGGCGATAGCACAGAGGTGGATTGGAAGTGGAGCAGCCAGAACAGGAACCAGCGCCCATAGGGGATGCCAGCACTACAGGCGGAGGCTTAGTCCACTACGCCACAGCGCAGGTCCCCTAGTGCAATTCTAAGCTTTAACAGCCTCAGAAGTAGAAATGCTAACACGTGTCTCAGAAAAACCCTCCTTTGAACATTTAATTACCTGAATTTCTTTTATTCAGTTATGTGAAATTCGAATAATATGTTTTAACTTTTTGCTTCCGTTCACATTGGGCACGTGTACTCGTTAATCAACAGGACTGAAAGAGCAAATTAAAAATGTGTCATTGAAAGGGCTCGATGCTTTGTCTCTGAAGTGGGATAGCAACAGTAGCACTGTCTCTCACGGAGGGCCTGACGGCGAGTGTTCGCCTGCCTCGCGGGACCACAGCTTCATGCACCTGTGATTCCAGGAGCTCTGGGCAGTGCCAGGGGCGAGGAAGAGAGACGTGGACAGGGGGTGGCCTCCCAGGGGTGGGGGACTTGCTGCCGGGATAAGGAGGGCGTGCCCTGCGCTGGGCCCCAGCCACGCACTTCCTCCTTGGGCTTTTGTGTGAGCAGAGGGCCAGAGAGAAGGGAGGGCACCTTCAGCTGCAGGCTGTCCCCCAGGAGGAAGGCGGAGCTGCCGCCCGGGAGCCCTCCCTGCAGCCACATTCCCCGGGTGACACTCAAGAAGGGGCGTTCCCAAGCCGTGAGTCCCGACCTGACCCTCTACCCTGCCCAACCCAGATGGCACCTCTGCCACGGAGCTCTTCCTGCGTTGATCTCTGCCTTCCATCCCGAGGTCGATTAAGCGCTCGCAGGATGCCTCGCACTCCAGCCCTCTGTCCCTGGGGGCTGGGTAGTGCAGTGGAGAGTGCTGGGGGGTGTGGGTTCTGACACCAGCTCTGCACTGGTTGCCTGTGACCTGGAGCCATACCTGCCTCTCTCTAGTCTGTATTACAATGAGCAAAGGATAGCCCTGTCCCAGGGTGCCTGGGATGGTTACATGAACAAATATGGATGTGTCACAGAGAACTTGGATGGCACAGTGTGGGTGATCCTGTACCTGCCCTGCCCATGCGGGGGGTTGAGAGCATGGCACACCATGCCTCCCGGGAAGGAGCCCACAACCTGGCTGCTGGCAGGCAGCGGGAACCCCAGGCCACTTTCCCCCACCCCTACTCCCTATTAAAGGGCCCTGTAATTGCCAATCAGGTAAACAGCTCCCAGGTGTGGCTCAGGTCCATCAGGACCACCTGGAAAGCTATCCGAGCTATGTGAACCTGAAACTGATTGGAGAAGCATAGCGGCGCCAATATCGGTTCTATCCTATAGAATCAGTGTTGCCCTGATTTAGTTACACCCCTTCTGCCTGCCCTTTAAAAAACATGGGTGGTCATTAATAAAGCGGACATGTTCACTGAAACGTGCCTCTGGTATCTCTTGTGGAAGAGCACTGTCGCCCCACCATCCTGGCAGTGCGTGAGCCTCGGGGGTCGAGCCCACAGCATAGCAAGGATCCGTGAATGTCAGCTTTCCTCCTCTTTGTTTTTTTTTTTTTTTTAAAGATTTATTTAGTTATTTGAAAGACAGAGGCAGAGAGGGAGAGGTCTTCCATCACTGATTCACTCCCAGGTGACTGCAAGCCAGGAGCTTCTTCTGGGTCTCCCCAAGGACTTGGGCCATCTTCTACTGCTTTCCCTGGCTACAGCAGAGAGCTGAATGGGAAGTGGCGCAGCTGGGACTCAAACCAGCGCCCATATTGGATGCCGGCACTGCAGGCAGCAGCTTTACCCGCTATGCCACAGCGCCGGCCCCCCACCTCCTCTATTTTCCTCTTCCTTCTTCTTAGATCCTGGGTTCCCTGAAGGCAGGAAGCTGTGTCTTGACTTTCTTGTATCTAGACAAGTAGCTCAATGCTTTGCGTAGCATTGCTGTTCAGATAGCACAACGACTGAAGCAGCAGTTTACGCATTACTTTTAATTGCACAGGTAAGATGGGAGTACAATTTCATTGTTCAAACTCCAAGCAAGACCAACACTGCACCTCTCACCTTCCCAATCCCGGGTTCTTCCACGGAAGTCGTCGCTCTTCCCAGCACGCTTTTAAAAAATGACAGCAAGCGCGTTCACGTCTAGCCGCTGGGGGGCGCTGCTTGCCCATACACAGGGCAGGTGCCGCTGTGCCCGCCTCCTGCACGGGGGGGGGGGCGGGGAGGAGCCTTTGATTGCTTCGCTGATGAAGGGGGAGGTAATGAAGGCGGGACTTGATTGCACTTCGTACACTGGATGCACCTGCTTCCCGGGCTGTGCTCTCAGCACCCGTCTTTCCCCCAGCTGCACTCACTTCCCTGCAGGGCTCATCTGGGCTCATGACTTTAAATGGCCTCTGTGGCCACCCCTGTCTACACCTCCTGTCCCATTACGGCTGGGAACTCCAGAACCTTTGTCCAACAGTGTCCTCAACCTCTCCCCTGGAGCAGCCCGGATCTGAGCCCAAGTCTGCACCCCCTCCTCTTCTCCAGCCTGCCCTGCCCACAGGATCCTCAGTGAATGACTGCTTGGCCCAATGCCCTGGGTCATCTTTGACTCTGTCTTTTAAACTAATGTGTCAGCAAATCCTGCTGACATTACTTGTCCCCCTCCCCCCCTTTGTATTTATGACATTGGGAGAAGAAGAGAGGTGGGGAGAGAGACAGGGGGAGAGACAGAGACAGAGAGAATGAGCTCCTACTTGCTGGCTCACTCACTCCCCAAATCAACCACTGGGATTGGGTTGGGCCAAAGAACTGGAGCCATGAACTCCATCCAGGTCTCCCATTTGGGAAGCAGGGACCCAACTGTGGGAGCCTTCTACACAGGTTACTGCCCCCAGGGTGGGCATTAGCAGGGAGCTGGTCAGGAGACAGAGCCGGGTATCCGATGTGGGATGTGTGGGTCCTAACCACTAGGCTTAAAGGCCCATCCCCGCCCTATCTTTTATACAGATCTGGGTCTGGCCCTTCCCATCATGCCCCACTGACGCTGCTGGCCCAGCGCCGCCCTCTCCCCTGGATCCCTGCAGCGGCCTCCCCCCCCCCCCAGGCCCTGACACTGCCCCTTCACTGTTCACTCCGGAACTTCCCACTTCAAATAGCTCAGGTCACCTCTCTGCTCAGAACTCTGAAAGACTCCCTATCTCACTCAGAGTAAAGACCAAAGTCCTCCAGATGGCTCACGGGGCCCTGCAGGATCTGGTCCCTGACCTCTCTCTGTCTTAGCTCCCATCATGTGCCCCTCCCTCCTTCTACTCTGAGTCCTGTCCGTGTTCTTCCTGCTCCTTGCACACACCAAGACGCCTCTCACGGCAGGGCCTTTGCACGGACCTTCCTTGTGAGTGACTTTCCCCAGGGAACCGGCGCTGGCTGCCTGACCTCTGGCAAAGCAGCGCCCCTCCCTCTAGAACCTGTGCCCTGCCTTACTTTTCTGCACAAAGCCCCTGACTGCCTGACGTCACGGTTGGTTTCTTTTCTGCCTGTCATCTCCACCTGCCAATGGCGTGTTAGCTCCCTGAGGGTAGGACCTGGCCTCCTTTGTTCACTGCTGGGCCCCCTGCACCTGCGACGGTGGCTGGCCTGCAAGATCAGCACAAAACAACCAGTTTTGGTCTCTCTTCTATCATCCTGAATAGCTACCCACTCTTGTCTCTAGATGGCGCTCAAGTACGCTCTGTGCGTGGGAACCAGAGGCCGATGGGTGCCTGGTTTTCAGTTGTCCCTGTTTCTGGTGCTGCTGGCCTGCGCCCTCCTTCACGGGGGCCTTTTGGATGCACAGTGAAAACCCACTTTTATTCAGGTCATGCAGGTTTTTATGAAAAATTAACTTCATGCTCCATACCTCACCAGAGCAAGGTGGTAATGCTTCTCTTTGGATTCAAATGAATCGGATCTGAATCCAAGTCTGGGTAACTTCTGGAACCTGGCTCCCCTACTCCCCTGCTCTGGAGTCAGTCCTCACACCCCTCCCCCTGCCCACTTGGCTTTGCTGCCTTGCTGTGGTCGCATCCTGCTGGGATCACTGGGCTCAGCTGGCCCCTAGGGTCCCTTGGCACTGGGAGTTCCTACGCTGCCCCTGCCCGCCCCTGAACGCTGGGACGGGCCCCCTTCAGGTGCCCGTGGCTCAGCTGAGACTGTGATGTGCGGCTCTGATGCTGAGCAGGACGCTCATGAAGGGCCAGGGGCAAAGCAGAGCCGCGGCACGCAGCTGACGCCACCCTCAGAGCCTGCAGGCCCAGGAGTGCCACGGGGGCCCCGGCCCCACTGGCCCTCTCTGCAACGTCATGGTCATGCCTCAGCCCTGAGAGCCTCCGGCTGCCTCCAAGCCTTGGAGGCCAGGTGCACTTGGCTTCAGACCCTGGGAGGAGAACACGTCCTCCTGCCCCACCCTCTGTCCTCACCATTCCTGCCACAGGCCCAGGATTCAGCTGCTCCCGGGGTGGCTGAAGTGGAGAACAACCCTTCCCTTCAAGTGTGTGTTTGGCACTGTGGCCCCAAAGAGACCACGCCGGAACTTTGGCAATCCGTCTCTCCAAAGCTTAGAAGGAACCGTACATTGCACACCAGTGGCTGAAAATGTTTGTTAAAAATGTCTGTTAGTGCACCCAGTGCCCCTTCTCTCTCTCTGCCTCTCCTTCCTCCTTCTTCTTATCTGTCTTCAATGTGCATAGAAGGAAACACCACCCCTACCATGATCTGCATTGTTGTTTTTTACATGTTTACCTTTAAAAGATTTTGAAAGGCAGAGTGGGAGAGAGAGGGAAGGGAAGAGAGAGAGAGAGAGAGAGAGAGAGAGAGAGAGAGAGATGGAGAGAGAGGTTTTCCATCTACTGGTTCATTCCCCAAATGTACACAGCAGCCAAGGCTAGGCCAGGATGAAGCCAGGACCCAGGAACTCCATCCAGGTCTCCCACATGGGTGGCAGGGACACAAGTACCTAGACCATCCACCCACTACCTCCCAGATGCCTTAGCAGGAAGCTGAATTAGAAGCCCAGAGTAGCCAGGACTTGAACCAGGCACTCTGATGTGGGATGCTGGTGGCTTAACCCACCGCAGTGCAATGCTCACCTCCACGGTCTGTGTTTGAATTCCTGTGAACTTGGACGAGAGCACACACAGCCACATCTCCATCTCCCAAGAGCAGTCTCCAGGAGGCCTAGTCGATTTCCGCCGCTTGCCATAAAACACATCTTGGTCCTCCGAGTATTCTGCCGTGACCTCCTTAATAGGCTGTGAGCTTCAGTCCAAGAACAGGAGGAGGTTCCCACCTGTGTGAGTAAAAGCGCCCACCAACGGGGTCCACCTAGACCCCAGGCCAGGCACACCACAGGCTCCGCCCTAGCAGGGAGCAACGCTGTGGAACTTTTTAGAAATCCTTTCTATTTGGAAAACGGTGGCAACTTACAGGAAAAATGGCATGAGTTGTACTGAGAGCTCCCATATAGCATCTGCCTGGATTCCCCAGTTCTTACTCATATTGTGACATATTTGCTCTCTAACTCCGTACACTTGCTGTTTTGTTTTACTTGAGGTGGGGGTGGGGAGAAATGCTCCCATCTGCTGGTTCACTCTCCAAATGACCCCAGCACCTGGGACTGGGCCAGGGCTGGAGCCGAGAGCAATCCGGGTCTCCCACGAGGGTGGCAGGAACCCAATGCCTGGAGTCCTCAGCCGCTGCCTCCCAGGGTGCATCTTGGAGGGAAGCTGGAAGGCAGGAGCTGGAGCCAGGGATCCGACTCAGGTACCCCCACTGGGGTGTGGTCGTCCTAACGGTGAGGCTGAGTGCTTTCTTCCTGCTGTATTCATTTTACTTTATTTTTGATGATGGTTGGCGAATAAGTTGCAGATGTCATGACCTTTGACCTTGAAGGACTTGGGTGATTGCGTACTTACGTAATCACGGTAACAGTGAACAAGTCCAAGAAATTTTTTTTTTTATCATTTATTTATTTATTTGAGAGGTTGAATTACAGACAGTGAGAGGCAGAAAGAGAAATAAAAGAAGAGAAGCTGGGAATCGAACAAGCAGTCATATGGGATGCGGGCATTGCAGGCGGCCTGTTAACCCGCTGTGCTGCAACACTGGCCACAGGACCTGATTTTTCAACAAGCTGATTATTTTTCCTCTTAAAGTATTTTTAAGATATGTTCATGTTAGTCCATATGGATTTCAGTCCCTCCCCTTTAAAAAATAAGATTCATTTATTCATTTGAAAGAGTCAGAGAGAGAGAGATAGAGAGAGAGATCTTCCATCTGCTGGTTCACTCTCCAAATGGCTGTAATGGCCAGGCCAGGGCCAGGCCAAAGCCATGAGCCAGGAGCTTCCTCTGGGGTCTCCCATGTGGGTGCAGGGGCCCAAGAACTTGAGCCATTTTTGTTGCTTTTCCTAGTCATAAGCAGAGAGCTGAATCAGAAGCGGAGCAGCTGGGACATGAATCAGTGCCCATATGGGATGCTGGCATCGCAGGTGGCAGCTTTACCTGTGACGTCACAGCACCCACCACATTTTCCCCCTGTTTAATACTTGTATAATATTTCACAGTTTGGTTACACCATGATTTATCTAAATAACTCAGTTTGGTGAAGGTCTAGCTTGTTTTCCTGTTACCAACTACACTGCAGTGGCCAACTTTGTACCCATGTATTTGTTTTCAAACATATATGAGTTCCTCAAACCTCATAGGTTCCTAGAATTCCTGAGTTGAAGGAGACATTTAAAGACCTTAGGCTGGGGGTCAACGCTATGGCGTAGCAGGTAAAGCTGCCACCTGCAGTGCCGGCATCCCATACGGGAACTGGTTCAAGTCCCGGCTGCTCCACTTCTGATCCAGCTCTCTGCTATGGTCTGGGAAAGCAGTAGAAGATGGCCCAAGTCCTTGGGCCCCTGCACCCATGTGGGAGACCCAGAAGAAGCTCCTGGCTCCTGGCTTTGGATCGGCACAGCTCCAGCTGTTGCGGCCAATTAGGGAGTGAACCAGTGTATGGAAGACCTCTATCTCTGCCTCTTCTCTCTCTGTGTAGCTCTGACTTTCAAATAAATAAATCTTTTTTTTTTTTTTTTAAAAAAAGACCTGAGGCTGGGGTGGGTGTTAGGTGCAGCAGTTAAGTTGCTACCGCGTCCTGACAACTGTATCCCAAACCAGAGTACTGAGGTTTGAGTACTGGTTCTGCTTCTTGCTAATGTGTACCCCAGGAGGAAGCAGGTGATGGCACACGTGCCTGGTCCCCTACCACTCATGTGGGTGACAAGGATGGTGTTCCTGGCTCCTGGCTTTGCCTAGCACAGCCTTGGCTGTTGTGGGCATTTGAGGAGTGAGCCACTGGATGGAAGATCTCTTTCTGTCTGTCTCTCACTCTTTCTCCATCTCTCTGCCTTTCAAATAAAATGGAACAAAACAGTTCATAGAAATTGAATTAACAGAAAATTTTTCTTTTAGAAAAACTGAGTTAAAAGTGTGCTTTCCTTGGGGACTCGTTGATTTTTCCCTTTCAAGTTGTATCAAGTGAACGGACATGTGTGTCTTTGGTTTGTCTCCTGGAATCTTCTGAATCAAAGGCTTGGCCTCTCTCTTAGAGATGTATTGAAGGTCCCAGCTGAAGGCACAGGATTCGTGTGCGACCTTCACTGCTACTTCCCTCTTATCCCCTCCCGATCCTCACTTTAGCTTTGCATATGTAAATTTTTTGCATAGGTGAATTTGTGCAGTGTGTCCTACAGAGCAAGAAGGGCCCCAGTGACAAAATGACTGAACTGAGATTCCACTGGCCGTGTGGGGAGAGGGCTGGGGGCAGGCAGCTTGCAGAGCTGCCTCACGTCATCTTCCCAGCTTCCCTAAGATCGGGCTGATCACTGCTGTCTCACACGTGAGAACTGGATCTGTGGGACTCCCAGGGTGAGCAGCGGCGGATCAGCCTCCAACAGGTGCAGCCTCCAACGCTCTCAAGGCTGCTTGTAAAGGGCAGTTGGGATGCAGGTGAGAAGCACACCTTGGGCTTGCTCTGGGCCTCACACGAGGGGAGCGCACCTGAGTCCATTGCCTTATGTGGTCCTTTACCCATCCCTCCCCATTTTGAGCTAGAACAGGCAGAGGTCAGAGGGTGATCCCTGAGTGCATCCAATTCCATTGATGTCAATAAAAGCAAAGAGGTTTTAACTGCAGCAGGAGGAACTGTGGGTAGCTCTGGGGTAGGACTTCTGCCAGGTGAATGGTGCCAAGTGCAGGAATGATTAGGGGAGGTGAGTGTGGAATCCCCTCCTAGGAGCCTTTAAGAACCGGCCAAATCCTTGGCCATCTGAGGCCTAGTGTGGAGAATTAATAAGACCCCTTGTGACATCCGTACTAAGCCTCCTTAGAAAGGTACAAATCAGTGGATCCCTGATATCAACTGGCCATTCAATCACGATGCTCCAGGTTCCCGGCTTAGGCCACCAGGTGGCAGTAATTCAACAGACTGAGCCAAGACTGAGCCCACAGAGGAAGCATCGTCAGCCTCCGAGGCTCTGGGACCCAGATCGGGGAAGCTTCCTGTGTATCCAGTGAGTCCACAGAGTGGGCTGGCTGAGGGGCACCGCGGAGGTCAGGGTCATGTTCAGGCCTTAGGGAGAAACTCTGAGAGACCCATGCCCTGACTGGGGAGTGAATGCCTTTTTGGACTCCTTTTTGGACAGGGTGGGTCTTGCACAGGTGGAGTGGGTTTCCTTTCTCAGGGCGGGAGGAGGGGGCATGGGATGACAGAAGACCAAGGCCTGCTGATCAGCCTAGACCAGAGAGGCCTGTGGCTGCAGGGACCAAGCCTGGGGCAGAGGCCCCTGGCCATCTGTTTCTTCTTGCCTGTGTCTGTCCCCTAGACGGGAACTCTTAGAGGCCAGAGATCATATCTGTCTCGTACATCACCACTCCCCTGATACCACATATTAGTCACATGTCGCTGAACACACCAGCGAGGACGAGTGGGCTGCGCTGGTCTCTGGGGAGCTGTCCAGGGTTCTCACCCGGCTTCCTTCGCTGGATCGATCTTCTGCTTCCTCGCCCTCGTCGCGGGGCTTGGCCGCAAAACCTGCCCCTGATGCGGATTCTTGAGTTACGTTCTCCTTTCTTGGAACTGCTGTGCCCTTGGTGATCATCAAATAGCCGCTGAGTTAGGTCTGCGAGAGTGGTTTTCTCTGCGCAAAACCCAACAGGTTAATGGCTCGTTCCTCATCTGTATCGGTGGAGTTTTCAGTCTCGGTGCCAGGCCCTCTTACGTCATTACAGTGAAGAGTGTGTGGAGGGGGAGCAGCAAGGGCGGGTGCTAGAGAAGCCGTCGGAGGCCAGACTGCAAAGGGCTAAGGCATGGATTCATGGGGGCAGCGGAGCATCCCCCGTCTCGGAGTGCCTTGCACAATTCCAGGTCCAAAGTATGCACCTAATGTAAAATGCAGAATTTATCATTGTGCATGACTGGGCAAAGGATATGGAAAATGTAGAGCTGGCTCAGGCCCTCGGAATGGCTCAGTTACTACTCTCAGAGGAAGAAGAGAAGCCGGCTCTCTATTTCTAAACATCTGGATTGATTTGACAGAGTGGGCTCCTGGCTCTTGTGTGTTGCTTTTCACTATTTCAGACCCTCACATAATACAAGGTTAAGATAAGGAGGGGAAAGGTAAGAATCAGAAACAAAAGTGGAGCTAGGGGCGTGAATTCAGGACCAGGGCCTACAGGGTGCCAAACCTTGTCTGGGGAAAGTAGGTTTCTATTTCTCAGCTCAGAAACCAGGAGGGGGGCCAGCGCCGCGGCTCACTAGACTAATCCTCCGCCTGTGGCGCCGGCACACGGGGTTCTAGTCCCGGTCGGGGCGCCGAATTCTGTCCTGATGGCCCCTCTTCCAGGCCAGCTCTCTGCTGTGTCCCGGGAGTGCAGTGGAGGATGGCCCAAGTGCTTGGGCCCTGCACCCCATGGGAGACCAGGAGAAGCACCTGGCTCCTGGCTTCCGATCAGCGCAGTGCACTGGCCGCAGCGGCCATTGGGGGGGGGGTGAACCAACGGAAAAGGAAGACCATTCTCTCTCTCTCTCTAACTGCCTGTCCAAAAAAAAAAAACAAACAAACAAACAAACAAACAAACAAAAAAAAACACAGGAGGGGAAGAAAAAAAAAAAACCCAGAGATAAAATGTTGATATGGATGAACCAAGAGGTGGCTACAGCGGGTGGTTTGGGGAGAATGACTCAGAGCTGGCATCAAGGAGGGAGCGCTGAAGTCTGTGTCCAGTGTGCACCTGCAGCTCAAGGCTTTCCCAGGTCAGGCGCCACCAGGCAGGGCGCTGGGCATCAGAGCGCAAGCCTCCCTCTCTTTGCACAAACCCTGGAATGCCCACCACACTCAGGACTCTTGGCTCGGCTCTGCCCTGAGACCCTGAAGCCCAGTAAAAGGCCATGCACCAAGGACCCTGCATCCGTCCATCGTCCTCCACGTGAGCCTGCCCTGACCACAGGTTCCCACCTCTGCACAGGAATCACCACAGTGATCTCACCACTCCCAGGCCATCCCCTGTGCAGGTCACCAGAGAGGCCCAGCCGCGTCATGTGTCATTGTCATTGCTGTGCCACACTCCGTCCAGCTGTCTGGCCTCTGTGTGTCCCACACCTGTTCCAGTGCTTCCCTCTCAGTGCTCCTGGGACCACCACAATCCGCCGCCCACTTGGTGCCTCGAGTGTCCCCTCTCATGCCTGACGAGCTCCCCCTTCAAGATCCTGTTTGGATGTCACCCCTTGCTGAAAACCTCCCACTTCCCCAGGCCCGGGTCCTTTGGCCTCGCGTAGCTGATGACTTCCTGTTACCGACAGCTGTGTCCCCCATGCCACGAACTCCTTGAGAACAAGAGTGATGTCTTCTTTCTCATAACATTCGTTTCCTTCCTTCCGCTGCCGGCACATAGGTGGTGCACGATAGGGAGCTGGAGAATTGTAAAATTAACCGCGCCTGTAGGATGGACACAGGAGGCTGCCCTGTGGAGACAAACTTTGTTCTGGAAGGACGGAAGCTGGAAAGGAGACAGGCGAATGCTATAGACCTCCAAGGAGAAGAGAGAGAGGGGTGTGGACTCCTGGCACCTGTCTCTCCCTTGGCCCCAGGGCTGCTCATTGCTTTTTGGTTTTGTATCTATTTCCTGGCTTTCTCCTGCAAGCTGTGTCTCCCACACAGGCCCCTTGGGCACTGGTGTCTGTCTGGGTTTGGGAGATTGGAGCAAGGGAGGAGTCAGGGCACCTCCCCTTTTTTCTTTGCTCTGGATTAGAAAGGGCATTTTCTGCAACTGCACAGCTGTCCTAGGTCCCAGCAGGCTATCGTCTTCCTCTGTGGTCTTGCTTCTTGCCGGAAACTTCTGCTGTGGTTCTAGCTCAGGCCGGGCAGTCCTGACTTCTGGGCATTGGTCATCCCAGCCTCCCACTGTGCCTGCAAGCTGCAGAAGGGACCCAGGCTTGCCACTGTTGATAATTTTGGAGTCGCTTCACCGTCCTTCTTAGTCTCTCTGGCCTCAGAGCGGCCCATGCTCTGCACTATTCCCCTGTGTTTGAAGCTCCAGTGTGGGGCCCGCTCTCCTGATTGGACTCCAACCATTACAGTCTTCTGCTTAGGCGGGCTGAAGGGTCTGTCCTGGGGTTCCTGGGCCAACCTCTGCCCTTGGTCCTGCTCCCAGGGGCCCCTATCTTGTCCACAGTGTCCCCATAAGCCAGCCGCGGGTGGCCTTTGTCAGAGCCAGCTCTTATCTTGGCCCAACTGGGGGATTTTTGTTGAGCTGGGTCCTTGTGTGAACCGAACCTCCCATGCCTACTGGTTCATATGCAGGAAGATCTTGAATCCTGGCGTAGTGGAGTAGGGGGCTCGGTGCAGGACAACAACCCGCACGTAGCTGTGCTCTCCAGGATGCTAACTACCTTCTGTGCCTTGACGCTTGCAAGAGGAATGTTTGGCACCCACTCAGAGGATAGGAAAGGTCAGTGTTCATCACGCCAAGAGCTGATGCCAACAGGAAATAGAAAACCCTCCCCGAGAGGCCTGGCTGAACTCAATCCCGCAGGGGATGATTAAGGAGAATGAGTCTGTCTTGGAGAAGTGTTACTGAACCTCAGGCGACCTCACTGGAGCCAATGCCTGGGCTGGGTGCACCTGTGGCCGCCGACACCCCTGGTGATGCCTGTGTTCCTTTGCAGGCTGGCAGGAGAGATAAGGGACCACCCTCCCCCCACCCCCCTGCACCGGAGTTAAAGCTGGAGGAGTTGAGATGAGAGGAGCCGGATGGGCCACTCCAGCCAAGCAGATGGGACCAGGTGCAAGCCTTCCCTGTCGCTGAGACATGAAACTGTCTAGAGCTCCCATTTGACAGAGTCACTACGACTCTGGTTGAGCAAGAAGAGAATGAGCTGAGAGGAGGCAAGGAACAGAGAACCAGGGGCCACAAACAGGCAGGGTATTTCTGCAGAGGTCACTGGGGAGGCAGGACAGCAGGGGAGGTGGGAACCAAACAGGCAGGGCACAGAGGCCCGCTCTGTGAGACAGGATGAGTGCCAGTGTGTGCGGAGGCACAGCTCCGGCTGAGGGGCCCCTGGGGGAAGCAGAGGGGCCTGGTCCAGTCCTGTCCATGGCATGCCTGCTGCTGTGGAGGTTTGAAGGGGGAACTCCTAGGTCAGGAAAATTTGGGAGGTCGGGGAAGGCTTCCGGGAGGAAGTGATTCCTGCAAGGGAGTCTTGTAGGGCTGAGCTGCACGTAGGCAGGAGGACGGGAAGCCGGGTGTTGGGGGCTGGAGTGCAGGGTGGGTGAGAGGGAGGGTGATGATGCTGCGGGAGGCTGCAGAGGTTAGTGGTGGAGGGGCAGGGGTGCCCCGAAGACCTGATGCTGGGAGTTTGGGTTGGTCTCCGGGGAGCTCTGGGGACCTGGTAATGCAATAGCGCCAAGGGGTGACCCCATCAGATGTGTGGTTTAGAAAGACGACCCTGGCGGCCACGGGGACGCGAGGGAAGGTGGGTACTGTCTTGGTATATTTGATAGGTCCCTTCACACCCCAGTGGGTTCACCCACTGTGAACCCACACAGCCCGGCTCCAACAACCGCGCCCAGGCAAGGGGCCTGTCCCATCCCCGCTGTGGGTCTTGGGAGGAGAGAGAGGGGCCTTGGGAGGGGGGCGAAGTGCAGAGAAGTCAGCGGGCTGCACCCTGGGACGCGCATCCGAAATGCGCACGTGGTGGGCTCTGCAGGTGGAGGCAGAGGTTTAACGGCTGCTGATGAGTTGAGAGCGTGAGAGCTTTTCGGGAATGTATGTGAAGGAGGCATCTCCATATAGCTAAATTCCTTTATTAACTTAATGAGGTTGGCAGCTTTCCTGGAAGCGCAAGTGCCATTTGGCGTCGTGGCTGCTGCTTCAGAAGTGTCATGAGGCTGAGAAGCCGCAGGAGCTCCACACGGGGGCGCTGCGGAGAGCCCGCGGAGCCGGGGTCGGCGCCCGGTCAGCGGCCGGGGTCTTAAGCCGGGGGAGGCGCCCTGAAGCCGAGGGCTGCGGGCGGCCGTGGGAGCTCCGGTGTTAAAGTCATCCTGTATTTTTTTTTTTTTAATTTAGTTTATTTCTTTGACAGGCAGAGTTACAGAGAGAGGGACAGGTCTTCTATCTGCTGGTTCACTCCCCAAGTGGCCGCAACGACCAGGCTAGGAGCTTCTTCTGGGTCTCCCCCATGGGTGCAGGAGCCCAAGCACTTGGGCCGTCTTCCACTGCTTCCCAGGGAGCTGGATGGGAAGTAGAGCAGCCGGGACTCGAACTCCATGGCCCTGTGGGGTGCCGGCGCCTCAGGTGGAGGCTTAGGCTACTCCGCCCTGACGCTGCCCTGGCTGCTGGGTCTATGGTGTCCCTGTGAGGGGCCGGCTCCCTGAGCTGGATGTGGACCTGCCCGCGAGGAGACAGCGGATGGCCCCTGGCTGTTCCTGGGATGCCGGCCAGCAGAGACACGGGCCCCAGCAGCGCCCGCGGCGGCTCGTGCTGGCCGCTAGCCTGGGCTGGGCGGTCCTTGGCGTCCCCGCAGCGAGCCGGGATGGGGTGTTAGACTCGTGCGGGTGAGGACCCAGGCCGGCGAGTTGAGGTGGTGGGCGGGGGAGGTGGACTGTCCGTGTGAAGCCAGGTCTCTAGGTGCGTGCGTGTGTGTGTGTGCATGTGTGTGTGTGTGCGTGTGTGTCGGCGCAGCCGTGAAAGGCCAGGCCTGAGCTCTGCCCAGCTGAGACACGCATCTGCGGTTCCTCCACCCCCTTTTGGCTCCCATCCCAGGAAGGATTCCACATGGTTGGGTGCTTTCATAAAATTTTTATTTTTCAATTACATGCTCATTGTAACAAATCCAAACAACACAGAAGCGGAGACAGGAGGTGGACAAAGGCCCCCCTCCCCCCTCCCCCTTCCCCCTCCCCCCCTCCTGGTTCGAGACCTTTTTTCTGACACGTGGAGCTGAAGGCTCGGGGAGCAGTTCCACCACTTACAAACTCCATCCAGGACCCTGGGAAAAAGGACAGAACCCCTCTGTGCCTCAGTTTCCCCATCTGCCAACTGGGGTAAGAGTACTTATCCCACGTGGCTGCCGCCAGGATTAAGGGTTTAAATTAGAGGCTGGCAACGAATGGGTATTTGGTACGCCATTAGCTATTGTTACTATATATGGGTTTTGAATCCAAAATGAGTATTAACACCATACATATTGTACCACAGCTTCCTTTTCCACTTGGCGGTCTGTTGTGGAATTCTTTCCAAGTCTGCACATATGGCAGTTTTTTTTTTTTTAAATGGTAGTGTAGAATTTTTTTGGTAGTATATACTATAATTTATTCATTCAGATATGGAAAGGTATTTATTTTGCCATTAAAACCAATGTTGCACCTTGTGCCTTACGTAATCCTACGTGTATTTCTGGAAGCTAGAGCTCTAGAGTGGGGTTACAGGATTTGGGGTGTGTACACAGTTCCTTCCTCTCTCTCTCTTTTAAGTGAAAGCTTCAATGAGAGAGAGAGAGAGAAAGAGAGAGAGAGAGAGAGAGCAAGCTAGCTCACATCTACCGGCTCACTCCCCAGATGCCCTAACGGGGTCAGGTTGAATCCAGGAGCCAGGAATACAATCCAGGTCTCCCATGTGGGTGGCAGAAACCCAGTCACGCAAGCTATCGGCTGCTGCCTCCTAGGGTCTGCACGAGCAGGAAGCTGGAGTGAGAGAACTGAGGCCAGGCAGCTGACTGCACGAGGCAGGTGTCTGCCCCAGAATCCTGACTGCGGGCCACACACCCGCCCCCGTGCACTTGAGAAGTGATTACAGATTTGCACATTTTTGTCAAACTACCGTGCCAGCCATGTTTTCACTGACAGCTTAGTAAGAATGCCCGTTTCCTCCACTTTAACCAACACTAGATTTACCCATCTTATGAACTATCCCACTACCTGTCTACACGACACATGTCCCTGCGAACCCAGATGCTCCGGATTTGAAGAGATTAGGGAGGCCTCAAAGAAGCGGAGCGTCACTCACCTGAGATGTGAGCTGTGTTCTGCCTGCGTCCTCCCGTCTGTGCAGCCAAGGTGCTGAGCCGTCGCAGGGCAGCACTGGGGTGGACAGAGCGTGTTGCCGTTCTGCTGTGGCCCTCAGGGGGCGGGTGGGCCCAGGACAGGCCCTCCCCCTTTAGATCGCGTTAACCACCCTGTGTATTTTTTTTTTTTTTTTTGACAGGCAGAGTGGACAGTGAGAGAGAGAGACAGAGAGAAAGGTCTTCCTTTGCCGTTGGTTCACCCTCCAATGGCCACCGCGGCCGGTGCGCTGCGGCCAGCGCACCGCGCTGATCCGATGGCAGGAGCCAGGAGCCAGGTGCTTTTCCTGGTCTCCCATGGGGTGCAGGGCCCAAGCACCTGGGCCATCCTCCACTGCACTCCCTGGCCACAGCAGAGGGCTGGCCTGGAAGAGGGGCAACCGGGACAGAATCCGGCGCCCCGACCGGGACTAGAACCCGGTGTGCCGGCGCCACTAGGCGGAGGATTAGCCTAGTGAGCCGCGGCGCCGGCCAACCACCCTGTGTATTTATATCCAACAGCCCGTGGCTCCTTCTTGCTCTGATTCTCCGTGTGTGCCTTTCAGTGTAGTAAATCCTGAGTGCTTCTACTTTTTGCTGTGTTTTTTTTTTTTTTTTTTTTTTTTTTTTTTTTTTTTTAACAAAGTAGACCCAGAGCCTTTTGTGTTCCAAAGCTAAGTGCCCATAAATCAGTGCTCCTCGAATGGGTAGATGTGTTTGGATGCGTGAAGACATGGCTTTGAATTATTTATCAAGAGGGGATGGCACTGGAGCCTCAGGCACACTCAGCACTCCCCTCCCCACCCCCTGAATCTCAGGATGTCTCTGGGGCCATAATGGAGCGTGACTTGGGGCCAGTTGGCACCTGCCTGCCTTTCCTATCTCCCTCTTCCCCAAGCTGTGGCCATACCCAGACACAGATTCCCGATGCATCATGTCTGCATAGACTGTTCTTGCATTGGGTGTTCCTGTCCACGTATCCATTCTGTAAACTCCCAGGCACCTGTCAAGAGCTAACCTAAATGTCCTTTTCTTTCAGAAATATTTCTTATCTTAATAGCTACCTTCTTGGTAAAGACTGGTTAGATCCAGAACTCTTCAAAGGCAGAGCTATATCTAGCAATTGGGACGGTGTCGGGCACTTGGTTAGAATTTGGGTTGTTGGATGGGCAAGATCTGACCTCTGTGCTGGGTCAGCCCGATGTACCTGGCACACGATGCTGGTTCGGTTTTAAGCACAGTGTGTCTGATACATCTGTGAGTGGCAGGGGGGATGGTGGCCCCAGCAGGTGCTTTACTGAGTCCTCAGGTAAGTGGAAATGGTAGTGAACACAGCACCTGGAAGGATGGCCATAGGTTGACAGAATTGCAAGATGCCATTAAGCAGGTGCATCTGAAGTGTTCCTTGTACAAAGGTCTGGGAACTCTTGGTGGCCGGGGCGGGGGTGGGGAGACTCACAGGTGACTGAGATGGGAAACTGCCCTTTGCATGGGCTGTGCTTTTTTTTTTTTTTTTTTTGACAGGCAGAGTTAGACTGTGAGAGAGAGAGAGACAGAGAGAAAGGTCTTCCTTCCATTGGGTCACCCCCCAAATGGCTGCTATGGCCGGCGCACTGCGCTGATCCAAAGCCAGGAGCCAGGTACTTCCTCCTGGTCTCCCATGTGAGTGCAGGGCCCAAGCACTTGGGCCATCCTCCACTGCCCTCCTGGGACACAGCAGAGAGCTAGACTGAAGAGGAGCAACTGGGGCAGAATCTGGCACCCCAACCTGGACTAGAACCCAAAGTACCGGTGCCGCAGGTGGAGGATTAGCCTAGTGAGCTGCGGCGCCGGCCCCTGACTTTAAATATAGGGCTTCTTGTAATGTTTTTTGATGTTATTTATAAAATAGCATAGATCTTTCAGTGGAGTTTGGCGAAAACAAGGGCTGGATTTGATTAATCCATGATCGACCAGTGCATTCTGTATCATGCATACTCAATAAACATTTGTGGAATGCGTGACTCCCAGGGGCTGGCACAGGATGCTTGTTTGATTTTCAGCAAGGCTCAGTGGTCTGAGAATTAGACACGGGTCAAAGGGCACGGTCCTTGACCACGGAGGACAAGACCAGAGGGCGTGCATTCAAGGGATCCTAAGCTGTCGCTCGGAACAGCATTTGAGCCAGAATTTGCAGTGGGAAAGTAAAACAGGAGCCAGCGTGTTGGCCTGTGAACATTGGTAGGTTTGATTTCCAAGCTGGAGGCGTGCTTGTGGAGCTGGGATGCGGAGGCAGGCATTCTGACTTTCAGTGCTGTGCACGGACACTGGAGGTGGAGGGGCTCGGGGTTGAGACAGGGCCCGGGCCTGGGAGGCAGGGGACCGAGGAGAATGATGCTGGAGGCTGGAAGGTTGCAGGCTGTAGACCGTGGATGTTCGAGGGGCTTTGTTTAGGATGTTGGGATCGTTAAGGATGGTATCAGGAGATCAGGGGTAGATTTAGTCAGACTGGAAATTTCAGAAACTGATTTTAAAGAGATTCAAGCCAGACAAGGCTAATTTGTTGGCTTTTAGTCTCCTAAGGAGGGCAGAGCAGTCAGGCTGTGGGGTGGGGAGGGAAGCGGCTGGGTTTCAAGAACAATTGGGACCAGGGGTTTTCATGCCAGCAGCTGTCCCCTCCCTCTTGTCCCTCACTCTCTCTTCCTGTCTCCATGGTTTGCCTCTTGGGGTTACTGCTTTCATTTGCTGTTTCCTAGATGGACGGCTTTGTTCACGAGGCCAGACACCTGCAAGTTCTGTGTGTTACTTCTCGTAGCCGTGATCGCACCGAAGAGATCACAGAGCCTCCAGGGAGGAGACCTCCTGACCTGCTCTCAGGTAGGGTGGGAGAAGAGCTTGCAGAGGGCAGAGGTTTGGGTGGGAAAGGTGGTCTTGCAGGAGAAATTTATGCTTCATTTTATGAGATGATATCAAGAAGTTGGAATGACGTTGGCTGCCAGTAGGGGGACACCTGAGTTGCATTGGCTTAACCGTACGGTAAGGGAGTGTGTTGGCTCCTAGATTGTGAAGTCTAGGAGTAAACCGGTGTAAGATTCAGCGTAGTCCAGCGGCTCCAGTGTCCATTTTCCCGCCGTTCCCTCATCTGCGCTCCCTTCTCGTTTTGTCTTTGTCTTCAGGTGCTTCCTTCATGGGAGCAAAAATGAGACAGAGGGGGTGGGAGTTTGGTGCGGTGGTTGAGATGGCACCCGGGACACCCCCTTCCCATAGAGAGGGCCTAGGTCTGAGTCCAGGCTCCACTTCCAGTTCCAGCTTCCTGGTGATGTGCACCTTGGGAGGCATCCGCTGATGCTTAAGTAGTGGGATTCCTGCCACCCATGCGGGAGACCCAGATGAGTTCCAGGGTTATGGCTTCAGCCTGGCCCAACCCTGGCTGTTGCAGGAGATATGGGGAGTGAACCGGGCGGGGGGGAGATCTCTTTCTGTCTGTCGTCTCTCTACCTTTCGAAAAAAGAGATAGCAGTTTCTGGCTCCACATCCCTGCATACAATTCAGAGGAAGAGAAATCTTCTGGAAGATTCCCTTGAAAACAAGGAAGGGTTAGTCTCATTTTATTCTGGCACCTTCCGCCCCGTGTTTCACTGGCTTGAACTGGGTCACATTCTTTACTAAACAAGTTGGAGGCCAGGAAATTCTGTGTGATCAGTGGCTTTATCCTGTCTGGCCCTGATCCTGTGCCCGAGAAGGTCGGGATGACCCTGATGCGTTTAGACTCATTAGAACTCACCCACGACACCTGGGTGCTGCAGTGCGGGGGGGAAGGGGTGCATCGGCTTTCAGTGTGTAGAAAATAATATAAGATTTAGTAGTTTAAAGATGGTCCGTTAGTCAGTTCAGATTCTGCAAGTCAGCAATTTGGGCTGTGCTCAGCAAGATGGTTCTTTTGTTAGGCCTGGCTCTCCTCTGTGTCTGTGGTTGGCGGATGGGTCAGCTGGGGTCCAGTGGCTTATGATGTGTTTACTGGGATGACTGGGGACTACTTTAGTGGACCTGTTCCAGAAAGACAACCTGAGCTTGCTCCGATGGTTACCTAGAGGTCCTGAGAGCTACAGGCAGCACAAGCCTCAGGGCACACACACTGTTCCAGGCTTCTTGCCCGGTTTTCTGTGGTCCCCTTGGCCACATAAGTCATATGGCAAATCCGGAATCAGAGAAGGGGAGGATAGCCCAAGGGGTGGCTACAAGAAGGTGTGAACAAACCCAGTGAGGAAAGCTGATGTTGGGAGAGAGCCATACCTTTCTACCGCAGGACGCAAGTGGAAAGGGTGGTTCTAGGGAGGGTGCAGAAGGAGGGAGACTTTGGTTCCAGTAGGAGTACGAGTAGGACATGTTAGAGGAAATGGGGTGGGTGTAAGTCTAGAGAGGAAAATTCACGCTGTTAGACAGAGACGAGGGTTTGTGTGTAGGACTGAGAATAAGGACCGAAGGACCTTAGTGTCTGAATAGTGCCATGCTCTGGGCAAGGCATTTAGCAAACATTATCTCATTTGATCTCTGCCTTTGCAGTTGAGGAAACAGACTCAGAGAGCTTAAGCCATTTGCCCGAGGTCACACAACAAATAAGTTTGGATTTAAGCTCAACTGTCTCTGGCTCTCAGGTCTTAAAGAAGCAGTTTTTGGATGCAAGGATTTTTGGATGTGAGATGGCAGTGAAGGAGGAGGAAGGGGGGGGATGGGGCACATGAAGGGGCAGGGATCTGTCACGCCAACCCAGCTGCGTTGGGCATCGTGAGCCTGGGTGAAGCTGCCTCTTGCCAGCACCAGAGTCTGTTGAGTCTGCTTGCGCCTCCCACCTGCAGCCCCTGGCAGAGTAATACCACCTAGGCTTCAGGTGTGCCAGGTGCTGAGACACACCTTGCTGGCCTCTCGTGCCTCCGTCCTCACAACAGCATTGATGTGGTAGGGGCTGCTGCGGTCTCCATTCAACACACAGGACAACTGCAGTGCAGAGAATGAAGTCACGTGTCCACATTCACAGAATTGGCGAGGAAAGGAGCCAGGCAGTGGAGCAGGTCTCAGTTCCTGCCCTGAGACCCTTGGCTACACAACCTCAAGGGTGGTGGGAGGGTGAGAGCCTGGGATGAAGACCCTTGCTGTGGGCGGGGGGCGGAGTCTGCGACATCTCCATGATAAACATACGAGGGCTCATTACTACTAGCCCACGATGGAGTTAAGTTTTCTGAGTTGGTCCTCAAAAGTAGCTGGGCACATAGATCCTGTTGGTTTGCCCATTTTAGAGATGAAGAGACTGAGAGCCAGTTAAGTTAACCTTGCTGACTAAAAGGCACACCACTAACAAGTGGCAAAACCACAGCCAACCTGCTTGTATGTACGGCAGCAGGCTGTTCAGCCTCGAGCCATCCAGGACCTGCGCTGGCCAGCACTGTGCGATCCAGTCCCAGGCAGGGCCCAGGAGGAGGAGGAGCCCTTCAAAAGCAAGTGTTTACGGACCTCAGTTACCCGAAAGGCTGCTGGGTGAAGAGTGCTCAAGCCTATTGGTTGCTTCACAGAGTTGAATTTTGGAAAGCTCAGTGGGGGACAGGGGAGTCGAGAATTTGGCTTGGAGTGAGCACCCCTGGATGATTTCTGCCCTGGACCCAGGGCTGACTCCTGCCTGAGTGGCAGCCGCACCCGGATGCCCTTCAGGTGTGCCTAGGAGGAAGGAGAGCTCAGATCTTCAGTGATGTGTGCAGTGTGAGCAGTGTGAGCATCAGATGTGGTGTCTGCCGAAGGGGCACCAGGGAGCTCCAGACCTGCCCATCGCAGGGAGAGTCCCATCAGCCTGGACGAACCAGACCAGGTCCTTGCGCTCCCCACTCTGTCCTGCCTTTCTCACCATGCCAAAAGCCTCCAGTGCCGAACCAGCCGAACAGGCAGGAGCCGAGCAAGAACCACGTCTTTCCTCTGAATCAAACCTTTTTCTCCCCGAAGTCATTAATAACAATCTTCATCCCCGCAGCATCTGCTAACGATTTATTATTACACGGGCAGCATAACATTTTCATATACACAACATTTTTCATCCGGGGTTGAGTTAATTACAAATGACTCACAAGCAAGGAGCATTTCCTCCAGCAATGCACCGCGAACACAGGTGCTTTGTGCTGCCCCCACCTGAAGCGGGACTCTGCCGCCTTTGTCCACCTTGCGCCGTCTTTCCTCATTTATCACCGCTGCTCCACATGAGTCACACCAGCCAATGGGAAAGGCCCCCGGAACTTTTGATTCAGTGGCTTCTTCCTTCTAAAAGCAGCTTCTAAAAATACGTCCGTGGGGCTTCTTGAAGTGCGCGTCTGAGTGTCTCGCCGATGCACCCAGCACTCTTCCTCAGCGTGTCTCTCACCACCCCCGCCCGAAGGATGTTCATGACATCACAGGGTCGTGAAGGTGACTGAGCTCACCTGGTCGGTGAGCTGACAGAAGGCTGCTAGGGGAGCAGTTGGTGCGTTTTCCATGACGTCAGGGTAATTGTTTTTTAAAAATGTTCTAAAATTACCTGGTTGATCCTGCCAGCAGTGTTGTGGCACGGGGAGCTAAGCTGCCACCTGTGATGCCTGTGATGGTCCGAGTCCTGGCTGCTCTGCTGCTGCTGCGGCTGCGGCTGCGGCTGCTTTTTTATTTTTTTAAAGGCTTATCTATTTATCTGAAAGGCAGAGTTACAGAGAAGCAGAGGTTGAGAGAGAGAGAGAGAGAGAGAGAGAGAAAGAGAGAGATATCTTCCATCTGCTGGGTCACTCCCCAGATAGCCGCAATGGCTGGAGCTACACTGATCCGAAGCCAGGAGCCAGGAGCTTCTTCCAGGTCTCTCATGCAGGTGCAGGGGCCCAAGGACTTGGGCCATCTTCTGCTGCTCTCCCAGGCCATAGCAGAGAGCTGGATCAGAAGTGGAGCAGCTGGGACTCGAACTGGTGCCCAATATGGGATGCCAGCACTGCATGTGGCAGCTTTACCCGCTACGCCACACTTCTGATCCAGCTCCATGCTAATGTGCCTGGGAAAGCAGCAGAGGATGGCCCAAGTACTTGGGCCCCTGCACCCATGTGGGAGAACTGAATAGAGTTCCAGGCTCCTGGCCTCTGCCTGGCCCTGTGATGGCCATTGCTGCTATTTGGGGAGTGAGCCAGTGGATGGAAGGAATACCTCTCTCTCTCTCCATATATATATCTCCTTGTCCTTCTCTGTAACTCTGACTTCAAATAAATACATAAATGAAATATTTAAAAAATGAAATATTTAAAAACATCCTTTTCAAAAATTAAAAGTTTTGGTTGACATAGTTCAATACTTCAATACAGCATTAACTGATCAAATTGGTAATTATCATTTCCATTTTCTAATCTTTTCTTATCTTTGTAGCTCATTTCCACTGATCTGAGGCAAGCAGTGGGGAATGTTTGTTGTATGGCACTGAGACTTCATGGCTGTTATGCAGTGAGAGCTAGCTGGTACCGTAATTGGTGTCTGACGTGGAATGTTCTGGTAACAAAACCTTGACGTGCATGGCTTTGGCTTTGAAGAAGGCAGTTCAGGAGGCTGGTGAAATGGCACTCAGTAATGGGAAAACATTTGGTGAGACTGTCGCTCGCAATAACCTGGAAGACAGAAAATGTGCCAGAGGCATTTGTCAAGTTGGATGAAGGGATTTTGTTGCAGGATGTGGGAAGTGTGAGCTGGTGGCTGCTAACTGCATTTGAAAGAGGTGAGCTCGAGAAGGAATTGGCCAGTTTGCAAGCAGAATTCCAAAGCACTACAGAGAGCCCAGACATTACAGGAAGGGAAAACAAAACATTTCTCATCAAAGCGGAAGAATGGTCTTTGCAACACAGCCTGGAGAGATGACATTTAGGACATCGTCTATAAGATTTTGTGGGTTGTTTCGTAGCAGTAGGTGACTGTTAGGTAATCTGTCAGTCATTTTGCAACATGCATTATCTCATTTAATCTTTTTGGTAGTCCCAGAATAGAAATTATTTCTGTTTTACAGATGATGAAACCGAGGCTTAAAGAGGGTTTGAAAAATGCCTATGGCAGAACTCAGTGGTGGATCTGACCCCAAAGCCCATACTCTAATCAGAAAGCTGCGCTCCTTCGTAAATGTCTCCGTCCTCTTCTCTGTGAATATGTGTGAGCGTGGTAGACAGAATAGTGCACCCCCAAAGGTGCCCATATCCTAGCCCCTGGAGCGTCAAGGGGGAACGAAGCTTGCTCATCGGCTGATCTTTAGGTGGGGGGTGGCTCTGCAGTATCTGGGTGGGCCCTGTGGCATCACACGTGCTGTGGTTTGGATGTCAGTCTGGGAGCTTCCCAAGGGTCCGTCTTGGTCCTTAGGGTGCAGCCATCAGGAGATGGGGCCCAGTGGGCGGTCCTTACACAACTGGGGGCGTGCCCTCAGGAGGCGGTTCTCCCGTGCCCTCTTGAGTTCCCGTGATTTATGGCAGTGATGTTACAGAAAGAAGCCTGGGTTTGGGCCCACCCTTTCTTTCCGCTTCCTGGCTCTCCACGAGACCCTTCTCCCACATGTGCTCTGCTGGCCACCACGGGGCCCCTCGCCGGAGCTCAAGGCTGGGCTACGCTGCCCGGACTCTGAGCCGCCAGAACTTTGAGCTCCATGAAGCTCCCTTGCCTTCATAAGTGGCTTGTCTGAGGCATTTTGTTATAGCCCTGAAAAGCTGACTATTAGAGCAAAGGTCCTTATAAATAGGAGAGGAAGGAAGAAGAGTTAGAGAAGTGTCAGAGAGACGTGGGAAGTGCTACAGTGCTGGCTTTGAAGGTGGAGGAGGGGTCACCATCCCCATCAGAGGGGAAGGAAAACAGGCGGCCTTCAGAAGCAGGAAAAGGGACCGGTGCTGTGGCACAGCAGGTTAAGCTGCTACCTGCAGTGCCAGCATCCCATATCAGAGCACCGGTTCGAGTCCCAGCTGCTCCACTTCTGACCCAGCTCCCTGCTAATGCTCCTGGGAAAGCAGAGGAAGTTGGCCCAAAGGCTTGGGCCCCTGCACCCACATGGGAGACCTGGATGGAGTCCCAGGCACCTGAGTTGGGCAGGGGCTGCCCCGGCCATTGTGATCATTTAGGGAGTGAACTATCAGATGGAAGACTTCTCGATCTCTGTTGTGCTGTTTTTCAAATCAATCGATCAATCAGTCTTTAAACAAAATAGATGCAGGAAAGGGCAAAGACATGGATCCCTCCCCCAGCCCCACCCCAGAGCTTCCAGAAGAAATCAGCCCTGCCCCTTCCTTGACTTTGCCCCCAGAGACCCATTTTGGAGTTCTGACCCCCAGCACTGTGGGTAATAACCCATGTGTTCTTCTAAGCTACAAAATTTCTTGTAATTTTTTATTATGGCCACAGGAAACCAATGCAATGACTATCCTTAAGTGTGTGCCTTATGTACATGTACACACATGGTTTGCTAAGTGTGCATCCAAGTCTAGATGTTCTTGGGTGAGGAAAGCCCCTTTGGTGATCCAGCAGGGGAGGAGAGGGTAGGAGATTTCTGGGAGGGCAGCAAGCCTTCCACTTCCAACCCAACACTGTAACTCCATCCAACAGGCATGAGAAGCGGTAGGATCTACAGGTAAGTACGTGTGTGAGTGAGTGGCTACAGGCATCTGAGTGCAGGCAGTCACACACGTGTGGGAATGTTCAAGTGTGCATGTGTGAGGGGACACATGTCACCTTTGCACTTGCATGTGTGTTGACTGGCATACTCATGTTTATGCATGTACAGGAATCTGTGCACACACGGGTGTGCATGCATAAGGCACACAGGAGCACATATGTTCGCCCCTATGTGTTATGTGTATGTGCACACATGTGTGCACCTTGGATTCACATGGGGATTTCAGAGCTGAGATTAGGACCTCCTTAACCCATCTAACTGGCCCCTTCCGGAGCCAGGCCCTGGACAGAGAGCTAGCACAGGAGCCCTTGACAGGAGCCATTAATTTGTTCTTTCTCTCCCTGAGGCTGGAGTAAAATGAAGCTTGTTTTCCATTTCTGCACAACGAGGAGAAGCGTATTGATTTTTCCTCACTTCTGATTGTTCACATTAGAAGCTTGTTTCTCAATAATTGACACCAGGACCATTCGTTTTACTGCACAAACATATTTTATGGGCCCCCTTTCCCTTTGAGACATAGTGCTGGGTGCATCGGAAACAAGTCCATGTGTAGATCTTTGCTTCTCTGCGGGGAGAACGTCCCTCAAAGAGCAGGCTCAGCCTCTCTGGTGCCCGCCTTTTGATTGTTCCTTTGCCCCTGCATCAGTTTGTCCAGAAATCTGTATTGCGTGCCAGTGGTGTACAGACAGGATGCAGACGGGGCACAGGGGCTGTGGTTGAATCAATCAGCACGGGACTTGTGTGTTAGCCTGGGAGGAAGCCTTCACCCATCATCCTTAGGAGGTGGTGAGGATATTCCAGGGAGGAGGAGGGAGAGCAGGACAAAAAGTCCAAGCCCCGGGCTAGCAAGGCCCCTTCTGGCTTTGCTGGCATCTCAAAGGAGCTGCCTCTCCCTCCACAGCCAGCCCTCCCCAGGCTTAACAAACAACTGACACCTCTCTCAGGCTCCTGTCTGTCTTTTCCGGGCCCTCCCCTGCTGGTCAGCATCCGCCTTGGGCTTCCATGCATGTCCCTTGCGGCGTGGCTGTTTGAGGTCAGAGGCCAGCCTGACTTGCCATCTCCAGCTTTCCCAAGAGGGGTATCTCATGCCATCGCCTGCACCCTCAGGCGCTTCTCATTCCCTGGATTTTACTAAATCCTACGAGAGATGGCTGGAGTGGGAAGCAGTGACTGTCAGTCCCAGCCGATGCTGTTACTTTGGACACCTGGTTCTGATCCTTCCCCCAACCCCTGGCTTGAGAGGGGGAGGTCGCCTCCCTGAGGTCTTTGTAGTTTGATTCAAAGCTGATTTCTTTCTCTCTTTTTAAGATTTATTTATTTATTTGAAAAATAAGAAAGGTGGACAGAGAGAGAGAGAGAGAGAGATATCTTTCATCCACTGGTTCATTTCCTGATTGGCCCCAATGACATGGGCTTGGCCAGGCCCAAGCCAGGCACCAGGAGCTTCTTCTGGGTATCCTATGTGGGTGCAGGGGCCAAGGACTTGGGTCATCTGCTGCTTTCGCAGGCACATCAGCAGGGAGCTGGATCGGTAGTGGAGCAGCTGGGACTCAAATCAGTGCTCGGGCTGTGGCTTCGCCTGCTCTGCCATAGCACGGCCCCTGGCTTCTCTTTTTCAAGCTGGTGCTAAGAGCAGCAGGTTCTCCTCATTGCATGAAGGGAAGCTCAGGTTTCCAAGCCCGAGTGCCACCTCTTGCCTTCCCCGGAAGGGGGAAGATCCAAGCCAAAGAGGTTATGCCTCCCCCCTCCCCTCAAGGGTGGGCTTCTTTCTAGCATCTGGGGTGGGGGGGAGGCCCTGAGTGCTGGGTCAGGGCCCTGAGTGCTGCCCAGGGGAGGGCTAGCAGTTCTTTCTGGAGGTTGAGCCGAGTGATGGGGCACCTTCCATCACTTTGATGCCTCCACAGTCATGGAGTTTCTGGGCTGGGGTGAGGCCGGGAATGGTACCTACCTTCCCCGTATCCATTCTTCCCTTCTTCCTCTGGGAACCTCAACTCTACTCCACGCAGTTGTGGGCCTGGCTAAGGCACTCAGAGTTCCAGACCCTCTTCCCACCAGAGGTGGCTGATAGAAGCAGAGTGGTTGGGTAGAACTTCTGAGAAAGTGCTTTAACAAACCGGCAGCTGAAGACCTGGGACTTTGCTCTTGTTTCCTTCCTTCTGCCTTCTGCCTGGATCTGAAATATAATGGCTGGAGCCTCAACAGTCATCTTGGACCATGAGGTGACCCTTAGGTGGAAACCCATGTTCTAAGGATGGTGGAGGAAAAAAACTGAAGATCCTGGCTCCTAGTTCCTAGGGAACATTTCCTACTGCTCATTCCAGGACTTCTGGTCTAGCAGAAAGAAATACACTGTCTCCATATACCACTCTATACAGTGCTATACAGTGCTAGCTGTCTATACAGTGCTAGCTCTTACCAAGAATCCCATGCTCAGGTAAGCTGCCAATCTTCTAAAACTCTGTCACTGAAGCCCAGACATGCTGTTTCATTCCCAGCAGAACAGTGCTCCTGCATTTGGGTCTGTGCATCACAGTGGTTCTGCACCAGCCTGCTCTTAGTTTAAGGCCTTTAGGCGTCTCAGTAATCAGGCTCAGTGTGGCAAATGCATATGTCTCGGTTTGGCGTCTCACTTGGGTATGTGATATCAACGTGTGATACCCCAAACGGTGACCATTAGCCACATGTGGGTATTTGCATTTCAATTCAAATCAATTAAAATGAAAGAGAGCAGAAAAATCCAACTGGTCCACATGCAGCCGGTGGCTACCACATCGCACGGTGCAGTATGGAACACGGTGGAGTGTTACATCCCCCACGAACATTCCACAGGACAGCGTTGATCTACAGCATCAGGTTTCAGCTGAAAGTTGCATTTTACCGTCATTATGTGGATTTATACACACGCATATATATCAATCATTTCTCTTTCAAAAATTATTTAATTTGTTTTTATATATTTTTAAATCAAAGCATAATTTATAGGTAGTAAAATGCACAAATCTCATTGTACAGGTTGACGAATTTTTAATATGTATACACCAGTGTGACTGCTACTCAAATCAATACGTGGGACATTTTCATCATGCCACAAAGTTCCTTTGTACCCCTTCCCAGTCAATATTTCATTTCACCCTCTCTCCTTCCCCCCAGGTAGCCACTGCTGTGAAATCTATCACCAAAGCTTAGTTTTGCCTGTCCTAGAATTCACAAATGGGATCCTACAGTATTTATCTTTTGCATCTAGTTCTTTCTCTCAGCACAGTGCTTCTGCATCCACATGGCGCATGTATTGAGGTGTTGTGTTTGCACTATGTATGTCTGAGTCATATGCCACAATTTGTCTATCTACTCACATGTTGATGGACATGTGGATTGTTTCTAGTGAATAAAGATGCTATGAACATTTTTTTTTTTTTTTGACAGGCAGAGTGGATAGTGAGAGAGAGAGACAGAGAGAAAGGTCTTCCTTTTGCCGTTGGTTCACCCTCCAATGGCCGCCGCGGCTGGCGCACTGCGGCCAGCGCACCGCGCTGATCTGAAGGCAGGAGCAGGTACTTCTCCTGGTCTCCCATGGGGTGCAGGGCCCAAGGACTTGGGCCATCCTCCACTGCACTCCCAGGCCACAGCAGAGAGCTGACCTGGAAGAGGGGCAACCGGAAAAGAATCCGGCGCCCCGACTGGGACTAGAACCCGGTGTGCTGGCGCCGCAAGGCGGAGGATTAGCCTAGTGAGCCGCGGCGTTGGCGAACATTTGCTTTCGAGTCTGTTTGTGGCATTTCTCTCTCTTTCAAGGTCATCATTAGGGACTTTACAACCCGGACACTGGCACGTCCCACAACTGCAGAACTGGCCCGGATTGATGTTTCCTGCTAAGAATGTGGAGGAAAATGCTTAGCTGAGCCTCTGTCTTTTGGGGTGGGCGAGGATGCTCAGTATGAAAGTTAACCAAGAGGAAGGCAAAGAAAGCTTGGAACAGACTCACTGAAGGCACAAAAGTGGGTTGATGCCTTGGGTGTAGATTTTGGGGACTTTGCTTATTTGATAGGGAGGGGAAGCCTCACTGCCCCCAGGGAGTGAAGATGGACAATGGAGAGTCTCTCGCTTGCTGTAGACTTCCTGCCCAGCGGCTTCTCGCCCTTAGTGGTCCCATACAGCTTAGAGGACCGCACCTGAGAGCCCGGCAGGTGTCTGTCAGAGCCTCCTCACTCTGGGTGACAGGGAGGAGGGCTCAGGGCTGTGCAGAAGCAGCACTGGTTGCTTTCTGGACACCTAAGTTCCTTGGGCGCCAGGCACGCTGCTGGATGGTTTCTGGTGTTTACTCTGACTCCGCTTCCTGCTGCTCAGTCATGGGAGCCCTGGCCTTCACCTGCACAGCCCCTGCCCCAGGTCAGGCCTCTCCCTTCTCACCTGAGCAAGGCGCCAGCCTCCTTGATGCTCTGCGGCTGGGGCGATCTTTCTCAGACACAGTATGAACTTGCCGCTTTCTTCATCAAGGCGTATCAGGGCCTCCATGAGACCCACAGGACAAATCTACACCTCTGATCGTGCGTGGAAAGCTCTCTGTGTTCTCCCTTCTCCCCACTCTCCCCTATGCACCCCAGTAACTAAGATAAATAATATACTTGGGCCGGCGCTGCAGCTCAATAGGCTAATCCTCCGCCTAGCGACGCTGGCACACCAGGTTCTAGTCCCGGTCGGGGCGCCGGATTCTGTCCCGGTTGCCCCTCTTCCAGGCCAGCTCTCTGCTGTGGCCCAGGAGTGCAGTGGAGGATGGCCCAAGTGCTTGGGCCCTGCACCCGCATGGGAGACCAGGAGAAGTACCTGGCTCCTGCCTTCGGATCAGTGCAGTGCACTGGCCGCAGTGCGCCAGCCGTGGCGGCCATTGGAGGGTGAACCAATGGCAAAAGGAAGACCTTTCTCTCTGTCTCTTCCTCTCACTATCCACTCTGCCTGTTAAAAAAAATATACTTAACATTTTATTTAATTTATTTGTGAGGCAGAAAGAGAGAGAGAGAGAGAGAGAGGGAAAGAGGTTCTCCCATAGGCAGGTTCACTCCTCCAATGGCTCCAACAGTCAGGGCTGGGCCAGGGGAAGCCAGGAGCCTGGAACACCATCTGGGTCTCCCACATGGGTGTCAGGGACTCAAGTATGTACTTGGGGCTGCACCTGCTGTCTGCCAGGGTGTGCTTTAGCTTTGCCTTCCTCTTGGTTAACTTTCATACTCCTGGATTCAAGAGTGGAGCTGAGACTTGAACCCAGGTATTCCATTAAACAATGCCTTAGCTACTACACCAAACACTCACCCCAATAAAATAACATTTTATTTAAAAAATAGTTATTTTATTTATTTGAAAGGCAGAATGATACACACACACAGAGACAGAGACAGAGAAAGAGATCTTCACTCTCCAAATGGCTCTAACAGCCAGGGCTGGTCCAGACTGAAGGCAGGAACCAGGAATTCCATCCAGGTCTCCCACGTGGGTTCAGGGGCCCAAGCACTTGGACAAACCTCCACTGCTTTCCCAGATGCACTAGTAGGAAGCTGGGTCATGTGTGAAGCAGCCAGGACTTGAACTGGCCACTCTGAGATAGGCTGCTGGCATTGCAGGCAGCATCTTAACTCGTTATGCCACCGTGTCAGTTCTAATAATATTTTAAATCAACATTTTAAAAAATCAGAATTAATGCAAAAATCCACGATGAACAAAACAGAGTTTTCTCTGAAGACAAACCCTGATGAAGCTGTGTCGAATCACGCTGAAGCCTGAGGCGGAGGGAATGTGTGCGTCCTTATGTGCCTGTGTTTTTATGCATTTTTAAATATTGAAAAATAGGAAAGTAGCTGTATCAACACTCACAACATTATTTTAAGTTTAAATATTTTATTTTTACCCATGCCAGCATTTATTATAATTTCACTTTCCTGGCATTATTAGAAGGAAGTACATCTGTCATATTTTCAAAAATCTAGTTCTGTGAAAGACTAGGCTTTGCCTCTGGCCTCTCTGTGGCTCTGCACAGCCCTGCAACAGGATGTCCTTTTCACTTGGGACCCCCATCTCTCAACCAGGAAAGCAGTGTGGCAGGCAGTGTGTTGGGTGGTGGTGGTGGGCTTCCTCCTTGGGTCTCCATCCCAGGGCCACTTTTCACCAGCTATGTGATTCGGGCACATTATCAACTTCTCTCTCAGTACCCGTGTCTTCATCTGCAGAACAGAGTTCATAATGGAAGCCTCTGGAAGCTCCCTGATAGGGTGGTTGAGAGGATTAAATGAGGAAGACCATGGAAAGAACATAGAGAAATTTGAGGCCCACAGTCAGTTCTCAAAGGAAAGAAAAATGAGTTGTTACCATTCTCTGGTGTGTTTTAAAACAGGTGTATATGGGGGGCGGCGCTATGGCGCAGTAGGTTAATCCTCTGCCTGCAGCGCTGGCATCCCATATGGGCGCCGGGTTCTAGTCCTGGATGCTCCACTTCTGATCCAGCTCTCTGCTTTGGCCTGGGAAAGCAGTAGAAGATGGCCCAAGTCGTTGGGCCCCTGCACCCGCGTGGGAGACCTGGAAGAAGCACCTGGATCCTGGCTTTGGATCAGTGTAGCTCCGGCCGTTGCGGCTATTTGGGGAGTGAACCAACGGAAGGAAGATCTTTCTGTCTCTCCCTCTCATGGTCTGTAACTCTCTCTCTCTCAAATAAATAAATAAAATAAAAAAGGTGTATTTTTTTACTTTAACAAGCAAGAGAGAAAATATGAATATCTTTAATCTGCTGGGTCACTCCCCAAATGACAACAATGGCCAGGGCTGGGCCAAGGTGGCTCCACTTGGGCCATCCTCTGCTGCTTTTCCCAGGCCATTAGCAGGGAGCTGGATCAGAAGTAGAGCAGCCAGGACATGATACGGCCTCCATATGGGATACTGGTGTCACAAGTTACAGCATTAACTACTATATCACAATGCCAGCTCCATCTGTGAATTTGTTGAAGTATCTGCATATGTGTGCACATGTATGGAATTGGTTCATGGGGCTAGCCTGGACCCCACCTACCTACCTGCCCATTCATCTGTCTACTCACTCTTTATCCTTCTACACATATTCTCACTCCCCATCCTTCCATCCATCCATCCATACATCTGTCCACATATGCGATCCATAGACAGATAGCTGTCTGTCTAGCTATCCACCCACCCAATAGATATTTATGGATAATGACTCAATGCCTACCGTAGTGCAGCCACTGTGCTTAATTCTGAGGATGCACTGATGACAGAAACAGATCCTGAGTGAGGGAGCTCACTGTCGAGGAGGAAGACATGGACACAGATGAATTCCAGATTGCACCCGAGACAGTGGCCTGAAGGAGAGGTACACGGTGCTATGAAAACCTGTAGTGAGGGATTGAATCTAGCCAGAGAGGCAGGAAAGACTTCTTAGTTCATGCTCAGATCTAGCAGTGGGACGTGTAGTTGATGAAGTAGAGAAGGAGGAATGTCACGCTCACGGAATGGAAGTCCAAGGCGTGGCTGGCATGCTGCCCCAGGGGAGCAGTCCAGGGGGAGGTTGGAGAGGCACAGAAGGGCTGCTGTTCTGGGCCAGGTTGTTTTTCCTGGTAACAATCAGAGCATTGTGTTTGAGAAGATGGATTTGGGGTGGGAGGAGAAGAAGGTGATGAGGGAAGACAGCTGTCCTGCAGTATGTTTGCTTAAAAATGTGATACTGAGTTTTTGGGACAGCTGTTTTTTCCCTATGTAAGTGTCAGACAAAACACGTTGCACTGAGGGATCCATAGTGCCCTCTGAAGTGAGAGTGTTAAAAACAAAGCAGTGTTGACTGGAGGTGTGTTCCCTGGGAAGAGGCTCTGCAGAGCACGGCTCTGTCTGCTTTTGCTTCTGCCCCTTGAGCAGATCCATCGCCTGCCGCTCCCACGCCAGTGTGGGGCCAGGCCCAGCATACACACCTGATGATTCTGAGCTAACCAAGGAGTGAACGAAGGGCTTAGAAGACCGTGAGGGTCCTGGATCTGTTTGCACTCAGATCCACTTCCTTCATTCTCTGCACACAATGCATGGAACGGGGCTGATGCTTGGAGGCAGACTTCCCAGCCTGCTATGTTAGTGACGTCCAGTGGGGCTCAGCCAGTGATGGGAATATGGTAGTGGGACTGAGAATAAGGGAGAAACATCCGAGTTTCTCTGGATGGAGTCTCTGGTATCTGCTGCACCTTCTTTGTGGTTCTAGACTCTTTACAGAGACCCTGGGTCCCCCCTTTCTCTGTTCTTGTGGCCTGGGGGTGGTGGTGGCTTCAGCTGCTGCTAACACTAGGCTGCTTCCCTGCCTCGCTCAGATTCTCAGCTTCCCCATCACCTGCACACTAGTTCCTTGCATTCAAGTCCCTTTGCCCTAAACCTTGGGTGGGTTCTCTTTCCTGGTTTGGTTTTAATAAATGCAAGACTCAGCGGTGGACATGACTTCTCTGTTCCAGGACCTCAGACCTGGGAAGTCCCCTACTTGCACACCAGCTGCTGTGAAGAGCTCTTCCAACACAAATGCTGGGAGATGCCATTTGTACCTGCAGGAAGACGCTGTCAGTTTTCTGAGAAATTAAAGTAGGCACAAGCATGTTGAGAGAGAAAGAGTAAAGTGAGGTTTTAAGGGAAGAAGTAATAATTCTAATAACAGCTTCTAGTTATTAGACCTTGCGTATGTGCTAGATTACCTTGCTTTACCTTCTCTGACCATACAAAGAAGGGTTTTTCATTTTACAAAGAACAGAGGCGAGGGAACGGCAGGGCTGAAAGGTGAGCCTCTGGTCCCACTGCCTCCAGAGCCCACGGCCATTCTGTGCAACAGAGAAATAGTAATGCTTACAATTTATAAATATATATTTACATATCCATAAAAATATATGTACTATAGCAAATCTAAATATATATCAATGATCTGACAAAAAGCTTGTTAAACAGTAACTTGCTCATAGCCAGCATCGGGAATGTGAAATTCTTGATATCTACATCATCCCCATGATGTCTGTGATGTCACACACTCAGATGAGGATTGAGACATCAGCCCACACAACCAGTAGCTGGTGTGACATCCCTGGACATATATAGTTGCACCAGCGATTACTTTAACACTGGCAAAAACTGCATTTTTAGGGGCTGGCAGCAGCAAAATCTCAGGTGTGATTGCCCAGGATACCATGTCTTCCTTGCAGGCTACAGAGTGAACACTGTGAGAGCCAAGCCAATTTCAGGAAGAAAGAGGAGGTATCGAAGAGTGAAGAAGGTCTTGGCAGTGCACATGGTTAGAAGCCAGCTGGGAGAAGCTAAGAAAGCAAGTCTCAGAGGCTACAGGAACTTATAACCCTTCCTCCAAGGAACTCAACACAGAAGTCTGCTCAGATAATTTCATTATAAAAATGCTTGTGACAGGTGCACAGAGCAGAGCAGAGGGTGCCAATCAGGAATGAACTGGGGCCAAGTGCAGGCGATAAGGAATTTGCCATGGTCCTGTAATAAAAAAAAAAACATTTTTTTAAAAAAAGTTTATTTGAAAGGCAGAGAAAGGGGGAGAGAGATAGAGGGAGAGAGGGAGAGAGGGGGAGAGAAAGAGAGAGAGAGAGAGAGAAAGAGAAAGAAAGAAAGAGAAATGAATCTCTTTCACTTGTTCACTCCCCCAGGGCCCACACAGCCAGGGTTGGGCCAGACTGAAACCAGGAGCCTGGAACCCCATCTAGGTCTCCCGTGTGGATGGCACAGACCCAGATACTTGAGCCATCATCTGCTGCCTCCCAGCGTGCACATGAGCAGGAGGTTGGATCAGAAGCAGAGTCAGAACTGTATTCCAGGCTCCTTAGATGAGCTGCAGGTGTCCCACTTAACCTACTATGCCATGATGCCCACTAGATCAATCCCCAAATGCCCGCAACAGCTGGGGCTGGGCTAGGAAAAAGCCAGGAGCCTGGAACTCCATTTGGGTTTTCCACGTGGGTGGCAGAGACTCAAGTGCTTGAATCAGGATCTGCTGCCTCACAGGGTGCAGATTAGCAGGAAGCTGGATTGGAAGTGGAGGAGCCAGGACTCAAACCAGGCGCTCTGATATGGGATGTGGGAATCCTAAGAATGTCTTAACTGTTGCACCAAATACCCACCACATGAAGGTTCTTTTTTGTTTTATTTTAAATTATTCTTATCATTTTTACTTTTTTTTGGGGAAAGATTTATTTATTTGAAAGGCAGAATTACAGAGAGAGAAGAAGAGACAGAGAAAGAGATTTCCATCTGCTGGTTCACTCCCCCAGTGGCCGCAAAAGCTGGGGTTGGGCCAGGCCAAAGCCAGGCATCTAGAATTATGTCTGAGTCTCCCATGTGAGTGCAGGGGCCCAACCACTTGGGCCATCTTCTGCTACTTTTCCAGGTGCATTAGCAGGGAGCTGGGTTGGAAGTGGAGCAGTTGGGACTCAAACTGGCACTCATATGGGATGCTGGCTTTACAGGCAGTGGCTTAACTGTGGCACCACAATGCCAATCCTACTGCCATGGTCCTTTTAAAGATTATTTTTATTTATTGGTCTTCAGAACTTTGTTCCTCGAGCATTATCCTATGGCTATAACCACCTGTGCACTTTGCATGTGAAAGTAGCTCTTTCCTTAGCCATGCTGACTGGGTTACTCGGTTTCTGCTCTTTTCTTGATAATCCTCGTCCTTGTTGGGGTTGTGAATTAATCTGTGACCACAGAGCAGAGAATAAGTCCTTGACCACTCACATGGGCTGGACACCTGGGCTCAGTTCCCCATATCATGGCAGCCTCAGTTTTTGAGTGCAGGGCAGGCCCCCTGCTGCTGGCTCCCCACAAGTATGTTTTCACCATTTCTTTCTTTTTTTTAAATTTATTTATTTGAAAGAGTTAGAGAGAGAGAGAGAGAGAGAGAGAGAGAGGTAGAGGTGTCTTGCACCTGCTGGTTCACTCCTCAAATGGCTGCAACTGCTGGAGCTGAGCCAATCTGAAACCAGGAGCTTCTCTGGGTCTCCCACCAGGGTGCAGGGGCCCAAGGACTTGGGCCATCCTCTGCCGCTTTCCCAGGCCATAGCAGGGAGCTGGATCAGAAGTGGAGCATCTGGGACTCAAACTGGCACCCATATGGGATGCCAGTGCTGCAGGCCAGGGTTTTAACCCACTGCACCACAGTGCTGGCCCCCACCATTTCTTTCATTTCAACTTCAGATGCAACTCTGTTAGAAAGAATCTGAGGGCGACCCTATCCAGTTCCTTCAGCTCCCATCAGCCCCTAGGTAGAAGGTTAACTTTTGGTCATCATGGTTTATTCCCCACTTTCCCTTATCTCCAAATTGTCCTATGCACCACTTCCATAGTTCTTCCTAAAACATTGCTCTGACCTTCTCATTATTGCTTGCGAACGCTCTGGTGCCTCTCTGTTGGCTGCAAGGATCTCTGCTTGGTTTTTCTTTCCTTCTCGAAACACTTTCCCCTCCTGGTTATCAGGATATGAACTCTCCTAAGGATCTTCTTATCTCACCAGCTGCTCTTCTACATCTCCCTGGATGGATCCTCTTCACCTCCCAGACTTTGAAGTGTTGGGGTGCCTTGGGGTTCAGACCCTGTACTTCTTTTCTTCCCTAGCTTTGCTTACACCCTTAATGATATCATTTTTTTTTCTCATGCCCTACAACAACATCGGCTTCTTGGGGACTTTCAAGTTCATGTTTGTAACTCACACCTCTTCCCTAATCCTGGTCTTACATATCCATCCTTCTTGGGGTGAAAAGCAAGTTGAGAGAATCCAGTCTGTTTCATTGGTCTTTCCTTAGAGCCAAACGTGGCCGGTTGTGTTTCCCAAGGAAGGCTGCAACAGTCTCTCCCCATCCTCATGACCTTCTTACTGTGTGTTCTTGACACTCCTCTCCTGTGGGAGCTTTGTCATCAGGTCAGGCTGTGTGACTCCCCAGGCTCCACCGTACGTGGGCCACGCATTTCTGTCCTGCACTCTGGAGATTCTTGCTCTTTGAACATAGCCGCCAAGCTGTGAGGAAGCCCAAATGAGACCACGTGGAGAGACCATGTGGGGAGACCACATGGAGCTATTCTATTTTTTTATGTTTTATTTATTTGAGGGGCAGAGTTACAGATAGAGGGAGAGACAGAGAGATCTTCTATGTGTTCACTCCCCAAACAGCCACAATGGCTGGAGGTGGGCCAATCATGAGCCAGGAGCTTCCTCCAGGTCTCCCACACAAGGTACAGGGGCCCAAGCACTTGGGCCACCTTCTACTGTTTTCCCAGGCCACAACAGATTGGAAGAGGAGCATCCGGGACATGAACCGGTGGCCATAGGGATTGCAGGTGGAGACTTAGCTTACTGTGCCACAGCGCCAGCCTCCACATGGAGCTATTCTTGGCAATGACCCAGCTGAAGTCCGACCAACAGGCAGCTTCAACCACTGGGCTGTGAGTAAAGATGCCTCCAGGTGAATCCAACCTCTAGCCATTGGGTCACTCCAGCTGATAGCCTCCCAGCTGAGGCCCCAGACATTGAGTCCTGGTGGAACTCTTGACTCCTGGAGTTCAAGAGCAGAATAAGGTGGTTGCTTTAATGCCACTGTGTTGTAAGGAGTTTGTTATGTAGCAGGAATGTGCCCTCAGTGTGGCCAGATCTTCTGATTTTTAAAGACAAGTTTGAATTTTTATCTAAAGTCTTCTGGTTTTAAATCTTTTAAAGAAAGATTTATTTATTTATTTATTTGAAAGTCAGAGTTACACAGAGAGAGGAGAGGCAAAGAGAGAGAGAGAGATCTTCCATCTGCTGGTTCATTCCCCAGTTGGCCACAACAGCCAGAGCTGTGCAGATCCGAAGCCAGGAGCCAGGAGCTTTTTCTGGGTTTCCCCATGCAGGTGCAGGGACCCAAGGACTTGGGCCATCTTCTACTGCTTTTCCGGGCCATAGCAGAGAGCTGGATTGAAAGTGGAGCAGCCAGGACTTGAATCAGCACCCATATGGGAAACCAGCACTGCAGGCTGCAGCTTAACCCACTAAGCCACAGCTCCAGCCCCTTGGTTTTAAATCTTTAAGAGCCAGTTGAACCAAGTTGACTCTGGCCTGGGGCTACCAGTTGGCCATCCCTGCTGTCATTGATTAGTTCCTCTTCACCAACACACATTTCGCAGTGTTTCTATTTGAGCTGCCCAGACTACACAGAAACAGCTTTATGATAATGACCAGGTAACTGTGAACTCATTGGAGTCAAGACAGGCCTCTGTGCTTGCTGTCTCTCTCACCCCAGTGCTTAGCACAGGGACAGGCATATAGCAGGCTGAGCAGGTGCTATCGTTTGGATGTGGCTTGAGTGTGTCCTTTGAATGGTCGTGTGCTGGAAGGCTGGTTCCCAGCATGGCAGGGTTGGGATGGTGTGACCTTTAAGAGGTGGATCCCAGTGGAAGGTGGTTAAGTCATTGGAGGTGTCACCCTTGGGAGAGATGAGTGTAGTTCTCATTGGTCCCTGGGTAGTTACCCTAAGAGTGGGCTGTTATCAAAAGGGCAAGCCTGGCCCTTGAGTCTCTTTGCCTTCCTGTCTCTCTGTGTGACCTCTCCCTTTACACAGGCTCCTGCCATTGTGGTGCCATCTGTTTTGTTGTGATGCAGCTGGAGAGCCCTCACCAGAGCCTCACACATGCTGGCACCATGCTCTTGGATCTGCAGAACTGTGAGCTACATACACCTCATTGTCCTGTAAAGTGCTCAGCTTCAGATATTTTGTTACAGCAGTAAGAAACAGATGAAGTCAGTACCATGCTCTCCATGGCCCTTGTCTCTGATACGAGAATTCGGGACACTTCCCTTAGCCAGCTTCCCTACAGCCTCAGCTCATACCAGCTCTGAGTCCTCCCTTCCTTAGGATCCCATGGCCCTTCTCATTTCTTCTTCACCGAACCCCTCTGCAAGCTCCCCCTTTCCCACTACCCCAGTTGCACTCCTATTTGGCACTTTGGAGCCTGAACTAGTCAAAATCCTTCTGGTTCCAGCGTTGTCAGTCTGCTCTGAGATGGGTGCTCTCCAGGCCTGTCATCTTGGTTGGAACAGGACACTTCCAGCTGATTATTGCATTACCGCGTGCTGATGTACAGGGCAGATCCATGAGTCAGATTGCACAACACTGAGAAAATTATCCCTTTAGAAGAAGTTGTCTGCAGCATTACAGATGCTCCATCATCAACGTGTTCTGATATTCTCTCTGGAGAAGCTAACGATGCTGACAAATACATCGAACCACTGTTCCCTTCAACACATCCAGATAAAGGCGGCAAGTCTTGATGCAGGGCACATCATCTGGTGGTGGCAAAACATTATCTTTTCTTTATGAATAATAGAAGACATTTGGCTTCCTCATGATCTTGTAAAAACTGTAGTCATGGTAACACGTGTCTTGCCCGTTAATACGAGATCTCCCCCTCCTCTTAAAGACAACAGCCTATTTTACAGTGTGTTCCTGTCCCCCCCAACAGAGCGATATCTGTTGGATTTGCATCTCCAACAAGATCAGATATAGGAATAAAGATTGACTTTGTTACTGGTGAGATTCTTGGTTATTACCCCCGTGGAGTGATGAAAGTGCTAGATTCTTTTTGGCCAGAAATTGCAGGGTAGAACAAAAGAGAAAAGTCTCTGCTGACAAGAGTCATTGGTAGTTGTACACAATGTGGAGGGGGCAGGAGTGGTCTGCCCACACATGCCATTTGTCCAAGGAAACAACTCAGATTTTAGGAAAAGTGACCCAGGAGTGTCCAAGCCCAAAGGTGTCTTTGCCTCTAGCATTAAGATGTCCTGGTGGTGTGGTTTTGGGGGTGGGGTGGGAAGGGGTGCTACATAAACATGGGGGGCATTTGCTCTTTTGGCAGTTGACACACTTTGGTAGGGATGTGGGGGGGTCTGCAAATGCAAGCAGGAAGGGGCTGGTGTTGCAGTGCGGGAGGTTCTGCTGCTACTTGTGATGCCAGCGTCCCATATCAGCATGCTGGTTCAAGTCCTAGCTACTCTGCTTCTGGCCCAGCTCTCTGCCAAGGTGCTTGGGAAAGCAGCAGTGGATGGCTGAAGTACTTGAGCCCTTGCCACCAATGTGGGAGACCTGGATGGAGTTCCAGGCTCCTGTCTTTGGCTTGGACCAGCACCAGCTATTGCAACCCTTTGGCAAGTGAACTAGCAGATGAAAGATCTCTTTCTCTCTCGCTCCCTCTCTAGTAAATACATAAACCCTTAAAATATTTAAGAAAAAGCAAGCAGGAAGAAGTGGGAGCTGAGTGTCAGAATGGTTGAAGACGGTGGGTTCAATTAGCTTGAGGAGGGCAGCAGGTGGCTTTCTGGAGATATCATGGCCAATTTCAAATATCAGAGAGGGTTTTGGGGTGTGTCACTTGCTTCCTGTGGCCCCAAAGATGGGAGGTGCCACACTGAGGCTTACTTCAGCTCAGTCTGAGAAGAGCTTTCTTGTCGTGGCCCAGATAAAGAGTAGTTAAGGCACCTTCGGTTGAGTTCTGGGCTGGATCTTTGAATGCAGTGAGTCGGCTGGGCAGTGTCTTGATGATGAAGCCACAGCAGAGTGTCAGTGACTCCGCCTCTTGGGGGTGGTCCTTCAGCATGGTCCTAAACTGAGGCAAGAGCTGGTCCTCTGGAACCTGGTTCTGACCAGACACTGGATGCAGCCCTCCGCCAGGGAGGCTGATGACCTTGGATGAGGCTGCTTTCTTCAGCTGAGGGCAATTCCAGGAGAGCAACTCAGCAGAGGGTCATCAGCTGCCGACGTTCCTGGGCTTGGAGGAATGAGAGCCTTGGGCTTCAAGGGGGTTCTGGGTTGGGTACCACAGCATCAACTAAAGATGGCTGCTTTCCTAATATTTTTTTTTTAAGATTTATTTTTTTATTTGAAAGGCAGAGTTACAGAGAGGGAGGGAAGAAGGGAGGGAGGGAGGGAGAGAGAGAGAGAGAGAGAGAGAGGGAGGGAGGGAGATCTTCCATCTTCTGGTTCACTCCCCAGCCGGAGCTACGCCGATCCAAAGTCAGGAGCCAGGGGCTTCTTCCAGGTCTCCTGCGTGGTTCAGGGGCCCAAGCACTTGGGCCATCTTCTACTGCTTTCCCAGGCCACAGCATAGAGCTGGATTGGAAGTGGGGCAGACGGGATTCTAACCGGCGCCCATATGGGATGCCAGCACTGCAGGCGACGGCTTTACCCGCTGCGCCACAGCACCGGCCCCAAGATGGCCGCTTGATGGGGATGCTGTGACCCCTCCACTGCGTGACTTCCCATGAGCCCTACGGCATTCACTTCCTGTAGCAAAATACCACACGGTCCATGGTAGGTCCCATCCATTGACTGTTTCCCCACAGGGCCTCCAGCATGAGGTCCTGGATGGAGGCAGAGTGACAGCTGGCTCAGCTTCTAGCTCAGAGCTCTTGGGTTTGGGGGCAGCATCTGAGCAATACAGCTTGGCTCCAGAAGGAAGAGCTCCTTCATTCAGATTTCACTCAAATAAGATTAAGTGCTTGACTTGAGGACCTAGAAACATTAGAGTGAAGACGATAAAGTCCCATCCTTGGTGGGGCTTATATCCCGGTGGGAGAGGCAGAAAACAATAAGCAAATAAACTAACCCTGGCAAGGAGATGTAGAATGATCATGTGCGTGTGTGTGTGTGTGTGTGTGTGTGTGTGAAATGACACTTACACTGGGAATTCAGGGAAGGCCTGTGAGGAAGATCTGTGAGCCTGCAGCAGATCTGAATGATGCAAAGGAGCCGTGTCTATGGAGATATGGGGAAACAGAGGTCCAGGGGGAAGAACAGCAAGTAACGATGTCCTGGCGTGGGAGCAACCCATCTCAGTGTTGTTTAAGTAGACAGCAGGAAGGTGAACTTCAGTTTTCCAGGAGGAAAACGTACTTCAAAGAGAGGCGGTTGCATGTGGACAACAAAGGATGCATTTTCAATATTGGTAGCGGCAAACCATGCATGGTTCTCAGGAGGCAGGACTCCAGGCTGTTGTAGGTGCTGGAGTGGGACTGCCTTTGGCAGTGGAAGCCCAGCTGACATGGTTTGTTTCCTCACCTGAAACGTTGAGATGATTTCTGTTGCCACCTTGTGGGGTTGCTGTGAGGATCAAAGGCCGTGAAGCGTGGAAGGGCTCAATTTAGTGCCTGACTCATGGCGAGTGCTTGATAAATGCTAGCCCTTGTTTGTGTTGTTTAACTCACAGAGGTGAAGAGCTCGGGCCTAAATCTAGGACTTAAATTCCCTCTGGGTCTCTTCTGAATATCATCTTGTTCCCTCTGCATCCCTCACCCTCTCCCTGTCTCCCTTTCTAGTCCCTGTATCTCTGTTTCTGTCTCCGTTCCTCTGGCTCTGCGTCTGTCTCTTGCTCTATCTCTGTGACTGTTGTACTCCATCTCTGCGTGTCTGTCTGCCTCTCACTCTGCTTTCTGTCTTTCCCTCTATGTTCTCTGCTCTTCTCTGTCTCTTTCTCTTCTTCCTTTCCCCCTGCCAGACTGACAGCGCAGCAGTGCCTCTTATGGGTCCAGGGGCAGCTCTCCATGGTGCTGAAGAGGGTGATGGCTCCAGGCTTCTCTCATTCGGGAGCAGAGATGGATGGCAGTCATTTTCCTTGAACAGTCAATCAGCAGGGGCCCTCCGTCTGCTGATGTACACCAGGAATCTTTCCTTAATGGAACCAGCTTTCCTACAGCTCGTAGGATCCCCTTGGTCATGAGAACAGCCACCTTTCTGACCCCTTCCACAAGCATGCCTAATCCTGCCTTGTACAGGCCCAGGTGGCCTTCATGGGGGCGGGAGCAGCAGGTCCCTCCTGGTGTTTGGGCTGCAGTGAAGCAGATTGGGAGCAGATTTATTGCTCCTGCTCTTGTGGTGCATAGCGGCTCCCTGGTGTGGGAGCCGGGGGCTGGCCCTCCTGGAAACATGGGCACTTTCTCCATGGAAACCTTTTTCAAGGAGAATAGTGGCAAAAGCTGTGCCACTTTATCCCTCAAAGAGGCTTGCTTTAACGTCACCTAAAGTGAATTAAATTACAAGGGCCTTGGTGTTTCATCTCTCCTGATGCCTTTCAGAAGGTGATGGGTGAGGAAGGGCCCAGGGCCTGGGGTGAAGGGAAGGTGCTGTGGAAGGTGAAATGTGGTCACAGACCTTACAGCAGCCATGAGTCAGTTTCAGTCCTGTCTCATCACTAACTCTGTGTGTTCTCGGGAGAAGGATTTGTCAGTTAACTCTTCTGTAACTAGAGGTAAAGTTACAGTGGCAGGAGGCACTGTTTGGCTTGGTGGTTAAGGTGCCTGCATCCATATCCGAGTGCCTGGGTTCGAGTCCCAGCTCTGCTCTTGATTCTGGCTTCTGGCTAATGCATGTCCTGAGAGACAGCAGGTGGTAGATCAAGGGGTTGGGTCCCTGCCACCCCTGTGGGAAGTCTGGATTGAGTTTCTGGCCCCCAGCTGTGGCCCAGCCATTGAAGGCATCTGGGGAGTAAATCGGTGGGTGGGAGTGCTTTCATTCTATCTGACTCTCAAATAAATAAATAAAAAGCTCTAAGTTTATTTTAGTGCAAAAAATTTTTAAATCCCTGCACAGATCTTTTTTCAAGATTTTTTTTTCTTTTAAGGGCAGAGTGACAGAGAAAGAGGGAGAGACAGAAGTCTTCCATCTATTATTTCACTCCTCAAATGGCCACAATGGGCAGGGCTGGGTTAGGCTGAAGCTAGGAACCAAGAACTTTCTCCTGGTGTTCCACATGGGTAGCAGGGGCCCAAGCACTTGAGCCATCTTTCACTGTTTTCCCAGGCATATTAGCAGGGAACTGGATCTAAAGTAGAGCAGCCAGGACTTGAACGGGCACTCTGGTATGGGATGCTGACATCACAGGTGTGTGGCTCAACCTGGTGCACCACAGTGCTGTGCCCCATGAGACGTATTTTGATCTTCACTATTTTGCCTTGACAGTTCCCCAGCCTCTTTAGGCATGGTTTATGCTCCAGAAATTCAGTCCCCATGCTCCTCTCTGGAAGAAAACCTTACCTTGCTCATGTCTTTTCTCCTTCTGCTCGGCCCTGGCTTTGGTGGGAGGGGAGTGTTTTCCCCCCATTTTTTTACATTTTTAAAGAAAACTTTTATTTTGGGATAAGTATACCTTAAAGTTGAAAAGCTAGTACAGACAGTTCCTGTATACTTTTCACTCAGCTTCTTCAGATGTTAGCGTGTTATGGAACCATGATACTGTTACCAAAACCAAGAAGCTAACCTAGGTACAATCCTAGTTTCTAAAAAAGGTTGAAAATATCTATTTTTAAATTTATTTTAAAGGTTGTGTGTGTGTGTGCAGAAGAGAGAGAGAGAGAGAGAGAGAGAGAGAGAGAGAGACAAAGACAGAGACAGACAGAGAGACCCCATCTGCTGGTTCATTTCTCAAATGCCCACTAATGTCTTGGACTGGGCCAGGGCCAGAGCTGGTAGCCAGGAACTCAATCTAGATTTCCCATATGGATGGCAGGAATCCAATTGCTTGAGCCATCACCTGCTGCCTCACAGAGTCTACATTAAAAGGAAACTCAATTCAGGAGCTAGAGCTGTGACACTCTAGTCCAGGTACTGTGATTTGGGATGCAGATTCTTGATTGGGAGGGTAAACAGCTGCTCCTGGTACCATCTGATACAGGAGCAGCTTGGAAGATGAGTACACACTACATGTCTGATAGATGGCCATTGACCCCTGGAGCTTGCTTCTGGGGTAGGCAGCTATCAGTCAGGTTCAAATACAGAGACAGAAACACATTGAGTTTCGTAGAATAAAGGAGGTTTCATGAAAACCAGATGGTGCAACTGTGGGAGATTATTGAGATCTCTGAGCAAGATTGTTGTTTCTGTGTCAGATATTGGGTCTGGAGTCACCAAGGGTCAGCAAGGCCAACTGTTGCAAAGGAAAAATTGGATGTGAACTTGAGTAGAGTTTAAGATAGGCAGGAAACCATGAAGACAACCACAACTGGGCATGTGTCTGAGTTGGCTTGTGCCAATGCATGGCAGCTGATTGTTAAATTTCATGACCAACAATCCAGTTGTTGGACATAGCTGTTCTTAAAAATCTAATTACAGGGGCCAGCGCTGTGGTGCAGTGGGTTAAAGCCCTGGCTTGAAGTGCCGGCATCCCATATGGGCGTTGGTTCTAGTCCTGGCTGCTTCTCTTCCAATTCTGCTCTCTGCTATGGCCTGGGAAAGCAGTAGAAGATGGCCCAAGTCCTTGGGCCCCTGCACTCACATGGGAGACCCAGAAGAAGCTCCTGGCTCCTGGCTTCAGATCAGTGCAGCTCCAGCTGTTGCGGCCATCTGGGGAATGAACAGCAGATGGAAGACCTCTCTTTCTGTCTCTACCTCTCTCTCTCTGTCTTTCAAAAAAGTAAAATAAATCTTAAAAAAATCTAATTATATAAATGTGAAATTGAATAAACTACATCAAAAACAGGATAATAAGTACTCAAGATTTATTACTTCCTAATGATTTGTTATATATTATGCTATAACTTATTGCCTATGCTCTTGAGGAAATTTAATGTCAATTATGAGTGTATCTGTATGGTGTAATATATAGAATGGTGAGCTATTGTGTCTTTTCC